>NW_027361784.1:5077500-5677500 GCF_039654945.1 Dendrobates tinctorius
AAACTTAGCTTTTGAGGAGCAGGAATCAGACTGGTCTCCTAGAATCCCTAAGAGAGATCACCAGCAAGGCAGAAGGGCACCGGCTGCCTTATATACAGTCAGCAATTCCCGTCACCCAGTCATCATCATTATACCCAGGTGCTTGATAATCAGCCTCACTACCTTCCTTCACCAGAAGAGGGAGTTCATCAGACCTCAATGGTGAAGGGGAAAATGAACTCACAACAGAGGGATATCTTGGGTTCTGGCTGAGCCTGTTCCTGAACCAAGCCCCCAAAGCCCACCAACAGCTGCAGTTGCTGCACCAACTCACCGCGCAGCCCCCTAATCTCATCAGTAAAGATCTGGAGCATTTGGGCAAAGGTCTGCATTGGGTCCATGACTCAGCAGGAAAAAAATGTATGGTTGGTGATAATGTGATGTCACACGGGTGACTGGATACTCCGCCTCCAGCAGGGCGAATTTCTATAACACCCGTGACCCTGGATACACCGCCTCCAGCAGGGCGAATTTAAACAATGAAATGTGCAGCCGGATACACCGCCTCCAGCAGGCGAATTTCAATAGTTACATGTGTATCTGGATACACCGCCTCCAGCAGGGCAAATTTACAGAGATAAGGGAAACACCAGGGAAATCGATACAATGGAGGGCCCTGCAATAGGGAACGGGGACGTGGAGACCTCCTGCACTCCCCTGAGTCAGTGTCTCTACACTCCTGATGGTCCCTAGGCAGGTTCCGCACCTGGCGACCAGCAGGATACCTAAAAACCCTAGCTCGCCCTGCACCTATCCCTTTCTAATGAATTGGATGGTGCAGAAACTAATCTCACCACTGCACTAAAACACACATAAGGAAAGTTACAAACAGGGAAAAACCACTTAGCTTTGCTCTGTTGTTATTGCTCCCAGCAACAGAGTCCAGCACCTGAGTGCAGCTTTCCTCCTGAATAGCTGCTACTTCACCAAAGCTGTCAGAGCTGCAAGGAACTCCTCACTGTTGCTCCTTCCACACCAGGACTCTGACTGAGCTGTAAGGAACTCTTCTCTAGCTCCTTCCTCCACCAAGGATGGTTGGAAATGACCAATATCACCAACAGTGCGTGAGACCACCTGACTCTCCTTTATAGGCAAGAGCAAGAGAAATCACACCTGCAAGTGATTCCCATATAATAATACTAGCCACCACCGGGGGCAAAACTAGAACTAAAGACACCACTGTGTAATGACCCTAATGGCCACCGGGGGCAAAACTAACTTTAAGCAAACAGCTTAAAGGAAAAAAAAGGTTACATGTGCTTTTATCTGTCACAATCCAGCATCATGACACCAATTTTCTCAGATGAAGAGAAGATGGCAAAAAGATTCTCCATTCCGTGAAAATTGGAGTGCACTCAAATGTCATTCAAGTGAGGTCTGATTTTTTTCCATTGACGTTCATGGCCAAGTTCGATCCGAATATCGTCTGCAAATCATGCATGCTACGAATATATTGGCCCGAGTGCGATCCGATGTTTTAGCGAATCATATGTGGACCAAAAATGCAATTGTCTTCTCGAGCCCTTAGAATTATAGTTTCTACATAGAGTGATCGTTCCAAATCCTTTTACTTTGATAGGTTGAGGAACCATTGTTATGCATTTTTCAGTCACATGAAGAACCAGGGCTTCCATAATTGTGCTTCATATCCAGCTGATTTGTAAAGCGCTGCGGAATGTGTTGTAACTGTAAAGAAAAATAGGAATATATTTAGGATTTGTGACCTCATCGGATTCATTGCCAGCAATTTTTCTAACATGTAGCATTAATCAGCTCAATAAAACAAAATAAAAAGCCCAATAAGAATAACGAGGCCAATTACTTAATGAAACACATCAATCCTCCATGCAAATTCAATTACAAAACATCAATAAAAATCTGATTTGTAAGATCACAAGTCAAGTACACAAGCGGATTCTAATACGGCAACGAATGGGAAGCGGAGAGCAATCGTTGCATCGACGCTTATTTTAATAAGGAGCGATAAATTACATCAGGACTTCAAAAAAAAAAAAAAGAAGAGGAGAGGAGAAATTGGAAAGGAATTTGTTAGCAGGATTATTAAGGTTTTCTGTTTTTATTGAAAGTTTGGGTGTACATTTCACAATGAGCAACATCAAAAATCAGACTTTGTGCCTGTTACTTTGCTTCCCCCTGTCTCGCCGCCTTTGGGATTCACTCTTTCTCTTTCATCAGTTGCCATTTTCAGCAGCATGCAGTAATTTCATGCCTCATTGCAGGCTCTGAAAACCTTTGAAACCACAAATGCTAACCTACCTGGCCTGCAGCCATTTAGGAAGAGATTAATTTAGCAAACAGAAGCAAAACACTTTCTACTTCTAGACTGTGCATAATTTTACCTCTATCTGTATTTATTTTACAGTGAGCAGCGTAATGACAATTTCAGTAATTGCAGCTCTATAAAAACTTGCCTACCTGGCTTATCTCACTATCACAAGACTGTGAGTCAGTCAGATTAGAAAAAAATATATACAGTGGGAGTCAGCGCGTATATACAGTGGGAGTCAGCGCTAGTTGCTTTCCAAAATATGGCCTTTGTGTTAAAACTTAAGTGATGGTTTATATTATCATTATAATGTTTATCAGTGCGGTACGGCTTTGCCAGGTGTGGAATTTCCTTTTTTATTTATTTTATTTTTACATTTCATATATTTTTAGAAAATAAAATGAATATTAAAAATTCTTTTTTTTTTTATTCTTTTTTTTTTTTTTTTTCGAGAAATGTGGTGCCAAGTCATTTTTGCATTACCCGCTGGTTTGGTATTGTTATTATTGAGCTGTCAGGCCATTGAGCAGTATACAAAATCCATCTGGGGCAAGCTCGAACTGATTCAGTTTGGAAACAAGTCAGATTTCCAATTATTCCCATAAAGAGAGTCAAAATTTGCTTTATGGTGTTTGTACAATGAAGGTTTCTACCTCTTACTGACTTTCTTCATTCATAACTAGTCTCTCGATGCAAAATCTGTATCAGAGCCCCCCATCTAGCATGTACCATTTCTTAAAAGGAAGATATAATCAGAAAATGTGTGTTTTAAATATTGTAGGAATATTTGTTTTTTTTACTTATTACAATCTTTATTAAAATTTTGAAATTTTTACATTTGTCGCCAAGGCTTTTTTTGTACTCAATCATCCAGTTGCTTTAGTATCTTTTGTATTGAAGTGTCTAATGAGTGTGCGCAAAAGTAGAGAGAGCAGGGCAAGGGCGTCGTCCTGTGTTATAGAAGTGTTACCTTCCATTGTAATCCTGACTCTGATGATACAGAACCTGCTGAAAACGTTTCCTGAAATGACAGGAAGTATGAGTCTGAAAAAAGCCCCAGTGGTCATTGAGAGAATTGCAAGATTGCTAATTTTTATATTATTTATTTTATTTATTCACTTACATAGCACCATTAATTCCAAAGCGCTTTACAGGCATTTTCATCACTGTTCCCATTAGGGCTCACAATCCACATTCCCTATCAATATGTCTTTGGAGAGTGGGAGGAAACTGTGGAACCCAGAGGAAACTCACACAAACATGGTCAGAATATGCAAACTCTTTGCAGATGTTGTTCTTGGTGGGAATTGAACCCAAAAACCCAGCGCTGCAAGGCTGCAGTGTTAACCACTGAGCCATCATGCTGCCTATTGTGATATGAAAAAAAAAACGTCATTCTATGTCTTTGGGACTACATGGATATTTTTGTGGTGTTAGGATCCCCTTATTAGGTGGATCTGCCAAGCCCAAGGTCGGGGTGAGCACACTGGCAGCCACAGGTGTTGGTGTAGCAGGCAGGTGAGGCGCATGGGAAACAAGTATCAGAGGTGCTGGAGGCGGCAAGTGGACAGGAGACTGGGAACAGGTAGCAGATCTACTGGAGACCGTAGGCAGACAGGAGACCAGGAAAAGGTAGCAGATCTACTGGAGACCGTAGGCAGACAGGAGACCAGGAAAAGGTAGAAGAATTACTGGAGACCGTAGGCAGACGGGAGACCAGGAACAGGTAGCAGACATCCTGGAGACCATAGGCAGACAGGAGACTGGGAACATATAGAAGAACTACTGGAGACCATAGGCAGACAGAAGACCGGGAGCAGGTAGCAGACATCCTGGAGACTGCAGGGGGGGACAGAACTCGGGAGCGACTAGAATGTCTTAATAGCAAGGAACAGGTGTGTTTCTTGATAAGCCTTATTTAGGAACAGAATCACATGGTATCACGCCGGGCCACCTGCAAAGCCCGACATTAAACACAACAGAGTTCAGCGGACCGGTGAAAGGGAAGCAGAGCCTGGATCTGGGACAGGAGCGTAAAATGTGGCATCTTGTTCCTTGAGATCCATACCTATGGTGGATCACCCAGTTGATCAGGAAAACTTGAGATCAATTGTTCAGTTCATCTCACTCCAAATAAAAACATTCCTTCTATTATTGAATTATAAAAGATTATTTAAAAAATTCCCCTCCATCTTCAATGTAACTATAATGTTGTAGTCTCTATCTAAAAAAATTGAAAAAAATAAAATAAAAAATTAAAGGAGCAGCAACAAAAGAAGACAACGTTTAACCCTTTCAACACTTCTTGGTTGCAAACCCATTATTTTTCTTCCCAGTGGAAAAAAGGGCTAAATACCTTTACTTGCATTAAATGTAATTGAAAATTAGCATAAATAAATGGTATTAGGAGAGTACATCAGTCTGCTTTAAGCTCACCCCTTTAGGCAACCAACAGAACTGATTTTTTAGATTTGTCTAATTAGCATGTAATTAACCAATTAACTCAGAGGTAATTATAACTAAAGCAGCTTACAGAGTTCCAGTACTCATTGCTCTAAATACCTAATCTACTGTATTAGTATCCATTACGGACGGACCCTAAAACGAGAACAAATAGAGGAATAGACAAAATAAAAAAAGACGTCCCTGTTAAAAATGCAAAAAAGCAGTTGCACAATGATAGTTATTTGGTGAAGAGCAGATGTCTGTCGTTTATGAAGAATGACTCATCGTGGGTTATTTTTTCTGTAATTTTTGAAGTGTACTATGGGGAACCAAATATAAGATAACGACGCGCAAGCTGCTGTATACAATACACAGTGGCGTAACTACAAAGTTATGGGCCCCAGTGCGAACTTTCAAATGGGCCCCCACAATGCCAAAATACACGCACATCTCCGCTCCGTATGTAGAGTCGTGGGCCGGGCTGGGGGGTGGTCCCTCTGTATACCACGCAGTGACGTACAGACACAAGATAGAGGCAAGTTTCGGGTGCAACAGGTCCAAGTTTATTTTCCACCGTCCGACTGACGGACCTCACAGCACACCGCAATATCTTTCTCACGGCCCTCCGTGTCCAGGGCCGCTTCACACACCGTACTTTACACCAGGGACGTATTTATACGTACCGCCCCCTTTTCACTCTGTGACGATCCTGTCAGCTCAGTCACTGTGGCAGCCTTAGGCTCGTACACCATCAGCACTTTACTGGTCAGTTTCGTCGTTCCAAATACGGTGTCCTACACCCAGAGCCTCGTCTATACTGCAGTTCTTCCTGTCAGGACCACCCCCCTGACTTCCTTTCACCTCAGTCCCCCTGGTCTGGTTTTCCTCACAGTGCACAAACGGTCGTAGTCCTCCTGTCACTGGAACTCCCCCTGCGGACTGGAACTTTCTGGAACCCTCCTGTCAAATTTATATCATTCCTGGTTCCCTGTAACTCTGCCCCCCATGACCAACGGTTTCCTAAGCCCTAAGCTGATGTCAAGTCCTTTGCTCACACTCCTCCCTGCCCTCTAATGGTCAACCCAAGGTACTGCACGTCCACTACACTTTCCCAGCTGTTTCCCCACTGTAGTAACTGACACCTGTCTAAACTGTGCAAACCTTCCTTTCTCTATTCTGACAAGTCTATCCGTCCGTCAGGTCACCTTCCCTACACTCTCCCTTCCTTTGTCTATTGTCGTCCTCGACAATCGTAATCCCTGCCTTCGTCGTTCTGAAGCTTCACCTACACTCTGTTGTCGGACCAGTTGTTGGGCCAAACCCACTACCTGCGGGGTCCGAACCATACTGGGAGCACCATGCTCTGAGCAGCCTACTGCTACTCACCAGCTCACATGTCACATGACAATGTCTTTCAAATTGGGCTAGGTACACCCATATTCTCTCTATGGCGTGTACCTTCCCCTACCTTCTGTCCCCTTCCACTGTCCGGTACGCCATGATCGAGGCCTCACACCTACCAGATCATTGCCGGCGTCCACCTTCCTCCTTCAGGGGTGTCCGTGGTGTCGGGGACCTGACCTAGGACTGCTGTCTTTCTCACGTCTTTCATCTCTTTTACCTTTCTTTCAGTTACATGTCATGGTCGGCGTCCCGGTCTCCCAGACCTTCTCCACACATAGACCCCTTTCTGATTTCACACTTCCCTTTGGTCCCTCAGACCTTCTCTTACCCAGACCTGTTGCATTTAGTTGTGCATATTATACAACAAAACAACTTTACAATATCAAAGGAACTCCATTTTTTATATATTTTTTTCATTTTCCTTTGCTTTTAAAACCAACATATAACAACATAACATTGCATATCTTCTCCCCCCCCTTCCTTGGACATGGACACTCCCTCTCTTCTTCGTATCCCCGCTCTGTCAAGCAAACATGTTTACGAATACTCTCCTTTAAAAGGAACATAGACAAAAGAAAGAAAGAAAAGGGAAATAGAAACAATAGTTATACCACGACAACAAAAACATTTTTTTTTTTTTAACATAACTGTCCATGACCTGCACAACGGTGCATCGAACTCCCGACAGTCTAACCCACTTTTATTGGTCAGAAGTGAGGGGCTCCACAGCTGTGGAGCTCCTGGGATACCGAGGGTGTCCACACAAGTCCTCTTTGCGGGGGTTCACATCCTTTGGGCTCTGCAAGTACGGCCACTGCATAACAACCGCGGGGACAGTACTCTTTGTAGTACGACACTAAGTCTCCTTCTTTCAAAGCCTGACCGTGACGAATGGAAGTCACATTTATATAAACTTTCTGGCCAGTCTCATCCTGAATAAAGCCGTATCCTTTTGCGATGTTGGTATACACCAGCCGTCCCATAGATCTCTTAGCCGCCATACCTGCCTCTCCCTTTGCATGGAGCAGGTTCCATATCTCCTGCTCCTGGGCCTTCTTTTTCTTAATAACCTCCACGACCCAGACGGAGGGTACAGCGCAGGCTCTGGAGTCCGATGGGTGGAGCTTCGCCGAAGAAGAGAGCAAGGCAGAGGCGGTCGATGATGTCAGTGGCCCAGCAGCCGCTGGGGCCGGGTGGCGGATGGGAGCGGCCGTGTTCTTAGGAGATTGGGCCACAGGGCCTGTCACACAGGCCGCAGTCGATTCCAGTGCCGGCATAGCAACCGCTGCCGCAGGGTAGGCCGCACCTGAAATTTCATCCGGAGCCGGGACAGCGGCCGCCTTTGAAGATGCGGTCGCTAGCGGCAGAGGGGATGCAACAGTGTCGCCTATGGTCAGACTCCGCACCGGCGACAAGGGGCGTGGCGCCACCGGGTGGAGTGGTTCAGGACTAGGAGCGGAGGCCCTGCTCAGTTCCGCGTATATGGTAGGGCCCTCCTTGGCCGGGCTCTCGGGAACATAAGATGCCGCGTGCTGCGGCTGAATGGTGGGGGCCGCTTGCGGAGCCACTGTCGGGGCCGGGGGAACTCTCTCCTTCCCTGGCGCCGTGGCCTCCGTCACGTCATCATGTGGCTCTTCCCGCAGTCTCCACTCTTCACCCCGCCATCCGGCGGGGCTAGCCTCCAGGCTCAGGGACTCCGCAGGGAGGCTCTCCACTGGTAACTTCGGCGGCTGTTCCCGCTATTTCCGCACAGGCTCCGCTTCTCCAATCAACAACCAGCTGCCTGCCCGTGGCTCTGAGGGGGACGCTTTCTGCCAAAGCTCGACCTCCCGCCGACATCGCCGCTCCAGGAGCCCGATGCCTCGACTCCCGCAGTGCCTCATTCCATCCATTGGGCAGCAGTCGAATGGCGCCAAGCAGCCACAGCCAAGCTTTTCCTCTGTGCCACTCCCTCTGCTGGGTGGGGCGATGGCAGGCCTCTTCACCCATCTGCCAGGGTCCAGTATATGGGAGCGTCGGCCTCCGGGTACATACCGCTTCCCCCTGGGGTACGTTGGAGGACCAGGACCTCTCCTCTGCGCTGAAGCAACACGGCCATACTGCACAGCACCTGGTACCGCCCCGGATCCTCTGCTGGCAATGCAGATCCGCCACAGTGTGCCCAATTTGTACTCCACAGGTGGGTAATTTGTAATCCACAGGTGTTTGTAATCCAAGCTGTGTAGTCCAAGTCTTTCTCCATTCCTTAGGGCAGGCCTGCCGCAGAAGATGATGTATTAGCGGCGGCGATCCTGACGACTACGCCAAGTGTAGAGTCGTGGGCCGGGCTGGGGGGTGGTCCCTCTGTATACTGTGCAGTTACGTACAGACACAAGACAGAGGCAAGTTTCGGGTGCAACAGGTCCAAGTTTATTTTCCTCCGTCCGACTGACGGCCCTCACAGCACACCGCAATATCTTTCTCACGGCCCTCCATGTCCAGGGCCGCTTCACACACCGTACTTTACACTAGGGACGTATTTATACGTACCGCCCCTTTTTAACTCTGTGACGATCCTGTCAGCTCAATCACTGTGGCCGCCTTAGGCCCGTACACCATCAGCACTTTACTGGTCAGTTTTGTCGTTCTAAATACGGTGTCCTACACCCAGAGCCTCGTCTATACTGCGGTTCTTCCTGTCAGGACCACCCCCCTGACTTCCTTTCACCTCAGTCCCCCTGGTCTGGTTGTCCTCACAGTGTCGTAGTCCTCCTGTCACTGGAGCTCCCCCTAGGGACTGGAACTTTCTGGAACCCTCCTGTCAAATTTATATCATTCCCGGTTCCCTGTAACTCCGCCCCCCATGACCAACGGTTTCCTAAGCCCTAAGCTGATGTCAAGTCCTTTGCTCACACTCCTCCCTGCCCTCTACTGGTCAACCAAAGGTACTGCACGTCCACTACACTTTCCCAGCTGTTTCCCCACTGTAGTAACTGACACCTGTCTAAACTGTGCAAACCTTCCTTTCTCTATTCTGACAAGTCTGTCCGTCCATCAGGTCACCTTCCCTACACGTACACCTCATACATGCGTGGCTCCATACACCTCGTACACTCGCGGCTCCGCTCCATACACCTCATACATGCTCCGCTCACCGCGTACACAAACAGCTCTGCTCCATACACCTCGTACACACACGGCTCCGCTCTGTACACCTCATACACACATGGCTGTGCTCCGTACACACACGGCTCTGGTCCATACACCTCGTACCCACACGCTCCAATCACATTGTACACACAGAACTCCGCTCCGTACACCTCGTACACACACGGCTGCGCTCCGTACACACACTGCTGCACTACGTACATCTCGTACACACACGGCTGCGCTCCCTACACACACGGCTCTGCTCCGTACACCTCGTACACACACGGCTCCGCTCCGTACACCTCATACACACACGACTCTACTCACCTCGTACACACACAGCTCTGCTCCGTACACCTCGTACACACACGGCTGCACTCCGTACACACACAGCTCCACTCCGTACATCTCGTACACACACGGCTGCGCTCAGTACACACACGGCTCTGCTCCGTACACCTCGTAAACATACGGCTGCACTCCGTACACATACGGCTCCGCTAACCTCATACACACATGGCTCCGCTCCATACACCTCGTACACACATGGCTGTGCTCCATACACTTCGTACACAGGGCTCCTTTCCATACACTTTGTACACATACGGCTCCCCACACCTCATACACAGGGCTCTGCTACATCCACCCTGTAAACCTCTAACCCCACACATAAACTTACCCTCATCCAGCAGTGCACCATGACAACCAGCACAGCAGAGTCCTGCATACACTGAGAGCTGTGCGCACAGGACCAGGGAGGAGTCAGGGGGTCACATGATCAGGGGCTTCAGACAGGGGCCCCTGATCATGTGACCCCTGACTCCTCCTCTCCTGTGACCTCATCACAGGTCCTGTGCGCACAGAGCAGCCAGTTGCAGCCAATCAAAGAACAGAGCTGCACAGCCAATGAGCGGCTGCAGCTCAGCGACCAGGCCCCTGAGGACTTCAGGCCCCGTCGCAGCTGTGACCAGTGCGACTGCGGTAGTCCCGTCCCTGACAATACAGTCAATATTGGTGGCTCACGTAGAAGGGATCAAGTAAATATCATATTTTCATTCATGGTGAATGAACACTGCCCTGGGCTCAATCCAGATTACCCATAATTACTCTTCCCTATAGCAATATTCATTCATTTTTTGAAGTCCTACAATGTGTTTTATTTGACTCAAATTCATAAAAAAAATTCACTCGGATGCAATTTATTCAGTAGCTTGGGGCCACCAACCTATTTCCAACTTCTCGAGACCCCCACAAGCAGTGAAGTGCATGGGACCCAACATAAATGTCCAAAAGGGCCCACAAATATCACTAGTTTTCTCATATGAGCTGAAGGGACCTTTTAGGCTCGAGGACATGGGTTCGCCTGTAACTCCGGTACTCACTAAAGTCACGACCCTGCCCACAAGAATCACAAATAAGTAGAGTTGAGCGACTTTTGGTTTTTTAGGGTCGCGTTTCATTTCATGAAACCCGACTTTTCCAAAAGTCGGGTCGAGCAAGATCGTCCGATTATAGGGAAAAGTCGGGGTCGTCCCGAAACACGAAACCCAATGTAAGTCAATGGGGAATAAAAGTTGGCAGTGAGAGGAGGACAGGAAACACACCTACAGTGCCCATTTGAATGCCAAAAGCATCAATTCTTCTTACTTAAGCTTGTCAACCTTAATTAACTTCATAATACAAGTTACGCACTGAAAAATGGGGGTTATTTGGCTAAAGTTGTGGGGGGGAGGGCTGGCTGCAGGTTTTCATGTGCCCTGGGCGAAAGAGCGCCCCTTTAACACATACCACAACTCATCATGCTCCGATACGCCAGAGAAATAGCGGTATAGTACAATGAAAAATACCTCACTTTTTACATCTCATGACGAGGCCCATCTATTTCTCCATACAGAATCATTGGTCCCATATAATGTTTGAAACAGTATATGATGAGCTCCACATAATGCTACAGTATATGTTGGTCCCCATGGATGAAGCTCCACTGTCTTATGGGCCCAAATAATGCTCCAAACATAATGGGCCCCATTTCTAATGCTCTAGTGTATAATGGGCCCTGTAAATGCTGCTCCAGTGTCTGATGTCCACCTTTGGAATGTTCCAGTGTATGGTGGGCCCCATCTATCATTCTCCAGAGTATAGTGCTCCCCAAAAATTGCTGTCCCAACATTGAAAACAATCAAATAAGTCTCCTCGCTAGGGAATCCCTGTACTTGTCTGGATTCCTCGTCATCCCCATCTTCCATCTCACTGCACAGTATTTCAACTTTGCAAGTGCTGTGATCCTGAGCAAGCAGGGGTGGCCCACTCGTTGGCGACGGCACTGGCACAGGGCCCCTGATAGTACGGTGGTGTGTCTGATGGCGGGTGGGCCGAACCTGCACTTTCATCTGCAGCTTCCTCTTTGTCACCGTGTAAGATGGAACTGTATATGGGAAGGGTAACCTGAGTTTCATCAGGGTCAGATTCAGGTCGTGTAGCGTGCGAGGGGAATGTAGTGGTCTGGGTCAATATACCAGCAGATTCATCGAGCAGTGGCTGGGCATCAGTGCACTTGTGTCGCCCCCAGGAGTACAGTCGCCACAGTGGCATTACCTTCTTCCTAGGGAGTGTGATGTCATGCTTGGGAGCAACGAAGGATCTCTCTAGCAGGTTAACTGATTGGGTGGCGTTATTCCCACGAGTCATGACTAGTGTTGAGCATTCCGATACCGCAAGTATCGGGTATCGGCCGATATTAGCGGTATCGGAATTCCGATACTGACTTCCGATAGTTTTGTCATATCGGATTCCGGAATCGGAATCGGAAGTTCAAAGTTGATTGACAGCCGAAATGACGTCATCATGATGCACCGTCATTTCGGGCCTTCCGGGGGTCTCTGCCGGCCTGCCGGGGGGCTGTGCCGGCCTGCCGGGGGGCTGTGTGGACTGCCCGGGGTCTGTACCGGCCTGCTGGAGGGCTGTGCCGGCCTGCCGGTGGTCTGTGCACCCTGTGGGGGTCTGTACCGGCCTGCCGGGGAGCTGTACCGGCCTGCCGGGGGGCTGTGCTGATGTCCGGGAGTCTGTGCAGGCATCGTCCGATGGGACTACAAGTCCCATCGGGCGATGCCTGCTACCATGACAGTGATTGACACATTAGCCAATGATGGGACGGTAGTAGTCCCATCATCCGGCTAATGTGTTAAATGTAAAAAAAAAAAAAAAAAATATACTACATACATACATACTACATGCATGCTACATACATACTACATGCTACATACATACTACATATATACTACATGCATGCTACATACATACTCATATATACTACATGCATGCTACATACATACTACATATATACTACATGCATGCTACATACATACTACATGCTACATACATACTACATATATACTACATGCATGCTACATACATACTACATGCTACATACATACTACATATATACTACATGCATGCTACATACATACTACATATATACTACATACATACTACATGCATGCTACATACATACTACATGCTACATGCATGCTACATACATACTACATATATACTACATGCATGCTACATACATACTACATACATACTACATACATACTACATGCATGCTACATACATACTACATGCTACATACATACTACATACATACATACTACATACATACTACATGCATGCTACATACATACTACATGCTACATACATACCACATATATATTACATACATACTACATGCATGCTACATACATACTACATGCTACATACATACCACATATATACTACATACATACTACATGCATGCTACATACATACTACATGCTACATACATACCACATATATACTACATACATACTACATGCATGCTACATACATACTACAAATATACTACATGCATGCTACATACATACTACATGCTACATACATACTACATACATACCACATATATACTACATACATACCACATATATACTACATACATACTACATACATACTACATACAGTACATTCATACAATACATACATAGACATACAGTACATATAACATAGAGTAACATACTTACCAATACTTGTCACATTGTTCCCCGAAGCCATTGTCTTTTACGGAATAAATATTAACATAACAAACCACAAAAATACTCACCCATGATCCGAAGCAGTCCACGAGTGTGTCCCACGACGATCTTGGGTAGAGAACTGCAGCATCAGCTGATGCTGCCACTCTCTACGGGCTGCAGGAAATCCAATGACGGAAGGTAGGTATCCTTCCGCACTGTATTCCTCCGCCACTTAAAAAAAAAAAAGTCCCTAGTCTCACTTTATGGTAAAAGCTGTGTGGGAAATTCCCACGCAGCAATGGCATAAAGTGAGACTAGGGACTTTTTTTTTTACGTGGCGGAGGAATACAGTGCGGAAGGATACCTACCTTCCGTCATTGGATTCCTGCAGCCCGTAGAGAGCGGTCGCATCAGCTGATGCTGCAGTTCTCTACCCAAGATCGTCATGGGACACACTCGTGGACTGCTTCGGATCATGGGTGAGTATTTTTCTGGTTTGTTATATTAATATTTATTCCGTAAAAGACTATGGCTTCGGGGAACAATGTGACAAGTATTGGTAAGTATGTTACTCTATGTTATATGTACTGTATGTCTATGTATGTATTGTATGAATGTATTGTATGTAGCATGCATGTAGCATGTATGTAGTATGTATGTAGTATATATGTGGTATGTATGTAGTATATATGTGGTATGTATGTAGCATGCATGTAGTATGTATGTAGTATGTATGTAGCATGTATGTAGCATGCATGTAGTATATATGTGGTATGTATGTAGCATGTAGTATGCATGTAGTATGTATGTAGTATGTATGTAGTATGTATGTAGTATATATGTAGTATGCATGTAGCATGTAGCATGTATGTAGCATGCATGTAGTATGTATGTAGTATGTATGTAGCATGTAGCATGTATGTAGCATGCATGTAGTATGTATGTAGTATGTATGTAGCATGTATGTAGCATGTATGTAGCATGTAGCATGTATGTAGTATATATGTGGTATGTATGTAGCATGTAGTATGTAGTATGTATGTAGTATGTATGTAGTATGTATGTAGTATATATGTAGCATGTAGTATGTATGTAGCATGCATGTAGTATGTATGTAGTATATATGTGGTATGTATGTAGCATGTAGTATGTATGTAGCATGTAGTATGTATGTAGCATGCATGTAGTATGTATGTAGTATGTATGTAGTATATATGTAGCATGTAGTATGTAGCATGCATGTAGTATGTATGTAGTATGTATGTAGCATGCATGTAGTATATATGTAGCATGTAGTATGTATGTAGCATGCATGTAGTATATATGTACTATGTATGTAGCATGCAGTATGTATGTAGCATGCATGTAGTATATACTGTATGTAGTATGTATGTTGTATGTATGTAGCATGCATGTAGTATGTATGTATGTAGTATTTTTTTTTTTTTTTTTTTTTTTTTACATTCAACACATTAGCCGGATGATGGGACTACTACTGTCCCATCATTGGCTAATGTGTCAATCACTGTCATGGTAGCAGGCATCGCCCGATGGGACTTGTAGTCCCATCGGACGATGCCTGCACGGCCGGTACAGACCCCCACAGGGTGTACAGACCCCGGGCAGTCTGCACAGCCCACCGGCAGGCCGGCACAGCCCCCCGGCAGGCCGGCAGAGACCCCCGGAAGGCCCGTACAGACCCCCGAGAGGCTGTACAAGGGCAGGAAAGGGTTTTTCCAATTCTGATACCGGAAGTCTCATAGACTTGAATGGGACTTCCGGTATCGGCATCGGCGATACCGATACTTTTTTTAAAGATCGGCCGATCCATTCCGATCCGATATTTTGAAGTATCGGACGGTATCGCTCAACTCTAGTCATGACCCTCCAAATAGCGTTCATGAAGGCAAAGTGTTTGTTTTACGTGGGCAGTATGGTTGCAAAGCTGAACCTTAAAGGAATGTCCAGAAGGGCACCACCAGGAGTGGAGCCTACGGTTAAATTCGACTCCACCTGGGAAACCTCAACCATGCCAGCTACAGAACAGATGCACACAATGCAAGCTTAATTCCGTTAACGAACGAGACTCCGTCATACCCCGCGGTCCGAGTCCGGCTTACTAGAGGGACACGTGAGGCTCTGGCACATGAGATTGGCCAATAACTGGTGTGTCATGCCCTTACATGTCCGTGGCTGCATGTGCGCTACACTGAAAAGGCCAGCGTTTGTCGCTTACAGGTGCAGATAACCCGCTGAACAACGTTAGTGATGGGGATCACTGATTACAATTATTACCCGCGAACAATGATTTCCCAGTAAGTGCAGGTCAACCGCAGTTCCGGAATTAGGCCTAACCGTCATTCCTGAAAAAATGAAAAACTTACGTGTGCAAACCACAGGTGCTGTAGCTTGCTTAACAGCTCGCCAGCCGTTCTCACGCCCAGTATGGATTACACGTGATTGCACAAAGGTGAGAAAGGGTACCGTATCCCCAGATAACATGTATGGATAGCGTACACATTCAAAATATATGTCTATATATTAGGAGGCAGGCTCAGACGGTGTTAGGCCCAGTATGGATTGCACGTGATTGCACAAAGGTTAGAAAGGGTACCGTATCCCCGGATAACATGTATGAATAGCGTACACATTCAAAATATATGTCTCAGGAGGCAGGCTCAGACAGTGTTAGGCCCAGTATGGATTGCACGTGATTGCACAAAGGTTAGAAAGGGTACCGTTTCCCCGGATAACATGTATGGATAGCGTACACATTCAAAATATATGTCTATACATCAGGAGGCAGGCTCAGATGGTGTTAGGCCCAGTATGGATTGCACGTGATTGCACAAAGGTTAGAAAGGGTACCGTATCCCCGGATAACATGTATGGATAGCGTACACATTCAAAATATATGTCTATACATCAGGAGGCAGGCTCAGACGGTGTTAGGCCCAGTATGGATTGCACGTGATTGCACAAAGGTTAGAAAGGGTACCGTATCCCCGGATAACATGTATGGATAGCGTACACATTCAAAATATATGTCTATACATCAGGAGGCAGGCTCAGACAGTGTTAGGCCCAGTATGGATTGCACGTGATTGCACAAAGGTTAGAAAGGGTACCGTATCCCCGGATAACATGTATGGATAGCGTACACATTCAAAATATATGTCTGTACATCAGGAGGCAGGCTCAGACGGTGTTAGGCCCAGTATGGATTGCACGTGATTGCACAAAGGTTAGAAAGGGTACCGTATCCCCGGATAACATGTATGGATAGCGTACACATTCAAAATATATGTCTTTACATCAGGAGGCAGGCTCAGATGGTGTTAGGCCCAGTATGGATTGCACGTGATTGCACAAAGGTTAGAAAGGGTACCGTATCCCCGGATAACATGTATGGATAGCGTACACATTCAAAATATATGTCTATACATCAGGAGGCAGGCTCAGACGGTGTTAGGCCCAGTATGGATTGCACGTGATTGCACAAAGGTTAGAAAGGGTACCGTATCCCCGGATAACATGTATGAATAGCGTACACATTCAAAATATATGTCTCAGGAGGCAGGCTCAGACAGTGTTAGGCCCAGTATGGATTGCACGTGATTGCACAAAGGTTAGAAAGGGTACCGTTTCCCCGGATAACATGTATGGATAGCGTACACATTCAAAATATATGTCTATACATCAGGAGGCAGGCTCAGACGGTGTCAGGCACAGTATGGATTTGACGGCCCAGACTACACAACGGAGGAGCAGGGAGAGGTAAAGATTGCAAATGCTGGGGCCCTGCCCAAGCAAGGGGGGCCCACTCGTGGGCGTCGGTACTGGCACTGGGCCCCTCATAGTACGGCGGTGTGTCTGACGGCGGGTGTGCACCACCACCGTCAGAGACACTTGATTGCACTATGAAGGACCCTGTACCAGTTCCCGCGCCCAAGAGTCAGCCTACCCACCTGTCCAGGGCAACGGCACTCGCATGGTGTCGTGCGCTAGGTGGTGACCCCAGCCATGGGAGGGGGGAGGCAGCACAGTTAGGGAGTTTTAGAAAGTGGCATATGTAGATGTTGGACATTCAGCTGATGCAAAAGGTGAAATAGGTCAAGTCCCAGGAAGAGGTGGACCAAAGCAAGCCATTTTTCTGTCACCCTATGTGTCATCAGGGGAAGGTGGGACAAAATCCTTGGAAACCCATGCATGGTTCATTTTAATGAAGGTTAGATCATCCACATTTTGGGTTGACAGACGGGTCCTTTTTTCTGTCAGGATTGATCCAGCTGCACTGAAGACTCTTTCCGATAGCACACTTGCAGCTGGGCAAGCGAGCTCCTGTAAGGCACATTGTGCCAATTCAGGCCAGGTGTCCAGTTTAGCGGCCCAATAGTCAAAGGGGAATGACCTGTGTGGGAGAACATCGATATGGGAGGAAAAGTAGTTTGTAACCATAGTTGACAACTGCTGTCTCCTGTCACTTTCCATCGATGCAGTATTACCAGTTGTGTGAGCGGTACTTGAAAAATCAGTCCACAACATTGTCATGAAACCCCTGTCTCCAACGCCACTTCTGCTGTGTGCACCATGAACACCTCTGCCAAGCTGCCCCCGGCCCGTACGGCTCGTGTGAGAACCATCACCGCTGCTGTGTGCTGGGAATGCCTCAAGCAACCGATTTACCAGAGTTGCTTGTTTATTAGCCAATATTAGGTCAAGGTTCTCCTGTGGCATGATGTTTTGTAATTTGCCTTTATAGCGTGGATCCAGGATGCTGGCCAACCAGTAGTCGTCATCGTTCATCATTTTGGCAATGCGTGGGTCCCTTTTTAGGATCTGCAAGGCATAATCTGACATGTGGGCCAATGTTCCCGGTGTCAATGATGCACTGCGAGTGCTGGTTGGAGGAGCACTTTCTAGCAAATCCACATCCCTCCAGTCACGCACAAACCCTGTACCAGACCTTGCCACGCCAACATTTTCACTTGCCCCATGAGATGCATCCTCCTCCCCTAAGTAATCATCCCCATCATCCTCCTCCTCCTCCTCTTCTTCCTCCACCTCATCCAGGAGAGGTCCCTGAGCAGACAATGGCTGAATGTCATCAAGGATTCCCTCCTCTTCCTCCTCATCAACATTGGCTGCAGACGCCTGCTCCTTAAGGAGCGTCAAAGTTTGCATGAGCAGACGCATAAGTGGGATGCTCATGCTTAGGATGGCGTCGTCTGCGCTTACCAGCCGTGTGCATTCCTCAAAACACTGAAAGACTTTACAGAGGTCTTTCAGCTTCGACCACTGCACACCTGTCAACTCCATGTCTGCTCTCAAAGTGCCTGGCCGTGTATCCTCCCACAAATGCATTATGGCCTGCCTCTGCTCGCACAGCTGCTCCACCATGTGCAGGGTGGAGTTCCACCTTGTTGCAATGTCGATAATGAGGCGGTGGTTGGGAAGATGGAGCAATCGCTGCAGCTTCTGCATACGAACGGAGTGTACAGGCGACCGGCGGATGTGCGCGCACAGTCTTCGCACCTTCTGGAGCAGGGCTGTTAACTACGGATAATTTTTGAGGAAGCACTGCACCACCAGGCTCAAGGTGTGAGCCAAGCAAGGTATATGGCTGAGTTTTGAAAGGGATATGGCTGCCACAAAATTACGGCCGTTATCACTAACTACCTTGCCTGCCTCAAGATGTACACTGCCCAGCCATGACTCAGTTTGTCGCTTCAAGTACTCGGCCAGCACCTCGGCGGTGTGTCTGTTGCCCAAACACATCATCTGCAACACAGCCTGCTGACGCTTTCCACTAGCTGCTCGATAGGGGGACACATCGTGTGCAACAGTGGCAGCTGCAGATGGAGTGCTCGTACGACTGCGCTCTGTGGACGAGCTTTCGCTTCTGGAGGAGGAGGAGGAGGAGGGTCGAACGCCTACAGCCAACTGTTTCCTATACCGTGGGCTAGGCAGCACTGTCCCACCACCGCTGTCCCCTGTGGACCCTGCATCCACCACATTAACCCAGTGCGCAGTGATGGACACGTAACGGCCCTGCCCATGCCGACTGGACCATGCATCAGTTGTGAGGTGCACCTTTCCGCTCACTGACTGCTTGAGTGCATGGACAATGCGGTCTTTCACATGATGGTGGAGGGCTGGGATGGCTTTGCGAGAGAAGAAGTGGCGACTGGGTAGGTCATAGCGTGGTACTGCATAGGCCATGAGTTCGCGGAAAGCTGTGCTTTCCACCAACCGAAAGGGCATCATCTCAAACGAGATTAGTTTGGCAATGTGGGCGTTCAAACCCAGTGTACGCGGATGAGAGACTGAGTACTTTCTTGACCTACTAATTGTGTCTGGGAGTGTGAGCTGGACTTGAGAGCTGCATATGGTGGAAGTAGCGGTGGACAGGGCGGACTGAGAGAGGGTTGTTGATGGTGATGGAGTTGGTGTTCTTTCTGATGGCCTAGAATCAGTCTTTCGTTGATATAACAGTGGAATTCCCTGACTGCTGTGGCCTTGCAACGACACCTCAACATTTGCTGCTGTGCTAACCGGTGGGCTTACAGTGGGGGAAACAATGTAGCGTTGCTGACTACCTTCGTTGTGATCAGTTGCACATGTGGCACTTGAGGTTTGGTGTTGTGTCCACGCTTGCAAGTGCATGCTGGTTAAATGTCTAAGCATGCAACTGGTATTCAAATTTTTCAGATTTTTCCCTCGGCTAAAGGTCTTTGCGCACTTCTTACAGATAACCTTGGCCTGATCATGAGGATTTTGTTCAAAAAAGTGCCACACTGCACTCTTCCTACTTTGGCAGACATTTTGCGGCCTAGCACGCTGTGATCTTTTGACCCTCTGGACAAGCTGTCCAGCAACTCTTTTGATGTTTGGAACCTGTCTTTGGAGTGCTCCGGGCCTGCCAGATAACAGCTGTTGCGATGTCGATGTCTGCTGTGGATGCTCCTCATCTGAGCTATTGGAAGCAGCACCCTCTTCCCCCAATGGATGCCAATCTGGGTCAACAACTGGGTCATCCATCACCTCCTCTTCTATGTCATGTGCACCTTCCTCTGTGTCACCGTGTATGGTGGTATAGTGTGCGGGAAGGGGCACCTGAGTCTCATCAGGGTCAGAATCTGGCTCTGTACACTGCGAGGACAATGTAGTGCTCTGAGTGAATGTACCAGCAGAATCATCCATCAGCGGCTGTGCATCAGTGCACTCCATGTCAGATTCATCTTGGCCTGGGTAATTCACCATTTCACTTGATAATCCAGGCATGGTATGTGAAAACAGCTCCATGGAGTAATCAGTAGTATGGCCTGCGTCATCCTTCAATCTTGGTTGGGGTGAAGGACACAAGGAAAGGTGTGGTTCATGAACATGAGCCTCCAATGACGACTCAGTGCTTTTACTTTTTTCAACTGAAGAAGAGGAGGCGATAGAGCTGGAGGCTGAGTCAGCAATGTAAGACAAAACTTTTTCCTGATACTCTGGCTTTAAAAGCGGTTTGCCAACTCCTAGAAAATTAAGCGTTCGAGGCCTTATGTAGCCAGACGATGATGCAGGCTCAGCACCTCCTGCATTCGGTCCTATTTTGCTCTTGCCACTACCATCAGATCCACCACCAGCACCATCATTACCAGCTGCCAACCCCCGCCCAATTCCACGGCCTCTTCCACCAGCCTTCCTCATTTTTGGTAGAAATGTAGACAAAATCCAACAAACTATATAGTAATGTAAAACAAGGTACAAGGTGTCTATAGGACAGGGGAGATTTTGAATTTCTGCAGACACTTGTGGACACTGGACACTTTTGGATTGTGTGAGGCCCACTGATAACTGAGCGCTATGTCACAGGCTCGATGGCACAGCTGTGACCAAAGTGACTAGAGGATAAGGGAGATTTTGAATCTCTGCACACACTTTTGGACACTGGACACTTTTGGATTGTGTGAGGCCCAATGAATATCTGAGCGCTATGTGACAGGCTCGATGGCACAGCTGTGACCAAAGTGACTAGAGGATAAGGGAGATTTTGAATCTCTGCACACACTTTTGGACACTGGACACTTTTGGATTGTGTGAGGCCCAATGAATATCTGAGCGCTATGTGACAGGCTCGATGGCACAGCTGTGACCAAAGTGACTAGAGGATAAGGGAAATTTTGAATCTCTGCACACACTTTTGGACACTGGACACTTTTGGATTGTGTGAGGCCCAATGAATATCTGAGCGCTATGTGACAGGCTCGATGGCACAGCTGTGACAAAAGTGACTAGAGGATAAGGGAGATTTTGAATCTCTGCACACACTTTTGGACACTGGACACTTTTGGATTGTGTGAGGCCCAATGAATATCTGAGCGCTATGTCACAGGCTCGATGGCACAGCTGTGACCAAAGTGACTAGAGGATAAGGGAGATTTTGAATCTCTGCACACACTTTTGGACACTGGACACTTTTGGATTGTGTGAGGCCCAATGAATATCTGAGCGCTATGTGACAGGCTCGATGGCACAGCTGTGACCAAAGTGACTAGAGGATAAGGGAGATTTTGAATCTCTGCACACACTTTTGGACACTGGACACTTTTGGATTGTGTGAGGCCCAATGAATATCTGAGCGCTATGTGACAGGCTCGATGGCACAGCTGTGACCAAAGTGACTAGAGGATAAGGGAGATTTTGAATCTCTGCACACACTTTTGGACACTGGACACTTTTGGATTGTGTGAGGCCCAATGAATATCTGAGCGCTATGTGACAGGCTCGATGGCACAGCTGTGACCAAAGTGACTAGAGGATAAGGGAGATTTTGAATCTCTGCACACACTTTTGGACACTGGACACTTTTGGATTGTGTGAGGCCCAATGAATATCTGAGCGCTATGTGACAGGCTCGATGGCACAGCTGTGACCAAAGTGACTAGAGGATAAGGGAGATTTTGAATCTCTGCACACACTTTTGGACACTGGACACTTTTGGATTGTGTGAGGCCCAATGAATATCTAAGCGCTATGTGACAGGCTCGATGGCACAGCTGTGACCAAAGTGACTAGAGGATAAGGGAGATTTTGAATCTCTGCACACACTTTTGGACACTGGACACTTTTGGATTGTGTGAGGCCCAATGAATATCTGAGCGCTATGTGACAGGCTCGATGGCACAGCTGTGACCAAAGTGACTAGAGGATAAGGGAGATTTTGAATCTCTGCACACACTTTTGGACACTGGACACTTTTGGATTGTGTGAGGCCCAATGAATATCTGAGCGCTATGTGACAGGCTCGATGGCACAGCTGTGACCAAAGTGACTAGAGGATAAGGGAGATTTTGAATCTCTGCACACACTTTTGGACACTGGACACTTTTGGATTGTGTGAGGCCCAATGAATATCTGAGCGCTATGTGACAGGCTCGATGGCACAGCTGTGACCAAAGTGACTAGAGGATAAGGGAGATTTTGAATCTCTGTACACACTTTTGGACACTGGACACTTTTGGATTGTGTGAGGCCCAATGAATATCTGAGCGCTATGTGACAGGCTTGATGGCACAGCTGTGACCAAAGTGACTAAAGGATAAGGGAGATTTTGAATTTCTGCAGACACTTGTGGACACTGGAGACTTTTGGATTGTGTGAGGCCCAATGAATATCTGAGCACTATGTGACAGGCTCGATGGCACAGCTGTGACCAAAGTGACTAGAAGATAAGGGAGATTTTGAATTTCTGCAGACACTTGTGGACACTGGACACTTTTGGATTGTGTGTGGCCCACTGATATCTGAGCGCTATGTCACAGGCTCGATGGCACAGCTGTGACAAAAGTGACTAGAGGATAAGGGAGATTGGATTGCTTTTAAAAAAGCAGTTTGCAGAGCAGTGGGTAAACAGCAATGCCAGCCTGTCAGGAAGCCTTAAAAGGCAGTCCTACAACCAACACCACTGATACACCACAATATAGCCTCCCCTTGCACTGCACACACAGTGACTGGTGTGTTGTGCAGGCCAAATTGCTAGCAGCAGAAGCTGTTTTTTTTTCTTCTCAGCAGGACAAAAAATAAAAATTGGGATTGCTTTTAAAAAAGCAGTTTGCAGAGCAGTGGGTAAACAGCAATGCAGGAATGTCAGGAAGCCTTAGAAGGCAGCCCAACAACCAACACCACTGATACACCACTATATAGCCTCCCCTTGCACTGCACACACAGTGACTGGTGTGTTGTGCAGGCCAAATCGCTAGCAGCAGAAGCAGTTTTTTTGTCTTCTTCCCTGCATAACGCTTTCCCTACAGAATCAGCAGCAACCTCTCCCTATACTGAGATCGGCAGAAGTAAGATGGCGGTCGGCGTGCACGCCCTTTTATACCCCCTGTGACGCCCACCAAAGCAAGCCAATCACTTGCATGCCCTTCTGAAAGATGGTGGTGACCCCTGCCTATGTCATCACGTTGCCCACAGTGTCCGTGGATCCTGATTGGCTGAAAAAGAGCGCAAAACAAACTTTTGAAACGCGACTTTGGCGCGTAAGTCGCCGACCTCGTGGCCGACCTCATCCTAGGGTCGGGTTTCGTTTCATGAAACCCGACTTTGCCAAAAGTCGGCGACTTTTGAAATTTTTCGACCCGTTTCGCTCAACTCTACAAATAAATGCTTCACTAAAACTGTCATCCCTCTGTAAACTGAGATCTAAACATCCTCCAGAGATCGAAAGGGTATATTTAGTTCAGCAGCAGGGCAGGTAGGGAACTCTGTAGGAAACCATTCTTCTTTGGGCCAGGAGGGATATCTAATAGTCCTAATGACAAACACACCTGCTCCCTATGGCTGCCACTTCATAGGCATTGCCATCTCTCCTGACATGTCTGTTTTGGTTGATATTTATGCTCCCAATTCTATATATGAAAGTAGAGTGAAAACAACCTTGTTGAAAGGTCAAAAGTAGAGTTGAGCGATACCAGCCGATACTTGAAAATATCGGATCGGAATGGATCGGCCGATCTTAAAAAAAAGTATCGGTATCGCCGATTCCGATACCGGGAACCAATGCAAGTCAATGGGGCCAAAATATCGGAATTAAAAAAAACCCTTTCTTTCCTTGTAGGTTAATTCTACATGAAGAAAAACAACTAAGAATAATGTAGAATGTATTGTGGGAGGTGGAGGAGACATTAAAGCCATAGAGGTTTAGCCCAATCAAATGGAATAGCAGGAATTAAACTTTTTTTTTAAAGACGTTAGGAGTTACAAAGATATTGACTATGTTAGCCTCATTTATATTTTGCCAGACATGTATGTCTTCTTCTTCTTTCTTCTTCTTTCTTATTCTTCTTCCTTTTTTTACCTTCTTCTTCTTCTTCTTATTCCTTTTTTTACATTCTTCTTCTTCTTCCTTTTTTTACATTCTTCTACTTCCTTTTTTTACATTCTTCTTCTTATTCCTTTTTTTACATTCTTCTTCTTCCTTTTTTTAAATTCTTCTACTTCCTTTTTTTACATTCTTCTTCTTCTTCCTTTTCTTACATTCTTCATATTCTTCTTATTCAACAATTATTATTCTACATATTCAACTTCTTCATCTTCTTCCTATTCTTCTTCATCATATTCTTATTTGTGTCAGGCATTCCTGTAGTTGTTATCTAGAAAAGTTAGAAGTTTACACCTTCCGTTCTGCCTGTCACAAAAGATTTACAACAGGATTTGTCCGCGTTCAGTTTGGCCTGCAGCAGCAGGCCTTTTCCAGGGGCACCACGAGGAGGAACGGACTCACCCCCATACACTGCTTAGTCTTCTTCTGCTTATAAATAAGATAATATCATTTGCTCAGAGTATTAGTCTTATGCTTAATGTTCTTCTGCTTTGTTTTTTTTATGCTTCTTGGTCTTCTCTCTCTTGTTGTTCTGCATCTTGGTGGTTGTCTTCCTGTTCTTTGTCCTCTTGAACCAGCTGACGGTACTGGCACCCGGAGGGGCAGCAGAAGGAACAAGAGCCAATGGCACTACCGAGGACCAGCTGACGGTGCTGGAACCCGGTTACTAAGCAGGAGGTACCTGTGCTACAAAGCACTACCAAGGACCAGCAGACGTTGCCGGAACTCGGATACCGAGATGGAGGCACCTAGGCCAAAGGCTTTGCCGAGAACCAGCTGACGGTGCTGGAACCCGGATGGGTAGCATAAGCTGCAAGAGCAAATGGAAATAGCGAGGACCAGCTGACAGTGCTGGCACCCGGAGGGGCAGCAGAAGGAATAAGAGCCAATGGCACAACCGAGGACCAGCTGACAGTGCTGGAACCCGGTTACTAAGCAGGAGGTACCTGTGCTACAAAGCACTACCAAGGACCAGCAGACGTTGCCGGAACTCGGATACCGAGATGGAGGCACCTAGGCCAAAGGCTCTGCCGAGAACCAGCTGACGGTGCTGGAACCCGGATGGGTAGCATAAGCTGCAAGAGCAAATAGAAATAGCGAGGACCAGCTGACAGTGCTGGCACCCAGAGGGGCAGCAGAAGGAATAAGAGCCAATGGCACAACCGAGGACCAGCTGACGGTGCTGGAACCCGGTTACTAAGCAGGAGGTACCTGTGCTACAAAGCACTACCAAGGACCAGCAGACGTTGCCGGAACTCGGATACCGAGATGGAGGCACCTAGGCCAAAGGCTCTGACGAGAACCAGCTGACGGTGCTGGAACACGGAGGGGTATCAGAAGTTACCCCTGAAAAGCAAAGTTGGCATGCCGCAAGCTGGCCGCAGTTACCGAATCACACAGTCCTACAGGGGGTGCTTGTCCTACTGGCACTACGGAACAAGCCTTTCTTACCAGAACCCGCAGTCCACATAGGAAGCACCTAAACTGCTGGCACCCTAGCCTCGGCTAACCCAACCGCAACACGACATGGCAACTTGGGGTGGCAAACTCACATTGACACTTCCCGGAAACAGCAGGCAGGGCTGGAACCAAGCTGGGCAGGAGGGAGTACCCGTGCCAAAGTCAGTTATGAGCAGCAACTGGCAATGTTGGAGCCCAGGGACAAGCACTTAGCAGGCTGAGGCCTGATGTGCTGTCAATTGGGAGGCAGCAGGACAGATTGCCATCAAAACAGCAGGGGAACAGCTGACGTTACTGAACCCCACAAACACAGGAGCTAGTGTTTTACTCTGTGAAGACGGCACTTCCGAGTAACAACTGGCTGTGTTGAAGCCCAGGGACAAGCACGGAGCAGGCTGAGGTTGCATTGAAGAAATTTTAAGATCGGTTGTAGACTTCTACTAATTTTAACCAAGCTCCACTTAGGCCTGTGGCTTCACTGATTTTCGTATTTCCCCTGTCCTCCAACCCCGCCAGTTACAGCTCCGAAGTGGCGTCTGCACAATCCACACTTGTTCCTGTGTTCCAGGTGTTCAGTCCGGTCAGTTAATCCCCTGATGTGTGTCCGGCAATGTCGCCTGCTCTGTCCACATTCCCATAACTAGTTATGGGAATGTGGACAGAGCAGGCGACATTGCCGGACACACATCAGGGGATTAACTGACCGGACTGAACACCTGGAACACAGGAACAAGTGTGGATTGTGCAGACGCCACTTCGGAGCTGTAACTGGCGGGGTTGGAGGACAGGGGAAATACGAGAAACAGTGGAGCCACAGGCCTAATTGGAGCACGGTTAAAAATCAGTAGTAGTAGGACTGTGTAGGCAGCAGGAGACTTTGCCATCCACACAGCAGGGGATCAGCTAGCGTTACTGAACCCCACTGAGACACGGGAGCAAGTGTCTCTTTCCGTGTGGACGGCACTTCCGAGCTACAACTGGTTGTGTTGAAGCCCAGGAAATAGGAGGGTGTAGGCAGAGGCCTACTGTCTTTGGAATGTGGAGACAGCAGGAGAGACTGCCATCCACACAGCAGGGGATCAGCTAGCGTTACTGAACCCCACTGAGACACGGGAGCAAGTGTCTCTTTCCGTGTGGATGGCACTTCCAAGCTACAACTGGCTGTGTTGAAGCCCAGGAAATAGGAGGGTGTAGGCAGAGGCCTACTGTCTTTGGAATGCGGAGACAGCAGGAGAGACTGCCATCCACACAGCAGGGGATCAGCTAGCGTTACTGAACCCCACTGAGACACGGGAGCAAGTGTCTCTTTCCGTGTGGACGGCACTTCCGAGCTACAACTGGCTCTGTTGAAGCCCAGGAAATAGGAGGGTGTAGGCAGAGGCCTACTGTCTTTGGAATGCGGAGACAGCAGGAGAGACTGCCATCCACACAGCAGGGGAACAGCTGGCGTTACTGAACCCCACTGAGACACGGGAGCAAGTGTCTCTTTCCGTGTGGACGGCACTTCCGAGCTACAACTGGCTGTGTTGAAGCCCAGGAAATAGGAGGGTGTAGGCAGAGGCCTACTGTCTTTGGAATGCGGAGACAGCAGGAGAGACTGCCATCCACACAGCAGGGGAACAGCTGGCGTTACTGAACCCCACTGAGACACGGGAGCAAGTGTCTCTTTCCGTGTGGACGGCACTTCCGAGCTACAACTGGCTGTGTTGAAGCCCAGGAAATAGGAGGGTGTAGGCAGAGGCCTACTGTCTTTGGAATGCGGAGACAGCAGGAGAGACTGCCATCCACACAGCAGGGGAACAGCTGGCGTTACTGAACCCCACTGAGACACGGGAGCAAGTGTCTCTTTCCGTGTGGACGGCACTTCCGAGCTACAACTGGCTGTGTTGAAGCCCAGGAAATAGGAGGGTGTAGGCAGAGGCCTACTGTCTTTGGAATGCGGAGACAGCAGGAGAGACTGCCATCCACACAGCAGGGGAACAGCTGACGTTACTGAACCCCACTGAGACATGGGAGCAAGTGTCTCTTTCCATGTGGACGGCACTTCCGTGCTACAACTGGCTGTGTTGAAGCCCAGGAAATAGGAGGGTGTAGGCAGAGGCCTACTGTCTTTGGAATGCAGAGACAGCAGGAGAGACTGCCATCCACACAGCAGGGGATCAGCTAGCGTTACTGAACCCCACTGAGACACGGGAGCAAGTGTCTCTTTCAGTGTGGACGGCACTTCCGAGCTACAACTGGCTGTGTTGAAGCCCAGGAAATAGGAGGGTGTAGGCAGAGGCCTACTGTCTTTGAAATGCGGAGACAGCAGGAGAGACTGCCATCCACACAGCAGGGGAACAGCTGGCGCTACTGAACCCCACTGAGAAACGGCAGCAAGTGTCTCTTTCCGTGTGGACGGCACTTCCGAGCTACAACTGGCTGTGTTGAAGCCCAGGAAATAGGAGGGTGTAGGCAGAGGCCTACTGTCTTTGGAATGCGGAGACAGCAGGAGAGACTGCCATCCACACAGCAGGGGAACAGCTGGCGTTACTGAACCCCACTGAGACACGGCAGCAAGTGTCTCTTTCCGTGTGGACGGCACTTCCGAGCTACAACTGGCTGTGTTGAAGCCCAGGAAATAGGAGGGTGTAGGCAGAGGCCTACTGTCTTTGGAATGCGGAGACAGCAGGAGAGACTGCCATCCACACAGCAGGGGAACAGCTGGCGTTACTGAACCCCACTGAGACACGGCAGCAAGTGTCTCTTTCCGTGTGGACGGCACTTCCGAGCTACAACTGGCTGTGTTGAAGCCCAGGGACAAGCACGGAGCAGGCTGAGGCTGCATTGAAGAAATTTTAAGATCGGTTGTAGACTTCTACTAATTTTAACCGTGCTCCACTTAGGCCTGTGGCTTCACTGATTTTCTTATTTCCCCTGTCCTCCAACCCCGCCAGTTACAGCTCCGAAGTAGCGTCTGCACAATCCACACTTGTTCCTGTGTTCCAGGTGTTCAGTCCGGTCAGTTAATCCCCTGATGTGTGTCCGGCAATGTCGCCTGCTCTGTCCACATTCCCATAACTAGTTATGGGAATGTGGACAGAGCAGGCGACATTGCCGGACACACATCAGGGGATTAACTGACCGGACTGAACACCTGGAACACAGGAACAAGTGTGGATTGTGCAGACGCCACTTCGGAGCTGTAACTGGCGGGGTTGGAGGACAGGGTAAATACGAAAATCAGTGAAGCCACAGGCCTAAGTGGAGCACGGTTAAAAATCAGTAGTAGTAGGATTGTGTAGGCAGCAGGAGACTTTGCCATCCACACAGCAGGGGATCAGCTGGCAGTGCTGAACCCCACTAACACTTGAACGAATGTGTTTGGCTCTGTGGAGATGACACTTCTGAACACCAACTGACGCTGTTGGAGCCCAGGATCAGGCGTGGAGCAGGCTGGGGCCTACTGGATTTTGGCTTGTGTAGGCAGCAGGAGACTTGCCATCTCCACAGCAGGGGAACAGCTGGCAGTGCTGAACCCCACTAACACTTGAACGAATGTGTTTGGCTCTGTGGAGACGACACTTCTGAACACCAACTGACGCTGTTGGAGCCCAGGATCAGGCGTGGAGCAGGCTGGGGCCTACTGGATTTTGGCTGGTGTAGGCAGCAGGAGACTTGCCATCTCCACAGCAGGGGAACAGCTGGCAGTGCTGAACCCCACTAACACGTGAACGAATGTGTTTGGCTCTGTGGAGACGACACTTCTGAACACCAACTGACGCTGTTGGAGCCCAGGATCAGGCGTGGAGCAGGCTGGGGCCTACTGGATTTTGGCTGGTGTAGGCAGCAGGAGACTTGCCATCTCCACAGCAGGGGAACAGCTGGCAGTGCTGAACCCCACTAACACGTGAACGAATGTGTTTGGCTCTGTGGAGACGACACTTCTGAACACCAACTGACGCTGTTGGAGCCCAGGATTAGGCGAGGAGCAGGCTGGGGCCTGTTGCTTTTGGCAGGTGAAGGCAGCAGGAGACTTGCCATCTCCACAGCAGGGGAACAGCTGGCAGTGCTGAAACCCACTAACACTTGAACGAATGTGTTTGGCTCTGTGGAGACGACACTTCTGAACACCAACTGACGCTGTTGGAGCCCAGGATCAGGCGTGGAGCAGGCTGGGGCCTACTGGATTTTGGCTGGTGTAGGCAGCAGGAGACTTGCCATCTCCACAGCAGGGGAACAGCTGGCAGTGCTGAACCCCACTAACACTTGAACGAATGTGTTTGGCTCTGTGGAGACGACACTTCTGAACACCAACTGACGCTGTTGGAGCCCAGGATCAGGCGTGGAGCAGGCTGGGGCCTACTGGATTTTGGCTGGTGTAGGCAGCAGGAGACTTGCCATCTCCACAGCAGGGGAACAGCTGGCAGTGCTGAACCCCACTAACACTTGAACGAATGTGTTTGGCTCTGTGGAGACGACACTTCTGAACACCAACTGACGCTGTTGGAGCCCAGGATTACGTATGCCGCATGCAGAGGCCAATGGGCAGTGGTTTTTATGGAGGTTGTTGACTACTATTGATTCTAACCATGCTCCACTTAGGCCTCTGGCTCCACTGTCTCTACTATTTACCCTGGCCTCCAACCCTGCCAGCTACATCTCTGAAGTGGCGTCAGCACAATCTACACTTGTTCCTGTGTTACTGGTGCTCAGTCCCGTCAGTTGATCCCCTGATGTTTGTCCGGCAAGTTCGCCAGCTCTGTCCTCATTCCCACTACTGGTTATGGGAATGTGGACAGAGCAGGAGACCTTGCCGTACACACATCAGGGAATAAACTGATGGGACTGAGCCACAGGAACACAGGAACAAGTGTAGATTGTGCTGACGCCACTTCAGAGATGTAGATGGCGGGGTTGGAGGCCAGGGGAAATAGTAGAGACAGTGGAGCCAGAGACCTAAGTTGGGCACGGTTAAAAATCAGTAGTGGTTTGAATGTTGATGGAGCTGGTGACTTTGCCGTCCACACAGCAGGGGATCAGCTGGCGTTACTGAACCCCACTAACACAGGAGCTAGTGTGTTTCTCTGTGCAGACGACACATCTGAGCGACAACTGGCTGTGTTGAAGCACAGGGATTATAGTTCAGGTGGTAGAAAAATGAACACACCAGCAGACCTGGATACAGTTGCCAACCACTAATTTAGTCTGTAAGAGGAATGGCAAAGTCTTTGGAGATCCAGGCCTTGTTCATTTTCAGAAAAGTCAGCCGGTCAACATTATCGGAAGATAGTCGCGTGCGACGGTCTGTTAGTACACCACCTGCGGCACTAAAGACGCGTTCCGATAATACACTGGCAGCAGGGCAAGCCAGCACCTCCAATGCATACTGGCTAAGCTCTGGCCATGTATCCAGCTTAGAGACCCAAAACTTGAAGGGGGAAGAGCCATCTGGGAGTACAGCGACAGGGCAAGACATGTAGTCTGACACCATCTGACGGAAGCATTGCCTCCTGCTGACTCGAGGCGTCGCTGATGGTGTAGACAATTGTGGTGGACACACAAAACTTTGCCACATTTGGGCCATAGTGGTCTTGCCTTGTGCTGCGGTGCTGCCTCTGCTCCCTCTTTGTGCAGAGTTTCCTCCACTGCCTCGACGCAAAGAGCTGCTTTGTAAAGCACTAGCAACAATGCTGTCGGGTGGAATGGAAAACATTATGGACTGCACCAGTGACTCTTCGTTCTCCCGCAGTTTATGCTCCCGGTTCAACGTTGGTATGAGCCTTTGTACGCTGTCCCGGTAGCGAGGATCTAGGAGGGTGTACACCCAATAATCAGCCGAGACGAGAATGTGGGCGATGCGGCGGTCGTTTCTCAGGCACTGCAGCATGAAATCAACCATGTGCTGCAGACTCCCAACTGCCAAAGAACCGCTGTCCCCTGTTTGAGGCGTGACCTCGGCCTGCTCTGCATCACCCCACCCTCGCTGTACATACTGAGTAGAGGTTTGTGTACCTCCCTCCTCTGGAGAGATGTCTTCCTCCTCCATCGACTCCTCCTCATCCTCCTCACAAAGTGTCCCCTGCCTAGGCCTTTGTGAGGAAACACGTAGCGCAGACTGTCCAGAAGCAGATGGCATTTGGGACTCCTCATCCTCCACCTCTTCCGAAACCTCATCCCTTAGTGCTTGCAGTGTTTGTTGAAGCAGGCAGATAAGGGGGACAGTCATGCTGACTAGTGCATCATCTGCACTCGCCATCCGCGTGGATTCATCGAAGGCACGCAAAACGAGGCAGATGTCCTTCATAGAGGCCCACTCAATGGTGCTGAAGTGTGAACGGCGCACAGTGCGACTTGTTTGCGGCTGATGCAGCTGGTACTCCATGACTGCTGCCTGCTGCTCACACAACCGCTCCAACATATGTAACGTTGAATTCCACCGGGTGGGTAGGTCACATATGATGCGATGTTCCGGAAGGCCAAATCGTCGCTGCAGAGCAGCGAGGCGCGATCTTGCCGTGCTGGAACGCCGCAAGTGAGCGCACTCTATGCGGACCTTGTGCAACAGTGCATCAAGATCCGGATAGTCCCTCAGAAAGCTCTGCACGACCAAGTTAAGCACATGTGCCAGACATGGGATGTGTGTGAGGTTGCCTAGGCCAAGAGCTGCCACCAGATTTCGGCCATTGTCACACACTACCAAGCCCGGCTGGAGATTCGCTGGCCCAAACCACACATCGCTCTCCTGCTTGATAGCATTCCAGAGCTCCTGCGCTGTGTGGCTTCGATTCCCCAAAGAAATTAATTTGAGTACAGCCTGTTGACGTTTGGCCACGGCTGTGCTCATATCGGTCGTAACAGGCTCCTGCTCTGCTGTTTCTGAGGAACTTGAGTAGGAGGAGGAGTCTATGTGTACAGACTGGAGTCCTGCAATCCGTGGCGTTGGAAGAACACGTACAGCGCCACTCTCCAGATCTGTACCCGGCTCCACAACATTGACCCAGTGGGCAGTGAGGGAAAGGTATCGTCCCTGTCCATGGTTACTGGTCCACGCATCGGTGGTCAGGTGGACCTTGCTACTAACGGCGTTTAGTAGCGCATGTTTTATTTTGCCCTCAACATGTTTCTGCAGGGCAGGGACGGCTCGCCTGCTGAAATAAAAGCGGCTGGGCACGTTGTATTGGGGGACTGCCAATGCCAATAAGTCCCGGAAGGTGTCAGTGTCCACCAGCCTGAATGACAGCATTTCAACTGCCAGAAGTTTGGCAATGCCAGCATTCAGAGACTGTGCTCGGGGATGGTTTGCCGAGTAAGGGCGCCTTTTATCCCATGCCTGTGCTACCTATGGCTGTGATGGATGGGAACGTGCTGCTATGGTTGGAATCTGACAGGGTCTCCGGACAACAGTGGCAGAGGTTCTTCCTTGGCGATCCTGTGAGGAAGCCGAACCAGCAGTGTGTGAGCTGGAGGAAGAGGCCCCAACACGAACTGAAGAGGTGGTAGGTGGTGCTGTACGTTGGCCTACGTCTTCAGGGTGTCTCTGCAACTCCAACTCGTGCTTGGTGCGCACATGTTTCCACATATTTGTGGTATTGAGGTTGCTGACATTTCTCCCTCTTTTGACTTTCTGATGACACAGCTTGCATTTGACAAAGCAAATGTCATCTGCAACTGTGTCAAAAAAGGACCACGCACTGCAAGTCTTGGGAGCGCCCGTTTTGCCTTTGGAATGAGGAATGCTCCTAACGGGTGCCGAAGTGGAGGGTACAGGCAACCAAGTCTTCCCCCTCCCTCTGCCTCCTGTTTTGGCCGGTAGGGGAATCTCTTCCTCCGAGCTGCTCCCACCACCTTCCTGTTCCTCACGCCATGATGGGTCAAGGACCTCATCATCTTCCCTCCCCTCTTCAAACAGCTGCTTCTCCGGGGTTGTCTCGCCAGCACCGTACGCACCAGAAAGTGGCAACTGAGTCTCGTCATCATCTGATGCATACTGAGGTGTGCTGACCATAGGCACTGGTCCACTCGCCTCTTCAGATTCAGAGGGACAAAGAAGTTGCGCATCACTGCATACTCCCTCTTCTTCACATTCAGGAATGCTGCTTGGCTGGCCCCCTCTTTCCAAGCCAACAGATTCCGAGAACAGAAGTAGAGACTGTGATGGCTCCTGTCCATGTCTCTCTGACTGCCTGGGCACTTTGGCAGGTGGTGAAGAGACAGATGGTTGCTCTTCGGTGCTCTGGTCCTGAGAGGATGTGGAAGTAATTGAAGTGGATGCGTTAGCTGCCATCCATCCGACAACGGCTTCAATTTGTTCCTCCCGCAGCAGTGGGGTACGTTGAGGTCCTACAAAGCTGCGCATAAAGGACTGTTGCCTGCTAAAACTGGGGGATGCTGATCCACTGGTGCCCGCAGCAGGCCCAGAATCCCCACGTCCTCTACCTGCAGAATCCCCACATCCTCTCCCTGCAGAATCCCCACGTCCTCTCCCTGCTGAAACTCCACGCCCACGCCCACGCCCAATGGCCTTACTCCCTGCCTTCTTCATCTTGCCAGACTGCTTAAGATAGGCAGAAAAGTACAAAGGGGGGCCTTAGTGTGCTTATTCCTGAACAGCTGGTTACAGGTACAAGAAACACTAATTTTATGAAGTGTGTGTGTGGACTACACTTTAATAGGAGCTGATGTGGCCTACACAAGTTCCAAATGTAGTGTTTGGTGAACTTTTTTTGTGGTTTCTTTGTTGGAAACAAACTCAAAGTATGTGAACAAAGAATTGAAACTGATAGTATCACCAACTTTTTGGAGCTATTACAGTGCAGGCAGGTAACCTACAATGCAAAAGATGAGGCTCCAAAAAAATTGGGTAATACTAATCTGGCTGCACCGGCAGGGCACAAGCCAGAAAAAAAGGCTCCTCTATCTACTCCTATATAGTGTTTGCAACCAACCAATGTTGATGGATACGGATGGATGCACACTAATAGGAGAAGAAAAAATGAGCAGCACTCAAAGACAAATATGTGTGAGGCAGTGACGCACGTTGAGCGTCCTACAACCAGACGTAGCTGCAGGACACTCTACTCAGCGTGAGCTGCACTCACACACAGTCAGAGACCTCTCAGACAGCCGTGAACAGTGCAGCTAAGTGGGCACTGGCACTGACAGGCTGCAGAAAGGCTCCGCTGTGTACTCCTATATAGTGTTTGCAACCACCGTAGATGGAGACGGATGGATGCACACTAATAGAAGAATAAATGAGCTGCACTCAAATACAAATATGTGTGAGGCACTGACGCACGCTGAGCGTCCTACAACCAGACGTAGCTGCAGGACACACTACTCAGCGTGAGCTGCACTCACACACAGTCAGAGACCTCTCAGACAGCCGTGAACAGTGCAGCAAAGTGGACACTAGCACTGAAAGGCTGCAGAAAGGCTCCGCTGTCTACTACTAGTGTTTGCAACCAACGTATATGGATACGGATGGAAGCACACTAGATTGAAATTATGTAAAAAATGCAGCTCAAAAATTAAAAGATGTATGAGGCAGCAGTGATCACACTGGGTGGCCTACAGCCTGACGTGGCTGCAGGACCCACTCCACAGCGTGAGCTGCACTCACACAGCCCTTGCAGACAGCTGTGAACACTGCTGCTAGGGCAAAGAAGGCTACAGTGGTGGTTTATGTAGCCTGGGTAAAGCACTAGATGTTTGGTGGAATCGCTATTTCTAACTGTCCCCTCACAGTCTTCTACAGCAGCCTGTCCCTAACTGAATTCACAGCAGAGTGAACCAGAAATGGCGGCTGCGGTGGCTTTTATAGTGCATCATGACATCATTTCGGCAGCCAATCACAGCCATGCCAATAGTTAACATGCCTACATGCCTAACAGGATGTGCCCACACTTCGGAGGATTCCCATTGGCTTAATCAAAGCAAGCAGGCTCATAGCATGATGGGAACTTCCGATTCCGGTATCCGATATGACAAAAGTATCGGAAGTCAGTATCGGAATTCCGATACCGCTAATATCGGCCGATACCCGATACTTGCGGTATCGGAATGCTCAACACTAGTCAAAAGATGCTATTTATTTGACCTCACTTCATTCCTCCTACTCCCCTGAGTAATACATTTTTTTATTTTTTTAAGCCCGCCATACAGTCCCAGACACATGGACCTTTTTGTTTTGTACTAATATTTATGGTCTTTACTAGGAAGACATGGCTTACACGTTCCTCTGGGGCGTGTCTTTTGGCTGCTCTGCATGATTACCCTGGTTAGTCCCACCCCCTTGGAAACAAAACTTAAAAAGTAGCACTAAATAATAACGCTCATATCTCTGGAACTGTATCGCAGATTAAAAAAAGGCATACTCAAGGGAACAGTAGGAATAAAACAAGAGCAAAATCTGGATTTTTTTCCCTAGTAACAGGACCTCTTTAAGGCTCCCAGAAAGTTAGGTGAACACATGGATTACTGATTTGGTTGGACGCTTTGCCTGTCTCCCCTGACAGATAATATCAGAGGAAAGGAATATCAGGTACTCAGAATTGAAAAATCCAATCCCTTTATTGTACCCATTGATAAACATATATCAGAGGTGTAGGGCAGCAGCTTACACTCTTCTTCTCATACATCACACATACACACCGGGCCCATCTGAGCGTGCATGTGTATGGGGGAATTGGAAGAGATAGCTGTCGGCTGAATGTGCATCTTCTGTATAAGGTCACTTTTTCCTGTGGATTTTTCAAAAATATGCAACGGCCAAAAACAGAAGTGTGAACAAGGGAACAAGCATGTCTTGTCTGTATTGAAGCAAACGCTCAGCTATGGGAACCATGACATCTAAAAAATGGCTTCGATCTGAAAACCTAATAAACTGCGCTATCCTTCTATGAAAGCAAGCAGAGAATATTGTGAGAAGAAAAAATATACGTGTCTCTATAGCTGTTTATATTTCCTGCTTCCTCGGAATTACGACTACACCAGACATAACAGGAGAGGTTTTATTGATGGGCCCAGCAGAACGGACCAGGGCTCTGCATGATGCCGAAATCTGAGCGCACGTCGTGTCCGAGGAGCGAAATGTTGTTATTTTTCTCTTACTGCAGAGTCTGCCGCTTTGAATTAAGGCGAGGAAGTTCTAGGACATTTTGCTTGTTTATGCGAGTGTTTTTGTAATAGCTAATCATTTAAGCATACAGATACACAGACGGCAGTGGGATGACCGGCCAACCCACACAGATGTACACCTCCAATCTGGCATCCCATAACATTCATAAAATATGTCAACACGGCTTGGAGCTCGGCCATGGTTTATGTTAAACTATTTTTGCTTCCATCGTGGAAGCAAAACAATTCTTGTTCTTAAAATTTATGGTTAAAATAATATGAGATCTTCTGTAAATGCTCAAACGCGTCAACTCGGATCTCATAAAATCATACAGTGAAGACAAACAAGCAATGTGAGCAGAGGACACGCACAGGGTGGAAAGAGCAGCGTTCTGGGGTGAACTACCGGTATATCTGTCTATTATCTGTCTATTATCGATCCATTGTTCTATCTATCTATTATCTATCATCTATCTATTATCTACCTATCATCTATCTATTGTCTATCTATCTATTATCTATCTATCATTCTATTATCTATCTGTCTATTATCTATTTGGAATATATCTATTTATTATCTATCTATCTATCTATCTATCTATCTATCTATTATCTAACTATCTATTATCTCTATCTATCTATCTATCTATCTAATATTTGTCCCATTATTTCCACTATATCTCATGAAATTCTGGTTTTCTACCATCTGACATCCAAGCCACTGAGACAGGTTGTGTTCGGGGGTCAGTGGGGCAGAGTTAATGAAGATACATGTTTACATGAAAACACTTTCAATACAAAATAAATCACCACTTCCCGCAATGTAACACATGGTCCCGGCACTAAATTATGACCTGATTAATGATTCCAGCACTCAGGTCCGGCTTCACATTGAGTAAACGTCGCTAATAAGTCAATGAGCCCCTTACTCAATATGGCCTTAGGTAGCAGAGATTAAAACATGCGAATGATACAGGAACATCCTTTATTATATATTTCCATTGTTTGGTTGTTACTTTTCTCTTTATGAAAAGTTGATAATGTAGTTAGAAGTCAATATCATCTGATTTCCAGGGGTTTAGAGAGACTTGACCTGGGGGTATTAGCGGACTGCTGATTCAGCTTTGGTTTTAAATTCGGTAGCTGTCATTAGACAACCCCGTTAAAGGGAATCTGTAATAAGGTCTGTACTGGGCTTCACGGTTTTCTCTGCTGCAGATCTAGCAGAGCTCGGAATGCTGAGCCCTGTAAAGCCCCGCCCGCAACAGTGACTTCTGATTTTTGCACACATTGACAGAAATCTGCCTATCAGTGGTGGGTGCTGGGTCACGCAGAGTAGTTGACTAGAAGGCACGAGACACCTAGTCATGTAGTGATAATCTCTTTCTGATAAAACACTGATTTTATTGAAACACAGCTTGGTAAGTGACACATTGTTAAAATCAGGATTCCGGACCCAATATCATGCTGCTTTCGGATTACATAGCAAGAACCTGCTGTCGGATTCCCCTTAACTACCATAGAACCAGCATGTCCTGATGACTGGAAGCCAAAACCTTGTTGGGTGAGTAGAACAATGGAGCAATAATAGAGCAATGGAGCAAAGCTGCAGGAAGGTGTAAGTCTGTCTGTGCACATCCTTAGTCACATTCTTAAAGCTAGAACCAAAATACGAGCAGATGAAATTCACAATTCAACAAACTCTGCTCCTCAAGGCAAAGACCCAAAGGCACATTAGCTCAATACAAATTAAATACAATTTATGCTTCACATCTTGAGCACTCCGAGATGTTCTGTTTATTTTCTCAGTCCCAAGAAATGTCATTTAGAAAAGCAATTTTTCAGTCTATGATAAGTCAATATTGGTATTGATAAAACAATATTAAAATCTCCGTGACAACTTCTGTTAATTCTGTAAATATTTCTATCATGGTAAACATGACTTCTTTTTCTTGTTGCTAATACTAATGAGTTGTACCGATCAGTAGATAAGTACAATGTAGAAGTCTGCATGTTCCTTAAGAAAAATAAAGTGCAAAACAATCTGCGTGCGTATTTTCTGCACGTGGAATAAGTCTCTGATTTCTACACAATTTATTTATTCATTGTACCTATTCAAGCTTAGAAATCTGATTAAATAATGATATTACAATGAGACAACATCAATGCTTCTTTATGGTAAACAACGCTGGAGGTAACTTGCAACCATTGCAAAAAGTTCAACACAGTGTTAACTTTTTGTTGGTTTCGGAGGTGTAAAATTTGACTTTTCTTAAATGGGCTTCAACTGGTGGACAACTGGCGGAAATTTTTTTTATACTATATATACTCACCTCCTGGACCGACCCGGTCATCTCGGTGTCCTCCCGACGCTACTGATCGACTGCAGTGTTACCAGTTTGTCCAAATCAGAAGAAAGACTGAAATTGGTGCCATACAAAATTTTAACGCTTTTCATTTTGTATTGGAGGTAAGGTGATGGAGACGCTGCTGTTTTGATGTATTGTTTATGGCATTTACGGTATGCATTAAAGTAATATTTTAAGAGATCAGACTTTTTCATACATGGTGATACTAAACATGGTTTAGTTAAAATGTGTATGCTTTTTAATGCTTTTTCTAGAGGGCTATTTAAATTTGTAGTTGCCGTACAACTCAGCCTGCCCCTACTGTACAACACAGCCTGCCCCTACTGTACAACACAAACTGCCCCTACTGTGCAACACAGCCTGTCCCTGCTGTACAACACAGCCAGCCCCTGCTGTACAACACAGCCGTGCCCTGCTGTACAACACAACTGGCCCCTGCTTTACAACACAGCCTGCCCCTACTGTACACAACAAACTGCCCCTGCTGTACAACACAGCCTGCCCCTGCTTTATAAGACAGCCTTCCTTTGCTGTACAAAACAGCCTGCCCCTGCTGTACAACACAGCCTGCCCCTGCTGTACAACACAGCCTGCCCTTACTGTACAACACAGCCTGCCCCTGCTTTATAAGACAGCCTTACTTTGCTGTACAAAACAGCCTGCCCCTGCTGTACATTACAGCCTGCCCCTGCTGTATAACACAGCCTGCACTTGCTGTACCACACAGCCTGCCCCTGCTGTACAACACAGCCTGCCCTTGCTGTACAACACAGCCTGCCCTTGCTGTACAACACAGCCTGCCCCTGCTGTACAACACAGCCTGCCCTTGCTGTACAACACAGCCTGCCCTTGCTGTACAACACAGCCTGCCCTTGCTGTACAACACAGCCTGCCCCTGCTGTACAACACAGCCTGCCCCTGCTGTACAACACAGCCTGCCCCTGCTGTACAACACAGCCTGCCCTTGCTGTACAACACAGCCTGCCCTTGCTGTACAACACAGCCTGCCCCTGCTATACAACACAGCCTGTCCCTGCTATACAACACAGCCTGTCCCTGCTACACAACACAGCCTGTCCCTGCTACACAACACAGCACGCCTCAGCTGTACAAAACAGCCCACTTTTGATGTACAACACAGCCAGCACTTGCTGTACAAAACATTCTGCCCCTGCGAAGGGGTTAACACTTCTCGTTATCAATGTGTGATAAATGGAGGTCCACTTTTTCAAACACCTGCTGTACAATACAACCGGTCCCTGCTGTACAACACAGCTGACGCCTTCTGTATTAACACAGCTTGCACCTGCTGAGTATTGAGCTTCAGGGCTTACACCATGCACCCACCTGATGTACCGTATATTTACATTGTAAGATAGCAATAATAACACTTCTTGTTATCAATGTGTGATAGATAGGGGTCCACCTTTTAAGACCCCAGCTGTTATGAGAAAAGGGATTCCATAGTTAGGCTTTAGGATCAGTTCATGGCACTCACTCTGCATCTAAATACAATGGTTTAGCTAGTAGTAGCTTATTGGTTTGAAATATGGGAAAAACAGATGTAGCAAGAGCCAAATGTATTGTGCTAACAAATGTTTGTATTTTGCTTATGGTGCTGGTGTAGCTTGGCCAATTATAAGCTATGCAAACAGCATTAGATATCACAAATAGCCCACCGCCACCTCTCTGATCATGCAAAATGAGCAACAGTGGAAATGATACTAGTAATACTCTTTTAAATGGTTGTATTATCACTTCTTTAGCACATTATATCAATGCCAATCTAATCTGTGTAATAATGCACAATTTAATTACCACCATTTAATATTAATATATAAATGAGCCTCCTCTACAGTAACACTTTGCTGGATATATTTAACATGAGGTTATGAAGCTTTATCCACGATGTATCTGCAATCTGGTGTTTATTCTTTTGAACTGTGGGTTTAAGGTTACACTTTATGAACTCATTAAAGCATATATTGTAATTAAAACTGAACAATCCATTTAATTATTTTAGTGATAAATTATATGTGTCAGTGATAATTATTATGTGTTACTTGTGTTACATTTGATACATGTGTTCATAGTTTATTATACAGTCATATGTTAAAGTTTGGGCACCCCTATTAATGTTAACCTTTTTTCTTTATAACAATTTTAGTTTTTGCAACAGCTATTTCAGTTTCATATATCTAATAACTGATGGACTCAGTTATATTTCTGGATTCAAATGAGGTTTATTGTACTAACAGAAAATGTGCAATCTGCATTTAAACAAAATTTGACCGATGCAAAAGTATGGGCACCTCAGCATAAAAGTGACATTAATATTTCGTAGATCCTCCTTTTGCAAAAATAACAGCTTCTAGTCGCTTCCTGTAGCTATTAATGAGTTCCTGGATCCTGGATGAAGGTATTTGTGACCATTCCTGTTTACAAAACAATTCCAGTTCAGTTAAGTTTGATGGTCGCCGAGCATGGACAGCCCACTTAAAATCATCCCACAGATGTTCAATGATATTCAGGTCTGGGGACTGGGATGGCCATTCCAGAACATTGTAATTGTTCCTCTGCATGAATGCCTGAGTAGATTTGGAGCGGTGTTTTGGATCATTGTCTTGCTGAAATATCCATCCCCTGTGTAACTTCAACTTCGTCACTGATTCTTGCACATTATTGTCAAGAATCTGCTGATACTGAGTTGAATCCATGCGACCCTCAACCTTAACAAGATTCCCGATGCCGGCATTGGCCACACAGCCCCAAAGCATGATGGAACCTCCACCAAATTTTACTGTGGGTAGCAAGTGTTTTTCTTGGAATGCTGTGTCTTTTAGCCTCCATGCATAACGCCTTTTTGTATGACCAAACAACTCAATCTTTATTTCATCAGTCCACAGGACCTTCTTCCAAAATGTAACTGGCTTGTCCAAATGTGCTTTTGCATACCTCAGGCGACAGTTTGTGGCGTGCTTGCAGAAATGGCTTCTTTCGCATCACTCTCCCATACAGCTTCTCCTTGTGCAAAGTGCGCTGTATTGTTGACCGATGCACAGTGACACCATCTGCAGCAAGATGATGCTGCAGGTCTTTGGAGGTGGTCTGTGGATTGTCCTTGACTGTTCTTACCATTCTTCTTCTCTGCCTTTCTGATATTTTTCTTGGCCTGCCACTTCTGGGCTTAACAAGAACTGTACCTGTGTTCTTCCATTTCCTTACTATGTTCCTCACAGTGGAAACTGACAGGTTAAATCTCTAAGACAACTTTTTGTATCCTTCCCCTGAAAAGCTATGTTGAATAATCTTTGTTTTCAGATCATTTGAGAGTTGTTTTGAGGAGCCCATGATGCCACTCTTCATAGGAGAATCAAATAGGAGAACTACTTGCAAGTGGCCACCTTAAATACCTTTTCTCATGATTTGATACACCTGGCTATGAAGTTCAAAGCTCAATGAGGTTACAAAACCAATTTAGTGCTTCAGGAAGTCAGTAGAAAGTAGTTATGACTAGTGTTCAAATCAAGAAAATGATAAGGGTGCCCATACTTTTGCACCGGTCAAATTTTGTTTAAATGCAGATTGCACATTTTCTGTTAGTACAATAAACCTCATTTGAATCCAGAAATATAACTGAGTCCATCAGTTATTAGATATATGAAACTGAAATAGCTGTTGCAAAAAACAAAATTGTTATAAAGAAAAAAGGTTAACATTAATTGGGGTGCCCAAACTTTAACATATGACTGTAATACTTTGGTAATTAAAGAAAACTAGAAAACTATATAAAAGTGATTAAATCCTATTTTATTGACGTATTGGGATCAGTTATAGATGGAAAAAGTTAAAACAAAAAGCCCATTGGAGATATAGCTGTCCACAGAGCATGGTGTACACAGCATAGAAGAAGTGGCAGTGCCAGCCCGCCCATCAAAACCCAAGCAGGTGAAACGCGCATCGAGGTGCCCGCATATCCCCTCCTGTGCTCTTACTTTGGTTTACAACATGTCCCAATGTACTATTTGCACCTATTGATTTGTGTTTTGGACTTCAGACGTCACATGTCCTTGCATGTAGGATGGTTATATGATGTTTACTGTTGTATTTGTGTGATTGCCTTGCTGATACATGGCCTTGTGACCCACCCTATTGGTTCTTACCTGATACTACCTTAGTATACTGTACATATGCTTATGTTGGGCATACATATATATTCTGGCTTTACAATTATATAGATTGAACTAGTGTTCCTTTACTGCCAATGCATGCACCTGCGCAGTGTTATATTGGCTCTAATTTGAGACTTTTTTAGTGCACACCCTATGTGCATGTATGCAGCTTATGCTTATATTTTATCCTAAATTTGAACGAGTAGTAATCTTATCCATACAGGCACTTTTTTTGGATATTATTATCTTTATGTATTATATACTTACCTAAAATTGTCCATCATCCACTTCTGTCTGGATGTCCTCGAATCCCACAATCCATCACGCTGCACCGAAAATACAGTACACCGACTGCCATATTGGAATACCCAAGTGATGGGTATTCCAATATAGCACCCGCTGGTACCAGGCCCATGCACAGTACCACCAGCGGGACACCGCCGAGATCCCCGCCGCCGGACCCCCACTGGGACACCCGCCGCCAGACCCCCGCCGCACACCTGCTGTGACCCCGCCACCGAGGCACCAGCCGCCGGGACCCCTGCCACCGGGACACCCGCCACCGCTCCCCCACCGGGACACCCACCGCCACATCCTGCAGCTGCCTGCCCACCCACCTTCGTGCAGTCACAGCCGGCAGGAAAGACCGCGACTTGCACTGCACCCCATCTCCAACACAGGCCGCAGACCACCGTCTTTCCTGCCGGCTGTGACTGCACAGAGGTGGGTTGTCAGGCAGCGGCGAGACACGCACACATACATGTACTCACATACATACACACATGTACTCACCATATTTGACTGTAGGTAGTGTTCTCTTCTGTGTAGGTCTCATTCTGTTTTCGCTAAACAGTAGAATTATGTGCTTTACCAAAAAAGCTCTCTTTTGGTATCATCTGTCCACAAGATTCTTTCCCAGAAGGATTTTGACTTACTCAAGTTCATTTTTTTTGGCAAACTGCAGTCTAGTTTTTAATGTCTGTGTGTCAGCAGTGGGGTCCTCCTATATCTCCTGCTATAGCGTATCGTTTCATTTAAATGTCGACGGATAGTTTACGCTGACACTGATGCACTCTGAACCTGCAGGACAACTTGAATTCCTTTGGAACTTTATTGGGGCTGCTTATCCACTATCCTGCATTGCAATCTTTAATAATTTTTTCTCTGCTGTCGACGTTCAGGGAGATTAGCTACAGTATCATGGGTTATACATTTCTTCATTATGCTGTGCACCATGGAGAAAAGAACATCAAGCTCTCTGGATATGGCCTTGTAACCTTGAGATTATTGATATTATTCAACAAGTTTGATTCTCAAGTCCTCAGAGAGTTCACTTCTCTTTCTGTTCTCCATTCTTAGTGTGACACACAATGAGTCACGCTCGCGCCTTGGCTGAATGGCACAAGCCGGGCGGTTGTGGCCCCACTGTGCCACAAACCAGACTACCCTGGAAGGGGCGTGACTACAACAGCTACCTTGGTCTTCACTGGAGCCTCTGATGGTGAGGTCAGGCTTGTGTGTGGCAGGTAGCTGTCGGGTGCCACTCCAGGGTGGTGTCTGGCTGTGGCTGCTGATCCCACTCAGGGACAAGTCAGTTGGACAGGTGTGATTAACAGGCAGGCTGAGACACTGGGCAAGCAGGCACGGCTTGGTACACCGGCAGGCAGGCACGGCTTGGAGCCACAGGGCAAGCAGGCACGGCTTGGAGACACAGGGTAAGCAGGCACGTCTTGGAGGCACAGGGCAAGCAGGCATGGCTTGGAGACACAAGACAGGCGGGCACGGCTTGGAGACACAAGACAGGCAGGCACGGCTCGGAAAGGAACAGGTAGGGGTCTGTTCACACAGCAGGGGCAGGTAAAGGTTTAGGCAGGAAGAAGTGGAGTATGTTGGAACAGGTTAGGAACTGAGCTGCAGGAGTGCAGCATAGGCGGAGCCGCAGGAGTGCGGAGTAGGCGGAGCCGCAGGAGTGCGGAGTAGGCAGAGCCGCAGGAGTGCGGAGTAAGCTGGGCTGCAAGGGAGCCGGGCAGGCAGACCTGTAAGGGAACCGAGCAGGCAGAGCAGCAATGGAGCCAAGCAGGCAGAGCTGCAAGGGAGCCGAGCAGGCAGAGCGGCAAGGGAGCCGAGCAGGCAGAGCGGCAAGGGAGCCGAGCAGGCAGAGCAGCAAGGGAGCCGAGCAGGCAGAGTGGCTATGGAGCCGAGCAGGCAGAGCGGCAAGGGAGCTGAGCAGGCAGAGCGGCAAGGGAGCCGAGCAGGCAGAGCAGCAATGGAGCCGAGCAGGCAGAGCTGCATGGGGGCAGAGCAGGCAGAGCTGCAAGAGAGCAGAGCAGGTAGAGCGGCCAGGGAGCAGAGCAGGCAGAGCTGCAAGAGAGCAGAGCTGCAAGGGTGCAGAGCCTCAGACAGGGAGGACACAAGGAAAGACACAGCAGAGAAGGAAGCCAAAGACAATTAGACTGACAGACAGAGGTAAGACTGAGTTCAGACAGTGACACAGGGACAAAGACACAAGGATATTCTGCCTCCTGGCAGGCGGACAGAGAAGTACTAGGCAAGGTACCAAGACACAGGAATAAGCAATAAGAGCCTTCAGAGAAGGCAAGATATAGGACTGGGCCTGGCTAGCTCAGCAGCAAGGAGCTAACTGAGTTTAGACATTGCACAGGCAAGGGTTAGTGGGTGTGGCGGAACTAAATAGTCAAGGGCTCTAGGTGATTGGTCAGGGACATATTACACAGGTGCACCCTGACTGCATAAGAACCAGAGAGTTCTGGCACCGCCCCCTTATGCACACATAGCTTGGAAGCATACAGGAGAGCAGAGGCACAGAGCACGGAGCACAGGGCTGGCAACAGACAGAATTCACAGCATGGCTTGAAGAAGTAAGTAAGTTGGTGTGTGGGGGATGGGAGGCCATGCAGTGATGCCAGCAGGGTTGTTACACAATGCAAAGGCTGAGTCAACTTCTCCCCTTTTTACCTGGTTTCAGGTGTGGATTTCATAGCACACCTGTTACTTGCCATAGGTGAGTTTGAACGAGCATCACATGCTTGAAGCAAAGCTTTTTACCAGCTCTTTTGTAAAGGTGCTAACAATTTTGTCTGACCCATTTTTGGAGTTTTGTGTGAAATTATGCTCAATTTGTGTATAAAATAACATGTGCAATTTCAATAATTTTCTGGGAGAAAGATTTCATTTTCTGAACAAATTCGAGGGTGCCAACACTTTCGGTCATGATTGTATACTGTGTTGTAAATTTTGCTAATGGTATGGTGATATTTTCCCCCTTTATAGTGGCATGATTTGGTAATTGTACAATTTAGAAGTGTATAATAAATCACTATATATGTGAATTGATCAGGACTGCTGGCCCTTTGTTTCTTTCTGTCTTGTCCTCTGCTACATTTTCTTTAGTGAAAACAGAGATAATTTCCTGTTCTAAAAGACTTCATCTCTCTATGTATTACATGGTGACCCCCCAGTGCAGAGGACCTGTAGGTTTGGGAAGCACAATGTTTAGATTCCAGATCATTTAGAAATAATGTCCCTTTATGACAATCTCATCCCTCTTAGAATCATAGAATCGTAGAATCGGAAGGGAACTCCTGGGCCATCTGTTCCAACCCCCTGCTCAAAGCAGGATTCGCTAAATCATCCCAGACAGATGTCTGTCCAGCCTCTGTTTGAAGACTTCTATTCAAGGAGAACTCACCACTTCTCGTGGCAGTCTGTTCCACTCATTGATCACTTTAACTGTCGAAAAGTTTTTTCTAATATCTAATCTGTGTCTCCTCCCATTCAGTTTCATCCCATTGCTTCTAGTCTTTCCTTGTGCAAATGAGAATAATGATGATCCTTCTACTATGTGACAGCCCTTGAGATATTTGTAGACAGCTATTAAGTCTCCTCTCAGTCTTTTCTTTTGCAGCTAGACATTCCCAAATCCTGCAACCTTTCCTCATAAGACAGGGTTTGCAGACCGGTCACCATTCTGGTCGCTCTTTTCTGAACTTGCTCCAGTTTATTGATGTCTTTTTTAAAATGTGGCGCCCAAAACTCGACACAGTATTCCAGATGAGGTCTGACCAAAGAGGAGTAGAGGGCAATAATGACTTCACCTGATCTAGACTGTATGCTTCTGTTAATACATCCTAGAATTGCATTTGCCTTTTTTGCTGCTGCAAATGTCTTGCCCATGTCATCTAATGTAGCCAATTTAGTTTTTCTTTAAAGAAGTGCTCCCATCAAAGTTATCCTTTTAATAAATTGCAATCATCATTTTACACAGCACTGTATACCTACCATTGCTCATTTTGCCTTTCTACTCAGTTAATTCTTCTCTTTTAACTGCTCTATGTTGTACCAGGAAGTCTTTTTTCCTGCATGAGTCATCCCACTCTTCAACTCCTGACCCAGTTGCTCTCTCGTCCATCAAGGACTTTCTTTTCAGTGATAAACTCATGCAGGGAAAATTGACCTCCAGTTTCTATAAAGAGTTTATGAGGATTCAGCAACTCAGTTTTTAATCACGTTATTCATAGACCTAATTGAAAAGAGAACAATTAGCTGGGTTGAAAGTAAAGATGAGCAATTGTAAGTACACAGTTGTATGTAATATGATGACTGCAATATACTAAGATGATAACAATTTTAATGGAAGGAGTGCTTCTTTAAAAAAAAACATTAATGGAAACATTTTGGGAAAAAGTGTCATCTAATGAACCAATGCCATAAAGTTGTCTTATCTGTGACCAAAAATATTATAAAGGTTAAACTTAATTGTTCTCTCCTCCATGAGAAACATGAACATTGGGCAGTTTTTAGACTTTCTGGAAAGTATATTATGTTGCTGGTTTGTTCTTCTCACCCTTGTGTGGCTTGTATAAGTCATTTCACTTAATTAATGCCGAGTTTATCACGATGAGAAATACTTTGTTTTGCAGTGTTAGTATCATTTCTGGCGGAGCATCTGGATGGTTCACGGCTTCGCTTTCTTTTCAGACCTCGAGTGACTTTCAAAGGCTTTTATTTCACACTGCTATTATTTCTACCTGAAGAATTACAACTATGGTTTTATGCCAATTAATCTCAGAATTCTTGTTTTTATTATTAGACTATATATAATGAATGGATGTACATTGGAGGTTTAATAGATTCTATAAATTAGTTTCTGTTTATCGTCATGTCCTGGAAGCTAGAATTGCTAAAGCGTGGTGATTATCAGTCATGGAATGATACAGAGGGAAACTTTATATATGCGTTTGCTATTTTGCCTTGCATATTTGTTTCTAATGATTATGACAACAGGATAGAACAACAGAAAAAAAGGCAAGAGAATTCAAGATTTTCCAATAGGAGTAAGTTCTTTGCTATAAGTATATTTATAAGTTGGTTATTAAAGGGACGTTGAAACTGGTGGCTTTCCTTTAGGGTAGTTCGTCAATACTGGGTCAGTGGGGGATTGAATCCAAAGACCACCATAATCAATTATCAATGTAATCAGCAATGTAACGGTAAAAAAAAAGCTCTGTACATTGTGCAGTGACCATTCCATGGCATTGCATCTCAGCTTTGATGGAAGTGAACATGATCTGAGCTGCAGACAACAGCTGACAACAAAACTGTGGTGTTTCCGCTATGAACACTATTCTGTCTGTTGATGAACCCGCTACCAGCGTATTGGTGGAAGAGTCAGGTGTCGGATCCACCATGATCTGATATTGACCACCTTTTGTGAGGATAGGATATCAATATCAAAGTTTTGGTTAACCCCTCTAATATTATTAGTTACTTATATGTAGGATCAACAATTGGACAGAATCTGACTGGCCTACTAGCATGTCCTTTGAAAGGTCATGTATCAACACAATAATGGTCCCAAAAGTCCAGCAGAAGACACCTTGTTTGTAAGTGACTTGAAATCGATCCTTTAACACTAGTCTATTTATCATGGGGCGACTCGCCTGTAACCTATTAGACCTTATTCATAATATGTCCTGTGTGAATAATGATTAATGAGAATGCTTAAAGCAGTTGTCCACGACTTTTACAACCCATTCCCAATATATTTGTCCTCAGTAAAATAATAGCATTTATGCTCACGACTGGTGAGAGTGTACTGCGGTTTATGCACTTTTTCTCTCGGGGCTCTCGTGACATTTTTATCTCAAGCGATCCCTGAGGCCAATCAGTACTGGTTTTATTCTCCCCACCTACAAACAAATCTCATGCAGCTCACATTCTGCTGCTCTTTCAGTTCTTCCGGATGTATGCGAAAGTGAAGCAAGCATTAATTGACTGTAGTGATCACAGGAGAGACAGTTCCAACACCACTGGAACGGTCCCGACACACTATTGGTGAGCATTAATGTTATTATTTTATTAGAGGAAAACTAAAGGATTGAGAAAAAGTTGTCCTAGTAGTGCACAACCCTTTCTAGAGTGGACATTCATATGTTTTGCATGGACAAGGGTAGAACCATGGTACCCCATAGTCAGTTCACAAATGATCATTTTGGGTTGATGAGGGTCTGTGCTTGTGTGCATTTTGTGGGTGAGGTAATGAAGACTCTAGCTAGCAGAATGTAAAAGTTGACAAGACAAGAGCAAGACTGATTTATGGAGTTTAAAGGGAACCTGTCACTAGAATTTTGCATCCTAAACCATCAGCATTTTGTTATATTGCAAATTTTGGGGTACCTGACATGCCACTGTCAAAACTATCCATTATCGCATTATGTAAAAAATGAAGTTTGCATAGTGTAACGGGGTTTTCCAAGCTGGGGAACCTCTTTCAGTACCACCCCGTGTTTTCGGAGGTCCGCTCTGCGTTGGCTGGAGTCTGAATGAAGGACGCTGGCTGGAATTCCTCTGAGTGCATGGGCGCATATAAAAGATCACTGCTTCTCCATGTATTTCCAGTCCGACAACACTTTACTCACAGGACACAGAATATATCACACAGATACAGAGGGCCGGCCAATAGACAAGCGTCAGGCCAGACATGCATTACAAAAGCAGCAGGTGGCCGGAGCCTGTGTATGTTTACTGTGGGAATTACAAAGGTGGTCGGAAGGCGGACACTGCTGATACATTAGGGACATGCATCTCACATGGAACCTATTATATATACATATAACTGCACAACATATTCTGGGTGCTGAGTGGTTCTGTAACACGGCTCCCCCTTTTCAGCGACGCGATCGGCATACACAGTCTGATCCTCAACGGATCGGTTTGGGGATGACCGAAGTTTATGGGGTTGGTACAAGTTCCATTTGTCGACTTAGCCCATTGGCGTTACCGTTTTGTTTGCCGGGTCTGTAGTGGATGGTGAAGTCCAGAGGTTTTGGGCTAAACTCCACCGCAGCAATCTGGCGTTGTCTCTGGAGACCCGATTAAGCCAGACTAGGGGATTATGGTCCGTTAGGAGGGAAAACTGTCGTCCATACAAATATGGTTGCAACTTCTTGAGTGCCCATACTACCGCCAGGCACTCCTTCTCGATGGCCGCATAGCTTACTTCACGGGGCAGTAGTTTCCGACTCATTTAAGCTACCGGGTGTTCTTGGCCGTCCGGCCCGACTTGGCTCAGTACTGCCCCCAATTCAAACATAGAAGCGTCTGTGTGAACAAGGAAACGTTTAGTTGGATCGGGTGCGGCCAATACAAGGGTATTGGTGAGGGCGTCCTTTAGTTGGAGGAAGGCTTCCTCACACTCTGAGGTCCAGGTTACCTGGCGGGGTTGGTTCTTACGGGTCAAATCAGTGAGGGGCTTGGCTACGCTGCTGTAATTGGGAACGAATTTCCTGTAATACCCCGCTGTCCCTAGAAACGCCATGACCTGAGTTTTAGTGCGTGGGATGGGCCATTTGACTATGGCCTCAATCTTGGCTGGTTCTGGTCGCTGTTTCCCACTTCCCACCCAATGCCCTAAATACTGAACCTCTGCTTTGCCCACGTGACACTTGTTTGGGTTCAGGGTGATTCCAGCCTGGTGGATCCTGTCCAATACTGTCTCTAGGTGATTTAGATGCTCTTCCCATGTCGCACTGTAGATGGTGATGTCGTCCAGGTAGGCACAAGCATAGTCCTGGAGACCATCCAGAAGCCGGTCAGCCAGCCTTTGGAAGGTCGCCGGGGCATTCTTCATCCCGAATGGCATAACTCGAAACTGGAATAAGCCGAACGGGGTGACAAATGCCGACTTGGGAATAGTGTCAGGACTAAGGGGAATCTGCCAGTAGCCTTTGCATAGATCGATGGTGGTCAAATACTTTGCCCCCGCCAGCCGGTCTAACAACTCATCCACACGCGGCATGGGATATGCATCCATCACTGCTTACGATAGTCTACACAAAACCGGGTAGTCCCATCCTTCTTGGGCACTAACACTACGGGGGATGCCCAGGGACTATCTGACTCTTCAATGACCCCTAAACGCAGCATCTCTTGAATCTCTTGTCGCATCCCCTCTCGTACAGACTCAGGGACGCGGAAGGGGTTTTGTCGCAGGGGGGTCTGATCCTGGGTCTCAACCTTGTGTTGTGCCAGGCGAGTGTACCCTGGTCTCTCTGAAAACATCCTCTGTCACACCCTCAACGACGCCTCTGCCTGCTGTCTCTCCCGGGTGCCTAGGTCTTCGCCCAAGTGTACCTGGTCCCATGTTTTAGACTGAGTCCTTTCCCCTAAGACATCCGGCAAGGGAAGTCCAGCTAAATCCTCTGCTTCAGGTGCACAGATGGCCACTACCTCTTCAGGGCGCTCCCAGTAGGGCTTCAGCATATTCACGTGGAACATGCGGATAACCCTGAGGTCGTCACAATCGGCGACATTATAGGTTGTGTCGGCTATTTTCCCCACTACCTGGTAGGGCCCCTGCCATGCAGCTTGAAACTTATTCTGCTTAGTAGGCTCTAACACCAGGACCTTCTGTCCTAATTCCAAAGTGCGCTCTCTGGCCCTCCGATCATACCATAAACGCTGGCACCGCTGTGTCACCTGCAGGTTCTCACGTACAACCTGGGTCAGCTCCTGTAGGCAGTCCCGGAATTCCAGCACATAGGGTACAATAGGTACCCCTTCTATGAGGCCCTCCCCTTCCCAGTGTACCAGCACTAAGTCTAGGGGTCCCCTTACCCGTCTCCCGTATACCAGTTTGAACGGGGAGAACCCCGTGGATTCTTGGGGCACCTCCCGATAGGCAAACAGGAGGTGTGGCAAGAATTTCTCCCAGTCCCTGTAGGTCCTGGTAAAAGTCCCAATGAACTGTTTTAATGTCCCGTTAAAGCGTTGACACAACCCATTGGTTTGCGGGTGGTATGGGGCACTTCTAATGGACTTTACGCCGCACAGCTTCCACAGTTGGTTGGTCACCTCTGCTGTACTGGGTACCCTGGTCCGAGATAATCTCCCGGGGAAATCCAACCCGTGAGAAAACCTGGAGCCGGGTGTCCGCCACCGTCTCTGCCAGTATGTTAGGTAACGCAACCGCCTCTGGATACCGTGTGGCATAATCTACCACTGTCAATATATACTTTTTCCCGGATGGACTGGGTTTGGCTAACAGCCCTATCAGATCGACCGCTACTCAGCTAAATGGTTCCTCCACAATGTGGAGGGGGCGTAATCTGGCCATGCATCGATCCCCCCTCTTGCCAATGCGCTGACAACTGTCACAGGTCTGGCAGTACTGACGAACATCATAGGTTACCCCCGGCCAAAAGAAGTTTTGTGTCAGACGATGCCTGGTGCGACTGACGCCGAAGTGCCTGGCCATGGGTATATCATGAGAGATTCGCAGTAACTCCTGCCTATACTTCTTGGGAACTACCAGCTGTTGTTTTATAGTGGGGCTCGTCCCTGTGTGGTGCTGCTCTGTGATCCTGTAGAGGAGTCCCTGCTTCCATACAAACTGTTCCCCTTCCAGTACCCCTCTCCCCTCCTGTGCCTTCCCACGATATCCCTCTAATGAAGGATCCTCAAGTAATTCCCTCTTAAATTCATCTGGGGTGGCCCAAGAAATGTGTCTGGCTATGGGAATACGTGTAGGGCTGGAATGTCTTACCTGGGCCTCTGAGTGTGATTCCGCCTCCGCAGCTCGAGCTTGTCTCCGGGTGGTCACAGGATATGTCTCAGCCAGAGGGGCCACCGAGAATGCAGACAACATGGGACCCAAGTCATTTCCCAGCAAGACGTCTGCAGGCAAATCCTCCATCAAGCCGACCTCAACAAGGCCATCCCCAACTCCCCAGTTCAGGTGAATCCTGGCAGTGGGTAGTCGATGTATGGCTCCCCCTGCTACACGGACTGCCACTGTCCGGTCCGTCTTCTCTTGGTCCCGGACGAGATGAGGCTTCACAAGGGTCAAAGTTGCCACAGAATCTCTAAGTCCCTGCATACGTTTCCCATTAACCTACACGACTTGTCGATGCTGTTGTCGATTATCTGCCTGGGCTGCCTGCACGGGGTCTACTTCATGCAGCACTTCCTCCATCTCTTCCACCCCTTGGTTAATCGTAGCCCCCAATGCTGGGTCAGCTTCTCCTTGGTAGCAGTGTACAGCAGACCGGCTGAAGGTTGCTGTTCCCGCCTTTGGCCACTGGGTATGCTGAGTCCGGTTGGGGCATTGTCTTTGCAGGTGGCCCAGCTGACGGCAGGTGTGGCATCGCGCCCCAGGGGGACTGTTGTAGGCCGGGTTTCTAGCTGGTCCCCCTACAATCTTCGGTGGTTTGGGGCCCTCCAGGTTCATGGGTGGGCCCCTAGTGACCACCTTTGATCCGGACAACTTCGGACTCCTGGCATCATGATGTTCATTGGCCAGACGAGCGGCTTCCTCAAGAGTCGTTGACCGCCTGTCCCGAAGCCATTCTTGTGTCTCGGGGTTTTATCCCATTAAAGAATCGTTCTAACAGGAAGAGCTGGAGGACGTCCTCCTTAGTGGTTGCTTGGCTCCCTTGTACCCACTGTAGCAATGACCGCCGTAATTTACAGGCCCATTCAGCGTGGGCATCGGTTACGCGTTTTATAAGTCCGCGGAACTTTTGGAGGCAGGCCTCTGGTGTCAGCGCATACCGGGCCAAGATCACTTCTTTGATCCTCTCATAGTCCATACAGTCCTCATCAGGTACCGTGCGATAGGCGTCTGCTGCCCGGCCTGTCAGCTTGCTGGCCAGAATCTGAACCCGTTCCTCCGGCTTTACTTGATGAAGAGCACACTGCCGGTAAAAAAAGTGCTGCAAAAAGCCATCAATGTCTTCCTCTGCCTCCCCCAACTGTCGGAAGGCATTGTACTGGATCTTTTTGTGGCTTACTGTTGAAGGTACCTGGTCGAAGGCCAGAGCTCCCCGTGCTCGCTGACTCTCCTCTCTCCGCTCTGCCATCTCCATCTTGACCAGCTCCACTTTGGTCCGCTCTGCCATCTCCATCTTGGCTCGCTCTATCCTGGTCCGCTCGGCCATCTTTTCCTTCAGATCAGTACGCACATCAGCCATCACCCCTCGTATGATCTCTACTGCAGGGTTTGGGCCATAGAACGCCAGTCTGTTCTTTACCTCTCTCTGGAATTCGGTCTCCTCCACATTCACATTGGGGGGCGCTGCATTGTCGTGTTCCATGATGGCTGCTATCAAATCCGCTTTTGTTTTGTTTCTGGCGATCAACCCTCGGGCTTCCACCAGGTCTTTTAATGTAGTCGTCTTTAACTTCTGGTAATTATTTTCCATTCATTCCTTTCCTCCTGTAGAAGGGGTATCAAATCCCGCTGGCTGCCACCAGTGTAACAGGGTCTTCCAAGCTGGGGAACCTCTTTCAGTACCACCCCGTGTTTTTGGAGGTCCGCTCTGCGTTGGCTGGAGTCTGAATGAAGGACGCTGGCTGGAATTTCTCTGAGTGCATGGGCACATATAAAAGATCACTGCTTCTCCATGTATTACCAGTCTGACAAAACTTTACTCACAGGACACAGAATATATCACACAGATACAGAGGGCCGGCCAATAGACAAGCGTCAGGCCAGACATGCATTACAAAAGCAGCAGGTGGCCGGAGCCTGCGTATGTTTACTGTGGGAATTACAAAGGTAGTGGGAGGGCGGACACTGCTGATACATTAGGGACATGCATCTCACATGGAACCTATTATATATACACATAACTGCACAACATATTCTGGGTGCTGAGTGGTTCTGTAACACATAGCATGTGCTAAATGTAATTAGCCAAAAATGTACCTGCAAGTATGAGGTGTAGATGAAGCTACCGCACTCCACGGCACATACCCTGGATGCTGCCGGACACTTTTTGCCTCTTATTTAATATGCTCACTTATACGGAGCAATTAATTCCATAATGGTTTACAGCCATCACCATAGTTGTCCCCATCGGGGTTCACAATCTAAATTTCATATCAGTATGTCTTTGTAATGTAGGAGGAAACTGGAGAATCCAGAGGAAACCCATGCAAACACAGAGAGAACATGCAAACTCCTTGCAGATATTGTCCTTGGTGGATTTTGAACCCAGGACCCCAGCGCTGCAAGAGCATACCACTGAGTCACTATGCATCTGTGGTGCCCCTGAGGCTCAGTCGCCACAGAGGTACTGCACCTCCTCCTGAGGTGTGGTGCCCCACCATCCAGGTAAGTTGGAGGCTCCTGACCACGCTCCAACACCTGCATCCCACACAACACGGTAGTTCAGCAAAGCCACATTGCGGCTCCCTGCTTGGAGTGTAGCAGAGCACCTTTGGTGGCTCCCTGCTGGGAACACGAAATGTGCTGGGAGGCGGGTGGAGTTAGAATACATAAAAGAGCGGGAGGGTTTAGGATTAGAGGTCAGTCAGTCAGAGAGTCACTCAGAGAGGAGTGAGGAGAGAAGATCCCTGGGAGAGGGATGGAGGTGCTGCAGCAGATCTCAGTGACCTGGGTCTGCTGGCATGGGAAAGGAAAGAAGAAGAAAGACATTGAACCGAAACCTGAGCTTCCATAAGAAGGATAGACTAGTATGGAACGTAGGAGTAAAAGGGAACAGAGGACGTGGGTTAGAGGAAGAACCCTGCCTAGAAGTTCTAAGCGCAAGGCAGGGGCCCGGTCCCCAAGGTTGTGTGGACACTAATGGTTCTACAGCAGACACCGGTGGAGTAGTGGGCTGTAAATGCACTACTCCCATCTAAGACTTGGGGGCACAACAGCAACGTTGATAGTGAGCCGGGACTCAGGAGTAAGGAGTCCCCGAAGCAGGCTACAGCTGTCTGCCGTACAAGTAGACTTCTTGGGAACATCTGTCAGGAGGCACCCCAGTGTAACTCAGTACTAGGAGTGCTTCACACTTAAAGGCGCTATAAGAGGAGACGTTCAGAAAGGCACATGTTGGTGGAGTGTTGGAAGGGAACATTCCATCTGGCCTGGAGGTTGATTGAGTCCCTGACCTGGAGGACACGGCATGGAGGCAGGCACCTGTGTGTACTACAGACTGTGAGTAAAGCTCTGGAACTACAAGCCCTGGTGTCCTCCATTCATTCTTGCGCCAACGCACCCAGCCCCGCTACATCTGGGTACCAGCTTCCACACTGCTTGTGCCTCTCCTCTCCCGCTACATCTACACTGCCCTGGGGCTACAGCTCCACCTGTGGGGAGCTTCACCATCTTGGCTGCAACCCACCACCAGTCCCAGAGGATCTGCATGCAGTGTCAACATGCAACATAAGAGGTCACTAGTATTATAAACAGCATAATGTCGATGGGAATCTGTTACAGACTTTGCATTGGGGTCTAATTTAGTCTCTGCAAATCCATCTAAGCATGTAATACAATGCCATAGGTACATGTTCTTCTCACAAATTTAGGATATCAGCAAAAAGTTAACTTATTTCAGTTTTTCAATGCAAAAAGTAAAACTCATATATTATATAGAGTCATTACAGAGTGATTTATTTCAAGTGTTTATTTCTGTTAATGTTGATGATTATGGCTTACAGCCAATGAAAACCCAAAAGTCATCTCAGTAAATTAGAATAATTACCAAAAACACCTGTAAAGACTTCCTAAACGTTTAAAAAGGTCCCTTAGTCTGTTTCAGTAGCTCCACAATCATGGGGAAGACTGCTGACTTGACAGATGTCCAGAAGGCAGTCACTGACACACTCCACAAGGAGGGTAAGCTACAAAAGGTCATTGCTAAAGAAGCTGGCTGTTCACAGAGTGCTATATCCAAGCATATTAATGGAAAGTTTAGTGGAAGGAAAAAGTGTGGTAGAAAAAGGTGCACAAGCAACCGGGATAACTGTAGCCTTGAAAGGATTGTTAAGGAAAGGCCATTCAAAAATTTGGGGGAGATTCACAAGGAGTGGACTGCTGCTGGAATCATTGCTTCAAAAGCCACCACAGACAGACGTATCCAGGACATGGACTACAAGTGTCACATTCCTTGCGTCAAGCCACTAATGACCAATAGACAACGTCAGAAGCGTCTTACCTGGGCCAAGGAGAAAAAGAACTGGACTGTTGTTCAGTGGCCCAAAGTGTTGTTTTCAGATGAAAATAAAGTTTGCATTTCATTTGGAAATCAAGGTCCCTGAGTCTGGAGGAAGAGTGGAGAGGTCACAATCCAAGCTGCTGTAGGTCTAGTGTGAAGTCTCCACAATCAGTGATGGTTTGGGGAGCCATGTCATCTGCTGGTGTAGGTCCACTGTGTTTTATCAAGACCAAAGTCTGCTCAGCCGTCTACCAGGAAATTTTAGAGCACTTCATACTTCCCTCTGCTGACAAGCTTTTTGGAGTTGGAAATTTAATTCTCCAGCAGGACTTGGCCCCTGTCCACACTGCCAAAAGTACCAATACCTGGTTTACAAACAACAGTATCACTGTTCTTGATTGGCAGCAAACTCACCTGACCTTAACCCCATAGAGAATCTATGGAGTATTGTCAAGAGGAAGATGAGAGACAACTGATCCAACAAAGCAGACGAGCTGAAGGCTGCTATCCAAGCAACCTAGGCTTCCATAACATCTGAGCAGTGCCACAGGCTGATTGCCTCCATGCCACGCCGCATTGATGCAGCAATTGATGCAAAAGGAGCCCCGACCAAGTATTGAGTGCATTTACTGAACATACATCTCAGTAGGCCAACATTTTGGATTTTAAAATCATTTTTTCAAGCTGGTGTTATAAAGTATTCTAATTTACTGAGATAATGACTTCTGGGTTTTTATTGGCTGTAAGCCATAATCATCAACATCAACATAAATAAACACGTGAAATAGATCTCTCTGTGTGTAATGACTCTATAGAATATAGGAGATTCACTTTTTTTTCTATTGAAGAACTGAAATAAATTAACTTTTTGATGATATTCTAATTTTGTGAGAAGCACCTGTTTGTACTGTGGTCTCTTCGCCCAGAATTGGGAATACTGCTCAAGCATGAAACCATTCAAATATTCCATGAAATGTGTGGAGAATTTACACAAATACAATTTAAATAGTAATTTGAAGAAAGTGAAATTTCAGACTATAGAAAGAAATGAAAGTCGAGTTTAAACAGAACTAAATATTTAATGTTCCTTTGTTGCTGATACATTTTAATAAGAGGAAGACATTTTGGTATTCAATGTGACAAACAAATCCAAGTTCTCTGCTGGAAATCTATTAGAATTTTTAATTGTTGAAATGTTTTACTTGCATTTTCTACTAAACTTCCCAAACAATGAACTTTATTCACAGCAAGAAATACCCAGCTGTGAAGACCGGATTCATAGATGGATTTCTGTATTTTGTGAGTATTGTTCTCCAGAGCTGCACTCCATACTGTAAACTTAAGTAGGAGGTTGACAACATAGTAAATCATTTTAGGATGTATGCACTTTTAGAGATACAGAACCTTTCTTGCACTTTCCTTCTATTTCCCTCTGATTTTCACCATGTACAGTGATCAAAAATACACCAGCAAGTCTACATCTGAATGGCTTAAAAAAAACAAAATTAAGACTTTGGAGTGGCCTAGTCAAAGTTCTGACCTTAATCTGATTGAGATGCTGCAGCATGACATTAAAAAGGCAGTATATGCTCAGCACCCTCAAAAATCTCACCATGCTTAAGGCGATTGAAGTCACCGCAGTTCATTGGGCTGGTCATAGTGAAATGTGAGAATGCAGCTTCAGTGACCGTAGGTGACCTCTATGACATCACTACCAGTCACTGATGTTGCACTCACAGTACCTCATTCTCCCATTTGTTTTCAGCGTGGACAGTGACATCATGGCACCATCGAGGTTGAAAACCACATATCGCACATACATTTTGGCAAACTGCAGTCTAGCTTTTTTATGTCTGTGTGTCAGCAGTGGAATACTCCTATGTCTCCTGCCACAGTGTTTAATTTCATTCAAATGTCGACGTATAGTTTGCGGTGACACTGATGCACTGAGCCTATAGGACAGCTTGAGTTTCATCTGGGCAAGCCTATATTGCAAACTTTCATCAAGTTTTCCCTGCCGTCCATGTCCAGGGAGGTTAGGTACAGTGCTGTGGGTTATAAACTTTTGTGTACTGAAGACAAAGGGACATCAAGATCTCTGGAGATGGACATGTGACCTTGATATTTTTGCTATTGTTCGACAATTTGGTTCTCAAGTCTCCAGACAGTCCTCTTGTCTTTCTGTTCTCCATGCTTGGTGTGGCACACACACACAATGCAAAGATTGAATCAACTTCTCCCTTTTTACCTGATTTCAAGATTGATTTTCATATTGCTCACACCTGTTACTTGCCACACGTGAGTTTGAACGAGCATCACAAGCTTGAATCAAAGTTGTTTACTCAGAATTTTGGAAATGTGCCAATAATTTTTGATCTGCCCGTGACTCGCCCCCAGAGGCCGTGGGGTACTCGGTGCCGGGCCCGTTGATTACAATGGGAGATGTCACAGCGGCAGTGACCCGGTCCGTTGCCTCAGGCAGTCAATGTAAAAGGGGTAGAGTGATGGGGATAAAGTTGTTAGATGATTTGTGACGCCACCTGTGGTTTCTGGTCAGTTTAACCAGCGCTGCAGGGTTGATTCTCTGGGACAGATGGTGTGGTGCGGCAATGATGTTGAAGCTCCCCACAGGTGGAGCTGTGGTCCCAGGGCAGTGTAAATGAGGTTGGCATGTGGGGAGATGGTGTAAAGTAGTAGATGTAGTAGAGCCAGGTGTAAGGCGCAAGAATAAGTGGAGGACACAAGGGCATATAGTTCCAAGGCTTTACTCACAGTCTGGTGCACACAGTTGCCCGCTTTGGTGCCATGTCCTCCTGGTCAGGGGCTCAGCCAACTCCCAGGCAAGGTAAAGTACACCTTTCTAGCACTCCTCCAACATATGCCTTCTCTGAACGTCTCCATACTAGCGCCTAATCTGAAGTACTTGTAGTTGCGTATTAAACTCAAGTTCCTCCTTCTTGATGTTACTTGGAACTCTATTTGTACGGCAGACAGCTGTAGCCTGCTTCGGGGACTCTGTGCTATCATGTCCCGGCTCACCCATGTTGCTGTGGTGCCCCCAAGTCTTAGATGAGAATAAAGTGGTGACGACTTCTATTCCTCCGGTTTCTGCTGCAGGAACATCAGTATCCATACAACCTCGGGGACCAGACCCCGGCCATGTGCTTCAAACTTGAGGTAGGGCTCTGCTCTGACCCTAGTCCTTAGCTCTATTCTTCTCCTTACGTTTCGTACTAAACTATCTTCCTTCTGAGGAATCAGGTTTTCTATAGCTCTTTCCTGTGCCAGCAGCTCCAGGTTACTGAAGTCTGCTGCAGCACTTCCCTTCACTCCATTCCTCTCTGGGGATCTTCTCTCACAGACTGACCTTTTCCTAATCTTCTCCCGCTCTCTTGTGCAGTCTAAGCTCCACCAACCTCCCAGCACTCTTCGTGTTCCAAGCAGGGAGCCACCAAGGTTGCTCTGCTACACTACTGGTGTGCGTGTAGAATGTGAGTGTTGGAGTGTGGTCAGGTGTCTCCACCTTACCTGGATAGTAGGGCACCACACCTCAGGAGGAGGTGCAGTACCTCTGTGGCGTTTTTCTCTGCTTTTTGTGTTGTTTAAAATACACTTAAAGGAGATATACATGTGTATAACAAACATATGTAATTGCAATAATTTTCTAGGAGTGGTACTTCATTTTCTGGAACCATTTCAAGGATGCCAATACTTTCGGAGTATAAATAATACCAAGAGTCCATACATTTTAGGCCCAACACATAGACACAGACAGACACACATACACATACACTCACTGGCCACTTTATTAGGTACACCTGTCCAACTGTGTGTTAAGACTTAATTTCTAATCAGCCAATCACATGGCGGCAACTCAGTGCATTTAGGCATGTAGACATGGTCAAGACAATCTCCTGCAGTTCAAACCGAGCATCAGTATGGGGAAGAAAGGTGATTTGAGTGCCTTTGAACGTGGCATGATTGTTGGTGCCAGAAGGGCTGGTCTGAGAATTTCAGAAACTGCTGATCTACTGGGATTTTCCCGCACAACCATCTCTAGGGTTTACAGAGAATGGTCCGAAAAAGAAAAAAAATCCAGTGAGCGGCAGTTCTGTGGCCGGAAATGCCATGTTGATGCCAGAGGTCAGAGGAGAATGGGCAGACTGGTTCGAGCTGGTAGAAAGGCAACAGTGACTCAAATTGCCACCCGTTACAACCAAGGTAGGCAGAAGAGCATCTCTGAACGCACAGTGCGTCGAACTTTGAGGCAGATGGGCTACAGCAGCAGAAGACCACACTGGGTACCACTCCTCTCAGCTAAGAACAGGAAACTGAGGCTACAATTTGCACAAGCTCATCGAAATTGGACAGTAGAAGATTGGAAAAACGTTGCCTGGTCTGATGAGTCTCGATTTCTGCTGCGACATTCGGATGGTAGGGTCAGAATTTGGCGTAAACAACATGAAAGCATGGATCCATCCTGCCTTGTATCAACGGTTCAGGCTGGTGGTGGTGGTGTCATGGTGTGGGGAATTTTTTCTGGGCACTCTTTGGGCCCCTTGGTACCAATTGAGCATCGTTGCAACGCCACAGCCTACCTGAGTATTGTTGCTGACCATGTCCATCCCTTTATGACCACAATGTACCCAACATCTGATGGCTACTTTCAGCAGGATAATGCGCCATGTCATAAAGCTCGAATCATCTCAGATTGGTTTCTTGAACATGACAATGAGTTTACTGTACTCAAATGGCCTCCTCAGTCACCAGATCTCAATCCAATAGAGCATCTTTGGGATGTGGTGGAACGGGAGATTCGCATCAGGGATGTGCAGCCGACAAATCTGCGCCAACTGTGTGATGCCATCATGTCAATATGGTCCAAAATCTCTGAGGAATGCTTCCAGCACCTTGTTGAATCTCTGCCACGAAGAATTGAGGCAGTTCTGAAGGCAAAAGGGGGTCCAACCCCTTACTAGCATGGTGTACCTAATAAAGTGGCCAGTGAGTGTACATTCACATCATTGTGATATCTGTGTCATACAGGACGGCTCCTCCAGAGAGTGTCGCTCTTTGTAATACTAATTTATGCTATGACCAAGAGATGAGGATTTTGAACACAGGACTCCTTATATTAGTTAAGAATTAAGTAAAAATGTTTCATATAATAGGTTTTATTAATGGGAGTCAGCAAGAAGAATGTTTTCATAGAATCAACTACTTAAATTAAATTTTTAACAAAGAACTCCTATATACGTTATATAGTCTATTTTACACACAAAAAAGTTAATTTTGAATTATTAGTTACCATCCTGGTGTTCCAAAATCCCTATGACAACACTTCCTGTTTTGTGATGTTATGGGGTAACTAGGATGGTCACTAGTGGAAATGTTGAACATAATACCTTGTAAGTTCTGCCTGACAACTGTCTACACATTTAGGAATTAAGAAGATACTTGACCTTAATTATATTTTATAGATAGGTTTATTAGCAAATTAAAAAAATAATCCTATCATGAATATCTGAAGAATGAAGCCTGCAGGGGGCGCTTGTGCTGCTATTATATGGCTATTACAAGGATTTTAACCCCATTACCCCAGGGTGATTTTCCATTTTTTCGATTTTGTTTTTCCTCCCCTACTTCCAAAAACCATAACTTTATTTTTCCATCCACATAACTATATGAGGGCTTGTTTTTTTTTGAGGGAGGAATTGTACTTTTAAATGACACCATTTATTCTACCACATAGAATCATAGAATCATAGAATCGTAGAGTTGGAAGGGACCTCCTGGGCCATCTGGTCCAACCCCCTGCTCAAAGCAGGATTCGCTAAATCATCCCAGTCAGATGTCTGTCCAGCCTCTGTTTGAAGACTTCCATTGAAGGAGAACTCACCACTTCTCGTGGCAGCCTGTTCCACTCATTGATCACTCTAACTGTCAAAAAGTTTTTTCTAATATCTAATCTGTGTCTCTTCCCATTCAGTTTCATCCCATTGCTTCTAGTCTTTCCTTGTGCAAATGAGAATAAAGTTGATCCTTCTACAATGTGACAGCCCTTTAGATATTTGTAGACAGCTATTAAGTCTCCTCTCAGTCTTCTCTTTTGCAAACTAAACATTCCCAAATCCTGCAACCTTTCCTCATAAGACAGGGTTTGCAGACCGGTCACCATTCTGGTCGCTCTTTTCTGAACTTGCTCCAGTTTGTTGATGTCTTTTTTAAAATGTGGTGCCCAAAACTGGACACAATATTCCAGATGAGGTCTGACCAAAGAGGAGTAGAGGGAAATAATGACTTCACGTGATCTAGACTGTATGCTTCTGTTAATACATCCTAGAATTGCATTTGCCTTTTTTGCTGCTGCATCACACTGTTGACTCATATTCAGTCTGTGATCTATTAGTATACCCAAGTCTTTTTCACATGTGCTGTCACTTAGCCCTATTCCTCCCATTCTATATATGCTTTTTTCATTTTTATTGCCCAGATGTAGTACTTTGCATTTCTCCCTGTTAAAAACCATTCTGTTAGTTGCTGCCCACTTCTCCAGTTTATTTAAATCTTTTTGAATCCTCTCTCTCTCTTCTCTAGTATTAGCTATCCCTCCTAGCTTTGTGTCATCAGCAAACTTAATCAGTTTACCCTCAATTCCTTCATCTAAATCGTTGATAAAGATGTTGAACAATACAGGGCCCAGGACAGAGCCCTGTGGTACCCCACTTGAGACATTCTTCCAACTGGATGTGCAGCCATTTACGACCACTCTTTGGGTCCGATCACTAAGCCAGTTATGAATCCACCTAACAGTTGCCTTGTCCATTCCATACTTAATCATTTTTTCAATAAGGATTGTATGAGAGACTTTGTCAAATGCTTTGCTGAAGTCAAGATATACTATATCTACAGCATTTCCTTGATCCACCCAATCAGTGATACCGTCATAGAAGGAAATTAAGTTAGTCTGACATGACTTATTAGTTAGAAACCCATGCTGACTCTGTTTAATCACTTCATTCTTATCCAGGTATTGACATACATGTTGTTTAATAATTTGTTCAAAGATCTTTCCTGGTATAGAAGTCAGACTCACCGGCCTATAGTTGCCTGGGTCCACCTTCTTCCCCTTTTTGAAGATAGGAACAACATTTGCTCTTCTCCAGTCTTCTGGCACTTCTCCTGTTCTCCAAGAATTTTCAAAGATTATGGAGAGGGGTTCAAAAATTTCTTCTGCTATCTCCTTCAGTACTCTGGGGTGTAATTCATCTGGACCTGGAGACTTGAATTCATTTAGGTTAGCTAAGTGTTTCCTCACTATCTTTCTGTTTATAGATATCCTGGATTCTTCTATTCCCTTAATAGGACAGTGAATAACAGTTGATGTTGCATTTCCTTTCTGAGAGAAAACAGATGCAAAATAGGAATTTAAAAGTTCAGCCTTCTCAACATCCTGTCTTACCATTTCATCATTTTCATCCTGTAAAAATCCTATAGCATCTTTGACTTTTCTTTTACTTTTGACATATCCCCAAAATCCTTTATTATTGCTTTTGACATCTCTTGCAAGCCTCAGTTCATTTTCAGCTTTAGCTAATCTGATTTGTGCCCTGCAGGTTCTGCAGACAGCATTATATTCTTCTTTAGATATGCCTCCCTCTTTCCATTTTATAAACATTTTTTTCTTCCTTTTTAGCATGTGCTTAAGTTCTGTGTTCATCCATCCTGGTTTCCTTAAATGCTTCCTATTCTTCCCTCTTTTCGGAATTGTTAACAACTGTGCTTTGAGAATTTCATTTTTCAAGATTTCCCATCCTTCCTGGACATTTTTGTCTTTAAGGATATCCAGCCATTGGATCCCTCCAATTCTCTTTCTGAATCCCTTAAAATCTGCCTTTCTGAAATCTAACCTTGACGTCTGAGTCTTCACAGGTCTTCCACCTCTAGTAATCCAAAATTCTAAAATAGCATGGTCGCTACCTCCTAGGGTCCCAGCCACTTTTACCTCCTCAACCATTTCCTCCCTGTTTATAAGGATTAGATCCAAGGTAGCAGTTCCCCTTGTTTTCTCCCTTACCTTTTGGAAGATAAAGTTGTCAGCAAGAGAGGATAAGAATTTCCTTGACCTGTTAGTTTTGCCTGAGAGAGATTCCCAACAAATGTCTGGATAGTTGAAATCTCCCATGACAACTATGTCATATTTTTTGGAGAACTTGGCCATCTGATGCATAAAGAGTTCATCTATATATTCGGCTTGCACAGGCGGCCTGTAGTAAATGCCTACAATGGTGTCCTTTCCATTGTTCTGTCCTTGTATTCTTACCCAAACAGTTTCCACAGAACTCCCAGTCTCTGAAGCTTCAATCTCTGTGCAGATATACGCGTTTCGAACATACAATGCGACACCCCCTCCTCGTTTATCAAGTCTGTTTCTTGCAAATAAGTTGTATCCTTCTAGTCTTGTATTCCAATCATGTGTATTGTCCCACCAAGTTTCAGTGATTCCAATTACATCATATTTCTGTTCCTGTGTTAGTAGTTCCAATTCTCCTTGTTTGTTGCCCATGCTTTGTGCATTAGTATAGAAACATTTTAGTTTGTGATTGGTTTCTCTTTCTCCAATATTTTTATTAATTAGATTCTTTCGTCTTTGTTCTTCCTTTCCACTTCTAATAGCAGAGTTCTCAATAGCATTTGTCAGGTGTATGGCTTTTTCTGGTCTTTTGCTTCCCTTCCCATGTTGTTCTAGTTTAAAGCTCTCCTTACAAGTGTAGCAAGGCGACTTCCAAATACATGCTTTCCAGTCTTCGTAAGGTGCACCCCATCTCTAGCAAGTAGTCCATCGTATAAGTAGTTCACTCCGTGATCCAGAAATCCAAATCGTTGCTGACGGCACCATCGACGTAGCCAGTTGTTCACCTGCAGAATCTTATTCCACCTCCTTGTTCCATGGCCATCCACTGGGAGGATGGAAGAGAAGACCACCTGCGCTCCCAGTTCTTTCACTTTCTTGCCTAAGTCTTCAAAGTCTTTGCAGATGATTTCCAGGTCGTTTCTTGCGGTGTCATTTGTCCCCACATGTAGTAGCAGGAATGGGTAGTCATCTGTAGGTCTGAAGAGTCCTGATATCCTGTCAGACACATCTTTAATTTTTGCACCTGGAAGACAGCACATTTCTCTTGTAGTTATATCCGGTCTGCAGATAGCGGCCTCTGTTCCTCTCAGCAGGGAATCCCCCATGACCACCACTCTCCGTTTCTTCTTCACAACATTTTTCTTTCTCCATCCAGGAGGACTCTGAGGGCGTACAAGGTTGCTGTTTGTTGGCAAAGTCTTATCCTGATGTATTTCTTCATCGTTTTCCTGCGTGAGAGCCTGGTACTGGTTTCTGAGCAGTATGGGTGCTGACTGCCTCCTGATCCTCCTGCTTTTCTGGGTCACATGTCTCCATTCCTCTGTTTCTTCAGGTGCACTTCGAATTTCTTCTCTTTCTGTAACATGAAGAGATAATTCTGCTCTGTCCAAGAACTCTTCATCTTCCTTAATGATCTTCAACGTAGCTAACCTCTCTTCGAGATTTTGCAACTTTTCCTCCAACAGGGACACAAGCTTGTATTTGTGGCATGTGAAGTTTGGCTTTTCCACTGGTAAATCTGTGAACATGTAGCAAGAAATGCAGCTCACCAAATGGCTCCTGGCCTCTTCCATCTTGAGATTTCTTAAAAACGATGAAAGATGAGCCAAATTTCAGGCGCGCGGTTTTTCCGATTTCCTCTTTTCAGCTGCAACCGCCAAAACCCAGTGATCGTTGAGCTCGCGGAGACTCTTCACTTATCCCAGAAGGCACTGGGAATATGCAAATGATCTCCTCAAGACTCTTCCCCTGGTTTTCCGATTTCCTCTTTTGAGCTGCAACCGCCAAAACCCAGTGATCTTTGAGCTCGCGGAGACTCTTTACTTATCCCAGAAGGCACTGGGAATATGCAAATGATCTCCTCAAGACTCTTCCCCTGGTTTTCCGATTTCCTCTTTTGAGCTGCAACCGCCAAAACCCAGTGATCTTTGAGCTCGCGGAGACTCTTCACTTATCCCAGAAGGCACTGGGAATATGCAAATGATCTCCTCAAGACTCTTCCCCTGGTTTTCCGATTTCCTCTTTTGAGCTGCAACCGCCAAAACCCAGTGATCGTTGAGCTCGCGGAGACTCTTCACTTATCCCAGAAGGCACTGGGAATATGCAAATGATCTCCTCAAGACTCTTCCCCTGGTTTACATAGTGTACTGGAAAGAGGGGAAAAAAATTCCATGTGCATTGAAAATGCAATAAAAGTGCAATTCTACAATGGTAATTTGGGTAATTTACTTACCATGTTCACTATATAGTAAAACTGACCAGGAAATATGTATTGGGGTATTGTTACTTAAGTGGTGCAAAAAATTCAGAAATTTGAAAAAAAAAATTTTTTTTTTTGTTTTCATTGCCATTTTCAGAGACCCATAACATTTTCAATTTGTAGGATATGGGGCTTTGTGGGGGCTCATTTCTTGCAACCTGAGTTTTTACTGATACCATATTGGGGTAGATATGATCTTTTGATCGACTCTTATCGCATTTTGTTGCAATGTTGCGGCGACCAAAAAAAGTAATTCTGGTCTTTTTATCGCTTTTCTCCTTAGCGTTTACCAATCGGATTAATTTACTATATATTTTGATAGATCAGACTTTTCTGAATGTAACAATAGTAAATGTGTGTATTTTTATTTTTTTTAATTGTTTTATTTTTAATGGGGCAAAAGGATGGTAAATTGAACTGTGTGTTTTTTTTATTTATTTCATATTTAAATTTTTTTTTACTCTGGGTAACCCTGCTCTTGGGGTAACCCTGGAATCTGATCTCTCATTCAAAACACATATCCAAGCCCTTTCCCTTTCCTATCGACTTCACCTAAAAAAAATTGCTGGATCTGTACATTCCTTAATCAAGAATCTATAAAAACACTAGTGCATGCCCTCATCACCTCTTGCCTCGACTACTGCAACCTCCTGCTTTGTGGCCTCCCTTCTAACATTCTCGCACCCCTCCAATCTATCCTAAACTCTGCTGCCTGACCAATTCACCTGCTCCCAGGCTATTTACCGGCCTCTCCTCTCTGTCAATCTCTTCACTCGCTCCTCATTGCCCAGAAACCCCAGATCAAAACCCTAACCATGGCATACAAAGCCATCCACAACCTGTCTCCTCCATACATCTGTGATCTAGTTTCCTGATAATTACCTGCACGCAACCTCTGATCCTCACAAGATCTCCTCTTGTACTCCCCTCTTATCTCTTCTTCCTCCAATCACATACTAGATTTATCCCACACATCCCCCTACTCTGGGACTCTCTACCACAACATATCAGACTCTCACCTACCGTGCAAACCTTTAAAAAGAACCTGAAAACCCATCTCTACCGACAAGCCTACAAACTGCTGTAACCATTGTTTCAACAAACCGCTGCACAACAAGCTCTACCCTCGCCTACTGTATTCTCACCCATCCCTTGTAGATTGTGGGCCCTCGCGGGCAGGGTCCTCTCTCATCCTGTACCAGTCGTGACTTGTATTGTTCAAGATTATTGTACTAGTTTTTATTATGTGTACTAGTGATTAGTGAGTGTACTTCTTGCTTGGGTTTCCCGGAGCATGCTCGGGTTTCCTCTGAGTATTTTGGCGTGCTCGGAGATTTATTTTTCGTTGCCTCAGCTGCATGATTTGCAGGTGCCGGACAGCCTGAATACATGAGGGAATTCCCTAACAAACAGGCAATCCCCACATGTATTCAGGCCGTCCAGCAGCCACAAATCATGCAGCTGCGTCTACAGAAACTAAATCTCCGAGCACGCCTAAATATTTGGAGGACACCTGAGCATGCTCGGGAAAACCCGAGCAACGAGTAAACTCACTCATCATTAATGTACACCCCTTTTCATTTGTAAAATGCCATGGAATAAATGGAGCTGCAATAATAACTAAATGGGCATTTCCTGAAGGAAATACATGGTGCTTGAACAGCGCTGCCAGCTTTACAGCAGTGTATCAGGTGTCGGCTGTAAGAAAGTAAAGTTAGTATATGAATGTTGTGTATGGCCACTTTGGCACATTCGGCACCTCAGTAGCCACTTTGGCCACTTGGTAGCCATTTTGGCCACTTGGTAGCCACTTTGGCACATTCGGCACCTCGGTAGCCACTTTGGCCACTTGGAAGCCACTTTGGCCACTTGGTAGCCAATTTAGCACATTGGGCACCTGGGTAGCCACCTTGGCCACTTGGTAGCCACCTTGGCACATTTGGCACCTCGGTAGCCACTTTGGCCACTTGGTAGCCACTTTGGCACATTCAGCACCTCTGTAGCCATGTTGGCCACTTGGTAGCCACTTTGGCCACTTGGTAGCCACTTTGGCACATTTGGCACCTTGGTAGCCACTTTGGCCACTTGGTAGCCACTTTGGCACATTCGGCACCTCTGTAGCCACTTTGACCACTTGGTAGCCACTTTGGCACATTCAGCACCTCAGTAGCCACTTTGGCCACTTGGCAGCCACTTTGGCCACTTGGTAGTCACTTTGGCACATTCGGCACCTTGGTAGCCACTTTGGCCACTTGGTAGCCACTTTGGCACATTCAGCACCTCGGTAGCCACTTTGGCCACTTAGTAGCCACTTTAGCCATGTTGACACATGCTGCCACTTTGCCTCAGGGGCCACTTTGGCACTCCGGGCCCCTCAGTGGCCACTTTGGCACACTGGGCTTCTAAAGCCACTTTGGCGTCCGACTGCAGTGATGACGAACCTTGGCACTCCAGCTGTTGGAGAACTACAACTCCCAGCATGCCTCAACTGCTGCAGGTTTCAAGGGCATGCTGGGAGTTGTAGTTTTACAACAGCTGGAGTGCCAAGGTTAGCCATCACTGGGTGGGGCTTTTCAGAAGCCATTGGCATGCTGCGCCTTTAAGACCTTGAATCAGTGATCTGTCACCTTGTATTAGCTAATATTGGTCATGTGTGGAAGCTGCATTTGCAAAGCTGCCATCTTTGGAAGGTCACTGCACCTACGCTGTGGCTTCAATCCATGTCAGTTGGGGGTCATGGAAAGGTCGCCATTAATTCCTATGGGAAAATTTTTGCTTAAAATGCGATTTTTTTAAAAACTACAAATCGGATCAACTCCAAAAATACACAGCACACCTGTCCCCACCAAGGGCTTCAAAACGCCACCTGAATGGGGTCTCTGTGTAGGAAGGTGGCCCAGCTTGGGGGGTGGTCCCTTGTTTACCGCGAACAGACTTCACAGACACGAGACGGAGGCAGTTTTTGGGTACAACAGATCCAAGTTTATTGGCCATCCTCCTGACGACCTCAGCAATACACCGCAGCACTTCCACAGCTCTTCATATTCAGACCCGGGTACACACACCTTTCTTCTGTCGTAGTGACTAGAGATGAGCGACTTTGCCTTTTTTCGGGTCGAGTCGGGTTTCATGAAACCCGACTTTCTCAAAAGTCGGGTCAAATGCAATCGGCCGATTATGGTGAAAAGTCGAAGGCCGACTGAAACACGAAACCCAATGCAAGTCAATGGGGAACCAAGGTCAGCAGTGAGTGGAGGACAGGAAACACACCTACAGTGCCCATTTTAATGCCAAAAACATCAATTCTTATTACTTAAGCTTGTCAATCTCTTAATTTGCTTTATAGTAATAGTTAGACATTGAAAACTGGGGGTTATTTGGCTAAAGTAGTGGGGGGTAGGGCTGGCTCCAGATTTTCGTGGGCCCTGGGCCAAAGAGTGTCACTGGGTTCCTTTAACACATGCAACAATTCATGATCTTCTGATACTGCAGAAAAATGGCGGTATAGTGCAATGAAAAATACTTCACTTTTTACATCTCATGACTGATATCCATTTTAAATTCTCCAATAGCTCCAAAAACGGACAGTATATTACTCTATACAGTATTATGGCCACTGCATAGTGCGCTATACAGAGAAATGAGGCCCATATATTTCTCCATACAGAATCATTGGTCCCATATAATGTTTGAAACAGTGTATGATGAGCTCCACATAATGCTACAGTATATGTTGGTCCCCATGGATGAAGCTCCACTGTCTTATGGGCCCAAATAATGCTCCTTATATAATGGGCCCCATTTCTACTGCTCTAGTGTATAATGGGCCCTGTAAATGCTGCTCCAGTGTCTGATGTCCACCTTTGGAATGCTCCAGTGTATGGTGGGCCTCATATGTCATTCTCCGGAGTATAGTGCTCCCCAAAAATTGCTGTTCCAACATTGAAAACAAATAAGTCTCCTCGCTAGGGAATCCCTGTACTAGTCTTGACTCCTCGTCGTGCCCATCTTCCATCTCACTGCACTTGGACTGTTTAGTCAGAGGGCATACAGACGTGATGTCATTGCGTTCTCTGACCAGAATGTCATTGTCAGGAAACGCGGAAGACGTCACGGCGGTGGAGCAGGGAGAGGTAAGTATTTCAACTTTGCAAGTGCTGTGATCCTGAGCAAGCAGGGGGGCCCACTCGTTGGCACTGGCACAGGGCCCCTCATAGTACGGCCCCTCCACCTGCTCAAGGAACCTGCACTTTCATCTGCACCTTCCTCTTTGTCACCGCGTAAGGTGGCATAGTATGTGGGAAGGGGAACCTGAGTTTCATCAGGGTCAGATTCTGGCTGTGTAGAGTGCGAGGGGAATGTAGTGGTCTGGGTCAATGTACCAGCAGAATCATCTAGCAGTGGCTGGGCATCAGTGCACTTGTGGCGCCCCCAGGAGTACGGTCGCCACAGTGGCATTACGTTCCTCCTAGGGAGTGTGATGTCATGCTTGGGAGCATCAAAGGATCACTCTAGCAGTTAAACCAACACACAACACAGTTCCCACTCCAGGCCAGCAGGGAGACCTCTGAATCTGACTGCTGAGGAGCTGCTCTCTGTGGTTGGGAGGAGGTAAGTTAGGGCAGTCTGTGAAGGGAAGGGGAAGTGTGTGGACGTGAGAAGGGGAGCTGGAGGATGAGCAGAGTTAAGACTCACTCCTAGCTGGAGTGCATGGTCTGGATTCCGGTATCCGAGTTTGTAGGGACACTGACGGTCCTGCAGCAGAAACCGGAGGAAGTAGCAGCTGTAAATGCTCTGTTCCCAACTAAGGCTCGGTGGCCCCAGCAGCGACATGTGTGAGACAGAAGGAAAAGGCTATGGCTGCCTGCCATACGAGAAAGTTCCAAAAGAGAGTCAACAGGGGGAACTTCAGTGTACTCAGTACTGCGAGTACCTCAGATAAGCGCTAGAACGGAGGCCACACTACCTATCTGCAGAGAGAGAATTCCAAATTTGCTTCCAGGCTGACCCACTCCTTCTCCATCTGTACTCTAGGTCCTGGACGGCACTTACCACGTACAGGTAAAGGAACTGCGTGACTGTGTCTGTCATCTTTCTCCTGCGCCTGGCGCACGGCTCTGCTACATCCTGCACTGCACACCATCTACCAACTCTTTCATCTGCCCTGCGACTATGGCCCTACCTGTGCAGGGCTTCTACATCATAGCTGCACCATAACATCTGTCCTAGAGAAGCGACACTGCAGCGTGGGACAATCTGATCAGAAACCACAGGTGGCGTCACGTATCATTCACCTATAAACGTTATTCACCTCTTTGCATGGACCACGGAACCGGTCATCATCACCACCAACATGACACATCCCTCTGAGACACCGGCCCGGTACCGATTAACCCCGCTGCCCTGGCTGGCCACCCACACTCCATGTCAGATTCATCTTGGACTGGTGAATTCATGATTTGACTTGATAACCCAGGCATGGTATGATAGAAAGAGCTACATGGACTAATGTGAAGTGTGGCCTGCTGCATCATTCACTTTTGGTGGGGGTGAAGGACACAAGGAAAGGGGTTCTTCCTGACCAGGAGCCAGCACTTGATGACTCAGAGCTTGCATTTTTTGAAACTTCAGAAGAGTAGGGCATATTTGCTGGAGTCTGTTTCAGCAATGTAAGCCAAAACCAGTTCCTGATGCTCCGACTTTAAAAGCGGTTAACCTACTTCCAGAAATGTAGCCTTCCAAGCGTTCCAGAGCCAGACCATGATGCAGGCTCAACACCTCCTGCCTTAGCTGCTATTGTGCTTTTGCCACTAGCAGAAGATGCACCAATACCATCAGCACCAGCTGGCCGCCCAACGCCCACGTCCGCGGCCCAAAATAACATCAGATATATGGTATGGTATCAAAAGCGTACAGCTCTATACAGTCAAAGGATTATTGTCAATCTCCATATATATTCCATCAGTCACACAGAGACGCTCACAGGCTCAGTATGGATTAGACAAGAATATAAAAAGTAGAAAAAGTGTACAGTATCATCAGATAGCAGGTATATATAGTATAGTTTAAACATTCTAAATCTCCGTAGATATTTCAGGAGGCAGACACAAACGCTCTCAGGCTCAGTATGGATTACAACACAATATAAAAAGCCGTAAAATGGTAATGGATCTGAAGAGTACAGCTGTACACAGTGTAGGGGTCATTGTGGGCAATCTCATTATTTATTTCCACAGTCAGAAAATAACTCTCACTTGGTCAGTTTGGATTAGACCAGAATATAAAAAGCAGGAAATGGGTAATGTATCACAAGTGTAGAGCTGTATACACTAGTGTTGGGGTAATTTTTAAATGTATATCTAAATTAGAGGAGTAACCCACTGACTGTCACACGCTCAGGATGGATCACACCACAATATAACAAGGAGATCCACAAGAAATAATCACACATGTGGGACAATGTTCCAGGTGTCAATGATACGCTTAGAGTGGTGGGTGGAGGAGGACTTCCTGGCAGAAAGGGTACAGTACCACCGGATACCAGGTATATATAGCATAGTTTAAACATTTAAAATGTGCGTCTATATATCAGGAGTAGTGTTGAGCCACCCCACTAGTGTTCGAGTTCGTTTTGGTTCGTCGAACAGGAGGCAAGTTCGTCGAATGTTCGTCGAACGTTCGACGAACACCGTCGAACACCATTGAAAACAATGGCAGGCAAACACAAACACATACTAACACATAGAAAACAATTACAAAACACCTTAAAAGGTGTCCCAAAGCAGACAAAAGGCTCAGAATACAAAAATAACATATGGAAAAGGGCAACTACATATAGAAAAGAGGTGGAGGAGTAAAAGGAGGAGGAGACACAGATATAGGCATGTCATGCCCTTATGAAGTCAGGAAACGCTGGAATGAAAATGTAAAATACCAAAAAACAGTAAAAATCTGAAATCGAAGACGATCATATACCGTCGGACTTCCCACCATAAATTATGCCAACTGCCGATCGGGCGGCGTTATTCCCACGAACCTCCAAACAGCGTCCATGAAGGCAAAGTGTTTGGTTTCCGGGGGCAGTATGATTGCAAAGCTGAACCTTAAAGGAATGTCCAGAAAGGCACCACCAGGAGAGGAGCCTGCGGCTTAATTCAACTCCACCCGGGAAACCTCAACCATGCCAGCTACAGAAAAGATGGACAGATTGCAAGCTTTGTCGATTCAGTGGGTGGTGGTGGATGTCCATTTTTAGTTGTGCTAGTGATTTGTCAGCTTAATTCCGTTAACGAACGAGACTCCGGCATGCCCCCGCGGTACGCGTCAAGTTTACTAGAGGGACACGCGAGGCTCTGGCACGCGGGATCGAGCAATAACAGGTCTGTCATGCCCTTACATGTCGGGGCTGCAAGCGCGCTACACTGAAAGGACCAGCATGTGTCGCTTACAGGTGCAGATAACCCGCTGAACACCGTTAGCGATGGGGATCTGGGATACCAATTCTTCACTGCGAACGAGGATTTCCCAGTAAGTGCAGGTCAACCGGAATTCCGGAATTAGGCCTAACCGGCATTCCAGAAAGAATGACAAAATGAAGTGTCCAAACCACAGGTGCTGTAGCTTGCTTAACAGCTGGGCTCCTCTGCTGAGTAGCACGCAGTTCTTACATAAACAGGCGGAATAGCTTGGTTCACGGGTGGGCAACTCTGCTGAGTAGCAGACAGTGCTTACATAAATAGGCGGCATAGCTAGGTTCACAGGTGGGCTCCTCTGCTGAGCAGTAGACACAGGTACTAGTCCCAAAGTATTCACTGGGCTAAATGGAGTTAAAAAATGGTTCTTACATAAACAGGCGGCACAGCTTGGTTCACGGGTGGGCTCCTTTGATGAGTAGCAGACACAGTTACTAGGCCCAAAGTATTAACTGCGCTAAATGCAGTCAAAAACTGGTTCTTTCATAAACAGGCGGCATAGCTAGGTTCACTGGTGGGCTCCACTGAGTAGCAGACCGTGCTAAAAGGCCCTAAAGGATTTTCTGGACAAGATGCGGTAAAAAATAATTAGAAACACACAAGGTGTATCTCCTTGACAGGTGCACTACACCGCTTGCTACCACACACCGCTACTATGCCATGAAACTGTCTATTAACTTATAAGGTAATTAACTTGAGTTCCTATCAATTAACTGACTCAGACCTGTCGTTATTGCATAGGGGTTTTACGTTTTCTCCTAAATCTAATTTTAACACCTTTGAGGCAATCAAAGATTTACATCTGTTTGCCAGGTCTTTAATATTCAAAAAACATTTTTTTGATCCTTGCTTGCAAAATGTATTTCCTACAGAAGAGGAGCAACTAGCACTTCGGGACCTTGAGGATCTGTCTGTAGAGGATGAATGCGGAGAGGGAGGTAAGATCCCCGCATCCATTAGAATCAAATCTAAGAAATTTCCTCCTCTCACAACCTGCACAGCGGTTGACCTATTTGTGCAGGTTGTAACGAGGGATTTCTTGGCCATCCCCAAGGGGAGGGGTAGAGATAATCTTACTTGTGACGAACGTAATAGGTTGGACATCCTGAAGGGACTTCCTGACATCGTTTTTAAGCCAGCGGACAAAGGGGGAAACGTTGTCATATGGCCTAGATCCCTATACGAACAAGAAGCCTTTAGGCAATTGAACAATAAGGCTTGTTATAAGCGTTTGACATTTAATCCCCTTTCCTCCTTTGTCGTACAGCTGACAAATATTTTGAATTCAGCTGTACAAAATGGTGTCATTACTAAAGATCTAGCGCTGGCTTTGCAGGTGCAAGAACCTACTATCTCTACTTTTTACCTGCTACCCAAGGTACACAAGAACCTTGAGGTCCCTCCGGGACGCCCTATCATTTCAGGGACCGGTAACTTCTTGGAAAAAGTTAACCGCTGGATAGAGTCTAAATTGCAGCCTCTAGTTGAGAGTTTACCCTCTTTTATCTTGGACACAGGGGAGTTTCTAAGACGTATTGATGGCCTTCACATTGGCACAGATATGATGCTGGTGACAGGTGATGTTGAATCTCTGTACACCAGCATCAGGCATTTGGATGGGCTGGCAGCAACTAGATACTTCCTCAATATGTCTAATCTACCAGTGGAGATTAATTGTTTAATCCTTGAACTCCTTGAGTTCTCCCTGACGCATACAAATCCCCTTAACACACGGTTTAATGATAATATTAAAAAACACCTTCCCAGTGAAAGATGAAATATATAAAAAATGAAGAAGACCTAGTCTAAGGTGCTGCATGGCCCTACAATAAGGCCTAGCTGATACCTTCCTAGCCGTGGAGGTTGGCACCCTAATAGTACGATATTGGCGCCCCCACTCAACGAGGACTATCCCTCGCTTCCCTAGTGATCCCTAGTATCACAAAGGGGAAAACAATTTTCAGATAGTGCAGAAATGAAATAATCAGAATGCCCTAGGATTCATGCAGACCAGACAAAAAATAAAGAGAACAACGATAAAAAACATTTCAACCATATCATGATATCATGTGACCTATATAATAAAATAACCTCAATAAGGCCAAATCAGCAGCTATTCTCACTTGGAGAGACGAGCACAATCAGATATATTCACCAGATAATAAAAGGTCACTTATCATGTCTTATGGGGAACCCTCAACGCGTTTCCCCGCCGTGGCGGTTCATCAGGAGGTATGATACTTCCAAAGATACTGTTGCTGCTTCATGCCTGGTACCACAATAATAATGGCACGTACTATTAGGGTGCCAACCTCCACGGCTAGGAAGGTATCAGCTAGGCCTTAGTTTTTTTTTCATCTGGCAGGGGAACACTTCTCAGTTGTGTTGTTTCATGGCAGGGATCAACTCGAATGATAAAAATATCCATATTATATACCATCAGGATGCTGACAGGATTAGCTTTCTTGATGTCACCATTTGGAGGGATATGGATAACAATTTACAAACTGGCATATTTAGGAAGGAGACATCTTCAAATATGTTGTTGCATGCTACATCTTCCCATCCCAAAGCAATGATTGACTCTATACCGGTCGGACAGTTCCTGCGTCTTCGTAGGATCTGTTCCACTGAAAGTGAGTTTGATTTACAGGCCAAGGACCTCTCGGACAGGTTCCGCGAGAGAGGATACAGTGGGCGTGCTATTAAGAGGGCATTGAATCGTGCAAAATGGTCCACACGTCAGTCCCTCTTATTTAAGAAAAAAGTGGCTAAATCGGATAACAAAATAAGATTCATTACTAACTATCATGCACAATTTGCCCGTATGAAAGGCTGTCGTAGACGTGCTTGGCCTATTCTTCAGACAGATCCTGTCCTGAATCAGCTTCTTCCTCCTGTGCCTAGTATTACTATAAGGAGGTCCAGGAATCTTCGTGACCATCTTGTTCACAGTCATTATCAATCTGAACCGAAAACCACCTTTTTGGATGCTGGTCGTCCTGGGTGTGGATGTGCTCCCTGTGGCCGGTGTGTCGCCTGCCCCAATGTTGATCGTATCAATGCGTTCTACAACTCTTCAGGAACTCGGACATACGACATCAGGAATTACATCACCTGTACATCACGTTATGTGATATACTTTGCCGTATGTCCTTGTAATCTAATATACATTGGAATGACCACTCGCCAATTAAAAACGCGTGTCCGTGAACACGTCTTGGGGATACAGGCGGCAGTCGACTGTGAGGACCCATCCACACTCAGGACAATACCCAGGCATTTTAAACTTAAACATAATTGTGATAGTTCACTCCTTCGTGTCAGAGGTGTTGACATTATTAAACCTGGCATTAGAGGGGGTAATCTCACAAAAAGACTATCACAACTAGGGATGGGCGAATCCTAAATTACTCGGAATCGCTAGACTCTAATGAGTCCGAGTGCAGGACTCGCTACTCGTTGCGAGTCTAGCGAGTCCAATGTTAATTAATGGGGAAGCGAGTTTGCAGCGATTCCTCTGCTGCTGGACCCGGATTGACTGTCAAAAATGATCCTACAGTGATAGCGAGTTAGCAAAACTCTGAATGCTCTCGGATTTAAACTCTGAAAGCAAAACTCGGATTTAAACTCTGAAAGCAAAACTCGGATTTAAACTCTGAAAGCAAAACTCGGATTTAAACTCTGAAAGCAAAACTCGGATTTAAACTCTGAAAGCAGAAAGCATTGATCTGAGAATCTGAGTAGAATACAAAACGGACCAAAACTAGGATTGCCATTGATTTACTTTGGACTCGTTACTGTGCGAGTAATCGCTTGGAAACTCGCAGAGTACCGAGTCCTGCGAGTCCCCTACTACTCGCAGAGTAACGAGTCCTAACGAGTAGATTCGCCCATCCCTAATCACAACGTGAAACGCGTTGGATCTGGGCACTCGATACGGTTCAACCAAAAGGACTAAATGAGGCCATCAGCTTTGCTCCATTTCTTTAAATCTTCTTTAACAGCTTGAACTTGTTTGACCATTTTTTGTGTACATGTTGCTTTGTTTTTAATATTATTTTTGTTTACTTTTAGAAATTGCCCACTGATGTTTGTCTATTCCGCTATGATCTTGGACACAGAAAACGTAGCCATTTGGATCCTGATTAACGGACGAAGACTTTATATATATGTGTTTATATTTATTTCACAAATAAGTGTGATGTTGTGCTATATTTCTGGATTATGCATTATGGCTACTATTGTGAGATATAGCTATTGTATAGAGATGTGACTTTATATATTTATATTCTTATATATATATTTTTGTCTTTATTCCATTAATCCCCCCCCCCCTTTTTTGGCATTAATTATTATATTTTGGATTTATTTAAGTATTTCCTATTTTCTATTTTTATAATTTTGTTTACATATCTACCTTTCATTTATATCCCCTTTCAGTTTTTCAGCCTCTTTATACCAGCGGCCATATCACTTGAATCTCCTCTTTTCTGACCGGGTCCCCGGAGAGTCTCATGTCCTGCCTGTACGCATGCGCCGTGCTGCTTCCTACACTCCGGGTGGCCTTTGGCATCGGGTTTTGACTTGTGGGCGGTCACCTCGTGACGCTGCGGGTCATGTGATGCCAACGCTGCCCGTAGTCATGGTTGCCGCCGATGCGCCTGCGTCACCATGGGCAGACGTGACGCGCTCTGAGTCATTGGGCGCTTTTTCCTATGCGCCCCTTAAGCGCTTTCATGATTGCCATTTCCTGGACGCTGGTTGTCCGTCGCCGGGGGAACGGTCGCAGGCCTTTGATGTCACCAGCTGTGGCTGGCTGCCGGCGACTTGTGTCCTCTATTTTGGCCACGCCCACAGTTTTTGTGCAGGATGGTGCGGATTGTCAGGCGATATGTGTCCCTGACAACTATTATGTATATGACTCTGAAGATGGCGGTGACCTGGTACAGGATTAGATTATGTGCATATATAGATAAAGTTTCTTTTGTGATTTTGATCATTATTCTTATCCTGGTCTATCTGTATGAGTGGACCTTATAAACATTTGCCTTGAGTGATCTTTTTGGTCAATGGCCATTTTCATGAGGCTGTAGTGTTTTATGCGTTATGGTGATTACATTCTACAATATATATATTTCTTTTTTTTTTTTTTTTTTTTGGGAAATAGTATCCCATATCTCCTTGACGACAGCAGCCATCTTTATGGGAGGAGGCCAAATGTGTCATTTCATTGGCTTGTTCTATTATGTGTCCTGCAGCTAGTCTCTCATTGGTGGGCTTTCCTTTTAAATATTTCCTGTTTCTCACTTCTCCTCATACCCCTTGATGAAGGCCATCTAGCCGAAACATGCGTTGGGGAGGGCACACTTGGGTGGACTCACTTTACTGACCAGTCTGAAGGTAATATGACGTTGTGTGTATATTTTGTGTTTAACTTGTTGTTAGCACTTACCATGAGTGGTGGCTGGTTCCACAGCCTATGTTAGTGCTGTCTAGCCCGGATTAGGGGTCATTATGACTGGTTACTAACATTTTCTACATTTGGGATTATGATGCATGTTCTAATTTTGTATGATATACTTGTAATACTATGTATATTCCCAAGTCCTGACACCATTGTGTGCCCTATTGTTTTTGCCCATGTACCTTTTATGGTCATCATTGTCTCACTTCCCCCCTTTTTTGATTATCCTGATATACTTGAAGAAAATTGTTTACAAATTTGCTAAATCTGTATTGGACTTCCTTTTTGCGCTGTTTTTTCTATATATTTTATACATTTCTTTGCGATTGTCCTCTAGGTCTGTATAAATTATATCCCATTGGTTGGTAATTTATATATATAAGTGTATTTGTTTTACTATTTATTAATGGGTTATTTTTCCTTGATAATACTATGGTTTATGCCATGAAACTGTCTATTAACATTGAAAACCATTATTGATGTGAAAATGAAGTTACACTTTTGGTGAATGAACCGTTCTCGAACGGAACCTCAAACTGCCAAATTTTAAGCAAAGTGTTCGAGTTCGATGAACGGCTCGAACACCGCCCACAACAGCTGGAATTTTAACTTGGCAAACAGGTCGACTCGAACACCGCTCATCTCTAATCAGGAGGCAGACTCAGACATTCTCAGGCCCAATATGGATTCGACAAGATTGTAGAAAGTTGAGAATGGGTACAGTATCACCGGATAACAGGTATATATATAGCAGAGTATACACATTAAAAATCTATGTCTATATATCAGGAGGCAGACTCAGATGGTCTCAGGCCCAGTATGGATTCGACGTGATTGTAGAAAGTTGAGAAAGGGTACAGTATCACTGGATAGCAGGTATATATAGCATAGTTTAAACATTAAAAATCTGCATGTATATTTCCGGAGTCCAACAAAGACACTCACAGCCTCAGTATGGATTAGAGAAGAATCTAAAAAGTAGAAAAAGGGTTATGTATTGAAGCGTACACCAGTATACACTGTTGGGGTATTTTTCAATCTTCATATTTATTTCAGTCTCAGTAAGACAGTCCAGCCTCTCCGCAAGAGGAAACGAGATGGATATAAGTACAGACGGAAAGTCGAGTGATTGCAGAAATTTTGGAATTACTAATCACGGGAAAAACTACCGGGAGAATTCTCAGAGGCGATGCTGACCCTCAATTACTTTGTCTGTGGAGACAGCGAAAACAGTTCTTGTGAAGAAATGTTTGCTGTATCGCAGTACCGTGGAACCCATCACCGTTACTCATCTCCATCAAATTGTGATCGCAGGGAGAAATGTAGACATTGTCCTCACTGCCTATCATGATCTGTCAGGTAACTTTGGAGTGAAAAAGACACAAGCCACAGGCCGTAGGCGATTCTATTGGATTGGCATGAGACGACACATTTAAAAATGTGGGCAGGAATGTCACACGTCTGTGAGTCGGAAAACCGAGAAAGCTGATGATAAACCACCACTGCATCTCATTGTGAGTCGACGTCCATAACAAATGGAAGTCATTGATTGTCTGAAGATAGAGCCCAGCAGGACAGGGCATAGCTACGTCTTAACCATCATCTATCATGTCACCAAATTTGTATTGGCAGTCCCAGTGAAGTATTTAACAGGCCAGACTACACAGTGGTGGAGCAGGGAGAGGTAAGTATTGCAAGTGCTGCTGCCCTGAGCAAGCAGGGGGGGCCCACTTGTGGCTGGCGGTACTGGCACAGGGCCCCACATAGTACGCCGATGTGTCTGATGGCGGGTGTGCACCCCCACCATCAGAGACACTAGATTGTACTATGAGGGACCCTGTGCCAGTGCTGTTGCCCAAGAGTGGGCCCACCCACCTGTCCAGGGAAACGGCACTCGCACGGGTGCGTGCGCCAGGTGGTGACTCCGGCCTTGTGGGGGGAGGCAGCCCAGTTAGGGAGGTGGAAAAAATGGCATATGTTGATGTTGGACATTCAGCAGCTGCAAATGGAGTAATTGGAGAAGTTCATGGAAGAGGAGGACAAAAGCGAGCCATTTTTCTGGCAACCTACGTGTCAGCAGGGGAGGGTGGGACAAAATCCTTTGAAACCCATGCATGGTTCATTTTAATAAAGGTTAGATCATCAACATTTTGGGTCGACAGACAGGTCCTTTTTTCTGTCAGGATTGATCCAGCAGCACTGAACACTCTTTCAGATAACACACTGGCAGCAGGGCAAGCGAGCTCCTGTAAGGCATATTGTGCCAATTCAGGCCAGGTGTCAAGTTTACTGGCCCAATAGTCAAAGGGGAATGACCGGTGAGGGAGAATATCGATATGGGAGGAGAAGTAGTTTGTTACCATAGTTGACAACTGCTGTCTCCTGTCACTTTCAATCGATGCAGTATTACCAGTCGTGTGAGCGGTACTTGAAAAATCAGTCCACAACATGGTCATGAAACCCCTGTGTCCAACGCCACTTCGGCTGTGTGCACCACGAACACCACTTCCATGTTGCCCCCTACGGCTCGTGGGAGAAACATCACCACCGCTGTGTGCTGGGAATGCCTCAAACAAATGTTTTACCAGAGTTGCATGTTTGTTAGCCAATATTACCTCTAGGTTCTCCTGTGGCATGATGTTTTGGAATTTGCCTTTATAGAGTGGATCCAGGATGCTGGCCAACCAGTAGTCATCATCGTTCATCATTTTGGCAATGCGGGGGACCCTTTTTAGGATCTGCAAGGCATAATCACACATGTGGGCCAATGTTCAAGGTGTCAATGATGCACTGCGAGTGCTGGGTGGAGGAGCACTTTCTGGCAAATCAACATCCCTCCAGTCACACACAAACCCTGTACCTGACCTTGTCATGCCAACATTTTGTCTTGCCCCCTGAGAAGCATCCTCCTCCCCTAAAAAATCATCCCCATCATCCTCCTCCTCCTCTTCCTCTTCTTCCTCCACCTCGTCCAGGAGAGTTCCCTGAGCAGACAATGGCTGACTGTCATCAAGGCTTCCCTCCTCCTCTTCCTCCTCAGCTGCAGACGCCAGTCCTTAATGTGCGTCAAAGTTTGCATGAGCAGACGCATAAGTGGGATGCTCATGCTTATGATAGCGTCGTCTGCGCTTACCAGCCGTGTGCATTCCTCAAAACACTGAAGGACTTTACAGAGGTCTTTCAGCTTCGACCACTGCACACCAGACAACTCCATGTCTGCCTTCAAACTGCCTGCCCGTGTATCCTCCCACAAATGCATTACAGCCTGCCTCTGTTCGCACAGCCTCTGAACCATGTGCAGGGTGGAGCTCCACCTTGTTGCAACGTCGATAATTAGGCGGTGCTTGGGAAGGTGGAGCAATCACTGCAGCTTCCGCATACGACTGGAGTGTACGGGCGACCGGCGGATGTGCGAGCACAGTCTTCGCACCTTATGGAGCAGGGCTGTTAACACCGGATAATTATTGAGGAAGCACTGCACCACCAGGTTCAAGGTGTGAGCCAGGCAAGGTATGTGTCTGAATTTTGAAAGGGCTATGGCTGCCACAAAATTCCGGCCGTTATCACTAACTATCTTGCCTGCCTCAAGATGTAGACTGCCCAGCCATGACTCAGTTTGTCACTGCAAGTAGTTGGCCAGTACCTCCGCGGTGTGTCTGTTGTCGCCCAAACACATCATCTTCAACACAGCCTGCTGACGCTTACCACTAGCTGTTCGATAGTGGGACACCTCGTGTGCAACACTGGCAGCTGCGGATGGAGTGCTCGTGCGACTGCGCTCTGTGGACGAGCTTTCGCTTCTGGAAGAGGAGGAGGGTCGAACGCCTGCAGCCAACTGTTTCCTATACCATGGGCTAGGCAGCACTGTCCCACCGCCGCTGTCCCATGTGGACCCTGCATCCCCCACATTAACCCAGTGCGCAGTGATGGACACGTAACGGCCCTGGCCATGCCTACTGGACCATGCATCAGTTGTGAGGTACACCTTTCCACTCACTGATTCCTTGAGTGCATGGGCAATGCGGTCTTTCACATGCACGTGGAGGGCTGGGATGGCTTTTCGCGAAAAGAAGTGACGACTGGGTAGGTCATAGCGTGGTACTGCGTAGGCCATGAGCTCACGGAAACCTTTGCTTTCAACCAACCAGTAGGGCATCATCTCTAACAAGATTAGCTTGGCAATGTGGGCATTCAAAGCCAGTGTACGCGGATGAGAGGATGAGTACTTTCTTGTCCTACTCAGAGTCTCTGGTAGGGTGAGCTGGACTTGAGAGCTGCATATGGTGGAACTAGCGGTGGACATGGCGGACTGAGAGAGGGTTGGAGATGGTGATGGTGTTGGTGGTGTTGCTGATGGCCTAGATTCAGTCTTTCGTAGCAATAACATTGTGATTCCATGACTGCTTTGCCCTTGCGACGACAACTCGACATTTGCTGCTGGTGGTGTGCTAACCGGTGGGCTTACAGTGGAGGAAGCGATGTAGCGTTGCTGACTACCTTCATTCGGAGCAGGTGCACATGTGGTACGTGAGGTTTGGTAGTCCGTCCACACTTGCAAGAGCATGGTGGTTAAATGTCTAAGCATGCAACTGGTATTCATATTTCTCAGATTTTTCCCTCGGCGAAAGGTCTTTGCGCACCTCTTACAGATAAATTTTGCCTGATCATTAGGATTTTGTTCAAAAAAGTGCCACACTGCACTCTTCCTACTATGGAAGACATTTTGAGGCCTTGCACGCTGTGCTAATTTGACCGTCTGGCCAAGCTGTCCTGCAACTCTTTTGGTTTTTGTAACCCGTTTTTGGACTGCTACGGTCCTGCCAGATAACAGCTGTTGCGATGTCGTTGCCTGCTGCGGATCCTCCTCCTCCTCTTCTGAGCTATTGGCAGTGGCACCCTCTTCCCCCAATGGATGCCAATCTGGGTCAACAACTGGGTCATCCATCACCTCCTCTTCAATTTCATGTGCACCTTCCTCTGTGTCACCGTGTAAGGTAGTATAGTATGTGGGAAGGGGCACCTGAGTTTCATCAGGGTCTGATTTTGCCTCAGTACACTGCAAGGACAATGTAGTGCTCTGAGTGAATGTACCAGCAGAAAAATCTAGCAGTGACTGTGCATCAGTGCACTCCATGTCAGATTCATCTTGGACTGGGGAATTCACGATTTGACTTGCTAACCCAGGCATGGTATGTGAAAAGAGCTCCATGGAGTAATCTGTAGTGTGGCCTGCCACATCCTTCACTTTTGGTAGGGGTGAAGGACACAAGGAAAGGTGTTGTTCCTGACCAGGAGCCTCCACTGATGACTCAGTGCTTTTAATTTTTTGAAACTTCAGAAGAGGAGGCGTGAGAGCTGAAGGCTGTGTCAGCAATGTAAGCCAAAACTTGTTCCTGAAACTCCGGCTTTAAAAGCGGTTTACCTACTCCCAGAAAAGGGAGCCTTCGAGGCCTTGTGGAGCCAGACGAAGACGCAGGCTCAACACCTCCTGCCTTAGGTGTTATTGTGCTTTTGCCACTACCAACAGATGCACCACCAACACCACCACCATCAGGACCAGCTGGCAACCCCCGCCCACTTCCACGGCCTCTTCCACCATACGTCCTCATTTTTGTGAAAATGTACCCAAAATACCACCAGCTATATGGTACTGTAAAACAAGGTAGAAGGTGTATATAGTATTGGTGAGAATTTGAATCTCACTAGAGATTTTAGGACGCTGAACTATTGTCTCAGGCCCAGTAGCGATTACACCTCAATGTAACAGGCTGAAATTGGATGGTGTATGACAAGGTGGAGGGTGTATGTAGTATTGGTGAGAATTTGAATCTCACTATAGATTTGAGGACGCTGAACTATTGTCTCAGGCCCAGTAGAGATTACACCTCAATGTAACAGGCTGAAATTGGATGGTGTATGACAAGGTGGAGGGTGTCTATAGTATTGGTGAGAATTTGAATCTCACTAGAGATTTGAGGATGCTGAACTATTGTCTCAGGCCCAGTATAGATTACACCTCAATGTAACAGGCTGAAATTGGATGGTGTATGACAAGGTGGAGCGTGTATGTAGTATTGGTGAGAATTTGAATCTCACTAGAGATTTGAGGACGCTGAACTATTGTCTCAGGCCTAGTAGAGATTACACCTCAATGTAACAGACTGAAATTGGATGGTGTATGACAAGGTGGAGGGTGTATGTAGTATGGGTGAGTATTTGAATCACACTAGAGATTTTGGGACGCTCAACTATTGTCTCAGGCCCAGTAGAGATTACACTTCAGTGTAACAGGCTGAAATTGGATGGTGTATGACAAGGTGGAGGGTGTATATAGTATTGGTGAGAATTTGGATCTCACTAGAGATTTTAGAAGGCTGACAATGATGCTCTCAGTCCAAGTATGGACGCAGGCAGCCTAATAAGCAGGACTGCTGCACACGAAAGGGTGGAACAATGAACACTTGGCAACTGTGCAGAAAAGAGGAAGAAAAGTATTTTTGCTTTTAAAAAAGCAGTTTGCACAGCAGTGTGCAAACAGCAATGCAGGCATCAGGGAGCCTTATAAGGCAGCCTAATAACCAACAGAGCTGATGCACAAAAATATAGCCTCCCCTGTCACTGCACACAAACTGTTGTGTTGTAAAATGGAAATCGCTAACAGTAGAAGCAGTTTTTTGGTTCTTCTTCCCTGCCTAACGCTCTCCCTTATTCTGAATCAGCAGCAGCAACCTCTCCCTAATACTAAGATCGACAGAAGTAAGATGGCGGTCAGCATGCACGCCCTTTTATAGCCCTTGTGATGCCACACAAAGCCAGCCAATCACTTGCATGCCCTTTTCAAAGATGGTGGTGACCGATGCCTATGTCAGTGTGCGTCCTCCATCATTGGCTGAAAAAGGGCGCTGGAAGCATCATTTGAAACGCGACTTCGGCGCTCGGGTCGCCGACCTCGTGGCCGACCTCACGCTATGGTCGGGTTTCGTTTCATGAAACCCGACTTCAGCGAAAGTCACCGACTTTTGAATTTGACAGACCCGTTTCGCTCAACTCTAGTAGTGACATTTCTCACAGTTTTGTCACTGGGGCCGCCATAGGCCTTTCTACCGCCAGCACTTCACCAGTCAGAGGTCGTCTTCAATTTGGTACCCCCGGGGCCTCGTCTGTTCTGCGGTTCTTCATGTCGGGGCCACCCCCCTGACTTCTTTTCTCTTCAGTCCTCTAGTTGAGCTCCTCACACTGTCTGTACTACTTCACTGACTCCTCTCCTACTGAGCTCCTCCCGGGACTGGAACTTTCTGGAACCCTCCTGTCCTATTTATAACCTAGGACCCTATAGAAGTAGAATAATAATAAGATATAAGAAATCGGATTACAATATGTTGCTTGAACCTAGACGATCAAGCACCATAATAATATACTTTATAGGTTGTGAAGGGGTTAAGTTTAGTCATTGAAGAACATCCATCCACATGTATCCACCTGTGTGAGCTGCAGAATGGATCTAGCAGGGGCCCATACATTCTAGGCTCAACAACGTACTTGGTTTGTGGTGACATAACAGTCTCATGACTGATCACATGATGGTGATATCACCCAAGGTTTCGAAGCAGTCTCCACATCCGAAGCTTTAATAATAACGCTCTTGCTGAAGACATTGTGAGCCCCCAAGGGAATAAGGGCCCTGGGCAATTGCCCTGTGTGAAGCTTTAAGCCCCTCAACGCTGGCCCTGCTTAGCACATTAAAAGGGTCAAATGAAAAGTCTCAATTGAAACAATAAGGCTATGTGCACACGCTCCGGATTGGTCTGCAAATTTTTTACCTGCAGAACCGCAGGTAAAACCGCAGGTAAAATGACCTGTGGTTTTACCTGTGGATTGGCCTGCGGTTTTCCCTGCGGTTTATCACCTCTACAATGGAGGAGATGGTAAACCGCAGTAGAATCCGCAGAAAAGAATTTCTTTCTTCGGATTCAAAACCGCAGCTTTTCCGCAGTTAAAAATCCGCAGCATGTGCACAGAAAATTGTAAATCCCATAGGATAACATGCTACTGTACACTGTCTGCAGAACTGCTGCAGTTCTGCTGTGGCCAAAACCGCAGCGGAACCGCAGCAAAAACTGCAGCTTGTGCACATAGCCTAACTCATCCTGCAAAAGAAAAAGGCTTCATGTCAACAGAAAGATACAAAAAAGTTATAGCTCTCTAAACAAGGAGAGTTAAAAAGTAAAACACAAAAACAAAAATTGACTGTCTTTAAGGGGATAAGAGAGGTTTCGTAGATGATGAATTATTCTGTATATCAAGAAGATTAATATCTCACCTACAGTCATTTTTAAAGAACATTAGAAATCACGTGAGAGATCTGTAAACTGTAAAATGACTTAGAGGACCCATTTAATAGAAGCCAGAAATATAAGAACATAAGGGCAGTGTGAGGTTTGGTGGGAACCATATGGCAACATTTTATGGCCATCTTGAGGGAGTTTTTTTTTCTTGTTGACAATTGAATTATGGTATTAAGCAAACAGTATATGGCATTATTTTGTTAACACAATATGGCACTATTATATGGGCTGAAACAATGAGAAAATGAAAAATGGCAAAAAAAGGAGCCCAGCTTTGCTTGTTGTCCAGGATTTAATTTTTTTTATAAACCTTCTTTGTAAGTGTCCAATAAAATATGCTCATTTGCAGAAAAAGGGGGAAATAAAAGAATCTCGGAATCAGTTCTTCATAAACAAGATGCCGTGCCTTCTTTGTACATTTCTTGCATTTAAAAGTCAATTTTACGGGGCTGTTATGTTGTACAGAACATCCGATTGATCTCTAGGACTGTCGTAAGTTTATCAGAACATTATACCTGCAATTTAGTGGACAGATGGGACACATTTACTTCTGGCCAAAGCTTTTGTCTCTAACCTTAAAACAGATATATTAAAAATTACTTTTGTGCCAGGTTTTGACACTTAAATTGCTTGCTGTGAAAAAGTAAGTAGCGCAACGGCTCATTACTGCAGTGTTACTTACAGAAGTTCACTGAGCGCTGGTCTCTCGGGCCAGAAGCTTGTGTCACATTTTAGAAGTTTAATTCCTGGAGATATTGCAGCCTTACGACTCTTTATTCATATACCCTCAGATTTCTGCCACCAAAGGTTCATTCTCTAGCAATCTGAATATTGATACTGTGAAGAAGAACATTTAAATAATAGTTTTCTATCTTTTCGCAGTTTTCCGACTGTACAACCTCTAGACTAGATGTGATCAAGTTGGGTCAACTTTCTATGGAAACTATAAAAATATCTAAGCAGCTTCCTATCCCTTTCTGCATGAGGACAATTTTGGCCTTAAAGTGTAACCGCAGCTTTTAGCTTTTATTTCATAAATCAAAAATAACTTTGTGTTATTTCTTATTAGAGAAATCTACTTCTTTATACTCTTGGATTGATCTTTCACGCTCAATTCCTAGGTAAAATCTGTGCCTGTTTTCTCTGTTGTGGGTTATTTGCACGTGTTGAAAGAGACTTTCATTTGACAGCTTCAAGAGGGAAAACTCTGGAACAGAAAACTGCAAAAAGTTTATTTTCTTTTTCTTTCTATCTTTTTTTCCCTGAATAAATCAAAGTCTTTGTGGCTCACTGTCTTGTAGTTAGGCCAGATGTCAAATGTTTCTCATTTATGTTGATGTCGAAGTAATTACTGATATGATTCCAAGAATAAGGAGATTGTGATAACGTTTCACTATAGTGTAGCCATTTTTTAATTAAGAACACCACAGTTATCATTTGCAAATGGAAATTCAGTTATATACACTGCAGGTTGCATGAAGGTGTGAGATTTAAAACTGTAAATGGCCATTCTATAATTATCTGTCTTTCGTATACGCTAGCACCTGCATTTTTAACAATATTTTTTTTCCCATTTTCCTAACATGTAATTAGCGCTACTCTGTAAATTTGCATGATTTTATTAATTGACTTACTGTATATAATGTGTCTGTCCTTGGAACCACTGACACAAAGCCGAAGATATTCAGAACAATCAAAAACAGAGAACAGATAAAATATACAAGTGTGAGGGTAATTATTATTATTATTGTTTATTTATATAGCACCATTGATTCCATGGGGCTGTACATAAGAAGGGGTTGCATACAAATTACAGATATCACTTACAGTAAGCAAACTTACAATGACAGACTGATACAGAGGAGAGAGGACCCTGCCCTTTCGGGCTTACATGCTACAGGATGGTGGGGATGGAGACAGTAGGTAGGGGGGTTGCAGCAGTTCCGGTGTTGGTTGAGGTGATATCTCCAGTAGTGGTGAGGAGGTAGTGGGGTCATTGCAGGCTGTAGGCTTTCTTGAAGAGGTGGGTTCTCAGGTTCCGTCTGAAGGATCCGAATGTGGTTGATAGTCGGACATGTTGGGGCAAAGAATTCCAGAGGATGGGGGCTATTCGGGAGAAGTCTTGGAGGCAGTTGGGTGAGGAGCGAATAAGTGTGGAGGAGAGAAGGAGGTCTTGGGAGGATCGGAGATTACGTGAGGGAAGGTATCGGGAGATTAGTTCAGAGACATATGGGGGAGACAGGTTATAGATGGCCTTGTAGGTCAGTATTAGTAATTTGAACTGGATACACTGAGGGAATTGAAGCCAGTGAAGAGATTTGCAGAGAGGAAAAGTGGAGGAGTAGCGAGGAGAGAGATGGATTAGTCGGGCAGCAGAGTTAAGGATGGACAGGAGAGGTGTGAGGGTGTTAGCAGGGAGACCATAGAAAAGGATGTTGCAGTAGTCGAGGTGGGAGATAATGAGGGCGTGCACAAGCATTTTAGTAGATTGAGGGTGGAGGAAAGGACGGATTCTGAAAATATTTTTGAGCTGGAGGCGACAGGAGGTAGAATGAGCTTGGATGTGTGGTTTGAAGGACAGGGCAGAGCCAAGGGTTACTCCGAGGCAGCGGACATCCGGTACTGGGGAAAGCGTGATGTCATTAATTGTGATAGATAGGTAAGGTAAGGAAGATCTGTGAGATGGAGGAAAGATGATGAGTTCAGATTTGTCCACAATGAGCTTGAGGAAGCGAGGAGAAGAAGGAGGATATGGCTGATAGACACTCCGGGATTCTGGACAGCAGAGAGGTGACGTCTGGGCCAGAGAGGTAGATCTGAGTGTCGTCAGCATAAATGGAGCTTTATGAGTTGACCCAGGCCAAGGGTATAAATTGAGAAGAATAGGGGTCCTAGAACAGAGCCTTGGGGGACTCCAACAGAGAGAGGGTCGGATGAGGAGCAGTGTGGGAGTTGGAGATGCTGAATGTGCGGTTTGAGAGATATGAGGAGATCCAGGATAGGGCAAGGTCTTTGATGCCAAAGGAGGAGAGGATCAGTAGTAGGAGGCAGTGGTCAACTGTGTCGAATGCAGAGGACAGGTCTACAAGCAGGAGTATAGAGTAGAGATGAGCGACTTTGCCTTTCTTCGTGTTGAGTCGGGTTTCATGAAACCCGACTTTCTCAAATGTCGGGTCTAACGAAATCGGCCGATTATCGTGAAAAGTCGAAGGCCGACTGAAACACGAAACCCAATGCAAGTCAATGGGGAACCAAGGTCGGCAGGGAGTGAAGGACAGGAAACACACCTACAGTGCCCATTTTAATGCCAAAAACATCAATTCTTATTGCTTAAGCTTGTCAACCTTAATTTACTTTATAATAATAGTTAGGCATTGAAAACTGGGAGTTATTTGGCTAAAGTTATGGGGGGGTAGGGCTGGCTTCAGATTTTCGTGGGCCATGGGTCAAAGAGTGTCACTGGGCTCTTTTAACACATGCCACAATTCATGATCCTCTGATACGGCAGAGAAATAGCGGTATAGTACAATGAAAAATACTTCACTTCTTGCATCTCATGACTGATATCCATTTTAAATTCTCCAATAGCTCCAAAAACGGACAGTATATTACTCCATACAGTATTACGGCCACCGCATAGTGCGCTATACAGAGTAATGAGGCCCATATATTTCTCCATACAGAATCATTGGTCCCATATAATGTTTGAAACAGTGTATGATTAGCTCCACATAATGCTACATTATATGTTGGTCCCCATGGATGAAGCTCCACTGTGTTATGGGCCCAAATAATGCTCCATATATAATGGGCCCCATTTCTAATGCTCCAGTGCATAATGGGCCCTGTAATTTCTGCTCCAGTGTCTGATGTCCACCTTTGGAATGCTCCAGTGTATGGTGGGCCTCATATATCATTTTCCAGAGTATAGTGATCCCCAAAAATAGCTGTCCCAACATTGAAAACAAGTAAATAAGTCTCCTCGCTAGGGAATCCCTGTACTAGTCTTGACTCCTCGTCGTCCCCATCTTCCATCTCACTGCACTTGGACTGTTTAGTCAGAGGGCATACAGACGTGATGTCATTGCGTTCTCTGACCAGAATGTCACTGTCAGGAAACGCGGAAGATGTCACGGCGGTGGAGCAGGGAGAGGTAAGTATTTCAACTTTGGAAGTGCTGTGATCCTGAGCAAGCAGGGGGGCCCACTCCTTGGCGACGGCACTGGCACAGGGCCCCTCAAAGTACGGAGGTGTGTCTGACGGCGGGTGGCCTCCCCCTCCCACCCTCCAACTGGCAGAGACACTTTTGCGTACTATGAGGGGCCCTGTGCCAGTGCCATCGCCCATGAGTATGCCCTCCCCCCACCTGCTTAAGGAACCTGCACTTTCATCTGCACCTTCCTCTTTGTCTCCGTGTAAGGTGGTATAGTAAGCGGGAAGGGGAACCTGAGTTTCATCAGGGTCAGATTCTGGCTGTGTAGAGTGCGAGGGGAATGTAGTGGTCTGGGTCAATGTACCAGCAGAATCATCTAGCAGTGGCTGGGCATCAGTGCACTTGTGGCGCCCCCAGGAGTACGGTCGCCACAGTGGCATTACCTTCCTCCTAGGGAGTGTGATGTCATGCTTGGGAGCAACGAAGGATCTCTCTAGCAGTTAAACCAACACACAACACAGTTCCCACTCCAGGCCAGCAGGGAGGCCTCTGAACCTGACTGCTGAGGAGCTGCTCTCTGTGGTCGGGAGGAGGTAAGTTAGGGCAGTCTGTGAAGGGAAGGAGAAGTGTGTGGACGTGAGAAGGGGAGCTGGAGGATGAGCAGAGTTAAGGCTCACTCCTAGCTGGAGCGCATGGTCGGGATTCCGGTCTCCGAGTTTGTAGGGACACTGACGGTCCTGCAGCAGAAACCAGAGGAAGTAGCAGCTGTAAATGCTCTGTTCCCAACTAAGGCTCGGAGGCCCCAGCAGCGGCATGTGTGAGCCAGAAGGAAAAGGCTATGGCTGTCTGCCATACGAGAAAGTTCCAAAAGAGAGTCAACAGGGGGAACTTCAGTGAACTCAGTACTGCGAGTACCTCAGATAAGCGCTAGAACGGAGGGCACACTACCTATCTGCAGAGAGAGAATTCCAAATTTGCTTCCAGGCTGACCAACTCCTTCTCCATCTGTACTCTGGGTCCTGGACGGCACTTACCAAGTACAGGTAAAGGAACTGCACGACTGTGTCTGTCATCTTTCTCCTGCGCCTGGCGCACGGCTCTGCTACATCCTTCACTGCACACCATCTACCAACTCTTTCATCTGCCCTGCGACTACGGCCCTACCTGTGCAGGGCTTCTACATCTTAGCTGCACCACAACATCTGTCCCAGAGAAGCGACATTGCAGCGCGCGTCAATCTGATCAGAAACCACAGGTGGCGTCACGTATCATTCACCTATAAACGTTATTCACCCCTTTGTATGGACGCCCAGGGCCACGGAACGGGTCATCATCACCACCAACGTGACACATCCCTCTGAGACACCGGCCCGGTACCGATTAACCCCACTGCCCTGGCTGGCCACCCACACTCCATGTCAGATTCATCTTGGACTGGGGAATTTACGATTTGATTTGATAACCCAGGCATGGTATGATAGAAAGAGCTACATGGACTAATGTGAAGTGTTGCCTGCTGCATCATTCACTTTTGGTGGGGGTGAAGGACACAAGGAAAGGGGTTCTTCCTGACCAGGAGCCAGCACTTGACGACTCGGTGCTTGCATTTTTTGAAACTTCAGAAGAGGAGGGCATATTTGCTGGAGTCTGCTTTGGCAATGTAAGCCAAAACCAGTTCCTGATGCTCCGGCTTTAAAAGCGGTTAACCTACTCCCAGAAAAGGTAGCCTTCCAGGCGTTCCGGAGCCAGACCATGGCGCAGGCTCAACACCTCCTGCCTTAGCTGCTATTGTGCTTTTGCCACTACCAGCAGATGCACCACCACTATCAGCACCAGCTGGCCCCACCATGCCCACGTCCGCGGCCTCTTCCACCAAACTTCAAAATGTTGCAGAAAATGAACCCAAAATAACAGATATATGGTACTGTATCAGAAGCGTACAGCTCTATACAGTCAAAGGATGATTGTCAATCTCCCTATATATTCCATCAGTCACACAGAGACGCTCACAGGCTCAGTATGGATTAGACAAGAATATAAAAAGTAGAAAAAGTGTACAGTATCATCAGATAGCAGGTATATATAGTATAGTTTAAACATTCTAAATCTCCGTAGATATTTCAGGAGGCAGACACAGATGCTCTCAGGCTCAGTATGGATTACAACACAATATAAAAAGCCGTAAAACGGTAATGGATCTGAAGAGTACAGCTGTACACAGTGTAGGGGTCATTGTTGTCAATCTCAGTATTTATTGCCACAGTCAGAAAATAACTCTCACTTGGTCAGTTTGGATTAGACCAGAATATAAAAAGCAGTAAATGGGTAATGTATCAGAAGCATAGAGCTGTATGGAAAAGGGCAACTACATATAGAAAAGAGGTGGAGGAGTAAAAGGAGGAGGAGACACAGATATAGGCATGTCATGCCCTTATGAAGTCAGGAAAGTCTGGAATAAAAATATGAAATACCAAAAAACAGTAAAAATCTGAAATCGAAGATGATCATATACCGTCGGACTTCCCACCATAAATTAGGCCAACTGCCGATCAGGCGGTGTTATTTCCACGAACCTCTGAACAGCGTCCATGAAGGCAAAGTGTTTGGTTTCCAGGGGCAGTAATGTTGCAAAGCTGAACCTTAAAGGAATATCCAGAAGGGCACCACCAGGAGTGGAGCCTGCGGCTTAATTCGACTCCACCCGGGAAATCTCAACCATGCCAGCTACAGAAAAGATTGACAGATTGCAAGCTTTGTCGATTCTGTGGGTGGTGGTGGATGTCCATTTTTAGTTGTGCTAGCGATTTGTCAGCTTAATTCCGTTAACGAACGAGACTCCGGCATGCCCCTGTGGTACGCCTCAAGCTTACTAGAGGGACACACGAGGCTCTGGCATGCGAGATCGAGCAATAACAGGTCTGTCTTGCCCTTACATGTCCAGGGCTGCATGCGCGCTACACTGAAAGGTCCAGCGTGTGTCGCTTACAGGTGCAGATAACCTGCTGAACCCCGTTAGTGATGGGGATCTGGGATTCCAATTCTTCACTGCGAACGAGGATTTCCCAGTAAGTGCAGGTCAACCGGAATTAGGCCTAACCGGCATTTCAGAAAGAATAACAAAATTAAGTGTCCAAACCACAGGTGCTGTAGCTTGCTTAAAAGCTGGGCTCCTCTGCTGAGTAGCACGCAGTTCTTACATAAACAGACGGCATAGCTTGGTTCACGGGTGGGCAACTCTGCTGAGTAGCAGACAGGCTTACCTAAACACGTGGCATAGCTAGGTTCACAGGTGGGCTCCTCGGCTGAGCAGTAGACACAGGTACTAGTCCCAAAGTATTCACTGGGCTAAATGGAGTTAAAAAATGGTTCTTACATAAACAGGCAGCACAGCTTGGTTCATGGGTGGGCTGCTCTGATGAGTAGCAGACACAGTTACTAGGCCCAAAGTAGTAACTGTGCTAAATGCAGTCAAAAACTGGTTCTTTCATAAACAGGCGGCATAGCTAGATTCACTCGTGCGCTCCTCTACTGAGTAGCAGACAGTGCTACAAGGCCCAAAAGGATTTTCTGGACAAGATGCGGTAAAAAATAATTAGAAACACACACGGTGTAGCTCCTTGATAGTTGTACTACATCGCTTGCTACCACACACCGCTACTATGCCATGAAACAGTCTATTAACATTGAAAACCATTATTGATGTGAAAATGAAGTTAAGCTTTTGGTGAACGAACCGTTCTCGAACGGAACCTCGAACAGCCGAATTTTAAGCAAAGTGTTCGAGTTCGGCGAACGGCTCGAACACCGCCCACAACAGCTGGAATTTTAACTTGGCGAACAGGTCGACTCGAACACCACTCATCTCTAATCAGGAGGCAGACTCAGACGTTCTCAGGCCCAGTATGGATTCGACAAGATTGTAGAAAGTTGAGAAAGGGTACAGTATCACCGGATAACAGGTATATATGTAGCATAGTTTACACATGAAAAACCTATGTCTATATATCAGGAAGCAGACTCAGATGGTCTCAGGCCCAGTATGGATTTGACGTGATTGTACAAAGTTCAGAAAGGGTATAGTATCACCGGATAACAGGTGTATATAGCATATTTTTTACATTAAAAACCTATGTCTTTATATCAGGAGGCAGACTCAGATGGTCTCAGGCCCAGTATGGATTCAACGTGATTGTATAAAGTTGAGAAACGGTACAGTATCACTGGATTGCAGGTATACATAGCATAGTTTAAACATTAAAAATCTGCGTTTATATTTCCGGAGTCCAACAAAGACACTCACAGCCTCAGTATGGATTAGACAAGAATCTAAAAAGTAGAGAAAGGGTTAAGTATTCGAAGCGTACACCAGTATACACTGTTGGGGTATTTTTCAATTTTCATATATATTTCAGTCTCAGTAAGACAGTCTAGACTCTCCGCAAGAGGAAACGAGATGGATACAAGTACAGACGGAAAGTCGACTAATTGCAGAAATTTTGGAATTACTAATCACGGTAAAAACTCCCGGGAGAATTCTCAGAGGCAATGCTGACCCTCAATTACCTTGTCTGTGGAGACAGTGAAAACGGTTCTTGTGAAGAAAGGTTTGCTCTATCGCAGTACCGTGGAACCCATCACCATTACTCATCTCCATCAAATTGTGACCACAGGGACAGATGTAGACATTGTCCTCACTGCCTATCATGATCTGTCAGGTAACTTTGGAGTGCAAAAGACACAAGCCACAGGCTGTAGGCGATTCTATTGGATTGGCATGAGAGGACACATTTAAAAATGTGGGCAGGAATGTCACATGTCTGTGAGTCAGAAAACCGTGAAAGCTGATGATAAACCACCACTGCATCTCATTGTGAGTCGACGTCCATAACAAATGGAAGACATTGATCGTCTGAAGATAGAGCCCAGCAGGACAGGGCATAGCTACGTCTTAACCATCATCTATCATTTCACCAAATTTGTATTGGCAGTCCCAGTGAAGTATTTAACAGGCCAGACTACACAGTGGTGGAGCAGGGAGAGGTAAGTATTGCAAGTGCTGGTGCCCTGAGCAAGCAGGGGGGCCCACTCATGGCCGGCGGTACTGGCACAGGGCCCCTCATAGTACGCTGGTGTGTCTGCACCCTCACCGTCAGAGACACTTGATTCTACTATGCGGTACCTTGTGCCAGTGCCGTTGCCAATGAGTGTGCCCACCCACCTGTCCAGGGCAACGGCACTCGCACGGGTGCGTGCGCCAGGTGGTGACCCCGGCCCTGTGGGGGGAGGCAGCCCAGTTAGGGAGGTGGAAAAAATGGCATATGTTGATGTTGGACATTCAGTAGCTGCAAATGGAGTAATTGGAGAAGTCCGCGGAAGAGGAGGACAAAAGCAAGTCATTTTTCTAGGAACCTACGTGTCAGCATGGGAGGGTGGGACAAAATCCTTTGAAACCCATGCATGGTTCATTTTAATGAAGGTTAGATCATCAACATTTTGGGTCGACAGACGGGTCCTTTTTTCTGTCAGGATTGATCCAGCAGCACTGAAGACTCGTTCAGATAACACACTAGCAGCAGGGCAAGCGAGCTCCTGTAAGGCATATTGTGCCAATTCAGGCCAGGTGTCAAGTTTACAGGCCCAATAGTCAAAGGGGAATGACCGGTGAGGGAGAACATCGATATGGGAGGAGAAGTAGTTTGTTACCATAGTTGAGAACTGCTGTCTCCTGTCACGACTGAAGTGTACGGGCGACTGGCGGATGTGCGAGCACAGTCTTCACACCTTATGGAGCATGAGTGTTAACTCCAGATAATTATTGAGGAAGCACTGCACCACCAGGTTCAAGGTGTGAGCCAGGCAAGGTATGTGTCTGAGTTTTGAAAGGGCTATGGCTGCCACAAAATTCCGGCCGTTATCAATAACTACCTTGCCTGCCTCAAGATGTAGACTGCCCAGCCATGACTCAGTTTGTCGCTGCAAGTAGTCGGCCAGTACCTCTGCGGTGTGTCTGTTGTCGCCCAAACACATCATCTTCAACACAGCCTACTGACACTTACCACTAGCTGTTCGATAGTGGGACACCTCGTGTGCAACACTGGCAGCTGCGGATGGAGTGCTCATGCGACTGCGCTCTGTGAACGAGCTTTCGCTTCTGGATGAGGAGGCGGGTCGAACGCCTACAGCTAACTGTTTCCTATACCGTGGGCTAGGCAGCACTGTCCCACCGCCGCTGTCCCCTGTGGACCCTGCATCCCCCACATTAACCCAGTGCGCAGTGATGGACACGTAACGGCCCTGGCCATGCCTACTGGACCATGCATCTGTTGTGAGGTGCACCTTTCCACTCACTGATTGCTTGAGTGCATGGACAATGCGGTCTTTCACGTGCACGTGGAGGGCTGGGATGGCTTTTCGCGAAAAGAAGTGCCAACTGGGTAGGTCATAGCGTGGTACTGCATAGGCCATGAGCTCGCGGAAATCTTTGCTTTCAACCAACCGGTAGGGCATCATCTCTAAAGAGATTAGTTGCCTGCTGCGGAACCTCCTCCTCCTCTTCTGAGCTATTGGCAGCGGCACCCTCTTCCCACAATGGATGCCAATCTGGGTCAACAACTGGGTCATCCATCACCTCCTCTTCAATTTCATGTGCACCTTCCTCTGTGTCACCGTGTAAGGTGGTATAGTATCTGGGAAGGGGCACCTGAGTTTCATCAGGGTCTGATTCTGCCTCAGTACACTGCGAGGACAATGTAGTGCTCTGAGTGAATGTATCAGCAGAAAAATCTAGCAGTGGCTGTACATCAGTGCACTCCATGTCAGATTCATCTTGGACTGGGGAATTCACGATTTGACTTGCTAACCCAGGCATGGTATGTGAAAAGAGCTCCATGGAGTAATCGGTAGTGTGACCTGCCACATCCTTCACTTTTGGTAGGAGTGAAGGACACAAGGAAAGGTGTTGTTCCTGACCAGGAGCCTCCACTGACGACTCAATGCTTTTATTTTTTGAAACTTCAGAAGAGGAGGCGAGAGAGCTGGAGGCTGTGTCAGCAATGTAAGCCAAAACTTGTTCCTGAAGCTCCGGCTTTACAAACGGTTTACCTACTGTCATGATCTCAGTGCGGGTTTGACTCGCACACGTGGGGTTAATGTCTGGAACCAGTGCTGATGACTGGAATTTCTGGGGTTAAAGGTTGTGATCCCAGTGTAGGCTTACCTGCACACCTGGGGCTATGATTGTGGCCTCTCCCTGGTTCTGGGAGAGGCTTCTTATAGCCTCAGGATGCTCCCATCCCCGTCAGTTATACTTTCACCTTTGGCGTTGTGTGGTGACCCCTGAGTGTGTTTGTGCTGTGTTCTGGTTGCTTGATTCTCTGTGTACGACTCGGTCTGTTCTCTGGATATTGCTTTGGATTCTGCTTGGTACCTTCTATGTCTGTTTGGTTTTGACTTCTGCTTGGCCCTGACTATCCGTCCTGTCTCATCCCTGGTACTTTACTGATATCTCTGTGTATGACCTCCGTTTTTCCTGACTCTGAGTATTTCTGTATAGTGTCCTGCCATCTCTGAAAGCAGGACGCTAAGCCCCGCCCCCTTGCAGTCACAGGACCGTAGGTCCTGTGACTGCTTGCTAAACTTCAGCGTCCACAGGTCCTGTGTATCTGTACTTTCTGGCTGTACCTGACCCCGGACCCCCCTACAGTGCGGGTGAGTCCCTGCTCAGCGGAAGCTGCATGCCGGCGCTGACAGGATCCTGACACCTACTCCCAGAAAAGAGAGCCTTTGAGGCCTTGTGGAGCCAGATGATGACGCAGGCTCAACACCTCCTGCCTTAGGTGCTATTGTGCTTTTGCCACTACCAACAGATGCAACACCACCACCACATCCATCGGGACCAGCTGGCAACCCCCGCCCACTTCCATGGCTTCTTCCATCATACTTTCTCATTTTTGTGAAAATGTACCCAAAATACCACCAGCTATATGGTACTGTAAAACAAGGATATAAGGTGTATCTACTATTGGTGAGCATTTGAATCTCACTATAGATTTGAGGACGCTGAACTAATGTCTCAGGCCCTGGAGAGATTACACCTCAATGTAACAGGCTGAAATTGGATGGTGTATGACAAGCTGGAGCGTGTCTATAGGATTGGTGAGAATTTGGATCTCACTAGAGATTTGAGGACGCTGAACTATTGTCTCAGGCCCAGTAGAGATTACACCTCACTGTAACAGGCTGAAACTGGATGGTGTATGACAAGGTGGAGGGTGTCTATAGGACTGGTGAGAATTTGGATCTCACTAGAGATTTGATGATGCTGAACTATTGTCTCAGGCCCTGGAGAGATTACACCTCAATGTAACAGGCTGAAATTGGATGGTGTATAACAAGGTGGAGGGTGTCTATAGTATTGGTGAGAATTTGGATCTCACTAGAGATTTGAGGACACTGATCTATTGTCTCAGGCCCTGGAGAGATTACACCTCAATGTAACAGGCTGAAATTGGGTGGTGTATGACAAGGTGGAGGGTGTCTATAGGATTGGTGAGAATTTGGATCTCACTAGAGATTTGAGGAAGCTGAACTATTGTCTCAGGCCCTGGAGAGATTACACCTCAATGTAACAGACTGAAATTGGATGGTGTATGACAAGGTGGAGGGTGTCTATAGGATTGGTGAGAATTTGGATCTCACTAGAGGTTTGAGGACGCTGAACTATTGTCTCAGGCACAGGAGAGAGTACACCTCAATGTAACAGGCTGAAATTGGATGGTGTATGACAAGGTGGAGGGTGTCTATAGGATTGGTGAGAATTTGGATCTCACTAGAGATTTGAGGACGCTGAACTATTGTCTCAGGCCCTGTAGAGATTACACCTCAATGTAACAGGCTGAAATTGGATGGTGTATGACAAGGTGGAGGGTGTCTATAGAATTGGTGAGAATTTGGATCTCACTAGAGATTTGAGGATGCTGACAATGATGCTCTCAGTCCAAGTATGGACGCAGGCAGCCGGATAAGCAGGACTGCTGCATACACAAAAGGGTGGAAAAATGAACGCTTGGTAACTTTGCAGAAAAGAGGAAGAAAAGTGTTTTTGCTTTTAAAAAAGCAGTTTGCACAGCAGTATGCAAACAACAATGCAGCCATCAGGGAGCCTTATAAGGCAGCCTAATAACCAACAGAGCTGATGCACAAAAATAGAGCCTCCCCTGTCACTGCACACAAAGTGTTGTGTTGTAAGTGGAAATCGCTAACAGGAGAAGCAGTTTTTTGGTTGTGTTGTAAGTGGAAATCGCTAACAGCAGAAGCAGTTTTTTGGTTCTTCTTCCCTGCCTAACGCTCTCCCTACAGAATCAGCAGCAGCAGCTCTCCCTATGCTAAGATCAGCAGAAGTAAGATGGCGGTCGGCGTGCACGCCCTTTTATAGCCCCTGTGACGCCACACAAAGCAAGCCAATCACTTGCATGCCCTTCTCAAAGATGGTTGTGACCGATGCACATGTCATCACGTTGCCCACAGTGTGCGTCCTCCATCATTGCCTGAAAAAGGGCGCTGGAAGCATCTTTTGAAACGCGACTTTGGCGCTCTGGTCACCAACCTCGTGGCCGACCTCACGCTATGGTCGGGTTTTGTTTCATGAAACCCGACTTCAGCAAAAGTCGCCGACTTTTGAATATGACCGACCTGTTTCGTTCAACTCTAGTATAGAATATTGTCCGTTTGCTTTGCCTGTAAGTAGGTCGTTAGTAATTTTGGTCAGGGCTGTCTCAGTGGAGTGATGGGGGCGGAAACCAGATTGTAGATTGTCAAAGAGCAAGTTAGATGAGAGGTGGGAGGAAAGTTCAACGTGGACGTGCAGCTCCAGGAGTTTGGAAGCGAATGGGAGCAGTGATATTGGGCGATAGCTGGACATAGCAGTTGCGTCGAGGGTTGGCTTTTTAAGGATAGGCGTGATTGTGGCATGTTTAAAAGCAGAAGGGAAGGTACCGGACATTAGCGATAGGTTGAAGACGTGAGTTAGGGATGGGATAAGTGTGGTGGTGAGGTTGGGGAGGAGGTGGGATGGGGTCAAGTGCACAGGTTGTGAGGTGCGATTTGGAGAAGAGGCGATTAAGCTCCCCTTCAGTGATGTTAGAGAGGGAGGTTATGGGGTTTGGGCATTGGTCTGGTATACAAAGGGGTTGTGGTGGTTGAGTGATGAAGACTTGCCTTGTTTGGTCGATCTTATTTTTGAAGTGTGTGACAAAGTCCTCAGCAGAGATGAGGGAGGTTGGAGGGGGCAGTGGTGGGCAGAGGAAGGAGTTGAAAGTTTTGAATAACTGTTTGGGATTGTAGGATAGGGAAGATACGAGGGTTGTGAAGTAGGCCTGTTTAGCAGAGGTGAGAGCAGATTTGAAAGCGAGTGTTGCCTGATTGAATGCAGTGAAGTCGTCTTGCAAATTTGTTTTCTTCCAACGCCACTCTGCAGCCCTGGACACTTGCCGGAGGTTTTTAGTGGTGTTATTGTGCCAGGGTTTTCTGTTGGTACGTCGCATTCTGCCGTGAGCGAGAGGGGTGACTGTGTCAATAGCTGATGCGAGAGTGGCATTGTAGAAAGCAGTGGCACCGTCTGTGTCTTGGAGTGAGGATATGGATGCCAGTGGTAGAATAAAGTTAGAGAGCGCGTGGGTGTCTAGGTGTGCAAGGTTTCTGCGGGGGTGCGCATGTTGCTGGACATGGGTGCCAGGAGAGGAGGACAGGGATGAGAAAGTGAGTAGATGGTGGTCAGATAGAGGGAGAGGGGAGGTGGTGAAGTTAGAAAGAGAGCAGAGGCGGGTGAAGACCAGGTCTAATGTATGTCTATCTGTGTGGGTGCCTGAGGAGGACCACTGAGTAAGTCCAAAAGATGAAGTAAGGGACAGGAGTTTGGAGGCTGCTGACTGAAGGGTATCATGTTGAAGTCACCCATGATGATAGTGGAGATGTCTGTTGAAGGAAAGTGAAGAAGCCAGGTAGAGAATTGGTCAATGAAGGCAGTGGTCGGGCCTGGAGGTCGGTATATGACGGCCACTTGGAGGTTGAAGGGAGAGTAGATGCGGACAGCGTGGACTTCAAAAGAGGGGAGGATTAGGGAGGGAAGAGGTGGGATTGGGTTGAAGGTGCAGTTGGGTTGAAGGTGCAGTTGGAAGAAAGGAGAAGGCCCACTCCCCCACCATGTCTGTTGCCAGGGCGAGGAGTATGGGTGAAGTGGAGGCTGCAGTAGCACAGCACGGCAGGGGAGGCGGTGTCACAAGGTGTCAGTCAGGTTTCTGTGAGGCTGAGAAAGGCAAGATTGCGAGAGAGAAAGAGGTCATGAATCCCATGAAGCTTATTGCAGATTGAGAGGGCATTCCAAAGTGCTCCCGAGAGAGGGAGCAGGGGGTTGGGTGTCAATGGCACGGGTTTTAAGTTGGAAAGATTGCGGTAGTTTTTATTAGATAGGGAGCGGTAGGAAGGGGTAGTAATGGGGGTTATGAGCTGTGGGGGTCCAGGATTGGGAGATATGTTGCCAGCAGCGAGGAGAAGCAGAGAAAGGGAGAGCAGATGGGAGAAGGAGAGTGGGCAGCTTGTTTTAGGTTTCATTTGGACAGATTTGAGGTTGAGGAGCAGTTCAGCAGAGGAGGTCAGTTGGGGAGGAAAGACAGAAGAGGAGATGATTATTTGGTTATAGGGTGCTGGGGTTTGGGGATAGCGAAGGATAGTGAGGATTAAAGGAGCAAACACTGTGAGGGCATATGTAAACATGTTGAAGGAGTAGGAGGGTGAATAGAAAAGCTAGATACAAGTAATAAGAGGTGCTTACTCATCAGACATACCCAAAAGAGACAGGTGTATAGTGTGTGGTCCTGACTTCTGCCGTGACTAGCTGCCGCTGTAATAACTGCATCTTCACGATACTTTTGCTGCAGTGATACTTATGCTGCAGGGAGACACGTGCCTGACCTGCACACATGCCCCTTTAGGAGGCATCTGAATATATAGGACTGAGTAGAGGATCAGGTGAGAGGGATTGTGGGAACTGATTTGGGTTAAATTACCAATTGCCTAGCACACCAGGGGAGGTTAGATAATCAAAGGCACAGAGCCTGGCTACATCCATATGCTAGTAACACCTTGCACCTGATAACATCTCTTCTGGCCCCAACATGGATATACAGCAGTAAGTATTGAGTTCAATGCAACAAATGAATTTAGCAAACATTCAGTAGGCACTGTTATATACCATTAAAGGAAGTGTTGCAAAAGATGACAGCAAGCAGGGATTGTAGCAGGGTAGGATTATATGCAATTCATATAGACACACAAGGCAGGAAAGTTGAGTGGATCAGCAGCATACCATTAAAGGAAATGTTGCAGTCACTTTATGAGGATATAATGCTTTAACAGATCCCGCTGATTCTAAGACTGTTTTTTCGTGACATATTTTACTTCATGTTAGCTGTAAAAAATTTTCAATATGACTTGCGTTTATTTATGAAAAAAATTAAAATATGGTGAAAATTTTTAAAATTTTGCAATTTTCAAACTTTTAATTTTTATGCCCTTAAATCAGGGAAATATGTCACACAAAATACTTAATAAATAACATTTCACACATGTATACTTTACATCAGCACAATTTTGAAAACAAATTTTCTTTTGTTAGGAACTTATAAGGGTAAAAGATGACCAGCGATTTCTCATTTTTACAACAAAATTTGCAAAACTATTTTTTAGGGACCACATCACATTTGAAGTCACTTTGAGGGGTCAATATGACAGAAAATACCCAAAATTGACACCATTCTTAAAACTGCACCCCCTCAAGGTGCTTAAAACCACATTCAAGAAGTTTTTTACCCTTTACATGCTTCACAGGAACTGAAGCAATGTGGAAGGAAAAAAATTAACATTTAACTTTTTTTTTACAACATTTTACTTCAGAACCAATTTTTTTATTTTCACAAGTGTAAAAAGAGAAAATGAACCACAAAATTTGTTGTGCTATTTCTACTGAATATGCCGATACCCCATATGTGGAGGTAAACCACTGTTTTGGGCACGGCAGGGCTTGGAATGGAAGGAGCACCGTTTTACTTTTTCAATGCAGAATTGGCTGGAATTGAGATCGGTTGCCATGTCGCGTTTGGAGAGCACCAGATGTGCCTAAACAGTGGAAACAACCAACAAATGACACTATTTTGGAAACTAGACCCATTGCAGAACTTATCTAGATGTGTGGTGAGCATTTTGAACCCCCAAGTGCTTCACAGAAGTTTGTAACGTAAAGCCGTAAAAATAAAAAAGTCATATTTTTTCCACAAAAATGATATTTTCGCCCCAAAATTTTTATTTTCACAAAGGTAACAAGAGAAGTTAGACCCCATAGTTGTTGTGCAATTTGGCCTTAGTACGCCGATACCCCATATGTGTGCCTAAACAGTGGAAACAAGCAACAAATGAAACCATTTTGGAAACTAGACCCCTTAAGGAATGTATCTAGATATGTGGTGAGCATTTTCAACCCCCAAGTGCTTCACAGAAGTTTATAATGCAGAGCCATGAAAATGAAAAATCTTTTTTTTCCTCAAAAATTTTTGAATTTCACAAGGGTAACAGGAGAAATTAGACCACAAAAGTTGTTGTACAGTTTGTCCTGAGTATGCTGATGCCCCATATGTGGGGAGAACCACTGTTTGGGCGCATGGCAGAGCTCAGAAGGGAAGGAGCACTGTTTTGGAATGCAGACTTTGATGGAATGGTCTTGGGCATCATGTTGCGTTTGCAGAGCCCCTTATGTGCCTAAACAGTAGAAATCCTCCACAAGTGACCCCATTTTGGAAACTAGACCCCCCAAGAAGCTTATCTAGATGTGTGGTGAGCACTTTGAACCCCCAAGTGCTTCACAGAAGTTTATAATGTAGAGCCGTGAAAATAAGAAATCATATTTTTTCCACAAAAATGTTTTCACCCCCAAATTTTTACTTTCACAAGAGTAATAGGAGAAAATAGACCCCCACAGTTGGTGTGCAATTTGTCCTGAGTACGCTCATGCCCCATATGTTGGGGTAAACCACTGTTTGGGCACATGAAGGGAGGAAGTACAGTTTGACTTTTTGAACGCAAAATTGGCTGGAATCAATGGTGACACCACGTCGCGTTTGGAGACCCCCTGATGTGCCTAAATAGTGGAAACCCCTCAATTCTAACTCAACCCTAGCCCCAACACACCCATAACCCTAATCCCAACCCTAACCATAACTCTAACCACAAACCTAACCCCAACACATCCCTAACCCTAATCCCAGCCCTAAACATAATCCTAACCACAACCCTAACCCCAACACATCCCTAACCCTAATCCTAACCATAGCCCTAACCACAACCCTAAACCCAACACACCCCTAACCCTAATCCCAATCTTAACCATTACCCCAACACACCACTAACCCTAATCCCAACCCTAACCATAATCCTAACCACAACCCTAACCACAACACACCCCTAAACCTAATCCTCACCTTAACCATAACCCTAATCACAAACCTAACCCCAACACACCCCTATCCCTAATCCCAAACCTAACCCTAATTACAACCCTAACCTTAATTCCAATCCTAACCCTGTTTCCAACCCTAACCCTAAGGGCTCATACTCACTTGTGAGAGACTTGTATGATTCTCGTGCTAGTCATTCGCATGAAAACCTCGCCCTGCCGCCAGCACTCAGACCGGAGCCTGCGGCTACATGTATTTCTATGCAGCCGTACGCTCCAGTCCGAGTGCCAGTGGCAGTGCCAGGTTTTTATGCAAGAGACTCGCACGAGAATCGTGCGAGACTCTCGCAAGTGAGTGTGAGCCCTAATTCCAACCCTAACCTTAATTCCAACCCTAATCCTAATACCAACCCTAACCATAATTCCAACCCTAACCCTAATTCCAACCTTAACCATAACCCTAATTCCATCCCAAACCCTAACCTGTTGTGAGTTCATTTTCTGGTCTACCAGTCAAGCTCCCTCTGGTGGTAACAGGAGGTAGTGAGGCTGATTTAATCAGTAGAGATCTGCCACCTGATAATGAGGATGACGATTGGACCTCAGGAATCTCAGATTGGATTTAAGACAGCCGACGCCCTACTCTGGTGCTGGTGATTCCTTCTGCTTGTCAGGTCTTGGTTCTCAGCTCTGTTCCAGTCAGCTCAAGCTAAGTTTCTCTGCTAATGTTCACACATGATTTTGTTGTTCTATTCAGTTTTTTTGTGTGGTAAGCCAGCCCCGGCTGGGGCTTTGCTGAATTTCCACTCTTATTTATCTGTATTTGCCAATTTGCTTTTTGTCCCTTATTAGATTGGCCTCTTTTTGCTCTGTCTCAGAATATTTCAGAGTGCTGAGATCGTGGGGGAAGTCTAGTGACTTCAGGGTTAATTTTGTTATCAGAAGTGTTGGACATTATTTTGTAGGGTTTTGGGCAGATTGCAGACAGTGTCTTTTCTTTCCTCTCCTTTCTAGTTAGTTTGGGCCCCATCGTTTGCTCAGCCTATTTTCCTACCTGTGTTGGTGTTTTCATCTTGTTTCACCATCAATACATATGTGGGGGCTGTCTATTCCTTTGGGGTCTGCTCTGGGGCAGTTAGCTTTCCCTTTTCTTGCTTTAGGCTTATTTAGTCCTCCGTCGTGACGAGTAGTGTTGAGCATTCCGATACCGCAAGTATCGGGTATCGGCCGATATTCACTGTATCGGAATTCCGATACTGAGTTCCGATACTTTTAGCATATCGAATATCGGAATCGGGAGTTCCCATAATGCTATGAGCCAGTTTGATTTGATTCAGCCAATGACAATCCTCAGAAGTGTGGGCACATCCTGTTAGGCATGTAGGCATGTTAACTAATGGCATGGCTGTGATTGGCTGCTGAAATGATGTCATGATGCACCATAAAAGCCACCGCAGCCACCATTTCTGGTTCACTCTGCTGTGAATTCAGTTAGGGACAGGCTGCTGTTCAGAACTGTGAGGGACAGTTAGAGAGCGATTTTACATATCACATTGTGCTTTACCCAGGCTACATTCTCAATAAGTGTAGCTTTCTTTTGCCTTGCAGCAGTGTTCACAGCTGTCTGCAAGGTCTGTGTGAGTGCAGCTCACGCTGAGTAGTGTGTCCTGCAGCCACGTCTGGTTGTAGGATGCTCAGCACGTCACTGCCTCATACATATTTTTCATTTTTTGCTGCTCATTTTTCATTCTCCTATTAGTGTGCACTGTGCATCCATCCGTATCCATATACGTTGGTTGCAAACACTATAGGAGTAGACAGCGGAGCCTTTCGGCAACCTTTCAGTGCTAGTGCCCAGTTTGCTGCACTGTTCACGGCTATCTGAGAGGTCTCTGACTGTGTGTGAGTGCAGCTCACGCTGAGTAGTGTGTCCTTCAGCTACGTCTGGTTGTAGGCCGCTCAGCGTGCGTCACTGCCTCACACATATTTTTCTTTTATTGCAGCTCATTTTTATTCTCCTATTAGTGTGCATCCATCCATATCCATATACGGTGGTTGCAAACACTATAGGAGTAGACAGCGGACCCTCTCTGCAGCCTTTCAGTGCTAGTGCCCATTTATCTGCACTGTTCACGACTGTCTGAGAGGTCTCTGACTGTGTGTGAGTGCAGCTCACACTGAGTAGTGTGTCCTGCAGCTACGTCTGGTTGTAGGCCGCTCAGCGTGCGTCACTGCCTCACACATATTTTTCTTTTATTGCAGCTGATTTTTTATTCTCCTATTAGTGTGCATCCATCCGTATCCATCTACATTGGTTGGTTGCAAACACTATAGATAGAGGAGCCTTTTTTCTGGCTTGTGCCCTTCATCTGCAGCCAGATTAGTATTACCCTATTTTTTGGAGCCTCATCTTTTGCATTGTAGGTTACCTTCCTGCATTGTAATAGCTCCAAAAAGTTAGTGATACTGTCGCTTTCAAATCTTTGGTCACATCCTTTTAGGTTTTTAAAAAAAAAAACAAAATAAAGTTCACCAAACACTTCATTTCACAGTTGTGTAGGCCACATTAGCGCCTATTAAAGTGTAGTCCACACACACACTTCATAAAATTAGTGTTTCTTATACCTGTTACTAGCTGTTCAGGAATAAGCACACTAAGCCCCCCCTTTGAACTTTTCTGCCTGTCTTTTTCAGTCTACCAAGATGAAGAAGGCAGGGAGTAAGGCACGTGGGAGTGGGCGTGGAGTTTCAGCAGGGAGAGGACGTGGGGATTCTGTGCCTGCTGCTGGCACCAGTGAGTCAGCATCCCCCAGTTTTACCAGGCAACAGTCCTTTATGCGCAGCTTTGTAGGACCTCGCCGTACCCCACTGCTGCGGGAGGAACAAATTGAAGCCATTGTCGGATGGATGGCAGCTAACGCATTGACTTCAATGACTTCCACGTCCTCTCAGGGCCAGAGCACTGAAGAGCAACCATCTGTCTCTTCACCACCTGCCAAAGTGCCCAGGCAGTCAGAGAGCCCTGGACAGGAGCCATCACAGTCTCTACTTCTGTTCTCTGAATCTGTTGGCTTGGAAAGAGGGGGTCAGCCAAGCAGCATTCAAGAATGTGAAGAAGAGGGAGTATGCAGTGATGCGCAACTTCTTTGTCCCGCTGAATCTGAAGAGGCGGGTGGGCCAGTGCCTATGGTCAGCATACCGCAGAACGTATCAGATGATGACGAGACTCAGGTGCCACTTTCTGGCGCGTACAGTGCTGGCGAGACAACCCAGGAGAAGCAGGTGTTTGAAGAAGGGAGTGTAGATGATGAGGTCCTTGACCCATCATGGCATGTGGAACAGGAAGGTGGTGGGAGTAGCTCTGAGGAAGAGATTCCCCGAACGGCCAAAACAGGAGGGAGAAGGAGGGGGCAGACTTGGTTGCCTGTAGCCTCCACTTCGGCACCCGTTAGGAGCATTCCTCTTTCAAAAGCCAAAACGGGCGCTCCCAAGACTTCCAGTGCGTGGTCCTTTTTTGACGCAGTTGCAGATGACATGTGCTTTGTCAAATGCAAGCTGTGTCATCAGAAAGTTAAAAGAAGGAAAATGTCAGCAACCTCAATACCACAAATATGTGGAAACATGTGCGGACCAAGCTGGATGTGGAGTTAAACAGACACACTGAAGACGTAGGCCAACGTACAGCACCACCTACCACCTCTTCAGCTCGTGTTGGGGCCTCTTCCTCCAGCTCACACACAGCTGGTTCGGCTTCCTCACAGGATCGCCAAGGAAGAACCTCTGGCACTGTTGTCTGGAGACCCAGTGACATTCCACCCACAGGACCACGTTCCCAGTCATGTCACACTCCCAGGCCACTCTACAGCCATCGGTAGCACAGGCATGGGATAAAAGGCGGCCATACTCGGCAAACCATCCCCGAGCACAGGCTCTGAATGCTGGCATTGCCAAACTACTGGCCCTTGAAATGCTCTCATTAGGGCTGGTGGAGACTGACACCTTCCGGAACTTCATGGCATTGGCAGTCCCACAATACACCATGCCCAGCCGCTTTTATTTCAGCAGGCAAGCCATCCTTGCCCTGCAAAAACATGTGGAGGAAAAAATTAAACATGCGCTACTAAACGCCATCAGTAGCAAGGTCCACCTGACCACCGATGCGTGGACCAGTAACCATGGACAGGGACGATACCTTTCCCTCACTGCCCATTGGGTCAATGTTGTGGAGCCGGGTACAGATCTGGAGAGTGGCGCTGTACGTGTTCTGCCAACTCCATGGATTGCAGGAATCCAGTCTGTACACATTGACTCCTCCTCCTACTCAAGTGCCTCAGAAACAGCGCTGCAGGAGCCTGTTATGACCGATATGAGCACAGCCGTGGCCAAACGTCAACAGGCCGTACTCAAATTAATTTCTTTGGGGAATCGAAGCCTCACAGCGCAGGAGCTCTGGAATGCCATCAAGCAGGAGAGCGATGTGTGGTTTGTGCCAGCCGAAATCTGGTGGCAGCTCTTGGCCTAGGCAACCTCACTCACATCCCATGTCTGGCACATGTGCTGAACTCGGTCGTGCAGAGCTTTCTGAGGGACTATCCGGATCTTGATGCACTGCTGCACAAGGTCCGCATAGAGTGCGCTCACTAGCGGCGTTCCAGCGCGGCAAGATCGTGCCTTGCTGCTCTGCAGTGCCGATTACGCCTTCCGGAACATCGCATCATATGTGACCTACCCACCAGGTGGAATTCAACTTTACATTTGTTGGAGCGGTTATGTGAGCAGCAGGCAGCAGTCATGGAGTACCAGCTGCATCAGGCGCAAACAAGTCGCACTGTGCGCCGGTCACACTTCAGAACCGCTGAGTGGGCCTCTATGAAGGAAATCTGCCTCGTTTTGCGTGCCTTCGATGATTCCACACAGATGGTGAGTGCAGATGATGCACTAGTCAGCATGACTGTCCCCCTTATCTGCCTGCTTCAAAAAACACTGCAAGCACTAAGGGAGGAGGTTTTGGAAGAGGTGGAGGATGAGGAGTCACAAATGCCATCTGCTTCTGGACAGTCTGCACTACGTGGTTCCTCACAAAGGCCTATGCAGGGGACACTTTGTGAGGAGGATGAGGAGGAGTCAATGGAGGAGGAAGACATCTCTCCAGAGGGGAGGTACACAATGCTCTAGTAGTCAGTATGTAGAGCGAGGGTGGGGTGATGCAGAGCAGGCAGAGATGATGACTCAAGCAGGGGACAGCATTTCTTTGGCAGTTGGGAGTCTGCAGCACATGGTTGATTTCATGCTGCAGTGCCTGAGAAATGACCACCGCATCGCCCACATTCTCAACACGACTGATTATTGGGTGTACACCCTCCTAGATCCTCGCCAGCGGGACAGCTTACAAAACCTCATACCACCGTTGAACCGGGAGCGTAAACTGCGGGAGTACCAAGACACACTGGCGCAGTCCATCATGTTCTCCATTCCAACCGACAGCAGTGCTGCTAGTTCTTTACAAAGCAGATCTGTGCGTCGAGGCAGTGGAGGAAGCTCGGCACAAAGAGGGAGCAGAGGCAGCTGTTGTGAGCTCATCTGTTCTTTCATCTTTTGTGTCCGAGGATCTCCCTCTTCTGGTGAAGGAAGGTAGTGAGGCTGATTTGGATGAAAGAAACCAAACACCTGATCAGGTGGATTGTGACTGGGTAGCGGGAACTACAGACTGGACATAAGGCAGCCGACGCCCTTCTGAGTCGCTGGTGATTTCTCTGCTGGATTCTTGGAGACCAGTCTGATTCCTGCTTCCCAAAGATAAGTTTTTGCTCTGCTATTGAACTTATTAGTTTTGCTTTTGTTTACCTTGCTTTTTGAGTTCAGCCATCCCCGGCCGGGGATGTGCTGGATTCTTTTTCCTAGATCAGTGTTCTCTTTTGCTCTGCTTCCAGAATATTCTGAGTGCTGATATAGGGTTTGAAGTCTAGTGACTTCAGGGTCCTTTTTGCTTGTCAGTTGTGTTGGTAATATTTTTAGCAGGGTTTTCTCGGATTGCAGACAGCAGCTTTTCTGTCCTGTCCTTTTTAGTTAGCTTGGGCCCCATCGTTTGCTCAACCTATCTTTCTATCTGTGTTAGTGATTTCATCTTGCTTCACCGTCATTATATGTTGGGGGCTGCCTATTGCTTTGGGGTCTGCTCTGGGGCAGTCAGTTTTCCCCTTTTCTCTCTTTAGGCTTATTTAGATCTCCGGCTGTGACGAGGTGTCTAGGATCACCGTATGAACACTCCACGGCTACTGCTAGTTGTGTGATAGGATCAGGGGTCTGCAATCCGCTGGTTTCCAATCTCTCTGATTTTCTGGGCTGAGCTTGTGTTTTGTTTTTTCCTCCTCGGTGACTCAATCATAACAGAATCACCAGCCATACCACAGATTCTAGGGTACTCAAAAGCAGGAAGGAATTGTTTAAAAAAGGGAAAAAAGAAAAAAAAAGGTGTCAGAATTTTTTTTTGTGTATATTTTTTCCTTTTTTTCTCTGAGGCCGTAGGAGGAATATTTTTTTTTCTGATGGAGTTAAAGCAATTGTCTGATCGTGTGGAGCAGCTTGCTGCTGAAGTGCGAGGAATTTCCACCTATCTTGCTCATTCACACGCTGCTGAACCAAAAATCCCCACTCCTGATGTGTTTTTTGGGGATCGGTCTAAATTTTTGAATTTTAAGAATAATTGTAAATTATTTCTTGCCTTGAAGCCTAACTCATCGGGGAGCTCTGTGCAGCAGGTTAAAATTGTCATCTCCTTGCTGCGCGGCGATCCCCAGGATTGGGCGTTTTCTTTAGTACCAGATGATCCTATTCTAGCTAATGTGGATGCATTTTTTCAGGCCTTGGGGTTGTTGTATGATGAGCCTCGTTGGAGAAGGGTCATATTAGACCATCCTCTTCACCCTTGGGTGCTGGGTTTTTTTTTGTGGCCAAGAAGGATGGTTCATTAAGGCCCTATATTGACTATCGCTCCCTTAACAAAATTACTGTTAAATATCAGTATCCGTTACCCCTGATTTCTGACCTATTTTCTAGAGTTGAAGGTGCTTGCTGGTTTACCAAGCTTGACCTCAGGGGGGCGTATAATCTTATTCGCATTAAGCATGGGGATGAATGGAAGACAGCGTTTAATACTCCGGAGGGACATTTTGAGTACCTGGTGATGCCTTTTGGGTTCACTAACGCCCCTTCTGTCTTCCAGTGCTTCATGAATGATATTTTCCGGGACTTTGTGGATAAGTTTCTGATCATCTATTTGGATGATATTTTGATCTTTTCCAGGGATTGGGACTCTCATGTGGAACATGTTCGGACTGTGTTCCGGATTTTGAGGGAAAACTCCCTGTATGTTAAGGGATCGAAATGTCTTTTTGGTGTACAGAGGATTTCATTTTTGGGATTTATTTTGTCTCCGTCAACTATTGAAATGGACCCAGCCAAGGTACAGACCGTTTATGATTAGGTGCAGCCCACTTCTTTGAAGGCTCTCCAGAAGTTTTTCGGTTTTGCTAATTTTTATCGTAAGTTTATAGCCAATTTTTCTGTTATTGCCAAACCATTGACTGATATGACTAAGAAGGGCGCTGATTTGCTGATTTGGTCTCCAGAGGCTGTTTCTTCTTTTCAGGAGCTGAAGTGGGAATGTGGACAGAGCAGGAGACCTTGCCGGACACACATCAGGGGATCAACTGACGTGACTGAGCCCCAGTAACTCAGGAACAAGTGTGGATTGTGCAGATGCCACTTCAGAGCAGTAACTGGTGGGGTTGGAGGCCAGGGGAAATGCTAGAGACAGTGGAGCCAGAGGCCATAGTGGAGCACGGTTACAATCAGTAGTAGTCTACAACCTATATAAAACTTGCTGCAAGTTGGCCTCCGCTTGCTGCATGATTGACCCTGGGCTTCAACACAGCCAGTTCGGAAGTGCTGTCCTCACAGAGAAAAACACTAGTGTTAGTGGGGTTCAGTAATGTCTGCTGTTCCCCTGCTGTGTGGACGACAAAGTCTACTGCTGCCTCCAAATTCACAAACCATCAGGCCTCAGCCTGCTCCATGCTTGATCCTGGGCTCCAACAACGCCAGTTGGTGTTCAGAAGTGCCATCTTCACAGAGAAAAACACACTAGCTCCTACGTTAGTGGGGTTCAGTAAAGTCAGCTGTTCCCCTGCTGTGTGGACGACAAAGTCTCCTGCTGCCTCCACATTCATAAACCATCAGGCCTCAGCCTGCTCCATGCTTGATCCTGGGCTCCAACAACGCCTGTTGGTGTTCAGAAGTGCCGTCTTCACAGAGAAAAACACACTAGCTCCTGTGTTAGTGGAGTTCAGTAACGTCAGCTGTTCCCCTGCTGTGTGGACGACAAAGTCTCCTGCTGCCTCCACATTCAAAAACCATCAGGCCTCAGCCTGCTCCATGCTTGATCCTGGGCTCCAACAACGCCAGTTGGTGTTCAGAAGTGCCGTCTTCACAGAGAAAAACACACTAGCTCCTGTGTTAGTGGGGTTCAGTAACGTCAGCTGTTCCCCTGCTGTGTGGACGACAAAGTCTCCTGCTGCCTCCACATTCATAAACCATCAGGCCTCAGCCTGCTCCATGCTTGATCCTGGGCTCCAACAACGCCAGTTGGTGTTCAGAAGTGCCGTCTTCAAAGAGAAAAATACACTAGCTTCTGTGTTAGTGGGGTTCAGTAACGTCAGCTGTTCCCCTGCTGTGTGGACGACAAAGTCTCCTGCTGCCTCCACATTCAAAAACCATCAGGCCTCAGCCTGCTCCACGCTTGATCCTGCGCTCCAACAACACCAGTTGGTGTTCAGAAGTGCCGTCTTCACAGAGAAAAACACACTAGCTCCTGTATTAGTGGGGTTCAGAAACGTCAGCTGTTCCCCTGCTGTGTGGACGTCAAAGTCTCCTGCTGCCTCCACATTCACAAACCATCAGGCCTCAGCCTACTCCATGCTTGATCCTGGGCTCCAACAATGCCAGTTGGTGTTCAGAAGTGCCATCTTCACAGAGAAAAACACACTAGCTCCTGTATTAGTTGGGTTCAGTAACGTCAGCTGTTCCCCTGCTGTGTGGACGACAAAGTCTCCTGCTGCCTCCACATTCACAAACCATCAGGCCTCAGCCTGCTCCATGCATGATCCTGGGCTCCAACAATGCCAGTTGGTGTTCAGAAGTGCTGTCTTCACAGAGAAAAACACACTAGCTCCTGTGTTAGTGGGGTTCAGTAACAACAGCTGTTCCCCTGCTGTGTGGACAACAAAGTCTCCTGCTGCCTCCACATTCACAAACCATCAGGCCTCAGCCTGCTCCATGCTTGATCCTGGGCTCCAACATTGCCAGTTGGTGTTCAGAAGTGCCGTCTTCACAGAGAAAAACACACTAGCTCCTGTGTTAGTGGGGTTCAGTAACGTCAGCTGTTCCCCTGCTGTGTGGGTGACAAAGTCTCCTGCTGCATCCACATTCACAAACCATCAGGCCTCAGCCTGCTCCATGCTTGATCCTGGGCTCCAACAACGCCAGTTGGTGTTCAGAAGTGTCGTCTTCACAGAGAAAAACACACTAGCTTCTGTGTTAGTGTGGTTCAGTAACGTCAGCTGTTCCCCTGCTGTGTGGACGACAAAGTCTCCTGCTGCCTCCAAAATCACACTGCATCTTACTTTCTACTCGTTCCAAGTAGGCCTCAGCCTGCTCCATGATTGATCCTGGGCTTCAACACAGCCAGTTGTTGCTTGGAAGTGCCGTCCGCACAGAGAGAAACACTAGCTCCTGTGTCAGTGTGGTTCAGTAACGCCAGCTGCTCCCCTGCTGTGTGGATGGCAAAGTCTCCTGCTGCCTACACAGTCACACTACTACTGATTTTTAACCGTGCTCCACTTAGGCCTCTGGCTCCACTGTCTCTAGTATTTCCCCTGGCATCCAACCTCGCCAGTTGCTACTCTGAAGTGGCTTCTGCACAATCCACACTTGTTCCTGTGTTACTGGGCCTCAGTCACGTCAGTTGATCCCCTGATGTGTGTCCGGCAAGGTCTCCTGCTCTGTCCACATTCCCATTACTAGTTGGTGGTTCTCATCAGTGCCTTTGGCCTAGGTGCCTCCTTCTCGGTATCCGAGTTACAGCGACGTCTGCTGGTCCTTGGTAGTGCTTTGTAGCACAGGTACCTCCTGCTTAGTAACCGGGTTCCAGCACTGTCAGCTGATCCACGGTTGTGCCATTGGCTCTTGTTCCTTCTGCTGCCACTCTGGGTACCAGCACCGTCAGCTGGTTCTCGGTAGTTCCATTGACTCTTGTAGCTTTTGCTACCCATCCGGGTTCCAGCACCGTCAGCTGGTTCTCGGCAGTGCCTTTGGCCTATGTGCCTCCTTCTCGGTATCCGAGTTCCATCAACGTCTGCTGGTCCTTGGTAGTGCTTTGTAGCACAGGTACCTCCTGCTTAGTAACCGTGTTCCAGCACTGTCAGCTGGTCCACGGTTGTGCCATTGGCTCTTGTTCCTTCTGCTGCCACTCTGGGTACCAGCACCGTCAGCTGGTTCTCGGTAGTTCCATTGACTCTTGTAGCTTTTGCTACCCATCCGGGTTCCAGCACCGTCAGCTGGTCCATGGTAGTGCTTTGTAGCACAGGTACCTCCTGCTTAGTAACCGTGTTACAGTACTGTCAGCTGGTCCACTGTTGTGCCATTGGCTCTTGTTTCTTCTGCTGCCCTTCCGGGTTCCAGTATCATCAGCTGGTTCTCGGCAGTTCCTCAGCCTTCTTGTACCTTCTGCTACTTTTCAAAGTTCACGCTTGTGGAAATGGTTTTTGGTTCTCACTCTGGATCTCCCTGATGACGACCCTGAAGAGGACGACCCTGAAGACCACACAGAAGAAGACCAAAAAGATGACCCTGAAGAAGGTGACCAAGATGACAGAGAACATGAAGACAACCACCAAGATGCAGAACAACAAGAGACAGAAGACCAAGAAGCAGAAGAACAAAAAGCAGAAGGACCAAAAGCAGAAGAACATTAAGCATAAGACTAAAAATCAGAGCAAAAGATATTATCTAAATTCTAAGCAGAAGAAGACTAAGCAGTGTATGGGGGTGAGTCCGTTCCTCCTCGTGGTGCCCCTGGAAAATGCCTGCTACTGCAGGCCAAACTGAACGTGGACAAATCCTGTTGTAAATCTTTTGTGACAGGCAGAACGGAAGGTGTAATCTTCAAACTTTTATAGATAACAACTACAGTGCCTGTCACAAATAAGAATATGATGATGAAGAAGAAGAATAGGAAGAAGATGAAGAAGTAGAATATGAAGAATAATAGTTGAATAAGAAGAATATGAAGAATGTAAAAGAAAATAATAATAGGAAGAAGGTGAAGAAGAAGATGAATAAGGTGAAGAAGAAGTTGATGAAAAAGATGCTGCTGCTGAGGATGATGAAGGAGAAAGTGTTGGAGAAGAAAAAAAGAAGGTGAAGAGCATGGAAGTAGTGAAACATGCATATCTAACAAAATATACGAAAGGTTAACATAGTCAATATCTTTGTAATTCCGAACATCTTTAAAAAAAAAAATTATTCCTGCTATTCCATTTGATTGGGCTAAACCTCTATGCCTTTAATGTCTCCTCCACCTCCCCCAATACATTCTACATTATTCTTAGTTGTTTTTCTTCATGTAGAATTAAACTACAAGGAAAGAAAGGGTTTTTTTTAATTCCGATAATTCTGTTCCATTGACTTGAATGGGACTTCCGGGATTGGAATCGGCGATACCCGATACTTTTTTCATATCGGCTGATCCAATCCGATCCGATATTTTTCAATATCGGGTGGTATCGCTCAACACTAGTGACGAGGCGTCTAGGTTCATTGTAGGCACGCTCCACAGCTGCTGCTAGTTGTGTGGTTATGATCAGGGATCTGCAATCTGCATAGTTACCAACCTCTCTGGTTTTTCTGGGCTTAGCATGTTTAGGTTTTTTCCTCCTCGGTGACCCATTCACAACAGAATCACCAGCCATACTGCAGATTCTAGAGTACTCAAAAGCAGGAAAAAGATGTTAAAAAAAAAGGGTCAGAATTTTTTTTTTATATATATTTTTTCCTCTTTTTCTCTGGGGCCGTAGGAGGATTTTTTTTTCCATAATGGAAATTAAGCAATTGTCTGATCGTGTGGAGCAACTTGCTGCTGAAGTGCAGGGAATTTCCACCTACCTCATTCAGTCACATGCTGCTGAACCTAAGATCCCTGCTCCTGATGTGTTTTCTGGGGATCGGTCTAAATTTCTGAATTTTAAGAATAATTGTAAATAATTTCTTTCCTTGAAGCCTAACTCATCGGGGAGCTCTGCGCAGCAGGTTAAAATGGTCATCTCCTTGCTGCGCGGCGATCCCCAGGATTGGGCTTTTTCTCTGACACCTGAAAATCCTATTATGACTAATGTGGATGCATTTTTTCAAGCCTTGCGTTTGTTGTATGATGAACCTAATGCTGTTGATCAAGCTGAGAGAACCCTGTTGGCATTAAACCAGGGTCAAGATTCTGCAGAGTTATACTGTCAAAAATTCCGAAAGTGGGCGGTCCTTACTACATGGAATGATAGTGCTTTGGCAGCTCTCTTTCGGAAGGGTTTATCAGAGACCGTAAAAGATGTTATGGTGGGATTTCCTGTTCCCTCTGGTCTGGATGATTCCATGTCATTAGCCATTCAAGTTGATCAGAGTTTACGTGAACATAAAACTACACGGGAGGCGCTGCCACCTTTTGAACAAACGTCTGAACCTATGCAATGTGATGGGATTTTGTCTAGGGCGCAACATTAGGAGTTTAGAAGGCGTAATAAGCAGTGTTTTTTCTGTGGTGATGCCTCTCATACTATTTCTGTCTGCCCTAAATGAGAGAAATGTTTTGCACACACATTTGCTGTGGGCAGTGTACAGCCTAAGTTCCTTCTGGCAATTACTCTGATCTGCTCCTTATCCACGTTTTCCACTAAGGCTTTTGTGGATTCAGGAGCAGCGTTGAATTTGATGGATTTGGACTTTGCTAAATGTTGTGGTTTTCCCATGACGCCTCTGCGGACGCCTATTCCTTTGAGGGGTATTGATGCTACTCCTTTGGCGGATAATAAACCTCAGTTTTGGACCCAGGTGATAATGCGAGTTACCCCAGATCACCAAGAAAATAGTAAATTTCTGGTGCTGCATAATTTGCATGATACTATTGTTCTGGGTTTTCCCTGGTTGCAAACTCATAATCCAGTTTTGGATTGGATATCTGGGTCTGTGGTGAGTTGGGGTTGGCAGTGTGTTCTTAGGGACTCTCCTGTTTTCAACACCTCTCCTCAGTCTCATGAGATTCCTGATTATCTGGCCGATTTTTCTGATGTATTTAGTGAGAGTAAGTCTGCATCTTTGCCTCCTCAAAGGAGTTATGACTGTGTAATTGAGTTGATGCCTGGGTGTAAATTTCCCAAGGGTTGCCTTTCAACTTATCAGTACCCGAACATGATGCTATGCGATCCTATATTAAGGAGTCGTTGGAGAAGGGTCATATTAGACCATCCTCGTCACCTTTAGGTGCTGTTTTTTTTTGTGTGGCCAAGAAAGATGGTTCATTAAGACCGTGTATTGATTATTGTTCCCTTAACAAGATGACGGTTAAATATCAGTACCCGTTACCTCTGATGTCTGATTTATTCTCGAGTTAAGAGTGCCTGCTGGTTTACTAAGCTTGACCTCAGGGGGGCGTATAATATTATTCGCATCAAGCACGGGGATGAATGGAAGATGGCGTTTAATACTCTGGAGGGACATTTTGAGTACCTGGTGATGCCTTTTGGGCTCACTAATGCCCCTACTGTCTTCCAGTCCTTTATAAATGATATTTTCCGTGACTTTGTGGATAAGTTTTTGATCATCTATCTGGATGATATTTTGATCTTTTCTAGTGATTGGGATTCTCATGTGGAACACGTCCGGACTGTGTTCTGGACTTTGAGGGAGAATTCCCTGTTTGTTAAAGGATCGAAATGCCTCTTTGGTGTACAGAGGATTTCATTTTTGGGATTTATCTTGTCTCCATCGACTATTGAAATGGACCCGGCCAAGGTACAGGCCATTTATGATTGGGTTCAGTCTACTTCTTTGAAGGCCCTCCAGAAGTTTTTGGGTTTTGCTAATTTCTATCGTAAATTTATAGGTAATTTTTCCGGTATTGTCAAACCACTGACTGATCTGACCAAGAAGGGCACTGATGTGCTGAATTGGTCTCCTGAGGCTGTCTCAGCATTTCAGGAGCTTAAGTGGAGATTTACTTCAGCTCCGGTTTTACGGCAACCTGATGTCTCACTTCCATTTCAGGTGGAGGTAGATGCTTCTGAGATTGTTGCAGGAGCTGTTTTGTCCCAAAAAGACCCTGTGACTTCTAAGATGAATCCCTGTGCCTTCTATTCTCGAAAGTTCTCCCCATCTGAACGCAACTATGACGTGGGGAATCGGGAATTGTTGGCCATGAAATGGGCAATTGAGGAGTGGAGACATTGGTTGGAGGGAGCTAGACATCAAGTTCTGGTCCTCACTGATCACAAGAATTTGATTTATCTGGAGTCAGCCAAACGCTTGAATCCTAGACAGGCTAGATGGGCCTTGTTTTTCACGCGTTCTAATTTTGTGGTCTCTTGTCTTCCGGGCACTAAGAATGTTAAGGCAGATGCCCTTTCTAGGAGTTTCTTTGCCGATTCTCTTAATGTGACCGAGCCTACTACCATCCTAGGTGAGGGGGTAGTTCTTTCTGCCATTTCGCCCGATTTGAGATGCGCCCTGGAGGAATTTCAGGAGGATAAACCTGAGCGTTGCCCTATGGGAAAATTGTATGTTCCTGACCAGTGGAGAAAGAGAGTGATGTCTGAAATGTATTGCTCCGCATTGGCTGGTCATCCAGGTATTTTTGGTACCAGAGATTTGGTGAGTCGGTCCTTTTGGTGGCCTGCCTTATCTCGTGATGTCAGGAATTTTGTACAGTCCTGTGGGACTTGTTCTCGGTCTAAACCCTGTTCTCATTCTAGTGGATTGCTGATGCCTCTGCCGGTGCCCAAGAGGCCATGGACCCATATCTCAATGGTTTTTATTTCTGATCTTCCTGTCTCTCAGAGAATGACTGTTATCTGGGTGATTTGTGATAGATTTTCGAAGATGGTCCATCTTGTACCACTCCCAAAGTTGCCATCTTCCGCTGAGTTGGTGCCCTTGTTTTTACAACAGGTGGTTCGGCTACATGGGATTACTGAGAACATTGTGTCCGACAGAGGAGTTCAGTTTGTTTCCAGATTCTGGAAAGCCTTTTGTTCCAGTCTGGGAATTCAGTTATCCTTTTCCTCCGCGTTTCATCCCCAGACTAATGGACAGACTGAGAGAACAAACCAGACCTTGGAGGCTTTTTTAAGATGTTTTATATCTGCTGATCAGGATGATTGGGTCTCATTTTTGCCCTTGGCCGAATTCGTGCTGAACAATAGAGCTAGTTCTGCCACTTTGATGTCACCCTTTTTCTGTAATTTTGGGTTTCATCCTCGATTCTCTTCAGGGCAAGTGGAATCTTTGTCCTGCCCAGGTGTGGACACTGTGGTTGAGAGAATGCAGCAGATATGGGACCAAGTGGTGGATAAGTTGTCACTCTCTCAGGAAAAGGCTCAGCGATTTTCCAACCAGCATAGGACCATTGGTCCCCGGTTTAAAGTGGATGATATGGTTTGGTTGTCATCTAAGAATATTCCTATGAAGGTTGCATCTCCAAAATTTAAGCCAAGATTTATTGGACCTTATAAGATTTTGGAGATTCCTAATCCTGTTTCTTTTCGATTGGCTCTTCCAGTTACGTTCAAGATCCATAACGTATTTCACAAATCTCTGTTGAAGAGGTTTGTTGAGCCAGTGGTTCCTATGGCAGCACCTTCTGACCCTGTGTTGGTTGAAGGCAATGTGGACTATGAAGTAGAGAAAGAATTGGATTCTCGTTTGGTTAGACAGAGACTCCAGTATTTGGTCAAATGGAAGGGTTATGGCCAGGAGGATAATTCTTGTGTCTCTGCCTTTGATATTCATGCCAATAGATTGGTTCGTGCTTTTCACTGGGCCCATTCTGATCGGCCTAGTGGCGTGGATGAGGGTTCGGTGACCCCTCCTCAAGGGCGGGTACTGTTGTGAGTTCATTTTCTGGTCTACCAGTCAGGCTCCCTCTGGTGGTAACAGGAGGTAGTGAGGCTGATTTAATCAGAAGAGATCTGCCACCTGATAATGAGGATGACGATTGGACCTCAGGAATCTCAGATTGGATTTAAGACAGCCGACGCCCTACTCTGGTGCTGGTGATTCCTTCTGCTTTTCAGGTCTTGGTTCTCAGCTCTGTTCCAGTCAGCTCAAGCTAAGCTTCTCTGATAATGTTCACACTTGATTTTGTTGTTCTATTCAGTTTTTTGTGTGGTCAGCCAGCCCCGGCTGGGGCTTTGCTCAATTTCCACTCTTATTTATCTGTATTTGCCAATTTGCTTTTTGTCCCTTATTAGATTGGCCTCTTTTTGCTCTGTCTCAGAATATTTCAGAGTGCTGATATAGTGGGAGAAGTCTAGTGACTTCAGGGTTAATTTTGTTATCAGAAGTGTTGGACATTATTTTGTAGGGTTTTGGGCAGATTGCAGACAGTGTGTTTGTTTTCCTCTCCTGTCTAGTTAGTTTGGGCCCCATCATTTGCTCAGCCTATTTTCCTACCTGTGTTTGTGTTTTCATCTTGTTTCACCGTCAATACATGTGTGGGGGCTGTCTATTCCTTTGGGGTCTGCTCTGGGGCAGTTAGTTTTCCCTTTTCTTGCTTTAGGCTTATTTAGTCCTCCGGCTGTGACGAGTAGAGTTGAGCGACTTTTGGTTTTTTAGGGTCGCGTTTCGTTTCGTGAAACCCGACTTTTCCAAAAGTCGGGTCGAGCAAGATCGTCCGATTATAGGGAAAAGTCGGGGTCGTCCCGAAACCCGAAACCCAATGTAAGTCAATGGGGAATAAAAGTCGGCAGTGAGAGGAGGACAGGAAACACACCTACAGTGCCCATTTGAATGCCAAAAGCATCAATTCTTCTTACTTAAGCTTGTCAACCTTAATTAACTTCATAATACAAGTTACGCACTGAAAAATGGGGGTTATTTGGCTAAAGTTGTGGGGGGGAGGGCTGGCTCCAGGTTTTCATGTGCCCTGGGCGAAAGAGCGCCCCTTTAACACATACCACAACTCATCATGCTCCGATACGGCAGAGAAATAGCGGTATAGTACAACGAAAAATACTTCACTTTTTACATCTCATGACGAGGCCCATCTATTTCTCCATATAGAATCATTGGTCCCATATAATGTTTGAAACAGTATATGATGAGCTCCACATAATGCTACAGTATATGTTGGTCCCCATGGATGAAGCTCCACTGTCTTATGGGCCCAAATAATGCTCCAAACATAATGGGCCCCATTTCTAATGCTCTAGTGTATAATGGGCCCTGTAAATGTTGCTCCAGTTTCTGATGTCCACCTTTGGAATGTTCCAGTGTATGGTGGACCCCATCTATCATTCTCCAGAGTATAGTGCTCCCCAAAAATTGCTGTCCCAACATTGAAAACAATCAAATAAGTCTCCTCGCTAGGGAATCCCTGTACTTGTCTGGACTCCTCGTCGTCCCCATCTTCCATCTCACTGCACAGTATTTCAACTTTGCAAGTGCTGTGATCCTGAGCAAGCAGGGGGGGGCCCACTCGTTGGCGACGGCACTGGCACAGGGCCCCTGATAGTACGGTGGTGTGTCTGATGGCGGGTGGGCCGAACCTGCACTTTCATCTGCAGCTTCCTCTTTGTCACCGTGTAAGATGGAACTGTATATGGGAAGGGTAACCTGAGTTTCATCAGGGTCAGATTCAGGCCGTGTAGCGTGCGAGGGGAATGTAGTGGTCTGGGTCAATGTACCAGCAGATTCATCGAGCAGTGGCTGGGCATCAGTGCACTTGTGTCGCCCCCAGGAGTACGGTCGCCACAGTGGCATTACCTTCCTCCTAGGGAGTGTGATGTCATCCTTGGGAGCAACGAACGATCTCTCTAGCAGGTTAACTGATTGGGCGGCATTATTCCCACGAGTCATGACCCTCCAAACAGCGTTCATGAAGGCAAAGTGTTTGTTTTACGTGGGCAGTATGGTTGCAAAGCTGAACCTTAAAGGAATGTCCAGAAGGGCACCACCAGGAGTGGAGCCTACGGTTAAATTCGACTCCACCTGGGAAACCTCAAACATGCCAGCTACAGAACAGATGCACACATTGCAAGCTTAATTCCGTTAACGAACGAGACTCCGTCATGCCCCGCGGTCCGAGTCCGGCTTACTAGAGGGACACGTGAGGCTCTGGCACATGAGATTGGCAAATAACTGGTGTGTCATGCCCTTACATGTCCGTGGCTGCATGTGCGCTACACTGAAAAGGCCAACGTTTGTCGCTTACAGGTGCAGATAACCCGCTGAACAACGTTAGTGATGGGGATCACTGATTACAATTATTACCCGCGAACAATGATTTCCCAGTAAGTGCAGGTCAACCGCAGTTCCGGAATTAGGCCTAACCGTCATTCCTGAAAAAATGAAAAACTTACGTGTGCAAACCACAGGTGCTGTAGCTTGCTTAACAGCTCGCCAGCCGTTCTCACGCCCAGTATGGATTACACGTGATTGCCCAAAGGTGAGAAAGGGTACCGTATCCCCAGATAACATGTATTGATAGCGTACACATTCAAAATATATGTCTATACATCAGGAGGCAGGCTCAAACGGTGTCAGGCCCAGTATGGATTGCACGTGATTGCACAAAGGTTAGAAAGGGTACCGTATCCCCGGATAACATGTATGGATAGCGTACACATTCAAAATATATGTCTATACATCAGGAGGCAGGCTCAGACGGTGTTAGGCCCAGTATGGATTGCACGTGAGTGCACAAAGGTTAGAAAGGGTACCATATCCCCGGATAACATGTATGGATAGCGTACACATTCAAAATATATGTCTATACATCAGGAGGCAGGCTCAGACGGTGTTAGGCCCAGTATGGATTGCACGTGATTGCACAAAGGTTAGAAAGGGTACCGTATCCCCGGATAACATGTATGGATAGCGTACACATTCAAAATATATGTCTATACATCAGGAGGCAGGCTCAGACGGTGTTAGGCCCAGTATGGATTGCACATGATTGCACAAAGGTTAGAAAGGGTACCGTATCCCCGGATAACATGTATGGATAGCGTACACATTCAAAATATATGTCTATACATCAGGAGGCAGGCTCAGACGGTGTTAGGCCCAGTATGGATTGCACATGATTGCACAAAGGTTAGAAAGGGTACCGTATCCCCAGATAACATGTATGGATAGCGTACACATTCAAAATATATGTCTATACATCAGGAGGCAGGCTCAGATGGTGTTAGGCCCAGTATGGATTGCACGTGATTGCACAAAGGTTAGAAAGGGTACCGTATCCCCGGATAACATGTATGGATAGCGTACACATTCAAAATATATGTCTATACATCAGGAGGCAGGCTCAAACGGTGTCAGGCACAGTATGGATTTAACGGCCCAGACTACACAGCGGAGGAGCAGGGAGAGGTAAAGATTGCAAATGCTGGGGCCCTGCCCAAGCAAGGGGGGCCCACTCGTGGGTGTCGGTACTGGCACTGGGCCCCTCATAGTACGGCGGTGTGTCTGACGGCGGGTGTGCACCACCACCGTCAGAGACACTTGATTGCACTATGAAGGACCCTGTACCAGTGCCCGCGCCCAAGAGTCGGCCTACCCACCTGTCCAGGGCAACGGCACTCGCACGGTGTCGTGCGCTAGGTGGAGACCCCGGCCATGGGGGGGGAGGCAGCACAGTTAGGGAGTTTTAGAAAGTGGCATATGTTGATGTTGGACATTCAGCTGATGCAAAAGGTGAAATAGGTCAAGTCCCAGGAAGAGGTGGACCAAAGCAAGCCATTTTTCTGTCACCCTATGTGTCATCAGGGGAAGGTGGGACAAAATCCTTGGAAACCCATGCGTGGTTCATTTTAATGAAGGTTAGATCATCCACATTTTGGGTTGACAGACGGGTCCTTTTTTCTGTCAGGATTGATCCAGCTGCACTGAAGACTCTTTCCGATAGCACACTTGCAGCTGGGCAAGCGAGCTCCTGTAAGGCATATTGTGCCAATTCAGGCCAGGTGTCCAGTTTAGCGGCCCAATAGTCAAAGGGGAATGACCTGTGTGGGAGAACATCGATATGGGAGGTAAAGTAGTTTGTAACCATAGTTGACAACTGCTGTCTCCTGTCACTTTCCATCGATGCAGTATTACCAGTTGTGTGAGCGGTACTTGAAAAATCAGTCCACAACATTGTCATGAAACCCCTGTCTCCAACGCCACTTCTGCTGTGTGCACCACGAACACCTCTGGCAAGCTGCCCCCGGCCCGTACAGCTCGTGTGAGAACCATCACCGCTGCTGTGTGCTGGGAATACCTCAAGCAACCGATTTACCAGAGTTGCTTGTTTATTAGCCAATATTAGGTCAAGGTTCTCCTGTGGCATGATGTTTTGTAATTTGCCTTTATAGCGTGGATCCAGGATGCTGGCCAACCAGTAGTCGTCATCGTTCATCATTTTGGCAATGCGGGGGTCCCTTTTTAGGATCAGCAAGGCATAATCTGACATGTGGGCCAATGTTCCCGGTGTCAATGATGCACTGCGAGTGCTGGTTGGAGGAGCACTTTCTGGCAAATCCACATCCCTCTAGTCACACACAAACCCTGTACCAGGCCTTGCCACGCCAACATTTTCACTTGCCCCACGAGATGCATCCTCCTCCCCTAAGTAATCATCCCCATCATCCTCCTCCTCTTCTTCCTCCACCTCGTCCAGGAGAGGTCCCTGAGCAGACAATGGCTGAATGTCATCAAGGATTCCCTCCTCCTCTTCCTCCTCATCAACATTGGCTGCAGAAGCCTGCTCCTTAAGGTGCGTCAAAGTTTGCATGAGCAGACGCATAAGTGGGATGCTCATGCTTAGGATGGCGTCGTCTGCGCTTACCAGCCGTGTGCATTCCTCAAAACACTGAAGGACTTTACAGAGGTCTTTCAGCTTCGACCACTGCACACCTGTCAACTCCATGTCTGCTCTCAAAGTGCTGGTCATGTATCCTCCCACAAATGCATAATGGCCTGCCTCTGCTCGCACAGCCGCTCCACCATGTGCAGGGTGGAGTTCCACCTTGTTGCAATGTCGATAATGAGGCGGTGGTTGGGAAGGTGGAGCAATCGCTGCAGCTTCTGCATTCGAACGGAGTGTACAGGCGACCGGCGGATGTGCGCGCACAGTCTTCGCACCTTCTGGAGCAGGGCTGTTAACTCCGGATAATTTTTGAGGAAGCACTGCACCACCAGGTTCAAGGTGTGAGCCAAGCAAGGTATGTGGCTGAGTTTTGAAAGGGCTATGGCTGCCACAAAATTACGGCCGTTATCACTAACTACCTTGCCTGCCTCAAGATGTACACTGCCCAGCCATGACTCAGTTTGTCGCTTCAAGTACTCAGCCAGCACCTCGGCGGTGTGTCTGTCGCCCAAACACATCATCTGCAACACAGCCTGCTGACGCTTTCCACTAGCTGCTCGATAGGGGGACACCTCGTGTGCAACAGTGGCAGCTGCAGATGGAGTGCTCGTACGACTGCACTCTGTGGACGAGCTTTCGCTTCTGGAGGAGGAGGGTCGAACGCCTACAGCCAACTGTTTCCTATACCGTGGGCTAGGCAGCACTGTCCCACCACCGCTGTCCCCTGTGGACCCTGCATCCACCACATTAACCCAGTGCGCAGTGATGGACACCTAACGACCCTGGCCATGTCGACTGGACCATGCATCAGTTGTGAGGTGCACCTTTCCGCTCACTGACTGCTTGAGTGCACGGACAATGCGGTCTTTCACATGATGGTGGAGGGCTGGGATGGCTTTGCGAGAGAAGAAGTGGCGACTGGGTAGGTCATAGCGTGGTACTGCATAGGCCATGAGTTCGCGGAAAGCTGCGCTTTCCACCAACCGAAAGGGCATCATCTTAAACGAGATTAGTTTGGCAATGTGGGCGTTCAAACCCAGTGTATGCGGATGAGAGACTGAGTACTTTCTTGACCTACTCATAGTGTCTGGGAGGGTGAGCTGGACTTGAGAGCTGCATATGGTGGAAGTAGCGGTGGACAGGGCGGACTGAGAGAGGGTTGATGATGGTGATGGAGTTGGTGTTCTTTCTGATGGCCTAGAATCAGTCTTTCGTTGATATAACAGTGGGATTCCCTGACTGCTGTGGCCTTGCAACGACACCTCAACATTTGCTGCTGTGCTAACCGGTGGGCTTACAGTGGGGGAAACAATGTAGCGTTGCTGACTACCTTCGTTTTGATCAGTTGCACATGTGGCACTTGAGGTTTGGTGTTGTGTCCACGCTTGCAAGTGCATGGTGTTTAAATGTCTAAGCATGCAACTGGTATTCAAATTTTTCAGATTTTTCCCTCGGCTAAAGGTCTTTGCGCACTTCTTACAGATAACCTTGACCTGATCATGAGGATTTTGTTCAAAAAAGTGCCACACTGCACTCTTCCTACTTTGGCAGACATTTTGCGGCCTAGCACGCTGTGATCTTTTGACCCTCTGGACAAGCTGTCCAGCAACTCTTTTGATTTTTGGAACCTGTCTTTGGAGTGCTCCGGGCCTGCCAGATAACAGCTGTTGCGATGTCGATGTCTGCTGTGGATGCTCCTCATCTGAGCTATTGTAAGCAGCACCCTCTTCCCCCAATGGATGCCAATCTGGGTCAACAACTGGGTCATCCATCACCTCCTCTTCAATGTCATGTGCACCTTCCTCTGTGTCACCGTGTATGGTGGTATAGTGTACGGGAAGGGGTACCTGAGTCTCATCAGGGTCAGAATCTGGCTCTGTACACTGCGAGGACAATGTAGTGCTCTGAGTGAATGTACCAGCAGAATCATCCATCAGCGGCTGTGCATCAGTGCACTCCATGTCAGATTCATCTTGGCCTGGGTAATTCACCATTTGACTTGATAATCCAGGCATGGTATGTGAAAACAGCTCCATGGAGTAATCAGTAGTATGGCCTGCGTCATCCTTCAATCTTGGTTGGGGTGAAGGACACAAGGAAAGGTGTGGTTCATGAACATGAGCCTCCAATGACGACTCAGTGCTTTTACTTTTTACAACTGAAGAAGAGGAGGCGATAGAGCTGGAGGCTGAGTCAGCAATGTAAGACAAAACTTTTTCCTGATGCTCTGGCTTTAAAAGCGGTTTGCCAACTCCTAGAAAACTAAGCCTTCGAAGCCTTATGGAGCCAGACGATGACGCAGGCTCAACACCTCCTGCATTCGGTCCTATTTTGCTCTTGCCACTACCATCAGATCCACCACCAACACCATCATTACCAGCTGCCAACCCCTGCCCAATTCCACGGCCTCTTCCACCAGCCTTCCTCATTTTTGTTAGAAATGTAGATAAAATCCAACAAACTATATAGTAATGTAAAACAAGGTACAAGGTGTCTATAGGACAGGGGAGATTTTGAATTTCTGCTCACACTAGTGGACACTGGACACTTTTGGATTGTGTGAGGCCCACTGAATATCTGAGCGCTATGTCACAGGCTCGATGGCACAGCTGTGACCAAAGTGACTAGAGGATAAGTGAGATTTTGAATTTCTGCAGACACTTGTGGACACTGGACACTTTTGGATTGTGTGAGGCCCACTGAATATCACAGCGCTATGTCACAGGCAGAAATTGGCTAGTGTATCACAAACTACAAGGTGTATGTAGAATTGGGCAGAGTAGGAATCTCCCTAGAGTGCAGGTCTGTAAGAACGGAACATGTCCTCGACTTATTCTCACAGAGTGACACAGATAGCTTCACTGTGGCTGTGATAACAGGCGTTACACGGTACTGTGTGAGGAGCGTACACCGCTGTATGGTGTGAAAAAATGCACGCTCAGTACCTCAGCAGGACAAAAAAAAAATTGGGATTGCTTTTAAAAAAGCAGTTTGCAGCTCAGTACCTCAGCAGGACAAAAAAAAAAAATTGCGATTGCTTTTAAAAAAGCAGTTTGCAGAGCAGTGGGTAAACAGCAATGCAGCTGTCAGGAAGCCTTAGAAGGCAGCCCAACAACCAACACCACTGATACACCACAATATAGCCTCCCCTTGCACTGCACACACAGTGACTGGTGTGTTGTACAGACACAATCGCTAGCAGCAGAAGCAGTTTTTTTTTCTTCTTCCCTGCCTAACGCTCTCCCTACAGAATCAGCAGCAACCTCTCCCTATGCTAAGATCAGCAGAAGTAAGATGGCGGTCGGCGTGCACGCCCTTTTATACCCCCTGTGACGCCCACCAAAGCAAGCCAATCACTTGCATGCCCTTCTGAAAGATGGTGGTGACCCTTGCCTATGTCATCACGTTGCCCACAGTGTCCGTGGATCCTGATTGGCTGAAAAAGAGCGCAAAACAAACTTTTGAAACGCGACTTTGGCGCGTAAGTCGCCGACCTCATTGCCGACCTCATCCTAGGGTCGGGTTTCGTTTCATGAAACCCGACTTTGCCAAACGTCGGCGACTTTTGAAATTTTTCGACCCGTTTCGCTCAACTCTAGTGACGAGGCATCTAGGTTCATCGTAGGCACGTTCCACAGCTGCTGCTAGTTGTGTGGTTAGGATCAGGGATCTGCAATCTGCATAGTTACCAACCTCTCTGGTTTTTCTGGGCTTAGCATGTTTAGTTTTTTTCCTCCTCGGTGACCCATTCACAACACTAACCCTAATGTAAAAATGAAAATAAATATATTTTCTTTAGTTCATTACTTTTCCCTAGGTAAGGGGAGGTTTTTTGTACCATTTTTTTTATTTTGATCACTGTGATGGGGTTTATCACAGTGATCAAAATGTACCTTGAATGAAAGAATGAAATCTTGCAGTGTGCCGGCTGGCAGATCTTGGCGGGCGCACTACGCATGCGCCCTCTATTTTCTTCCCATAAGAAGATGGCGGGGCCCATGGAGGGAAAGCACGTGGGCTGAGGACCACCTGGTGGTACCAGGGGGGATTGAGGACCCTATTTCTCTCTTCTCTGATGAGCGATAGCATCAGAGGAGAGAGAAATTAATTGGTACATCTGCCTTTTTTTTCTGGTCGCCGTTATATGGTTAATAATGGCGATCGCAAAACTGACCTGAATCATATTCTCTGGGGTCTCAGCTACCCCTGACAGCCGAGACCCTGGAGAAAATCAGACTCTGGGGGGCGCAATACACTTTTTCCACAACGCCGTGAATTCACTAAGGGGTTAACATCCAGTCCCATTGCGCTGGATGTGCGTCCTTGTTTTTAGTAATTTATTCTGCTACCCAAATTGTTGTTTTTTCTGTTATATTTTTATCTGATTATAATGAAATAAAATTAATTTGATTTTTCACCACGATATTTTGGACCATATGATCGGCTTCTTTCCTTCCTTCATTTTCATATATATATTCCGACTGTCAACATATTTTTACTTAGGTCCAGATTATTGGTTGCAGGGACATTACTTCCATCCTATTTTATATTTTGCACTGTGATTTGACTTTAGAATACACTGGTGCCCTGTTATCATCAAGCATTCCTTTGTTTCTGTTTTGTTTTTATATTCCCCTGTACAAGAAGTAAAATAATAAACAATTGCATCCCTCACCTGTCCAACGTGAAGATAATCCATTTCTGTTCCACAAAGATTCAGATGATTTGGGTAGCGGTCACATCTGTGAAGTGACCGCTCTCCACGCCATCTGGCTCACACTGAGACAGGAGTGTAATCACGCTCCTGCAGTGTGTGGTGCTGAGTTGACATGATAAAGGTCACCAAAGTTCATAGCTGATGAACCCCGGTGACCTCACTTACGGCATTGATCACTGCGTGAGAAATGCACTTCTCCAGGAAGTCTGTGTCACTGTTCGGGTTCGGCACCCTAACATTGGCTATTTCCTATCTATGAGGTTAGCAATAGAGCTGTATTATAGATGTCTCTCCATTACTAACACTTGGGCTTAATGTCAGCGGCCATAAAAAAGCTGACCTCAACCCCACATATATTAACCCCACTTGTCTCTGCACCAGGGCAAGTGAAAATAGCCAGGCAAAGCACCAGAATTAGCACATCTAATAGATGCTCTTTTTATGGGTCAGCAGCTGTGGGCTGCTATTTTTAGGCTGGGGGAGGCAATATCCATGGCTCCTTACCAATCTTAGAATACTTGCCCCCAGCTGTCTGCTTTAGCTGGTTGTCAAAATTGAGGGGGAACCCCACACAGTTTTAAAATTATTTATTTAACCAATTTAAAAAAACAGCTTGGGAACCCTCTAGTCGATAACCAGCCATGATAAAGCTGACAGCCGAGGGTTGCAGCCCGCAACTGTCGGTTTTGTCTGCACTGGTTATCAAAAATAGAAGAGACCACACATAATTTCTTTAAAAAAATATTTATTTATAGCACAGGTGCCGGTTGATGAATACCCATCAGCGATGCCTGCTCTTGCTGTTATCGGCAACAGTATGTGTACGCTGATGAGAGTAGTAGTCTCTATTTAGTCGATGCCCGTGATCAGCAGTAACTTTTTACTGCCTTTAACAGCTCTTGGCTCATGCTGTCATCTGTTGTTCAGAGCCGCCGCTGTTTTTCGCACTGTCACAAACATGGGAAACAGCCGATGTTTGGGGCGCCGAACCCGAACAGTAACACGGACTTCCTGAAGAAGTCGTGTTCAGGGTCCGTACACAGTCACTAGGTGTTCGATACGGACCTCGAACTTTACTGTTCGGGTTTGTCCATCTCTAGACACATCCAATTGTGGAAATTATTATTCCAAGATGTATTGATTAGAATCAACTTTAAAATTAAATTTGTTCATGGGAAAATCTCTTTAATACTATTATGCAGAAATAATATTACATTTTAAATTCAATTGTCAAGGGAAATTGCTATAAATGGTGTAGATCACATAATTTCCAACTATTCTGTCGTCAGCTAAATGCACGGGGCTCAAATAGCTTATACGGGTAGCTAAACCACTATACTGGGGGTCCAAAAAGAAGACTGTAGGTTGGATCTGTGTTTTATTGAACGCGATGGTATATAGATGCACGGTGAAAATACAAATAAGCACATAATGCAAACAATCAGTATGGCTACCTAAAATACATACATACAGTACATTACAGATTACCTGAGCTAACAGCTAACTAGGGGAGAGCTGACTAAGGGTGATCTGAGACAGGGATTAGATGTGGGAGCGTGGTTACTCACCGACGATGCTGTCACAAGGGGAGGTAGAAAAATGAGATGTCCACATGAAACAGACTTGGCAGAAAATGGCAGACAGGACAGAGAAAGGGGGCTGTATTAGACCATGATGCCTTGTAACTTACCCAGGATACATTGGGAATTGGAGGGAATGAATCAGGAAGTAGAATGCATATAACATGCAGTTATAACATTGGCCACTGGATGGAGCAAAGAACACTAAACATTATCTAAGGAAAAACTGAACATCCTGTACATAAAGCAATCATGGTATGTTATCAAATAGGCAGTTCAATAGTCATTACTTATGCCGGAGACAGAACACTCCCCGTCTGGCATTCAACGGATGCCACCATTACTATCCTCTGAAGACAACAATAGGACCAGCTCAGTCACTGGTCTGGGGAATGTCTTAGGTCCATCTCCTTTGGCCATCCTCAGTTCTACTTTGCGGACATGGCCATCTTTACTCGGAAATGTAGTAGTCACTAGTCCAAGTGGCCACTGGTTCCGATGGGCCTGGCAGTCTTTAACAAGGACGAGGTCACCAATCCGAAGATTAGACCTGGTAGATTACCACTTTTTCCGTGGCTGCAAGGTAGACAAATATTGTTTCCGCCACCTGTCCCAGAATGTATTGGCAAAACTTTGTACCTGCCTCCATTGGCACTTGTAGAGGTCCTTAGTGTCGAATCCTCCTGGAGGGGCACCGGATAGTCCTATTTTCTGGGTTAGAAGAGTAGCTGGAGTCAATAACAAGGGCTCCTCAGGGTCATTAGGAACTGGAACCAAGGGCCTTGCATTGATTATAGTTGCAGCTTCTGCCATAAAGGTGATTAGACTTTTGTGGGTAAGTCTCGCTGCTCCTTCCTGAAGAAGAGTAGAGTCAAGAATTCTTCGTACTAGACCAATCATTCGTTCCCAAGATCCACCCATGTGTGAGGGGTGAGGTGGGTTGAATGACCAGGTGCAACTTTGGTCACTGAGGAACCTCTCGAGAGTCTTATGGTCTAGATTTGAGGGTATGCCCAATTCCTTCGCTGCACCAATGAAGTTGGTACCTCTTTCTCAACCTCTGTCTGTCTGAATATGCTTGATAGAACCACGGATAGCAATGAAACGTCTCAAAGCATTGATGAAGCTTGAGGTGTCAAGTGACTCAATGAGCACTATGTGGACAGCTCTGATTGACAGACAGGTAAAAACATGACGGCCCAACATTTACTATTGGCTTGTCCGCCTCTCGTGTGACGAGTAACAACTGACCAAGGTCCAAACACATCGAGACCAACGTTGGTAAAAGGATGGTCTGGGCTGAGTCTATCTGCTGGTAGGTCAGCCATCTTTTGGGTTTGAGTGGAACCACGGAGCTTACGGCAGGTAATACATTTGTAGATGACACTACAGATGATTTTCTTAGCACCGACAATCCACAGGCCAGCAGTTCTGATGGCTCCTTCTGTGAATAGTCTTCCTTGGTGTTTGACCAGATTGTGGTAGTGTTGCATGATTAGGTAAGCAACATGACATTTTCCAGGAATGATAAGAGGGAATTTCTCTTCAAACTCCATTTTAGCTTCTTTGAGGCGACCTCCTACTCGCAGTAGGCTGTTGTTGTCGATGAATGGGTTGAGTTTTCTCAATGAGCTGCTCGCAGGCATTGAAGCTTTGTTAATGAGACATTGGATTTCCACAGAGTAGGTTTCTCTCTGAACTGTAGAAATGATGTGGTTTCTAGAAGATTCTAAGTCGGAGGTAACATAGGTGTTTCTCCAGAGATGCCAACCTTTACATCTCATATAGCTCTGGTGGTCTTGAATGAACGAGCTATATGAGTCAGGCAGGTAATGGCTCAAGTAAGTGACTTCCAACTTGAAAATATGTAAAATCTGTGGGATCCAAGCTGAATATCAGAAGTCATTGTATGAAGTGTGGAAACCTGAGGGTGGATTTCAGCATCTGAGTCCTCTCCTATCAGTTCAAAGGTGTCTGGACAAAGCTCCTTGGTGTACAATAGTTTTGGTCCTGAGAGCCATGTTATGCTCTCTAGTCGACTTGCTCTAGTTGCATGATCTGCAGGGTTTTGGTCCGTGGGGACTTAATGCCACTGTTTTGGATGAATTGCTCTCCTAATTCGTAGCACTCTGTTATTGACATAAACGTAGAATCGCCTGATTTCATTGTGGATGTATCCCAGGACTACCTTGCTGTCTGAGTAGAACTTGGCTTGTGTCAGGTCGATATCCATCTTGGATGTGATGAACTCTGCTAACTCAATGGCTAAGACTGCAGCACAAAGTTCTAACCTTGGTATGGTGTGCTCTGGTTGTGGAGCAAGTTTGGCTTTCCCCATGACGAATCCAATGTGGCTCTGACATTTGTAGTCCACAGTTTTGAGGTAGGCAACAGCAGCAATTGCTTTGACAGAAGCATCTGCAAATACATACAGTCTTTGGCTCTGTATCTGTGTAGACATACAGGGGTGTATGGCCTTGACACATTCAGGTTGGAGAGAGCTGCTAAAGAGTTCTTCCATACTTCCCACTGGATTCTCTTTTCAGGTGGCAGAGGTGCATCCCAGTCAGAAGTCTCCTTGGTTAAGTCTCTTAGTATGGCTTTGCCTTGTGTAGTAACAGGAGCTGCAAAACCTAAGGGATCGTACAGCCTGTTGATGGTAGACAGGACACCTCTGTGTGTGCAATGCTTTTCTTCCTGGCTGATCTGAAAGGTAAAAGTGTGACTGTAGATTCCAGAGAAACCAGAGGCTGCGTTGCATTGGTGTGGGGTCTGACCACAGGTCCAGGTCTCTGAGACCATTACACAAGTCTTGTGAAGGGAATGCTTTCATGAGCTCTTGGCGGTTTGAGGCTATTTTGTGAAGTCTGAGGTTGGAGCAAGCAAGCATCTCTTGGGCTCTCCTGAGAAGACTGATAGCAGTCTCATTTGAAGGCATGGCTTTCAGACAGTCATCAACATAAAAGTCTTTCTCTAGGAATTGTCTTACTTCTGATCCGTATTCCGTTTCTCCTTCTTGAGCTGACCTTTTGAGTCCATAGATGGTGACTGCAGGAGAAGGGCTATTGCCAAAGATGTGCACTCTCATGCGGTACTCTGTGACTTCTTTAATAGGATCATTGTCTCTGTACCAGAAGAATCTTAGGAAGTTCCTGTCTCTCTTTCACAAGGAAACAATGGAACATTTGCTGGATGTCAGCAATGAAGGCAATGGAATCCTTATGGAAGTGCATAAGTACTCCCAGCAGTTTGTTATTGAGATCTGGTCCTGTCAGTAGAACATCATTCAGGGAGACATCACCAAACTTAGCACTGGTGTCGAACACCACTCTAATCTGGCCAGATTTCTTAGGGTGGTTTACTCCAAATATGGGTAGGAACCAGCATTCTTCAGAGTCTTTGAGAGTGGAAGCTAGTTCCGCATGGCAGTTCTCAAATATCTTTTACATGAAGGAGAAGTGATCTCTCATCTCTGGCTTCTTTTGCAGATTATGTTTAAGAGAGGAGCACCGTTTGAATGCCTGATCTCTGTTGTTTGGTAGACGTGGTCTGTGGGTTCTGAAGGGAAGAGGTGCGACCCAGCTGTTGGTCTCATCTTTTATGAGCCCTTTGTCCATTACCTCTAAGAACAGCTTATCCTCTACTGACATTGCTACCTGGTTGTCTTGCTTAGTTCTCTGGGAGACTGTGCACCCCAGCTAATTCTTATAGCTTCCTGACACCATACTGCTGTCATGAGTAAAGTCTATTAAGTGATTGGGTGGTTGGATGCTGTGTGGTAGTTCCTTGACATGGAACTCATTGTTGCAAGGCTGAAACAGAGATGGGCGACCTTTCTCCAGTGTATTTGTTAGCATGCTTGTTACAGAAGATGGGGCGCGCATGTGTCCCAAGCATACATTTCCTATTATGACCCATCCTAGGTCTAGCTTTTTGACATAGGGAGCATTGTTGAGTCCATTGATATGACTTCTCACTTTATGAACCTGCAGGATATCTCTTCCCAACAGCAGTATTATCTGTGCCTGAGCGTCGAGTTCCGGTATGAGGTGTGCTATGCGTTTTAAGTGAGCAAGATGGATTGCCACATCTGGTGTAGGGATTTCAGATCTGTTGTCTGGGATCTGATTACACTCGATGATTGTAGGTAATGGCAGGCAGAATTGTCCGTCTAAGGACTCAATTTGGTAGTCAGTGGCTTTCCTGCCTGCTGTTGTCACAGTACCTGCACATGTATTTAATGAGTAAGGAGTGCTTGGTCCTTTAATGTTGAATAGGTCAAAGAATGTTGATCTAGTCAGGGATCAATTACTTTGATCATCCAAGATAGCATACAGTCTCACAGATTTTTCTCTATGGCCCTTTGGGTACACTCTGACAAGGCATATTTTAGAACAAGACCTACTGTCTATTGTCCCTTTACAGACTTCAGCACATTGTGAAGTGATCTCTGGCGTAGCTGCATCAGTGCTCTTTTCCTCTCCGCCATGCTCACTGTCAGCTGGCGTGTTCTGTGCACTCCATGGAGCTGGACCAGGGTGTAGGGCAGTGCTATGATCTGTGGTACCACATTCTGTGCATTTTACACTGACCTTACAATCCTTGACGAGATGAGTGGTGGATAAGCAGCACTTGTAGCAGATACCGTTCTCTTTCAGGAAGCTTCTGCGATCCGGCATAGATTTTCCTGTGAAGGCACTGCATTTCAAGAGAGGATGAGGCTTCTGATGAAGCGGGCACTGCTTGTCAGGTTCTTGTACCTTTGTCTCTGATTGAGAGCAACCAGCAGACCTGTAATTTGAACTGGGAGAAGAAACATTAGTCTTGTGCACTGCCACAGATGTTCTGCGTGGGTTTGCAGCTAGTGGTGGTGCGGCTTATGACATTGCAAAGTCAAAGCTGGGATCATTTCTGATTGCCGCTTGTTCGTGTATAAAGTCTACAAAAACGGGGAAGGGAGGGAATGAAACACTGTGTTTGTATTTATACTTGGAGCCACGTGTGAGCCACCTCTCCTGTAGATTGTAGGGCAACTTTTGGACTATAGGGTTAACACCTTTGGCTGTGTTGAGGTATGCAACTCCTGGTAGGTCACCTTCACATTTGGCAAATAGGACCTCTTGTAGCAGGACACCTAGCTCTCTAAGTTTTGGGAGACATTTGTTAGACATTTTAGGAAAGTCATCGATTCTTTTGAACAAGGCTCTCTCTATTACCTCTGCAGAGCCGTAACACTCATCTAGCCTCTTCCAGATCTCTTTAAGACCTATATGAGGGTGGTTTATATTAATGTCTCTGATCCTTACTGCATGTTTGACTGACTCTTCTCACAGGTATTTGACTAAGAGGTCTATTTCTTCCCTGCTTTTTAGCCCCAAGTCTCTAGTAACATTTTGGAAGGAAGCTTTCCAAGCTCTGTAACTTTCATTGTGGTCAGTGAATTTCATGAGTGTCTTGGCAACTAGATCACATCATGTGAAGATCCTAGCACGTTCCGATGTAAACCGATTGTCAGCAGAGTATATTGGTGATGGGTCACCCTGATAGTGATGTGAGGTGCGTTCATACATGTTAGTATCCTCAGGGTGGTGCCAGCCGGTATCATATTGCTTCGGTCTGACATGCGGTGTGTCAGCAAGGTGATTCACGTTGGTTACCTGGAGAGGGGCAAGGAAGACAGGAGAGTTGCTTTGCTTCTCGTTTTCTTGGAGCTGAGCCTCATGATGACTCTCACTCGTTTCACCTGGATGTGTGTGTCGTGATCTTGGTTATAGTTTGAATCAGGAAGTTCATTAACATATTGAGATGTGCGTTGTGGTGAATCTTGCAGCGGCAACTTCAGACTTGACGTACTGCTGCGACTATGCAGCTTAGGGTTGTGTGCGGCTTCCAATGCTTCTGCCTCTGCCAATGCTGCAGCAGCTTCCTTTTTTGCAGCTAGGCTCTCTAAGGCAACATTCACTAGTGCCCTTTCTATCTGTAACCTTCTCTCTTGATCATCTAGGCGTGCTTTCTCTAACTACGCCTTTCTCTCTTGATCATCTAGGCGTGCTTTCTCTAACTTAAGTTGCATCTCTTCTTCAGCATATCTTGCTCGCATTTTGGCAGCCTCATTATTTGCGCGGGCAATGGCGACAGCGCTGCTAATGGATACAGTCTTTGAGGAGTCGGATGTGGCAGATTTTGTCCTGTGTGATTTGTGAGACATGTTGTCTTAGAGGGATGCTTGGCTGTGCAGAGATTGCTGTAGCTGTGTTAGTCTTTGTGTAGCCGGTGACTTGAATCTCACTAGATGGATTTCTGCAGCATCACTAGTTTCTGCAAGCTGGATGAAGGCTCTTCTCTCTGTATTCCCACTACCTGGAGAGCCGTCGTTTCACTATTCCGTCCTCAGCTAAATGCACGGGGTTCATATAGCTTATACGGGTAGCTAACCGCTATACCGAGGGGCCAATAAGAAGACTGTAGGTTGAATCTGTGTTTTATTGAACGCGATGGTATATAGATGCACGGCGAAACTACAAATAAACACATAATACAAACAATCAGTATGGCTACATAAAATACATACATACATTACGGATTACCTGCGCTTACAGCTAACCAGGGGAGAGCTGACTAAGGGTGATCTGAGACAGGGATTAGATGTGGGAGCGTGGTTACTCACCGACGATGCTGACACAAGGGGAGATAGAAAAATGAGATGTCCACATGAAGCAGGCTTGGCAGAAAATGGCAGACTGGATAGAGAAAGGGGGCTGTATTAGACCATGATGCCTTGTAACTTACCCAGGATACAATGAGAATTGGAGGGAATGAATCAGGAAGTAGAATGCATATAACATTGGCCACTGGATGGAGCCAAGAACACTAAACATTATCTAAGGAAAACTGAACACCCTGTACATAAAGCAATCATGGTATGTTATCAAATAGGCAGTTCAAGAGTCATTACTTATGTCGGAGACAGAACATCAACCTTTTTACAATGACAAAACACATTTATTCTTTACCAGGTTTTAAAAATCTGTCCTGGCCGTGGGATCATCTCGTTGCTGCATTTCTCGTTACAGTATTGTTTTCAGATCTAAGTCTTCAAAGGAGTGTCTATCACGTGGCAATTCATTGCCTACTATTAGTGCTCTTGGAAAGTGTTTGGAAGTAATACAGAATGAAAACTGGAAAATTATAAAAATTTTCTTCATGATGAGATTTACTTTTAGGACATTGATTCTTCGAAATCCCAACCATTTTAGAGGGAATCTGTCAGTAGGATCAGCCCTCCTAAGACGAGCAAGTCACAGAAAGTAGAATAAAAAATACCTTGATATTTGCAATTCATTGTCTTATTCCAGATATGCCCAGGTTGCTCCTTTCACACATCAGGTTTTCGGCGTCAGGCGCGATCCGGCGTCGTGCCGGAACGCCGGATCCGGCAAATGTTTCGTAAAACCAGATGTGACGGATCCGGTTTTTTGCCGGATCCGTCTTTTTCTTGACAGACAAAACCGGATCCGTCTCATCCGGTTCATCCGTTTTTCTATCCGTTTTTCGACGGATTACGCCGGATCCGGTTTTTAAAATTGACCCTTGTGGCCTTCCGAACGGGATTGGCTACTGGAAAACTATATATAGCATGTTCCTACAGCCCTTCTTTGACAGGTTGTAGAGGAGAAAGTGCAGGTTGGAGAGAAGAGCAAGTTACTGGCGAAGATGGATGTTGTCATTGGAAATATTTTGAAGAATTTGGCGGATTTTACAGCGGAGGCGAATCGTTTGAGGGTGATTGTTCTGGAGAAGGAGAGAGCGAGACAGCAGCGCATCAGGCATCGTAGACGACGTTTGTGGATCCACCCCATCACAGCCAAGAGAATGACGCGTGGGGTCTATTCTACACTATGCATGGACCTTCGACGAAACCCGGATAAATTTTTTGGATATGTTAGGATGAAAATGGAGAATTTTGATTACTTGGTGGAGCGCATTGCACACCTCATAAGAAAAGCGGACACCTATTGCCGCTTCTCTGTTTCACCCGCAGAGCGTCTGATGGTGACTTTAAGGTAAGCCACATTTATTGGATATGCTCGCATCAGAGCACACTTTCACTGCAATCTTGTTGGTGGTAGTTTGTATCTCCAAGTGTTATAGGTCAGTTTTGGTATGTAATGCTGTGATTTTAAACTAATTTATTGTTTTTTAATTCCCCACAGATTTATTGCAACTGGAGAATCCCTTTCGTCACTGCATTTCCAGTACAGACTCGGGATTTCCACCATATCTGGAATTGTGAAGTACACATGCCGTGCACTGTGGGACTCCTTAGCTGAAGAGTTTTTACCAGAGCCCACAACAGAGAGGTGGATTGAAATTGCTGACAAGTTTCAACAGATATGTCAGTTTCCAAACTGCTTGGGCGCTGTGGACGGGAAACATATCCGCATTGTAAAGCCAGCCGGATCGGGATCGGAATATTTCAATTACAAGAAATATTTTTCAATTGTCCTCATGGCCATCGCTGACGCGGAATACAAATTTATTGCGGTTGATATTGGGGCCTATGGCCGCTCCAATGACTCTCAAGTTTTCAAACTGTCTGCCATGGGGCGTAAACTGTATGGAAACACCTTCCAGTTCCCACCACCTAGACCGCTGCCGCAAACATCTGGTCCACCTATGCCATTTGTCTGTGTAGGGGATGAAGCCTTCCAGCTGTCAGAACACCTTTTGAAACCGTACTCTAGCAGAGGATTGACAAGACAAAAACGCATTTTTAATTACCGCCTCACAAGAGCAAGAAGAATGGTTGAATGTACCTTTGGTATTCTGACAGCCAAATGGCGGGTCCTATTGACTGCGATCAACCTCAAGACAGAAACTGTGGACGAGGTGATCAAAGCGTGCGTGGTACTCCACAATTTTGTTATCTGCAAGGAACCCATTTCCATTGAGGACACCTCTGAAGAAACCACCTTGCAAGATTACCATAACATTACCACTAGAAGTTCTGTGACGGTTTCAGTAATGAGGGACAATTTTGCACTATACTTTATGTCACCTCAAGGCAGAGTACACTGGCAGGATGACAGAGTGTGAAAGATTTGTGCCCAACCAAACTTGTGTACCTTCTGTACCAACAGTATATACCTTTGCCAACCAAAGTTGGCTATCTTGTCATGGTCTCTATTTTTAGCTTTAGGCCACAGGTGTGTACCTGGTTGTGTTTTATGCAAAGTATTTCACCTTTTAACAAAAGTTGTGTACATTGTTAGGAAATCACCAACAATAAACACAACTTTTTAGGTGAAATACTTTGCTTCAAACACAACCAGGAACACAACTGTGGCAAAAAGCTAAAATTTACCCACAGTTATATACCTAGTTTTGAATACCATTTCACCTTTTAAATACCCTGTATTTAACCTTTTTCGCCGCAGAAAGAAATGACAGACAACCAGTGTAAAATAATTTAACTTTTATTGAAAAATGTTTTTTTTAGTAAACTTTTTTAAAATTTTAATAAACTTGTTTAATAAAACTTTGAAACTATAAAACTGAAACCATAAAACTGGTCATTTTTATATAAATACACACATTATAAATCTGTGTAGTGTGTGGTGGAAATACTGCTGTAGGGGCTGCGGGACACTTCGACACTGGGAGTGTGGAGAGAGGACTGGGATCATGGTGGGGAAGGAACAGTTAGAGGTGAAGGTGTGGAAAAAACTACAGAATGGGTGGACATGTGGGAAGCAGAAGAGGTGGTGGGTGGTGGAGTGGAGGGTTGGGCAGGGACTGTAGGAGCAGATGATGTTGATGGCAAGTTGTATGGGGAAGGAGTTTGGTACGGGGCAGGTTGCTGGAAGTGGGGAGATGTCTGGTATGGGGCAGGTTGCTGGAAGTGGGGAGATGTCTGGTACGGGGCAGGTTGCTGGAAGTGGGGAGATGTCTGGTACGGGGCAGGTTGCTGGAAGTGGGGAGATGTCTGGTACTGTGGAGGTTGCTGGTACTGGGGAGTTTGCAGGTACTGGGGAGGTCGCTGGTACTGGGGAGGTTGCTGGTGCTGGGGAGGTTGCTGGTGCTGGGGAGGTGGATGGTGCTGGGGAGGTGGATGGTGCTGGGGAGGTGGATGGTGCTGGGGAGGTGGATGGTGCTGGGGAGGTGGATGGTATGTAATAGGAGGGGGAGGATGGAAAGTGGCTGGAGGTGGATGGTATGTAATAGGAGGGGGAGGATGGAAAGTGGCTGGAGGGGGTGTAGATGTAATAGGAGGGGGAGGATGGAAAGTGGCTGGAGGGGGTGCAGGTGGAGGAACTACTGTGGTGGGAGGAGGAGGTTGGGAGGTAACTTGCTGGAGAGCAGCGTGGCATGAATGCATTACATGCATCTGCTGGGCAGGAGAGAGCGTTTCCATGCGCTCCACAACAGACCTGAAAAAGGTGTGGTTTGGCGAAGATCTTGCTTCTGAATGCATGGTTTGCAGAAGTGTCTTCACCTCCAGAATGCTGGAGTTGATCTGCTGATAGCCTGCGGAGATTTGCTCTGACAAGACTTTTAGACAGTTCTGGAAAGATGCATTCAGATGCAAGAACTCTGGCACATAAGTCTTTTCCTGACCCCTCTGCCGCTGCCGCCCAGTACCCGCAGGTGTACTAGAGGTGGCAGGGGCAGAAGGGTGGGGTAAAGGGAAAGCGATCTCCTCACCAGCAGCAGTTTCATGTAATGTAGGCGGCCACGATGCTCCTGTGCTGGTGGATGGGACAGATGGGTCGAATGTGTGGGAAGGCTGGGAAGGTGCAGATCTACCGGGGCGGTCGAAGTGTCCCTCGGTGCCGGTCTCCTCAGGGATCGCCTCAGAAGGGTCCAATCGTGCAGGCTCCCGAGTGCTGCTCACCGTGCTGTGTAATAAAGAGAAAAAAAAACAATTAAAATACTGACATGGTATGGCCCTGGCTGAAAAAAAAATTTACATCTAACATTTTTTTTCACATGTGGTGTGTAATATTTACCTTCTGGTGACCATTGTTTCCCGGAGGAACGACAGGGCTTCTGCGTACTTGTACTTGCTCCTGCGTCCTCCAGATCCACTCGGGGCCTGCATCTCTTTATTGAACTCCTTCTTGAAACGATCCCTCACAGACCGCCACCGATTCACAATTCTGTTCCCTGAAACGAGAAAGGAGTGGTTAGTATACAACATCAGTGTTTCCCAAACTCCAGTCCTCATGGTCCCCAGGGGTCATGTTTTCAGGATTTCCATAGTAAATAGAAATCCTGAACACATGATCCGTGGGGACCACGAGGACTGGAGTTCGGGAAACACTGGTTTACATCAAGCAACCGGTACTGTATATACTTACGCTCTGTAATCTGGGCCCGAACATCGAGGTCCTCCCAGCGGCCCACAAGGAGCAAACAGATTTCCTCCCAGAGTCGTCGGGTAACGATCAGGTCAGCGTGGCGGCGGTCAGCCATATTCCAGAGCGGCTCCCTTTCTCTGACGAGATTTATGAGGTGGTCCACATCAATCCCTCCATCCTCACTGTCAGAGTCGGGAGCATGCTGTGAAGGCTGTTAAAGAAAAAGACAAAAATAACATAATTAGCCTCCACATAAGAAATGAAATAAAAAGTGCAAAAAAACAAAGCAAAAATATTTATACTTACACGCTGGTGACCGCCGCGTTGCTGTCGCCGACGACCCTGGGAGGCACTGAGAGGACCTCTTGGCCGAGCACCAGATTGGGAAGACTAGAGAAGAAAACAAAAAATGTTATGTCTTTGGATGTAGGCATTTGTTTGCTGTGTGTGGTCTGCAGAACATTGTTTTCTATGTGTTGTGTGTAGTGTGATGTTGTGTTTCTGCGTTTGATGCAAAAAACTTACCAATTGTGAGCCCACTCCAGGTGTCTGTCCACCCCTTCCTTCTTCTTCTGGGAGCTCCTCTTCATCTTGTGAATCCTGTTTTGAAATAAAAGGCAATGAATAGACATATATTACAGAGATGATGGATTTTGGAAATAAAAACTTACCGTCAAACGCTGACGATGCGAGGGAGGGCTCCCAGAAGATGATGTGCTGTCTTCCTGGTGGCCACACTCCATGCCTGTGGGTGGTGTTCCAGCTGCTGCCATTGCTGCTGCTGCATCTATTGTGCGGCTGTTGAATAAAGAGAAAGAAAGGGCCAATGAATATCTTGATATTCAATAGCCCTAGTTTGGAGGAATGGGGGATTTGATAATTACCGTCTCTCATCTGCTGCTGGACTCCCCTCCCGTTGTTCAGCATGCTGCTCCAATCGGGGTGGTGCTGATGGTGCTGCTGCAGATGTCTCCTGCCTTCTCCTGCGCCTGGTTGCTGTCTTGGGTGGCATGTTGGGTGTGGCTGAGGGTCCCACTGTCTTGCTTTTATATATGTCTTGTGGGCAGAGCTACTGAGCATGCTCAGACCAAAAAAACGGATCCGGCGCATTGCGGCGCTCATAGGCTTTCATTGTGTGAAAAAGCCGGACGCGCCGGATCCGGCGTGTCCGGCTTTTTCGCCGGAGACAAAAAACGTTACAGTAGCCGTTTTTTCCAGACGCCAGATCGCGACACATTGCCGGATCCGGCGAAAACCGGATGAAACGCATGGCCATCCGGCGCGATACGGCGCAAATGCAAGTCAATGGGGGGGAAACCGGATCCGGCATTGCATTTCGCCGGATCCGGTTTCTGTCAAAAGCGCCGGATCGCGCCTGACGGCGAAAACCTGATGTGTGAAAGAGGCCTTAATGTGTAAATGAGCTATTAGGATCTATGGGTGGGACACTGATCTGCATGAGAATCTTCCTCCAGAGCTTAAATTAAATAAAAGGGGCATTACCAGCATGAGACATGAAGCACAGTATAGTGGACAGTTATTAAAAGTCTCACACTGCACACTGGTAACACACCCTTTCTTTTAAAATAAGCTCTGGAGGCAGATTCTCAGGGAGATCAGTGTCTTAACAGCTAAATTATATATTGTAAAAACTGGATTTCTTTGGAGTAAGATATCAGTGGCTTGATCAGGTTCTATCGATAAGTCTGCAGTGGATATGTGTGACTGTGACTGCAGACTTATAAATTCCCATAGCGCACACACTGCAATGTGAGGGTTCAGTGGTTTCTGAGCTTGGAACGGAGGGTATGCATGCGTTGTTCATACTCCCGGCCAGAGTCTGTCCAGTGGGCATAAACTTGTAAGGAGTGAGGCCGCTCCCTCTAGGAGTCCACACCCACTGGCCGGCCATGCCTCTAGTTGAGGAGCAGACTCACTCTATACAAGTGTATGGAGCAAGGCCGTGCTTACTGGATGGATCTGGACAGGAATAAGTATAACGCACACCATATGGTCCCAGCTCGTAAACCATCGAATCTCCGCAGTGCGTAGTGTGTGCGCTGGAGGAATTCATAGGCCTGCACTCACAAAGAATGAATGATGACTAATCAAATTGGACCTGACAACCCCTTTAAAGAAGAAAGCTTGTCCACATTGGTTCTTATTGTGTTTTTTTTTTTAATCTCCTAGAACAAACATCCTTGTTGAAATATTATAGAAAAAACAAGGGTTGATTTCTTTTCCATTCCTTCCATTTTCTTCTGGTAGGAATGCTCAAGTGGGCTTTACAAAGAAAGTACGTAGTATGCCTAGTTTTATACAGCAGATAGAGCACATGAGGGGCTTCTGCTGCAGGCGGTTGTTTAAAAGCCAGAGAGTAGAGTTGAGCGATACCGTCCGATACTTCAAAGTATCGGATCGGAATCGATCGGCCGATCTTAAAAAAAAGTATCGGTATCGCCGATTCCGATACCGGAAGTCCCATTCAAGTCTATGGGACTTCCGGTATCGGAATAAGAAAAACCCTGTTTTTGCCTTGTACAGCCTCTCTGGGGTCTGTACGGGCCTTTCGGGGGGCTGTGCCGGCCTGCCAGGGGGTCTGTGCAGGCTCCGGTGGTCTGTGCCGGCCTGCCGGGGGGCTGTGCCGGCCTGCCAGGGGGTCTGTGCAGGCTCCGGTGGTCTGTGCCGGCCTGCCGGGGGGTTGTGCCAGCCTGCCGGTGGTCTGTGCAGGCTCCGGTGGGCTGTGCCGGCCTGCCGGGGGGCTGTGCCGGCCTGCCGGGGGGCTGTGCAGGCTCCGGTGGTCTGTGCCGGCCTGCCGGGGGGCTGTGCCGGCCTGCCGGTGGTCTGTGCAGGCTCCGGTGGTCTGTGGCGGCCTGCCGGGGGGATGTGCCGGCCTGCCGGTGGTCTGTGCAGGCTTCGGGGGTCTGTGCAGGCATCGTCTGATGGGACTACCATGACAGTGATTGACACATTAGCCAATGATGGGACAGTAGTAGTCCCATCATCCGGCTAATGTGTTGAATGTAAAAAAAAAAAAAAAAAAAAATTACATGCTACATACATGCTACATACATACAACATGCATAATACATACATGCTACATTCGTACTACATACTACATACATGCTACATTCACACTACATATATACTACATGCAACATACATACTACATGTATACTACATGCATGCAACATGCATACTACATATATACTACATGCAACATACATACTACATATATACTACATGCATGCAACATGCATACTACATATATACTACATGCTACATACATACTACATATATACTACATGCATGCTACATACATACTGCATGCTACATACATACTACATGCTACATACATACTACATATATGCTACATACATACTACATATATACTACATGCATGCTACATACATACTACATGCATGCTACATACATACCACATATATACTACATACATACTACATGCATGCTACATGCTACATGCATACCACATACATACTACATACATACTACATACATACTACATGCATGCTACATGCATGCTACATGCTACATACATAACACATATATACTACATGCATGCTACATACATACTACATGCTACATACATACCACATACATACTACATACATACTACATGCATGCTACATACATACTACATGCTACATACATACTACATATATACTACATGCATGCTACATACATACTACATATATACTACATGCATGCTACATACATACTACATGCTACATACATACCACATACATACTACATACATACTACATGCTACATGCTACATACATACTACATATATACTACATGCATGCTACATACATACTGCATGCTACATGCATGCTACATACATACTACATACATACTACATGCTACATACATACCACATATATACTACATACATACTACAAAAGTCCCTAGTCTCACTTTATGCCATTGCTGTGTGGGAATTTCCCACACAGCAATGGCATAAAGTGAGACTAGGGACTTTTTTTTTTTTAAGTGGCAGAGGAATACAGTGCGGAAGGATACCTACCTTCCATCATTGGATTCCTGCAGCCCGTAGAGAACGGCAGCATCAGCTGATGCTGCAGTTCTCTACCCAAGATCGTCGTGGGACACACTCGTGGACTGCTTCGGATCGTGGGTGAGTATTTTTGTGGTTTGTTATGTTAATATTTATTCTGTAAAAGACAATGGCTTCGGGGAACAATGTGACAAGTATTGGTAAGTATGTTACTCTATGTTATATGTACTGTATGTCTATGTATGTATTGTATGAATGTATTGTATGTAGTATGTATGTAGTATATATGTGGTATGTATGTAGCATGTAGTATGTATGTAGTATGTATGTAGCATGCATGTAGCATGCAGTATGTATGTAGCATGCATGTAGTATATATGTAGTATGTATGTAGCATGTAGCATGTAGTATGTATGTAGTATGTATGTGGTATGTATGTAGCATGTAGTATGTATGTAGCATGCATGTAGTATGTATGTAGTATATATGTAGTATGTATGTAGCATGCATGTAGTATATATGTAGTATGTATGTAGCATGTAGTATGTATGTAGCATGCATGTAGTATGTATGTAGTATGTATGTAGTATGTATGTGGTATGTATGTAGCATGTAGTATGTATGTAGCATGCATGTAGTATGTATGTAGTATATATGTAGTATGTATGTAGCATGTAGTATGTATGTAGCATGCATGTAGTATATATGTAGTATGTATGTAGCATGTAGTATGTATGTAGCATGCATGTAGTATGTATGTAGTATGTATGTAGTATGTATGTGGTATGTATGTAGCATGTAGTATGTATGTAGCATGCATGTAGTATATATGTGTTATGTATGTAGCATGTATGTAGTATGTATGTAGTATGTATGTGGTATGTATGTAGCATGCATGTAGTATGTATGTAGTATATATGTGGTATGTATGTAGTATGTATGTAGTATGTATGTAGTATGTATGTAGCATGCAGTATGTATGTAGCATGTATGTAGTATGTATGTAGTATGTAGTATATACAGTATGTAGTATGTATGTAGCATGTAGTATGTATGTAGCATGCATGTAGTATATATGTAGTATGTATGTAGCATGTAGTATGTATGTAGCATGCATGTAGTATGTATGTAGTATATATGTGGTATGTATGTAGTATGTATGTGGTATGTATGTAGCATGTAGTATGTATGTAGCATGCATGTAGTATATATGTAGTATGTATGTAGCATGTAGTATGTATGTAGCATGCATGTAGTATGTATGTAGTATGTATGTAGTATTTTTTTTTTTTTTTTTTAACATTTAACACATTAGCCGGATGATGGGACTACTACTGTCCCATCATTGGCTAATGTGTCAATCACTGTCATGGTAGCAGGCATCGCCAGATGGGACTTATAGTCCCATCGGACGATGCTTGCACAGACCCCCGGACATCAGCACAGCCCCCCGGCAGGCCGGCACAGCCCCCCGGCAGGCCGGTACAGACCCCCACAGGGTGCACAGACCACCGGCAGGCCGGCACAGCCCCCCGGCAGGCCGGTACAGACCCCCACAGGGTGCACAGACCACCGGCAGGCCGGCACAGCCCCCCAGCAGGCCGGTACAGACCCCCACAGGGTGCACAGACCACCGGCAGGCCGGCACAGCCCCCCGGCAGGCCGGTACAGACCCCGGGCAGTCCACACAGCCCCCCGGCAGGCCGGCAGAGACCCCCGGAAGGCCCGAAATGACGGCGCATCATGATGCGCACACACCGCGCATCATGATGACGTCATTTCGGCTGTCAGTCAACTTTGAACTTCAACTTCCGATTCCGATGCCGACTTCCGATATTGAAAAAATATCGGAAGTCGGTATCGGAATTCCGATACAGCAAGTATCGGCCGATACCCGATACTTGCGGTATCGGAATGCTCAACACTACCAGAGAGTGATCTTTTCTGACATTTGTGATAAAAATTCTGAAAACCAATTAGATTTTTTTTATATATTTTACTCATTGTTTTTTGACATGAGATATAAACATACATAAATAAAATATGGATTTTGTATTTCTTTTGAATTTTTTTTTTTTACAATTAGTGTTTATTCTTTAATAACAAAATAATACCTATTTCCAGTCTGAATAACATACGGCCAAATAGAATTATTTGGTCAGGAAAAGAAGATTCCAATGCTCATCGTTTCCATCAGGAGGAAACTGCCATGATAGCAATGATGTATAGTTCAGCACTGTGCATTTTATTCCATATTATTCAACAGATGGAGTAGGTCATTTCCATTGCTCATCAACTGTCTTTCCTTTAAGCAAATGCTTGACACATCACTGGCTGCTCTGATAGACATTATCCTGGCAGCCATCAGAAGGAAGAGCAGATACTGTAAAAGTGATGGAAATCAGTATTACAAATTCTACCTTCACATTTTTGAAAATATCCACTTTTAAATTATTTTTCAGAGTTTATAAGCTGCTCTATTTATAATCAATTAATTTTTCTTCTATGTGACGAGTCATGCACATTAATTAAACAAAGTAAATATGTTCTAGCTCCTAAGTTAATGTAGCACTGGTTAATATAGAGTTCTATTCATAAATATTCTTCCTGTTCGTCTTTATTGCCTGCTTTAAAAGATATGTTCTTAAAGGAGTCGTCTTACACTAACATTTATTTTAAACCTAAAAGTCTATCTATTTAATGTCATAATCTAATGTCTTATCTAATATACTTTAATTAAATAGTTTGCATCCCTAGTGCTAGTTAACTGCTTTATTATTATTTTTTTTTACTACTCCCTGATATGAAGCATGGTCAGTGAAGTCTGGGCTAGTCCCTGCTCAACTGACATACGTCGGTTGTCAATTCCAATGGATGCTCGGTAGCAACTTGTCACTGTGCACTACTGTTCTCTGACCACAGTGACAGTGCGCTCCATTGCTGGCTCTGATGAGAAGTGATAAGTTGGCAAGAGAGTGCACTGTCAGTGCTCATTGTAAGTGTAATTGGAGAACGAGAGAGCATAGAACAGCCCTTCCCCTGCAAGTGATCTCACTTCAGGGGGCAGCGTTATTCTCTGCTCAATCGTCTCCTTGCAATGCTTACTGACAGTGCTCTCTCTTGTTGGCTCATCACTTCTCATCAGAGCCTGAGAGGGAGCACATTGTGACTGTGCACATTGCACAGTGACAAGAATCTATTGAGAATACATTGGAATTGACAACCGACACATGCTCAGTAAAGTGGAGACATGCCAAGCCCCCGAAACAGATATTACTGATAATGTTTTGTTGTGGAGTGGGGGCAGTAGCTGTGGCAGTTACATGAAGTAGTAAAAAAAACAAAAGAAAGCAGTTAGATAGCCTAGTGAGGGAATGGTAGTGACTCTATAATTTATATGTACATTTGTGCTCAAAAGTTTACATACCTCAGCAGAATTTTTGCTTTCTTGACCTTTTTTTGAAAATATGAATGATAACACCAAAACTTTTGTCTCCACTCATGGTTAGTGGTTGTATGAAGCCATTTATTGTCAAACTAGTGTATTTTCTCTTTTTAAATCATGACAACCCAAAACATCCAAATGACCCTGATCAAAAGTTCACACACCCTGGTGATTTTGGCCAGATAACATGCACAGAAGATGACACAAATGGGTTTTAATGGCTACTAAAGGAAACATCCTCACCTGTGACCTGTTTGTTTGTAATTAGTATGTGTACATAAAATTTAAGTGAGTTTCTGGGATCCAGACAGACCCTTGCATCTTTCATCCAGCCACTGTCGTTTCTGGATTGTGCGTCATGGGGAAAGCAAAAGCATTGTCAGCAGATCTAAGGGAAAAGGTAGTTTAACTTTATAAAACAGGAAAGGGATGCAAAAAGATATCCAAGGAATTGATAATGTCAGTCAGCAACGTTCAAACTGTGATTAACAAATGGAAAAACAGGGGCTCTATAAAAACAAAACCATGGTCAGTTAGACCAACAAAAATTTCATCCATAACTGCCACGAAAATTGTTTGGGTTGCAAAGAAAAACCCACAAATAACATCAGCTGAAATACTGGACTCTCTGAAAACTAAGGGTGTGGCAGTTTCAAGATGTACAAAAAGGAGGCACTTTAATAAAAATGGGCTGCATGGTTAAGTCTCCAGAAAAAGTCATTACTGTGCAAGTACCACAAAGTATCTCGCCTACAATATGCAAAACAGCACAGAGACAAGCCTCAAAACTTCTGGAACAAGGTAATTTGGAGTGATGAGGCCAAAATTTAACTTTTTGGCCACAACCATAAATGTGACATTTGGAGAGAGGCCAACAAGGACTATGATGAAAGGAACACCATTCCTACTGTAAAGCATGGAGGTGGATCACTGATGTTTTGGGGATATGTGAGATACAAAGGGACAGGGAACTTGGTCAAAGTGAAAGGAAAGATGAATGCAACACGTTATCAGCAAATACTGTAGGCAAATTTACAATCATCAGCCCAGAAGCTGCGCATGGGACGTACTTGGACGTTTCAACATGACAACAATCCAAAGCACAATGCTAAGTCAATCTGTAATTGGCTACAGCAGAATAAAGTAAAGGTTCTGTAGTGGCCATCTCAGGCTCCTGACCTCAATATCATTGAGCCACTCTGGGGAGATCTCAAGCACACAGTTCATGCTAGACAGTCCAGGAATTTACAGGAACTGGAGGCTTTTTGCCAAGAAGATTGGGCAGCTTTGCCATCTGAGAAAATAAAGAACCTCATCCACAACTACCACAAAAGACTTCAAGCTGTCATTGATGTTAGAGGGGGCAATACACGGTATTAATAAATGGGATATGTGAACTTTTGATCAGGGTCATTTTCATGTTTTAGACTGTAATTATGTTTTAAAAAGAGACAATAATTGGCTTCACCCAACCACTATCCATGAGTGGAGAAAGTTTTGGTGTTATCATTCATATTCTCTGAAAAAGGCCAAGAAAGCGAAAATTGTGCTGGGGCATGTAAACTATTGAACAAAACCGTATTAGAAAAGAAATTATATTATCACAATAAACAGCCTTACAGATAAAGCTAACGGACAATACTCTATACTCCTCCTTCTAGACCTGTCCTCTGCTTTCGACACAGTTGACCACTGCCTCCTACTACAGATCCTCTCCTCCTTTGGCATCAAAGACCTCACCCTATCCTGGATCTCCTCATACCTTTCAAACCGCACATTCAGCGTCTCCCACTCCCACACTACCTCCTCATCCCACCCTCTCTCTGTTGGAGTCCCCCAAGGCTCTGCTCTAGGACCCCTACTTTTCTCAATCTATACACTTGACCTGGGGCAACTCATAAAGTCCCATGGATTCCAGTACCACCTTTATGCTGATGATACTCAGATCTACCTCTCTGGCCCAGACTTCACCTCTCTGCTGTCCAGAATCCCAGAGTGTCTATCAGCCATATCCTCCTTCTCCTCTCGCTTCCTCAAACTCAATGTAGACAAATCTGAACTGATCATCTTTCCCCCATCTCACAGATCTTACTTACCCGACTTATCTATAACAATTGACAACATCACGTTTTCCCTTGTACCGAGGTCCGCTGCCTCGGAGTAACCCTTGACTCTGCCCTGTCCTTCAAACCGCACATCCAAGCTCTCTCCACCTCCTGTCGCCTCCAGCTCAAAAATATTTCCAGAATCCGTCCTTTCCTCAACCCTCATTCTACTAAAATGCTTGTACATGCCCTCATCATCTCCCACCTCGACTATTTCAACATCCTTTTCTGTGGCCTCCCTGCTAACACCCTCGCACCTCTCCAGTCCATCCTTAACTCTGCCGCCCGACTAATTCATCTCTCTCCTCACTACTAATCCACTTCTCCCCTCTGCAAATCTCTTCACTGGCTCCCATTCCCTCAGCATATCCAATTCAAATTACTATTACTGACCTACAAGGCCATCTATAACCTGTCTCTTCCATATCTCTCTGAACTAATCTCCCGATACCTTCCCTCACGTAATCTCCGGTCCTCTCAAGACCTCCTTCTCTCCTCCACACTTATTCGCTCCTCACCCAACCGCCTCCAAGACTTCTCCCGAATAGCCCCCATCCTCTGGAATTCTTTGCCCCAACACGTCCGACTATCAACAACAATCGAATCCTTTAGAGGGAACCTGAAAACCCATCTCTTCAGGAAAGCTTACAGCCTGCAATGATCCCCGCTGCCTCCTCACCACTACTGGAGCTACCTTCTCACCATCACTGGAGCTGCTGCAATCCCCCAACCTACTGTCTCTTCCCCACTATCCTGTAGAATGTAAGCCCGAAAGGGCAGGGTCCTCTCTCCCCTCTATATCAGTCTGTGATTGTTAGGTTGTTTACTGTAAGTGATATCTGTAATTTGTATGTAACCCCTTCTCATGTACAGCACCATGGAACCAATGGTGCTTTATAAATAATAATAATAATAATAATAATAATAATAATAATAATAATAATAATAAAACAGATAGGAATTTAGGATTAAAATACATTTTAGTTTCAGACCACCACTTTAAACAAGAAATTCATTATTGGTCAACAATTCGTTATTTGTCACTACTAATCTAGTCTTCTCTTTCAAATGATTTTTATTGAAATTTCAATTTTAAAGGGGAAGATAGGGGTTACAGAAGGGAAAAGGGGAAATAAAATATAGAGAGCTCCGCTCTACTTCTCAACTTTGGACATGGAAATATTGTAACAGATACTTATATAATTCGGATTATAACATATTAGATAGTAGGTATAATGAAAGGCAGGCTTATTGAAACTTAAAATTCCACTCTTCCCACTTCAAGTAATATTTGTTTAATGTACCCGAGTGAAAAGCTGCAGTATTTTCTCTTCCAGCCAACTATGTGTACGTAAGAGATCTATAATATCAGCGAGTTTAGGCACATCAGGTTTTTTCCACCATGTAGCAATGCTATTTTTTACCATCAAGAGGATATGTATAATCACAAATTTAATAGATCGGTTGATATTCTCTAAGTCCAAGGACAAAAGCGCCACTCGCGGAGTAATCTCAATAGGGGTCTGAGATAATGAGGCCACATGAAGTTGAACTTGCGTCCATAAACCTCGCAGTATTGGGCAGCACCAGAATATATGATACAGGTTTCCAGGCTGAAGGTAGCCCCTCCAGCATAAGGGCGAAATGTCTGTGCTGATATGCGCCAGACGCGTGGGCGCATAATATCAACGAAGCATAACTTTTAAATAAGTCTCGTGCAAGCTCATCGACACAATGGATCTATAGGAGAGTTTGATCGCATGTGCCCACTGATCCAACTGTATGGACGAGTTGAGGTCTGCCTCCCACCTGGTCATGTGATCATTTTTAGAACATTCAGTATCCCCATTAAAACAAAGGTAAATACTTTTGAGAGACCATTTGGTTTTTAGAGTGGGGTTACCCACTAGTGCAGCAATGAGGTTCAAATTGGAGACTTTGTTACGAAGTAATTTCTGAATATTATCTTTCAACATCAAGTATGGCATAAACTCCACAAAAGGAAGATGGAATCTGTCCTTGAGCTTAGAGAAAGAGAGCAAATTACTTCCATCCCACAGGTCGCCAACCCTTGTAACTTTTGAATCATACCATACCTTTGATAATGAGAATTTAAAGAGAGTCAAAACAAATTTGAGGGGAAGAGACTTTAGGATAGCTAGTTTATCATCATTTTTTTTTTAGTTTAGCATATTTCCTCTAGGCATCGAAAATGGCATCAAAGATCGGATGACCATGTGATCTTGATGTACATTCTATTATATATTTGAGTAAAAGATCCCTTAAGGATGTATAGTCATTATGATCCAATTCTAAGTCCAACCATGAAGGACATTCCCCCTCCTTAAACCAATTGTTACTATGCCTGATAAGAGTCGCTTGATGGTAGGCCCATAGGTTTGGTAATGCCACTCCTCCGTTATTTTTACTTCTATATAAAACATTACGTGCTATCCGCGGTTTTTTATTTTGCCAAATAAATGAATTTATCAGATTTTGTAGCTTAATTATCAGTTTCAGATGAACCTTCAACGGGATCGTTCGGAAAACATATAAAATCTTAGGTAAGATAAAGGACTTAACCACCAGTACTCTTCCGAACAATGTGAGTTCCATAAGGCCGAAGTGGTCAAAATCCTTGGAGATAGTTTTAGCAAGAACATCAATATTGGACAACACAATAGTTTGGACATCGTGTTTAATATTGATGCCTAAGTATGTCAAGCTCCTCTTCTCTAACTGAAACTCAGTCCGGTCCAATATGTCCTCAATATCTTCACGTGCTAAACCAAAAAGGTAGAATTTTAGAGTTAGAGTTATTAATTTTAAAAAAGGAAATGTTAGATAACTGTTCTAGTATTATTTTTAGGTCCTCCACAGATGCAATCGGGTTTGTGAGTGATAGAAATAGGTCATCGGCGAAGAGGTTAATTTTATGGGAGCGAGCTTTAGTTTGAATTCCTGATATTGAAACAGATGTCCTAATGGCTTCAGCAAGAGGCTCAATGGCAATTGCGAAAAGTAGGGGGGATAAGGGACATCCTTGCCTGGTGCCGTTGGTGATAGCGAAAGGTTTAGAGAGATGATTATTTAGGTATACTCTAGCAGTAGGTTCTTCGTATAATGAAAATATACTGGATATAAACTTATTATCAAAACCAAACTTGGACAATGTGCTTTGGAGATATAGCCAGTTTACTCTGTCAAACTCCTTTTCAGCGTCGAGGGATAGAAACTAGTAGGGAGTATTACAGGATTTTATCATGTTTAGAATATTAATTATTCTCCTAGTGCCATCAGACGCTTGTCTACCTACTATAAATCCCGCTTGACCATCTTGAATCAATTTTGGAAAGATGGTTTTAAGCCTATCCGCTAGCATCTTGGCATAGATCTTAACGTCACTATTAAGTAAGGAAATAGGCCTAAAATTTTCCACCTTGTCGGGTTCGCCTTTCCCTTTAGGTATTACTATTACTGTAGCTTCTAACATATTTTTGGGAAAGTATCCTCTAGTTGATACCTGGCCAAAAAGAGATTGTAAATGTGGGGTCAGTAGGTTAGAAAACGTTTGATAGTATTCGTTAATGAAGCCATCCGGGTCTGGAGATTTCAATGGTTTAAGGTGACAGATAGTGTCAGTTATTTCTTCCTTACTGATAGGGCGATTAAGAGAGTCTAGTTCCAAGTGATCAATTTGCGGAAGATTCAGACCCAAGAGGAAAGAATCAATAGACAACTGGCTTGGAACTGGATTTGAGGGATCAAGGTTTAAGTTGTATAGTTTTTCAAAATAGGCAGAAAAGACATTCACAATGTCCTGCGGATGTGTTTTCGTGGCCCCGGATGAGGATTGAATTGAGAGATTCTTTTACAAATACGTTCTTGTTTAAGCTTGTTCATCATATATTTAGTTGGACGATTTTTGGATGAGTAATAAGCGAGTTTGGAGGCTCTGATTGCCGAGTCATACTCATTCAAAATCTGAGCAGTAAGCTCTTGTCTCAGTTTCAGAATTTCCATGTGTATAGCATGGGATGGAGTACCTAATTTAGACTGCTGATCCTCTTTCGCCTTAATACTTTCTTGTAGACTAGTAATTTTTTCCCTGTTCTCCTTTTTATGCCTGGAGGAAAGGTGCATAAGGCATCCCCTAATAACCGCCTTGTGAGCCCGCCAAAGGGTGAATGGATCTATGTCATTGGTATAGTTTTCTTTGAAATAATTTTGTATGTAGTCCTTTAAAGATTTCCTATATTGGGGGAATTTGCGTATGTATGGTAAGGTTTGTTTTCCATAAAAATGCAGTATTAACTGAGAGTTCTATTACAAATTTAGCAATCACTGGAGTGTGGTCAGAAAAGGATTTATTAAGAATTTCCACCTTTTTGAATTTGGGTAGGGAGCATATATTGGTCAGAAATAGGTCTATCCTAGATGAGGAGCCATGGACATCAGAGTAGCAGGTATACTCACGGGAGGATGAGTTTAGACATCTAAAGGTATCGAATAATTAATTCCTGAGCAACCATTTGCCCAAGGATGAGGCCCACATGCGTGCAGAGGAGGAGGAATCAATACGTTTATCTGGCACCATATTAAAATCACCCAATATCATCAGTTCACCTTGTTTGATCTTGTTAAGTTTTTTAATGACCTTGTCGAAAAAGGGAAACTGTTTACTGTTTGGTGCATAAATGTTAGCTATAGTGAATGTTGTGCCATTAAGTTTGCATAGCAGAATGTGATATCTCCCCCTTGGGTCAACTACTTCACTGATGTACTGAAATGGTATTTTGTTGCTGATGATGGTCATGACTCCAGCTTTCCTCTTGTCCCCAAGTGCTTCAAAAGCATGAGTATAATGTTTGTGTTGAAATAGTGGGTGGTTATTTCTGATAAATTTCACTTCCTGAAGGCATACAATGTCTGCCTGGTATAGTTTTATTTCCTTCCAAATGATGTGCCATTTGTATCGGCTATTTAGACCTCTTACATTATATGACAAAATATTAATTTCCATCTGTAACTGCCTTAGACTTAAACAAAGACCAAAGTCTAGAAGTACGTATAGAATAATAACCTAACAAGAACAAGACAAACAGGAAAATTACAAAGCATAGTTAGAACTATGGAGTTCCCCTGGGAGAAACCGGCCTAGGTTTCTCTCCTTAGTTTGGGGTAAAAAAAATGTGGTGAAGGTCGTACGCGACCAGCCATTTCTCTTTTAAAATAAAGTAAATTGTCGTTATTTTAGAAAATAGAGGTTAAGTATTGGAAACCATAGGTGTGAGCTAAGGTGAAAATCATCCATTATCTTTATACTCTTTTTGAATATATGTAAGAAAATCTTGTCCCTCTTTCGGGTTTTCTAGTAATATATTCTTCCGCTTGAATCACACAATTAATTTGGTAGGGAAACCCCACCTGTAAGAAATTTCTAAATCTCTTAGTTTAGCGGTCACTTCTTTGAACAACCTCCTAGCCTCCATGGTGTTTCTGGAGAAGTCCGAGAACACCTTATTGTTTTCATAAGGAACTGGAAAAGCGTTCTTATTGCGTATGAATTTCAAGATCCCTTCCTTCGTTTCATAGAAAAGTAGACGCAAAATGACGTCACTGGGCTTATCTAGGGGGATACCCTTGGGGCGTGGAAGTCTGTGAATCCTATCTATAGTTAACTGAATATCTGAAAGAATTGCTTTTTTAAAGAGAGATTTGGCATATACCGCGAGATCATCTTGAATTATGGTCTCCGGGATCCCTCTAAGTTTTAGATTGTTTTGACGACTCCTATCTTCAATGTCTGTCATCTTTTGTTTCATATACAAAACCTCCTCCCTCGGAGCCAAATTCTGTTGCATGAGAGTTTCTGTACTAGTCTCCACTTTCGTGATTCTGCCCTCGTTTTTTTCAAATCTGTTAGAGAATTTGTCACTCACTTCTTGAATAAGGTTCCTCTGTGTCTCAAAACGTAAAGTAATTGAGTCTTTGAGTGCCTTGCAAAAATTGGCTAGTACCCCCTCCGACACCTGTTTGTCTGAAGAGAGAAATGTCTCATGATTGACTAAATCAAGTGGAGGTGTACTTATGGATGGGACCCCTGTGCAACCCTTTTTGGGAAGAGGTTGTCTTGAACTACCGTTACTAGAGAGTTCATCTGAGGTGCTGTCAGAGTCAATCGCAGATGCCCCTTTCCCACGATGTCCCCCTTCCAAAGTCTTCCTTTTATTTGGTTGTGACAAGTCCATCTCATTTAGCCTATCATCAGTTTTATTAGACAGAGTAGATTGCTGAGATAATTCATGAAAGTCAATGAATTGATTTTTCTGAGACTGCTTTCCCTGCGCCAATTTCCCATGGCATGCATTGGAAGCAGCTGAAGAAGACCTATGTTGTCCTCAGCTGGATTTAATAGGACTGACTGAATTAGTGTGTTCCCTCACAGATCTGGGTTTAGTGTTGCTCCAATCCCTCTGGGTTCTATTAGTGAGCCCTTTATTTTTGGAATTCTCCGACGCCATGTTAGGATTTGAAGTCAAAGCGTAAAAGGGCCACAAGTCAGCGAAGTATATGCAAAGCAGTATAGTCAGAAAACGACACTGCAGTTAATGACAATATACAGTGTAACTCTATTGAATGTGCCTAGAGAACTAATCGATGATCTGTTTTACCCCGTTTCTTGCAGGGTGAAGACCGAAACACTCACCCCCAAGTTTTAATACCAGACCACAGTTTAGTAGTATCTGTAGACTATGAGCTGATGGAATGTAAACGCTGTCGTTTATATAACCAACAGACGGTCAATGCTCCCGATATTTAAAGTGTGTATTGAAATCCTGTAGTGGAGATCTATTAAGAAAGTAAGAGTATTCCGGCAATGTATCAGCAGAGAACCTCAATTTTGTGGAGGTATTATAAAGGTTGTAGTCTCCAGAACACGTAAAAAAAAAAAAAGGAAGGTAACGTCACCTATAAAGTGGAAGAATGTAAGCCCTTTACTCAGCCCGGCAGGGCTACTAGTTAGGAGTATAATAAATTTTGATCCAAATACTTCTCACAAAAGTAGAGGCGGTGTTCTAAAAGATTGAGTCAGTCTCCAAGGCTTATGAAAAATAACAATTGAAAATATTATATAAATATAGGCAATATATAGTACTTTACGCGAATATATGACCCACCAGAGCCCCAGCTTGTGTAATACCACTCTTTATGTGGGGTCTAAGTACTAGGTAAATATTTAAGAAAATGTTTTACCCGAGTTATTTCTTCTGCACTATATGACTCCTGAAAATGTTGCCACACTAATGTCAGTAGTCGATGTTAAAAGGTTCACCCTTAAGTAGACCGCAAAAATGTGTAGATTGAGCTCTTATAGAAGAAAGTCTCCTTCGTCTAGTATAAGACTGTAGACATAATAGGAGCTTGAGGAAAAGGTGCTGCCAATGAGTAGGTGAGAAAAGAAAAATTAAAAAATAGAAAAAAAATGAAATCGTGCAAATAAGACTCCAGTTGCAAAAGTAAACACCCCCCAAAGAAAAGGATGGAAAAAATCCCACAAAGAAGGGAAAAGTTAATGTCACCTGCAGAGAGAAGAGGTCCAAGCCTTTTGCTTAGCCCAGAAGGGCTATTAATTAGGTTTTCAATAGCTTCTTTTGCTTCTTCAGCTCAGCCGCTATATGAAGAATAGATCCGGTGACTGTCGGGCATCTCCTGTCTCGTCGCTGTAGCACTGAAATCTTCTGTTATTCTCTGTCTCCTGTGTCTTCTCCCTGTCGTCTCCTATTCTTCTTTCAATCTTCTTTCTTCCTTTTCTGTCTTCTTTCTACGGCTTGTCCTTTTGGCGTCTTTCTTCCTCTGGCTCCGCTGCAACTCCGCCTTCACCCTGCCTCTTGTTTACCTCAGAGCAGAGGCGGTGATTTTCGCGCCTTTTTTTCTTTGTAATGGCGCCTCACCTTCCCGCTCCGCTCAAAGCTGTGGTGACTCCTTATTACCTCACAGCGTCGTCCAGGCTGCCTGACACTTCAGAAAGAACTGGGGGCGCAAGTGGTCTTCTCTTCCATCCTCCCAGTGGATGGCCATGGAACAAGGAGGTGGAATAAGATTCTGCAGGTGAACAACTGGCTACGTTGATGGTGCCGTCAGCAACGGTTTGGTTTTCTGGATCACGGAGTGAATTACCTTTACGATGGACTACTTGCTAGAGATGGGGTGCACCTTACGAAGACTGGAAAGCAAGTATTTGGAAGTCGCCTTGCTACACTTGTAAGGAGAGCTTTAAACTAGAACAACATGGGAAGGGAAGCAAAAGGCCAGAAAAAGCCATACACCTGATAAATGCTATTGAGAACTCTGCTATTAGAAGTGGAAAGGAAGAACAAAGACAAAAGAATCTAAATAATAAAAATATTGGAGAAAGAGAAACCAATCACAAACTAAAATGTTTCTATACTAATGCACAAAGCATGGGCAACAAACAAGGAGAATTGGAACTACTAACACAGGAAAAGAAATATGATGTAATTGGAATCACTGAAACTTGGTGGGACAATACACATGATTGGAATACAAGACTAGAAGGACACAACTTATTTGCAAGAAACAGACTTGATAAACGAGGAGGGGGTGTTGCATTGTATGTTAGAAACGCGTATATCTGCACAGAGATTGAAGCTTCAGAGACTGGGAGTTCTGTGGAAACTGTTTGGGTAAGAATACAAGGACAGAACAATGGAAAGGACACCATTGTAGGCATTTACTACAGGCCGCCTGTGCAAGCTGAAGATATGGATGAACTCTTTATGCATCAAATGGCCAAGTTCTCCAAAAAATATGACATAGTTGTCATGGGAGATTTCAACTATCCAGACATTTGTTGGGAATCTCTCTCAGGCAAAACTAACAGGTCAAGGAAATTCTTATCCTCTTATCCTCCAGAAGACTGGAGAAGAGCAAATGTTGTTCCTATCTTCAAAAAGGGGAAGAAGGTGGACCCAGGCAACTATAGGCCGGTGAGTCTGACTTCTATACCAGGAAAGATCTTTGAACAACTGACAACTTTATCTTCCAAAAGGTAGGGGAGAAAACAAGGGGAACTGCTACCTTGGATCTAATCCTTATAAACAGGGAGGAAATGGTTGAGGAGGTAAAAGTGGCTGGGACCCTAGGAGGTAGCGACCATGCTATCTTAGAATTTTGGATAACTAGAGGAGGAAGACCTGTGAAGACTCAGACGTCAAGGTTAGATTTCAGAAAGGCAGATTTTAAGGGATTCAGAAAGATAATTGGAGGGATCCAATGGCTGGATATCCTTAAAGACAAAAATGTCCAGGAAGGATGGGAAATCTTGGAAAATGAAATTCTCAAAGCACAGTTGTTAACAATTCCGAAAAGAGGGAAGAATAGGAAGCATTTAAGGAAACCAGGATGGATGAACACAGAACTTAAGCACATGCTAAAAAGGAAGAAAAAAATGTTTATAAAATGGAAAGAGGGAGGCATATCTAAAGAAGAATATAATGCTGTCTGCAGAACCTGCAGGGCACAAATCAGATTATCTAAAGCTGACAATGAATTGAGGCTTGCAAGAGATGTCAAAAGCAATAATAAAGGATTTTGGGGATATGTCAAAAGCAAAAGAAAAGTCAAAGATGCTATAGGATTTTTAAAGGATGAAAATGATGAAATGGTAAGACTGGATGTTGAGAAGGCCGAACTTTTAAATTCCTATTTTGCATCTGTTTTTTCTCAGAAAGGAAATGTAACATCAACTGTTCTTCACTGTCCTATTAAGGGAATAGAAGAATCCAGGATATCTATAAACAGAAAGATAGTGAGGAAACACTTAGCTAACCTAAATGAATTCAAGTCTTCAGGTCCAGATGAATTACACCCCAGTGTACTGAAGGAGATAGCAGAAGAAACTTTTGAACCCCTCTCCATAATCTTTGAAAATTCTTGGAGAACAGGAGAAGTCCCAGAAGACTGGAGAAGAGCAAATGTTGTTCCTATCTTCAAAAAGGGGAAGAAGGTGGACCCAGGCAACTATAGGCCGGTGAGTCTGACTTCTATACCAGGAAAGATCTTTGAACAAATTATTAAACAACATGTATGTCAGTACCTGGATAAGAATGAAGTGATTAAACAGAGTCAGCATGGGTTTGTAACTAATAAGTCATGTCAGACTAACTTAATTTCCTTCTATGACGGAATCACTGATTGGGTGGATCAAGGAAATGCTGTAGATATAGTATATCTTGACTTCAGCAAAGCATTTGACAAAGTATCTCATACAATCCTTATTGAAAAAATGACTAAGTATGGAATGGACAAGGCAACTGTGTTATGAATGGGTCACCGAGGAGAAAAAAGCAAAACAGGTAACTATGCAGATTGCAGATCCCTGATCCTAACCACACAACTAGCAGCAGCTGTGGAGCGTACCTACGATGTTCCTAGACGCTTCGTCACAGCCTGAGGACTAAATAAGCCTGAAGCATGAAAAGGGGAAAACTAACTGCCCCAGAGCAGACCCCAAAGGAATAGATAGGCCCCACACATGTATTGACGGTGAAACAAGATGAAGGCACAAACACAGTCAGGAAAATAGGGTGAGCAAATGACGGGGCCCAAACTGACTAGAGAGGAAAGGAAAGGAAAGACACTGTCTGCAACCTGCAAAAAACCCAACAAAAATAATGTCCAACACTTCTGATAGCAAAATTAACCCTAAAGTCACTAGACTTCTCCCACTATATCAGCACTCTGAAATATTCTGAGACAGAGCAAAAAGAGACCAAACTAGTAAGGGACAAAAAGCAAATTGGCAAAATACTGATAAATAAGAGTGGAAATTCAGCACAGCCCCCAGCCGGGGCTGGCTGACCACACCAAAAAACTGAATAGGCCAACAAAATCAAGTGTGAACATTAGCAGAAAAAAAGCTTTAGATGACTGGAACAGAGCTGAAAACCAAGAGCTGACAAGCCAGAAGGAATCACCAGCAACTGAATAGGGCGTCGGCTGTCTTAAATCCAATCTGAGACTCCTTGTCAAAGACACCGCACTGAACTTGCTCACTGAGCCAGTGCACGTGTCCTGAGTAAAGCGAACAGTGCTCAAAGCTACCTGTGGAGCGGGCAGCAACCGAATAGATGCGTACTTCAGAGCTGCAGGACCTGAAGCATGTGACTGCTGGGGGCGTGGCCTAAACTCCACAGAGCTAGGAGCTGCAAGACAATTCCTAGCAGAGTAACTGCGAGACAAAGTTACCAAGGGGAATAGACAGTGAGAATAGTCAGGACGTAGCCAATGAGTCACACACAGAGATAGCTGTAGGGTACCAAAGGGGGCGAGCAGAGAGTAGTCAGGTCACATGCAATGAGTCATACACAGATAGTTGCAAGGTACAAGAGGGGCGAGCAGAGAGTAGTCAGGTCACATGCAATGAGTCATACACAGATAATAACGCAGTACAAAATCAACAGGCAAACTCACAACGGGAAACAGAATCGGGTCAGAACCATATAAACAAGCTATAGCAACAAACAGGCACACGGGGTCAGCACACTAGGCCAATGGCAAAAGTATAACTGGCAGGGATTGAAGCTACCCAGGGGTTTATGAAGCTCTCCCAGAACCAGAAAGAGGCCACAATCATTAACCCCAAGTGTGCAGGTCAAAACCTGCACAGAGCTCCAGACATTAACCCCCGGTGTGCAGCTCAAAAACCCGCACTGGGATCATGACACTCCTGAGGTCCAATCGTCATCCTCATTCTCAGGTGGCAGATCTCCACCGATCAAATCAGCCTCATTACCTCCTGTTACCACCAGAGGGAGTCTGGAAGGAGAACTCACAACTGGTGAACCAGAGAATGAACTCACAACACAACTGTAAGGTGGATTCATAACTGGCTTAGTGATCGGACCCAAAGAGTGGTCGTAAATGGCTGCTCATCCAGTTGGAAGAATGTCTCAAGTGGGGTACCACAGGGCTCTGTCCTGGGCCCTGTATTGTTCAACATCTTTATCAACGATTTAGATGAAGGAATTGAGGGTAAACTGATTAAATTTGCTGATGACACAAAGCTAGGAGGGATAGCTAATACTAGAGAAGAGAGAGAGAGGATTCAAAAAGATATAAATAAACTGGAGCAGTGGGCAGCAACTAACAGAATGGTTTTTAACAGGGAAAAACGCAAAGTACTACATCTGGGCAATAAAAATGAAAAAAGCATATACAGAATGGGAGGAATAGGGCTATGCAACAGGACATGTGAAAAAGACTTGGGTATACTAATAGATCACAGACTGAATATGAGTCAACAGTGTGATGCAGCAGCAAAAAAGGCAAATGCAATTCTAGGATGTATTAACAGAAGCATACAGTCTAGATCACGTGAAGTCATTATTTCCCTCTACTCCTCTTTGGTCAGACCTCATCTGGAATATTGTGTCCAGTTTTGGGCACCACATTTTAAAAAAGACATCAACAAACTGGAGCAAGTTCAGAAAAGAGCGACCAGAATGGTGACCGGTCTGCAAACCCTGTCTTATGAGGAAAGGTTGCAGGATTTGGGAATGTTTAGCTTGCAAAAGAGAAGACTGAGAGGAGACTTAATAGCTGTCTACAAATATCTAAAGGGCTGTCACATTGTAGAAGGATCATCTTTATTCTCATTTGCACAAGGAAAGACTAGAAGCAATGGGATGAAACTGAATGGGAGGAGACACAGATTAGATATTAGAAAAAACTTTTTGACAGTTAGAGTGATCAGAGAGTGGAACAGGCTGCCACGAGAAGTGGTGAGTTCTCCTTCAATGGAAGTCTTCAAACAGAGGCTGGACAGACATCTGACTGGGATGATTTAGCGAATCCTGCTTTAAGCAGGGGGTTGGACCAGATGGCCCAGGAGGTCCCTTCCAACTCTACGATTCTATGATTCTATGATTCTATAAATATGTCAGCCGCAGCTGCAGCGGTGAAGCGATGTGGCGACGTGTTACCTCACATTTCCTGCTTCCAGGGCCGCCACCGGAGCTGAGCGAAGGAGGGACTCCTTGACTCCCAGGAATCTTCCCGCCACCAATGACCACACTGTTTCTTCGCCCAAAGTCCCGGTCACTCAGATATGATGGCGACAGTCAGTTGAAGTTTACCTCAGATTCAAATCTTCCCGGGTAAACCTGTGTTATGTAACAGAGCAGAGACTCCCGGACTCTTGGCACGGTTTCCCGCCAAAACCGCTCTTTAGCCTCCTCTTCTTCCAGACGATTGTAGTTTGAAAAATATGTAGTCCACAATAAAGATTATGGTATCAATCTATTCCAGAATGGATGGAGATATTATTAGCGGTACTTTTAATCCAAAATGTTTCTTCTTTTTATCTTCCTTGTCGGTTCTCTGGCTGGTCACGCAGGAGCTCGGAGCTCACACGACTGCCACTGTTACGCCCACAGGGCGTGAAGATGTATAGTGGACCCACTAGACCACTGATGGTGCGGAGGTAGCTGCATACCCGATACACGAGACAGGAGAAGAGCTTCAAATAAACTAAAGATGTTTATTAAATAAAGCAAACAAATGAACAAGGTGCCTGAGGGAAGAACCCTCTGGACCACGACACAGAACCATGTAGTGGAGCTCCGGGCAAGGTGTATCCCTATACAGGGGCTCCCCCGTCGCAACACCAGATGACCTTAATGCTGCGATGCCCGGACCAGAGGGACGACCCATACAGACCGTATAGAGGAGGTGGTGAGAGTCCTGGATGGTCTGAGTAAACACAGCAAGGTTGATCTAGCCTGAGATGGTCACTGGATGATTCCAAGAGGAGAGCCTTGGTCAGGGTGGGTAGTAGCAGTGGAGCTGCGAGATAGGCGCCGGTGTCCCTGCGCAGCAGAGACCGTGCCTGCGGCAGAGGGCATGACAGCCACCTTGCTGAGCTCAAGCCACGCCCCCTAATCTAGTCTTCTCATGGTGTTCATCTTCACTTCTGTCATACTCATTCTCTACTACCTTGTCGTTATCAGGATAAAGCTAAATGCAACATCTCTACCAATTGTTCCTAGCACAACTACCAAATGACATTTATACTACTGCTTTCTTGCACGGAAAGTGAGCTATGCGACTGGCCTTGTATGCCTAACTTCCTCCTATTCCCTCAAAGGGTTGTCCATTACATTTTTATATTAAAAATAGGCCCATGGTTGTGCTAAAACAAAAAAGAAAATATACCCACCAACCAGATCCTGCCATTCTGCCACAACGCTGTCTGTGTCCCCCTCAAATGGATTGCGAAGTCTGCAGCCGGTAAGTCGTAGCTGATTAGCTGCAGCAGTCATGTGACATTCTCCATCAGAATAGTAAGTCAGGATACTGGAAGGAAACCTAGGCAGCAGTATGGTGGATTGTTGACGTAACATGTTATTTTTTGCTTTAAAACCCCCATGAGACAATTTTTAATACAAAAATGTAATGGACAACTCATTTATTAAAAATGGGCCAATGGAGGTATTAAAACAAAAAATAGCATATACTTACCTACCAGACCCTCAACAATCTGTCGCACTGCTCCCTATATTTCCTGATGGTCTCCTGGCTTCTTATTCCAGTGGGAATATCACGTGACTGCTGCAGCTGATTATCAGTGACTTATTGGCTGAAACCTTCACATTTCATTTCCCAGGGGGAGAAAGGCAGCAGTGTGGCAGAATGGTGGGGTCTCGTAGGTGGGTAACTTTTCCCTTTTGTTTTAATACTCTTATGGGCTGATTTTTAATATAAAAACATTGGGGAAAATTTAGGGGCTACAAGTTTACTGAGAGGCTTCTTAGATACTACTGGTTATACCAGCATTGTGTTGCACTATATATCTGTTTTATTTTAAAGGTCAGTTGTATGGTGTATTGCTTTTCCCTTTGGCTCCATTGTGTGAGGGATGTGGTGACTGGACAAAGGAATGAGAATCTTCTGGGTGACTTTTTCAGAGAACTGACTGAGTCAAGTAATAACTTGGTGCCAATTAGAGCATGAGAATGGTGATGTTAATGTACATCACCTTCTGTCAGATGGAGACAGTGGATAACCCATATAAGGAGGAGAGTTTTAACATCAATCTGGGGGAATATTTATACAGATAAACATGGAGCATGAAATCCACATGTCTCTTCTACCGCAGTCTTCAATCGGGGATGATAGACCAGCTTCTGCAACCACTGAAACGTCTTCTCCGGACCAATATGAGCTCCTCTTACATGAGCTTCCATGGCGACCTCACTGATCACCTTTTCGGGGAGTGCCACTTGCCAGGTGACTCCCAATTCCCGTACCAACTGTACCTTCCGATACAGCAAACCATCTTCCAGGTGAAGCCTCTCCCATTGTCGGAGAATCTGCAGCACTCCTGGGGACAAGGCGTGTCGCTCACTCTGGCTGGGGAGTTGCTTTAGGGCCACTCATTGTCTCAACGGAGCAAGTTCTCTGTCTCCCTGCTGAAGCCACACCCAGTCATCTCAAGGTCGTCCCAACATGTTTTTTATCTGACACCTCATCAACCTGTTCCCACATCATCGCCAACGTCCTGGTGAGGTTCTGGAATTTAGGGATCTCTTCTGCCTCCAACTCTTCATCTCGGTCACAACCAGATCGCTCGTGGGTCACCCTGGACAGGGCATCGGCATGTGTATTCTCAGCTCCTTTTCAATATGCGATCTTGTATCGATATTCTGCCATACAGGCCACCCATCTTTGCTCCAAGGCCCCCAGTTTCCCATTTTCTAGGTGAGCTAGGGGATTGTTGTCAGTGCGCATCAAGACTTCGGATCCCAACAGGTACTCGACAAACTTCTCGGTCATTGCCCACACTAATGCCAATAATTCCAACTTGAAAGAGCTATAGTAGTCTGGGTTTCATTCTGAGTCATGGAGAGATTGGCTCTTGTAGGCAATCACTCGTTCCTTTCCATCCTGTATCTGTGACAATACAGCCCCTAATCCCTGGAGACTTCCGTCGGTGTGAAGGATGAAGGGTTGAGAGAAGTCATCTTCAAGGTTCGAAAGGCTTCTTCCTGGCTATCTCCCCACTGGATGGTCCAATTCTTCACACCAGACAGCACTCCTTTCAATAACTCCAGCAGTGGATTAACAATACGAGTGAAGTCTTTTGCGAATCGTCGATAGTACCCTGTAAGCCCCAGAAAAGCCCGCATGGCCTTCACTGCCTTTGGGGTGGGCCAGTCCTGTACTGCCACTATCTTCTCACGTGCAGGTCTCACTCCCTTAGCAGATGCAACATGTCCGAGGTATTCAATTTGCTTGCGAAAAAGGTGGCATTCCTGATGTTTCACTTTCAGGCCGTGCATCTGCAGCCGACTCAACATCTGCTCCAGCCGTCGGATATGCTCCTCAAAAGTAGCTGCATAGACAATGATGTCATCCAGATAAATGAGGGTAGCTTCAAAGTTCAGGTCTCCTAAACACCACTCCATCAGTCGCTGAAAGATTCCAGGCACCTTGGTAAGACCAAAGGGCATCTGGTTGAATTCGAACAACCCCATAGGCAGTATAAAAGCTGTCTTCGGCCGGTCTTCCTCACCTATGGGCACTTGCCAATATCCACTGGCGAGATCTGTTGTGAACTCCCTTGCTCGGATTTCTGAGTCGAAGCTCCCTCTGCTCCTTCTGGTGGTTACTGAGAGTAGTGGAGCTGGCCAGGTGGATGGAAGTTCTCAACCTGACGATGATAATTGGGAACCTGGGATTCCTGGCTGGGAGCACAAAATGGAGCTGGCTGCTCTTGAAGGTTGCTGGTGATTTTTCCTCCTTGTGCATTTGGAGTTCTTTTGTCCCCTGCCTGATCTGCATGGTTCAGATAAGTGATTCTTTTACTAATTCTTTGCATCTACTCTGGTTGTGCCTTTTTTTTCTTTCTGCTCTGTTGCTAGGGTTCAGCGTGCTCCCTGCTTGGGGCAGCGCTGGGCCCTACTTCATGTGTCACAGCTTGTTCAGTCCCCTGTTATGTTGGTATCTTTTTGCTTTGCTTTCAGTTTATACCAGAGTGCTGATCTAGTGGGGGTGAGGTCGTGTGACCTCAGGTTTTTTTTGTATATCAGAAGTGTTGGACTTTTTTAGAGTTTTGTGCGTGATTGCAGACAGTATCTTTTCTGTCCTGTTCTGTCTAGACAGCTTGGGCCCCACCATTTGCTCAGTCTGTTTTTTGCCTGTGTTTGTGTTTCTGTGAAAAATGAGGATGAATGAACTCATGGAGATCAACAGTTTCCTACTCCACACTGATGAGGGGCAATACCCCGAAACAGCTGACTGTGGATGGATACCATGTTTTGGCATAGGTGGTTTCCTTCATTGGAGACTGCCCTTCCCGTGCTTGTTCCTTCCCGGTGAAAGACCTGGCTAGTCATTGCTTGCGTTGAGAAACATGTGATGGTGTCTCCGCGGCTCTTGATTTACATGTGTTTGTGTTTCATCTTGTCTCACCGACAATATATGTTTGGGGGCTGTCTATTCCTTTGGGGATCTGCTCCGGGGCAGTTTAGATTTCACCTTTCTGTCTTTAGGCTTAGTTAGTTCTCTGACTGTGACAAAGCGTCTAGGGCATCGTAGGAACGCTCCACGGCTACTGCTAGTTGTGTTGATAGGATCATGGGTCTGCAATCCGCTTACTTACCAACCTCTCTGGTCTTCTGGTGGCTTAGCCTGTTCCTGCTATCCTCCTCGGTGACCCATTCACAACAGAAATCCAATGACGAGAAGTACTTGGCTTTTTCCAGGGAAGACAACGACTCCTCAATTCTCGTTAGGGGATAAGAGTCCCACACTATTCAGGCATTTAGCCGCTGGTAGTCACAGAAATGCAGGGTTCCGTCCTTTTTCCGAACTAAAACAAAGTGGGCTGCCCATGGACTCTGGCTCTCCCGTATGTCTCCACTCTGCAGCATGTGTGTCAACATTTCTTTCACTTCCTGGTACATTTGTGGCGGGATCTGTCGATAGCACTCCCGAATCGATGCAACATTTGCCGTGGAAATCCCGTGAGTTATGGCTGTGGTGCAGCCGAAATCATCGTCATGATGGGCAAAGACATCCTGGTAATGCCCCAGGATAGCTTCTACCTGTTGTGATGAGAGTCCTGTCAATTCAGCCCGCATCTGTTCCAGGATCCGGCACCCTTCTTGCATGGTGCTAGACGGAGGTTCTGTGGACACGTTAATGTCTACAGTCCAGAGGTCTCCTTGTTTCCTAACTAACTAAATTTCCTCTCGTTGTATCAGTTCTTCCAGCATACCCAGTATTTGCTCCACTTCATTTTCGGGTGAGAACGTGAGATTGTCCTCCCCGAGGTTGACACACCACACCACTACATTACCATCGTGAACAGTGGCTAACGTTCGCGCGATGAGGAGCCCCGAAGGTAGTTGATCCATTAGGGCTGGATCTATTTGGACTTCCACTCCTTCAAAGGGTGTACAAACATGCACGTGCAGCATGATCACAGTCTGACCAGGCGGTAAGACGAGTTTGGCAGCAGCTGGAACTACCACCTTCCACAGGACTTTTCCTTCACTCGACGTTTCTTGAGCCTGGACCACCCGTATCAGCTGTTGGAACACCTTCCTCTAGGGGTGTGGGGGCTCCATCGATTGAGAAAAGCATCTGGTGACTCACTGACCAGGATGGTAGAGTTCCTTCTACACGTTCATCCCTAAAGTCACTGTGGGGCCATTGCCAGGGTCTCTGGCAGTCACACTACTCCTTTCTGGCCCATATCTTAGCCACACATGGTGATTTGCAGCATCCATACCACCCCTGCGACCGGGATGGGCAATTGATTAGCAGCTGTTAACTTGATCACTGGGCCCTCAGAAAAATGACGTCTGAAATAATTCTCTGGCATGGTGGTCACTTGAGAACTGGTATCAACTAGACAGCAGATGGCCTGACCATCCATTTTGGCCCATACGAGAGGACTCAGGAAAACCAAACTTGTGGGACTACCTTCTCTCCTTCTTGGCTGCTCAGGTTCCGGGAGGCGTCCCCCAGCCACGGAGCCCACTAGCTTAACGGCCGATGGGTAAGTGGCCTCAGCCATTTTGCGCGTCCTCAGGCATAATGTCCAGTGTCCCCGTATTTAATACAAATCGGATGTCTCTATGCTCAGTTTTGCCCCATTTCCTGATGGAGCTCGGGGTCAGTTCTGTCTCAGGGAAAGTTTGGGACCACCAGGGTTTTTTTTCTTAAGTTGTCCCACTCTTCTCACATGTCCTGGATTTCTTTCCGGATTTCTCTAACCCAACCTGGCTCAGCTGCGGGTGGAATGGATACCTCCCCACTGCAGACTTTCCCTGTCTAGGCTGCCATCCCCTGCTATTGCTCGCGCGTGCACTTCCGCCTCAATTTCTAAAAAAGATATGCGTGGATTGACCCGCAAGTGCTCCCGCAAGGCCTGCTTGAGCAGTGCATCCCTGAGGCTTGCCACTAGTTGTTCTCTCAAAATCACATCAGGAGGCCCCACGCCCACATCATCCTGCTTAGCGATTGCGGCGTGGATCTTCCACAGCGCGTTCATGTTTGGGTCACAGACTCCCCCTCCCTTTTTGATGTGGTTAAACAAGTGCATCCGCAATTCACCAACATCCGTGGGGTCCCCATTCATCTCTTCCAAGATCTGAAACACCTTGGTGAACGTGTTCCACTCATGCGGGGGACGGAACATGACAGAGCACCTAGCTTTCCCGTCCAGGGCCATCACAGCAATTTCTGCTTGCATAGCGGGGGTAATGGGGTGCATTCTTAGCATTCCTTTAAGCCACTTGGACCAGTCCCATAGCAGTGAATTGCTCCCTGTAAACTTTGGGAGATTGCTGAGTATGGCCCCCAGAGGCAAGCTGGCCCTTGAGACACCCACGGCAGCTTGATCTGCCACCTCTGTGTCCCTGGACTGCATCCTGCTGACTACACCAAATGTAAGCAGGTTGTGGGATGCAGTGACGGACAGAAAACAAAGCAAGGGTTAACAAATTTAACAATTTAATCCAACAGACTATAAACTCTTCGCAGGGAGATAAATAAAGAGTTAATGCCAAAAAGGAAAAAAATGACAAATTCAGAATAGTAGCAGTCCAATTATCAAACTTATGGTGTCCTTTATGTTCCTCCTCTGCAGATGGTCCTGCAGGGGTTGTATTACCAGCCACAGCCAGGAAGATGTCCACAGATGGGGTCCTTTAAACGATGGTCCGTCTTCTGGTGGCAGCGGTCGGTCTTCTGTACCTTCCGCTGAGCCCCTAGTCCATAAACTCATGCAGCTGAGGCAAACAGGGCTGCAGCACTCCTAGAGTCAAACGTGGACTGGAATACAGGAACTAGCATGGAAGGCCGCAAGAATATGTCCAGTTCCAGCACTCGGCTTTCCCCCTTCTGCACGTGCGCAGTACTCATGGGCACTGAGCGCACGGCACCTCTCTCTCTCTTACAGTCACTGTGTGCAAGGCACCTCTCTCCAACTGCCCCGCTGAAGAGGGCAGGAGCCGACAAACACAGTCTGTTGCAGCGCCGGTGCTCAGGGGATGGAGCACACTGCTCACCCTGCTGCACACTGCTGGTTCACTCCAAACGTGCTATTTTTTTATCTCGCCCCTCCTACCCGGGTCATGAGGTTGGTCCAGTCCCTCATATCTTCCCCCAGGCAACATGAGAGGCAGCCTCAGCAGTTCCGGACCCGGTTTGGTACAGGTACCCGCAGCCCAGTCTTCCTCCTTACATAATTACCGCCGATCAAAGCGCTGCGGCTCTCACGCTGTCATATGACAGCATGTGGCAGCAGCTGTGACAGAAGGTAAAAAGTGAAAGCAGGCACCGACTGATGGGAGTATTCATCTGCTAGCATCTGCACAGTACAGTAAATAAATAAACTGGGGTCAGTTCCCATCTAATTTTGATAACCAGCATGGCAAAACTGACAGCTGCGGCAACCCTCAGCTGTCAGCTTTATCATGGCTGGCTATGAAGAATAGTAGTACTCATCAGCCGATGCCTTTGTGACTGGAGGTAAAAATTTTATCTTCACAGCTGTTGGCTCACTCTGTCATCTGACAGTGTGGGAGCCACTTACCGCCGATCAGAGCCGCCATTGTTTCTTGCACTGTCATTCAGATGACATCATGGGAAACACCTAATGTTTGGAGTGCCAAAACTGAACAGTAACACGGACTTCCTAGAGAAGTCCATGTTTGCGGTGGATGCCCAAACAGTAGGTATTCGGTATGGACCCTGAACTTTACTTTTCGGATTTGCCCATGTCTAGTGTTGACTACTAAAGAAGTGATGAGCTGGTCAAGAAAGATCAAAATTAGGGATGAGCGATCATGTTCGGTGATACTCCAATACCACTCGAGTATCTGGGTGCTCTGATGTGCTTTGCACTTGATGAGCATTGGCTAGTGCTTGGATTTGGAGCTCAAAACCCCATGCCCCCCATGTTTGGTGCCTTTTACACAGCCAATAAGCATGCGGGGATCATCTACCAGTCACTGTAATGTCAATGCCATCTTGGTAGGCGCATTACTGTTAATTGCTGGCCGCATTACTTCATCAGTGGTTATAAAAGGACTGACGTCATTGCACAGCTCCGGGATAGTTCTGATTGGAGAGATAGAGTAGTTATCAAGGCATGTCTGTGCACAGTTTAACTATTCAGAGCCCTCTAGTATTGATACTGGTGATGTTGCTGAAACTTCATACTAACAGCCCTTCTAAAGGCTAATCTTGTGCTTTGTTGTTTGCATCAGATACATTCTGCCTTTAGCCTAGGGACAGTGGATGAAGCAGGGAGAGTGGCAGAATACAGCTTCTAGGCAGGGGTTAGGGCAGCTTACAAATATCACCCACAAAGCATGAGACAGAGTACCCCCTCAGAAGCAGCTTACAAATTTCACACAAAGAGCATGGGACAGAGCTCCCCCACAGCTCCAAAATGTCTGCTGCAGTAGCATATGTTCCAAATGCCACCAATGAAATGCTTGTAGTATGATCATTGATCAAACTGGCAGTCCGCAGTGAGGCTTGCTACCGGCAGTCCAGTTAAAAATTGCGCCCACGGAGCATGTTTCCAAATTTCTCCCACAGAAACTGATAACAAATTTCACACCCAGTCAATGGCCCACAGTGCTCCAACAGGCAGGGTTGCAGAGTACACACAGCAGCTTAGGAAAACTACTCCCACTGATATGGCTTCAAGAATACACACAATGCCTTTTTGGCACAGTACTATGACAGACATGGCTGCCTAAGGCTATGTTGTGTTTGTTTTTTTATGCAATGTTTAAGCTGCATTTGAGCTGCTTCCAAAAAAGCAGGTTTTGCTTAGCCTTTGCTGCGGTTTTATTACTGCGTTTTTGTCAGGGTACATTTGTCTCTTATGCATACTGATAAAGTTTAGTGCATAAAAAAAAATCTGATTAAACTTCATCAAGTTTTGGCACCAAAAATTCTGCAGAACCTGATACCTGCGTTTTTTGCAGTGTTTTGCATTACCCATTGCTTTCAATGGGTGAAAAACACCGTAAAAATGCTGAAAAAACACCAAAAGAAGTGACATGCTGCATTTTGCAAAAATGTAGCTCTTTGACAACACAGACAGGAAAAAAGTACTAGCTGTCTGCATGAGATTTCTGAAATCTTATAGACATTGCTGGTACCACAAAATTTGCATAAAAAAACACAGCAAAAATGCAACGTGTGAACATAGCCTAAGAGTAGAAAAAAATATTGACACAGTTTGGGGTCTGCATGGTACTATTACAGACACAGGTGTAGAGATGTTGGCAGCGGATTATTCAAGGTTCCTCTCCAAGTGTGTGACAACAGAACAAACAGGAACAATATATGATAAGCTTAACAGATCAGGAATAAATCATGTAGCATCTACAGCAGGCTGCTTCTCTCATACACAGACACAGGAAAAACAGGAACTACAGTCACATGCTCTCCCTGTGTGAGCCTATGGGTTTTTTTTAACTGTATAAACAGCATACAAATCTAGCATCTAAACACTCATAGACAGGAATGGAGTTGTTGCACCAAACATATTCCAACACCCCCACTCAATAACTACTTATCCTGTTAGTCCCATTGCGGTTCTGAAGTCCACACACTTGGCTCTTGATAATGGCTTTGTCATACCATCAGCTATCATCTTGTCAGACTTGCAATAAACAAACTCGAGTACACCACGTTCCAGTAAGTCACATAAATAACGTAACATATAAACCTCAAAAAAAAATCTGGGGTTCTCTCGGCCAGGGGGTAATGAGACCCTGCTTTTTTGACCCCTGATGAACCCTCGCCAACTTAGAGGGGGAAACGCAGCGGGTTCTGCTGTCATCTGATAAGTATCTTTCTTTTGTACACTGCACTTGACAGACCGTTATACCGCATGACTAATTATGATTTAGGCAACCTTGGTAGCCTCATGAGATGGTATTCCATTGAGAATTGATTGTGCTGCAGGGAGGATTGCATATTGTATGAAACCTCTGTGAGCAATTTTTGTGCCAGCTATCACTTGGTGGGGTGGAGATAGCCTCCTGCTACACAGAGTTATTACTCTTCCATTTTTGCCTTGTGTTATATAGGGTTATTGTGTGCCCCTGTCTTTTTTCAACAGACATCACATGTGGAATGTATTTCTTCACTATTCTGTCTGACATTTTATGTGCAATGTGTTTTCACAGGTTGTCCTGAAATGCTGGACACTTTCTATAGGTGCTGTTTATTGTATATCCATAATATTTCTTTGTAAGACACTTTTTCTAAAGGGATATTTACCCACTGATCTGCCTACTAGCAGCTGTCAGTATTTTTTTGACTACGAGATAGGTGTCATGAAGCTTCATTTTTTTAGACCCTTGCTTAACTCCGAGATAAGACTTCATTGTTGGGGTATTTATACTACGAGATAAGTTTACAGCACTATAGCACTTTTTGAAAGTATTGTTTTTCGGTATCATAGGTGTGAGTGTGTTTTTTTTATTTTTTGTGTCCTTTTTTGTATACGTAGGGTGGTCTAGGGCGTTATTAGGGACGCAGACGTTGAGCGGGGGCGCCATGTCGTCTACAACTAGGGTGCCATCCTCCGCAGTCAGGAACGGCCGTACTAGGGTATATTAGGGCATGATAGCCTATTGGATTAACAGCAAGTGATCTTCTAGCTAGAAGACTCTATCTACACCAGCAAGCTAGAAAAATACCAGAAATAAAACTAATCCACTTTATTCAAAATTAAGTTTAAAAAGGACTTAGTCCATGCATAAAAAATGTACATGTACAAAAAGACAAACACTTACAAGAAACCGCTCAATCTGACGCGGTAAGACCAAATTTTTAAACACCCTACCGGTATACCCTTGGTGTCTTTATCCAACTCTCCATAGACACCCTCTCAGAGTATCCGCTTCGTGTGAATTTGTTTTGAAAAAACACACTCTCATGGTGCTAAAAAAATGTATTTTACAGATCTATTGTCCTTTATGTGCCACTTCTGTGTAGCATCCATAGTCATCACTGACAATGATCTTGAACAAATATCATAATAACAGCCTTATATAAAATAATCACCTCTAATTAGAGAATGGCATAATAAATAGTCTGTAATAATATATAACCAAGGTGTAAATCAAGACATTCCTCTTTGCATCCTACAATTCACCACCTTTACAGATTTTTTATGTCATTTAGTATATCATGGAAAGATCTCACCCGAATCTATACATTCATGGGTTCCTCCATGAAGGGTATACCGGTAGGGTGTTTAAAAATTTGGTCTTACCGCGTCAGATTGAGCGGTTTCTTGTAAGTGTTTGTCTTTTTGTACATGTACATTTTTTATGCATGGACTAAGTCCTTTTTAAACTTAATTTTGAATAAAGTGGATTAGTTTTATTTCTGGTATTTTTCTAGCTTGCATGATAGCCTATTGCCCTTCTGATATATATATTCATATTCTTAAAACGGATCATATTACTGTGCTGCTCTATTGATTTCGGACCCCCTGGTATCTAGTGATTTCACATCTGTGTGTCTTTTTTAATTATTGAATTAAAAGTTATATTTTAGGGGTTTCTTCTTTTGTGCTTTCTGGTATACTAACATAGTAACATAGTAATTAAGGTTGAAGGGAGACTTTAAGTCCATCTAGTTCAACCCATAGCCTATCATAACCTGTCCTAACATGTTGATCCAGAGGAAGGCAAACAAACCCCATGTGGCAAACAGTAAGCTTCACATTGGGGAAAAAAATTCCTTCCCGACTCCACATACGGCAATCAGACTAGCTCCCTGTATCAACACAATATCAAGGAAACTAGTGTATATAACCTGTAATATTATACTTTTCAAGAAAGGCATCCAGTCCCTTCATAAATGTTAGTATGGAATCACTCATTACAACATCATATGGCAGAGAGTTCCATAGTCTCACTGCTCTTACAGTAAAGAATCTGCATCTGTGATTATTCTTAAACCTTCTTTCCTCCAGACATAGAGGATGCCCCCTTGTCCCCGTCACAGGTCTAAGAGTAAAAAGATCATTAGAAAGGTCTTTGTATTGTCCCCGTATATATTTATACATTGTAATAAGATCACCCCTTAGCCGTCGTTTTTCTAAACTAAATAACCCCAAGTGTAATAACTTGTCTTGTTATTGCAGACCCCCCAGTTCCCTAATAACCTTGGTCGCTCTTCTCTGCACCCGTTCCAGTTCAGCTATGTCTTTCTTATACACCGGAGACCAGAACTGTACACAGTATTCTAAGTGTGATCGCACTAGTAACTTGTATAGAGGTAACATTACTGTATGTTCTCCTCATGAGCATCTATGCCTCTTTTAATGCATCCCATTATTTTATTTGCCTTTGCAGCAGCTGCCTGACACTGGCCACTAAATGTGAGTTTGTTGCCCACCCATACACCCAGGTCCTTTTCAGTGACAGTTTTGCCCAGTGTTTTACAATTACCGTATATACTCGTGTATAAGCTGACCCGTGTATAAGCCGACCCCCCTAATTTTGCCACAGAAATCTGGGAAAACTTATTGACTCGCGTATAAGCTTAGGGTTAAATGGTGGTCCAAGAAGATACTCCATGGATAAAAACCCACCCATATGCTGCTGCACAAGGGATAATGCTGGCCTAAGAAGATGCTCCATAAATACCCCCAATATGCTACTGCACAAGGGTTAATGCTGCCACATAAGATGCTCCATAAATACCACACATAATATGCTGCTGCACAAGGGTTAATGCTGCCCCATAAGATGCTCCATAAATACCCCCATAATATGCTGCTGCACAAGGGTTAATGATGCTCCATAAATACCCCCCATATGCTGCTGCACAAGGGTTAATGCTGCCCCATAAGATGCTCCATAAATACCCCCCATATATTGCTGCTACGCAAGGGTTAATGCTGCCCCATAAATACCCCATATGCTGCTGCAAAAGGGTTAATGCTGGCCCAAGAAGATTCTCCATAAATAACCCCATATGCTGCTGCACATGGGTTAATGCTGAACCATAAGATGCTCCATAAATACCCCCCATAAGCTGCTGCACAAGGGTTAATGCTGCACAAGGGTTAATGCTGACCATAAATACCCCCAATAATATGCTGCTGCACAAGGGTTAATGCTGGCCCAAGAAGATGCTCCATAAATACCCCCATATGCTGCTGCACAAGGGTTAATGCTGGCCCAAGAAGATGCTCCATAAATACCCCCCATATGCTGCTGCCGCTGCTGCTGCAATAAAAAGAAATGACATACTCACCTCTCAAATTTCAAAAACTGACCATCACATCCAAGCATAAGCATAGTGTGAACAGGTGCTTAACCTAGAGTCACCAACTCATATACATTCCAGCAAAAAAGGAAGCACACTGTAGCGCCATAACATGCAAATATAAAAATGAAAAATAAATTGCATTACTGCATTAGAAGTATGAAAAATTGAGAAAGCTTAGCGCATAAAATGGCCAAGTTATGTGTACCTGGAAGCCATGGTAAGGCATTTCTCATTTTCCAGGACCCTGTCTATGCCATTCCTCACTAAGAATGAAGTCTCCATCTGAATGGGAACCTATGAAAAATCCTCTGTTTAGACTGAAAAATATTCAGGATTGAGAGTCCTCAGTAGTTGATACCTTTTAATGGCTAACTGAAAAGATGGTAATACATTGCAAGCTTTCGAGACTACTCAGGTCTCTTCATCAGGCTAGACTAATACAAAATCTGAAGTCACATATTTATGCACAATACAGCCTAGAAAAAATGCAATAGATAAGACAAGTGACGTGAAGCAGAACTATCAATATGGGAGAGGGAGAAACATAAATATAAACATTGGACCAATTCATAGATAAGGAGTCTGGATGTTTTATGGTCCTCTGATTGGGGTCTAGTTCTGTGTTGCCCTGCAAGGTTTTAAAAGGAAATTCCTTAATTGATGTAAAAAGACATAAATCCATGCGACACATTCATTCCAGCACTGAGAGTGTCAAAGTTCGTCATAAATTTGTACTCCCAAACTCGTCTCTCTCTCTGAGATGTGAAGTTACCTTTCAATACCAGTAATTTCATATCCATGCTGCTGTGATCAGGGATACAGAAATGTTTTGCCACAGGTAGATCCATTCTTTTTTCTCTTATTGTGTGACGATGAGCATTCATCCTTGTTCTAAGCTTTTGCCCTGTCTCCCCCACATACAGACCCCCAGTTGGACATTTAGTACAAATAATTAAGTACACCACATTAGATGTAATGCAGGTGAAAGTACCTGGGATCTTGTAGTCCTGATGTGAGTTGGGGATCTTTATCTTGTCCGTGGTCATTATAGATGGACAGGTTTTACATTTTTTCTGGTTGCAAGGAAAGGTTCCTGCAGCTGTTGGAGAGGACAGGGAGCTTCTGACAATGATGCTTCTTAAATTTGGGGGCTGCCTAAAACACAGCAGTGGGGGGTCTGGAAAAATGGATTTTAATCGGGCATCTTTTTGTAGTAAAGGTTGTAATTTCCGTGCAGCTCCCCTTAGCACCTCCAGATTTGGGTTGTAGGTGACTACTAGAGGCACTCGGTTATTTTCTTCTTTAGCTTTGTAATGTAGCAGGTGATTCCTTGACAATCTGGTGGCTCTTGTAATTTGGTTTTCAATTGTTCTTGGATGGTAACCCTGATTCAAAAAGGTTTTTTTGAGGCGACCAAGGTGTTTGTCTCTATCCATGGGGTTGGAACATATACGATTGTATCTGATGGCTTGGCTATAGATAATAGAGTTCTTTATGTGTTTTGGATGGAAACTGTCCCATTTAAGGTATGTTGGATGGTCGATTGGCTTCTGATACAGGGATGTCTCTATTTCATTGTTTTTTAGCTTAATGATGGTGTCCAAAAAATTAATCTCGGTACTGGAGTAGTTGAGTGTTAAATTGATGGTGGGATGAAATTGATTAAACTGTTCGTGGAACGTCTTTAGCTGTTGCTCAGACTCCGTCCAGATGATTAAAATATCATCAATGAAGCGGTAGTAGGCCAGGGGCCTGATGGGGCATGAGGACAAAAAATCGCTTTCAAGCTTGGCCATGAAAAGATTTGCATACTGTGGAGCCATTTTCCTTCCCATAGCTGTGCCAGTCTCCTGTAGATAGATCCTGTTGTCAAATTCAAAGTAATTGTGGGTGAGGATGAATTTTATAAGTTTCACCACGGCATCAGCATCAGTCCCTGTGTTTTCCATGAAGAATTTGCAGGCATGTAAACCATCTTGGTGTGGGATATTAGAGTACAAAGATTCCACATCCATGGTGGCCAGGATGGTTCCTTCTGGTAGAGGACCTATTGCTGCTAGTTTATTCAATAGGTCAGTTGTGTCCTGAATGTAGCTGGATGTATCCTTCACCAGTGGTTTAAGAATACCCTCTACCCATCCAGATACCTGCTCAGTGAGGGTGCCCACACATGAAATAATTGGTCTTCCTGGATTTCCAGATTTGTGGATTTTGGGAAGCATGTAGAATGTCCCTATTCTTGGAGTCTCTGGTATCAGGTCATCGCCAGCTCTTATGGACTGGTCAGGCAGACAAGAAACCAACTTGTTTAGTTCCTTGTAATAGTCCTGTGTAGGATCCGACTCCAATTTTCTATAGTAGCATGTGTCCATAAGTTGCCTGTTTGCTTCCTTCATGTAGTCTGACGTATTCATCATGACTATTGCACCTCCCTTGTCAGCAGGTTTAATGATGATTTCTTTGTTGGTTTTTAAAGACTGTATGGCCTTTCTCTCCTGGGCACTGATGTTGGATGCTTGTCTCCTGTTAGTGTCTATGATTGTGGATTTTATCAAATGTCTGAAGGAGTCTATATATTTATCCAAATGAGGGTTGCGTCCAGGTGGAGGTGTCCAGTCTGACCTTTTCCTAGTTGTTACGATCCCTTTTCCTTCGGTCTGAGTGTTTTCTGAATCTTCTGTATCATTGAAATATTCCCTCAGGCGCAGTCTCCTGAAATACTGTTCCATATCACTGCAGAGTTCAGTTTTATCTAGGGCCTTAGTGGGACAAAATGAGAGTCCTCTAGAAAGCACGGCCAGTTCCACTTTGTTGGGTTTATAATCTGAGAGATTGATGACACAGTTAGATGCTTTTGTGTCTGGAATGGAGTGGTTGTCCAAGTTGTCAGGTTTTGGATTTGTTTTGTATCTGTTTGTATAGAGTCCTGAATTGAGACGCAGTCTGTGTAGTTTCTTTTCCTTGTTATGAACCAGAAAGGTCCGTAGTTTGTTGTAGTATTGTTGTAATTTTTGCTCTGTGCTTTCTGTAAGTGTTTTCCTCAGAGTTTCAAATTGCCCCTGGACTTTACTCCTTATGCTGTAGCAGACATGTAAAAGGTGGTTCCTTAGTCTCTCAGAAGTCCTGTGACAAAGGTTTTGTGCATAATGGGTATTGTAGGTATGAAGAATTGGGTTTGTAATCCAGAGTCCTTTGGGAATTAGATTCTCCTTTTTGCATTTAGATAAGAAAAAAATGTCGCTGTCCATTTGTGCACGTTTCTTCAGAAGTGGTTTTAGTTCCATAAAGATGCGGTACATTCTGGTATCCTCCATTTTGATACAGGAAAGATGTATATCTTTGTACCGTGTTAGCCAGTAGATAGAAAAATATTCAGGATTGAGAGTCCTCAGTAGTTGATACCTTTTAATGGCTAACTGAAAAGATGGTAATACATTGCAAGCTTTCGAGACTACTCAGGTCTCTTCATCAGGCTAGACTAATACAAAATCTGAAGTCACATATTTATGCACAATACAGCCTAGAAAAAATGCAATAGATAAGACAAGTGACGTGAAGCAGAACTATCAATATGGGAGAGGGAGAAACATAAATATAAACATTGGACCAGTTCATAGATAAGGAGTCTGGATGTTTTATGGTCCTCTGATTGGGGTCTAGTTCTGTGTTGCCCCGCAAGGTTTTAAAAGGAAATTCCTTAATTGATGTAAAAAGACATAAATCCATGCGACACATTCATTCAAGCACTGAGAGTGTCAAAGTTCGTCATAAATTTGTACTCCCAAACTCGTCTCTCTCTCTGAGATGTGAAGTTACCTTTCAATACCAGTAATTTCATATCCATGCTGCTGTGATCAGGGATACAGAAATGTTTTGCCACAGGTAGATCCATTCTTTTTTCTCTTATTGTGTGACGATGAGCATTCATCCTTGTTCTAAGCTTTTGCCCTGTCTCCCCCACATACAGACCCCCAGTTGGACATTTAGTACAAATAATTAAGTACACCACATTAGATGTAATGCAGGTGAAAGTACCTGGGATCTTGTAGTCCTGATGTGAGTTGGGGATCTTTATCTTGTCCGTGGTCATTATAAATGGACAGGTTTTACATTTTTTCTGGTTGCAAGGAAAGGTTCCTGCAGCTGTTGGAGAGGACAGGGAGCTTCTGACAATGATGCTTCTTAAATTTGGGGGCTGCCTAAAACACAGCAGTGGGGGGTCTGGAAAAATGGATTTTAATCGGGCATCTTTTTGTAGTAAAGGTTGTAATTTCCGTGCAGCTCCCCTTAGCACCTCCAGATTTGGGTTGTAGGTGACTACTAGAGGCACTCGGTTATTTTCTTCTTTAGCTTTGTAATGTAGCAGGTGATTCCTTGACAATCTGGTGGCTCTTGTAATTTGGTTTTCAATTGTTCTTTGATGGTAACCCTGATTCAAAAAGGTTTTTTTGAGGCGACCAAGGTGTTTGTCTCTATCCATGGGGTTGGAACATATACGATTGTATCTGATGGCTTGGCTATAGATAATAGAGTTCTTTATGTGTTTTGGATGGAAACTGTCCCATTTAAGGTATGTTGGACGGTCGATTGGCTTCTGATACAGGGATGTCTCTATTTCATTGTTTTTTAGCTTAATGATGGTGTCCAAAAAATTAATCTCGGTACTGGAGTAGTTGAGTGTTAAATTGATGGTGGGATGAAATTGATTAAACTGTTCGTGGAATGTCTTTAGCTGTTGCTCAGACTCCGTCCAGATGATTAAAATATCATCAATGAAGCGGTAGTAGGCCAGGGGCCTGATGGGGCATGAGGACAAAAAATCGCTTTCAAGCTTGGCCATGAAAAGATTTGCATACTGTGGAGCCATTTTACTTCCCATAGCTGTGCCAGTCTCCTGTAGATAGATCCTGTTGTCAAATTCAAAGTAATTGTGGGTGAGGATGAATTTTATAAGTTTCACCACGGCATCAGCATCAGTCCCTGTGTTTTCCATGAAGAATTTGCAGGCATGTAAACCATCTTGGTGTGGGATATTAGAGTACAAAGATGTTTAGACTAAAATCTATATTTCTGTGGAGGGGAAGTGGCCCTGCTTTGATTAAAACCGCCTGCGGCTAACAGGTGGAGTGCTCAGTCAGAAGGTAAATGAATACAGAGTTCAAAAACTGACCGTCACATCCAAGCATAAGCATAGTGTGAACAGGTGCTTAACCTAGAGTCACCAACTCATATACATTCAAGCAAAAAAGGAAGCACACTGTAGCGCCATAACATGCAAATATGAAAAATGAAAAATGAATTGCATTACTGCATTAGAAGTATGAAAAATTGAGAAAGCTTAGCACATAAAATGGCCAAGTTATGTGTACCTGGAAGCCACGGTAAGGCATTTCTCATTTTCCAGGATCCTGTCCATGTCAATCCTCACTAAGACTGAAGTCTCCATCTGAATGGGAACCTATGAAAAATCCTCTGTTTAGACTAAAATCTATATCTCTGTGGAGGGGAAATGGCCCTGCTTTGATTAAAAACGCTTGCGGCTAACAGGTGGAGTGCTCAGTCAGAAGGTAAATGAATACAAATTTCAAAAACTGACTGTCACATCCAAGCATAAGCATAGAGTGAACAGGTGCTTAACCTAGAGTCACCAACTCATATACATTCAAGCAAAAAAGGATGCACACTGTAGCGCCATAACATGCAAATATGAAAAATGAATTGCATTACTGCATTAGAAGTATGAAAAATTGAGAAAGCTTAGCGCATAAAATGGCCAAGTTATGTGTACCTGTTATGTTATGGCGCTACAGTGTGCTTCCTTTTTTGCTTGAATACTTACCTCTCAGTTGCTGGTGGGCCAGGTGCCGGTGTCCGGAGCCTCCGGCACCGGCGATATTCACCTGTCCGCGTTCCAAGCCGTCCACTGCTCTGTCTCCCGGCTCTCTGCAGTGACAGGAGAGGGCGCACACTGACTACATCATCGCGCCCTCTGCCGTCACAGCAGGAGGACCCGGAGACACAGTGGTGCAGGGCTTGAAACGGGGACAGGTGAATATTGCTCTGCCCCAGTCATACTCATCCCTACTGGCTGCACGGTCTTCTCTGCAGCGGCAGCTCCTGCTTCTCTCTCTGCCGCCTGCTTCCTGCCTACAGCGGTCACGTGATACCGCTAATTACATATGCGCATATTCATGAGTTTAATGAGTGGTACCATGTGTCTGCTGAAAGCAGGAAGCAGATGACAGAGGGAGAAGGGGGGGGCCGCAGAGAAGTGCCAGGAGAGGTGAGTATGGTCTCTGACACCCCCGCTCCCCTGCCCACCCCCTTGGTATATGACTCGTGTATAAGCCGAGAGGGGAACTTTCAGCCCCAAAAAATGGGCTGAAAATCTTGGCTTATACACGAGTAGTGTTGAGCGATACCTTCCGATATTGTGAAATATCGGATCGGATTGGATCGGACCGATACCCAAAAAGTATCGGATATCGCCGATTCCGATATAGGAAACCAATGCAAGTCAATGGGACAGAAATATCAGAATTAAAATAAACCCTTTTTTTCCTTGTAGGTTAATTTTACATGAAGAAAAATAACTAAGAATAATGTAGAATGTATTGGAGGAGGTGGAGGAGACATTAAAGGCATAGAGGTTTAGCCCAATCAAATGGAATAGCAGGAATTATTTTTTTTTTTAAGACGTTCGAAGTTACAAAGATATTGACTATGTTAACCTTTGTTATATTTTGTCAAATATGTATGTTTCAGTACTTCCATGCTCTTCACCTTCTTTTTTACTTATCCCACACTTTCTCCTTCATGATCCTCAGCAGCAACAGCATCTTTTTCATCAACTTCTTCTTCACCTTATTCATCTTCTTCTTCACCTTCTTCCTATTCTTTTTTTTTACATTCTTCATATTCTTAATCAACTATTCTTCTTCTTCATATTCTACTTCTTCATCTTCTTCCTATTCTTCTTCTTCATATGTGTAGGTGGGTTAAGAGCTGGCTCAGGGATAGGAAACAAAGGGTGGTTATTAATGGAGCACACTCGGACTGGGTCACGGTTAGCAGTGGGGTACCACAGGGGTCAGTTTTGGGCCCGCTTCTTTTTAACATATTTATTAATGACCTTGTAGGGGGCATAGAGAGTAGAATTTCAATATTTGCAGATGACACTAAACTCTGCAGGGTAATTAATACAGAGGAGGACAATTTTATATTACAGGAGGATTTATGTAAACTAGAAGCTTGGACTGATAAATGGCAAATGAGCTTTAATGGGGATAAATGTAAGGTCATGCACTTGGGTAGAACGAACAAGTTGTATAATTATGTGCTTAATTGTAAAACACTGGGCAAAAAAGTCAATGAAAAAGACCTGGGTGTATGGGTGGACGACAAACTCACATTTAGTGGCCAGAGTCAAGCAGCTGCTGCAAAGGCAAATAAAATAATGGGATGCATTAAAAGAGGCATAGATGCTCATGAGGAGAACATAATTTTACCTCTATATAAGTCACTAGTGCGACCACACTTAGAATACTGTGTACAGTTCTGGTCTCCGGTGTATAAGAAAGACATAGCTGAACTGGAGCGGGTGCAGAGAAGAGCGACCAAGGTTATTAGGGAACTAGGGGGTCTGCAATACCAAGACAGGTTATTACACTTGGGGTTATTTAGTTTGGAGAATCGAAGGCTTAGGGGTGATCTTATTACAATGTATAAATATATGTGGGGACAATACAAAGACCTTTCTAATGATCTTTTTACTCTTAGACCGGTGACCGGGACAAGGGGGCATCCTCTACGTCTGGAGGAAAGAAGGTTTAAGCATACTCACAGACGCGGATTCTTTACTGTAAGAGCAGTGAGACTATGGAACTCTCTGCCATATGATGTTGTAATGAGTGATTCACTACTAAAATTTAAGAAGGGACTGGATGCCTTTCTTGAAAAGTATAATATTACAGGGTATATACACTAGTCTCCTTAATATTGCGTTGATCCAGGGAGCTAGTCTGATTGCCGTATGTGGAGTCGGGAAGGAATTTTTTTCCCCAATGTGAAGCTTACTGTTGCCACATGGGGTTTTTTGCCTTCCTCTGGATCAACATGTTAGGGCAAGTTAGGATATTATATGGGTTGAACTAGATGGACTTAAAGTCTCCCTTCAACCTTAATTACTATGTTACTATGTTACTATGTTCATCATATTCTTATTTATGACAGGCATTCCTGTAGTTGTTATCTATAAAAGTTTGAAGATTACACCTTCCGTTCTGCCTGTCACAAAAGATTTACAACAGGATTTGTCCGCGTTCAGTTTGGCCTGCAGCAGCAGGAATTTTCCAGGGGCACCACGAGGAGGAATGGACTCACCCCATACACTGCTTAGTCTTCTTCTGCTTATAATTTAGATAATATCTTTTGCTCTGATTTTTAGTCTTATGCTTAATGTTCTTCTGCTTTTTGTTCTTCTGCTTCTTGGTCTTCTGTCTCATGTTGTTCTGTATTTTGGTGGTTGTCTTCATGTTCTTTGTCCTCTTGGTCATCTTCTTTAGGGTCATCTTTTTGGTCTTCTTTGGGGTGGTCTTCAGGGTCGTGGTCAGGGAGATCCAGAGAGATTACCAAAAACCATTTCAAAAAGTTTGAACTTGGAAATGTAGCAGAAGGTACAAGAAGACTGAGGAACTGCCAAGAACCAGCTGACGGTACTGGAACCCGGATGGGTAGCAGAAGGAACAAGAGCCAATGGACCAACCGAGGACCAGCTGATGGTACTGGAACACGGTTACTAAGCAGGAGGTATATGTGCCAGAAAGCACTACCAAGGACCAGCAGACGTTGCTGGAACTCGGATACCGAGATGGAGGCACCTAAGCCAAAGGCACTGCCGAGAACCAGCTGACGGTGCTGGAACCTGGAGGGGCAGCAGAAGGAACAAGAGCCAATGGAACTACCGAGGACCAGCTGACGGTGCTGGAACCCGGAGGGGCAGCAGAAGGAACAAGAGCCAATGGCACTACCGAGGACCAGCTGACGGTACTGGAACCCGGTGACTAAGCAGGAGGTACCTGTGCTAGAAAGCACTATCAAGGATCAGCAGACGTTGCTGGAACTCGGATACCGAGATGGAGGCACCTAAGCCAAAGGCACTGCCGAGAACCAGCTGATGGTGCTGGAACCTGGATAGGTAGCAGAAGGTACCCATGAAAAACAAAGTTGCAAGGCCGCGAGCCGGCCGCAGTTACCGAAACCCACAGTCCTACAGGGGGTGCTTGTCCTATTGGCACTACGGAACCAGCCTTTATTGCCAGATCCTGCAGCCCACATAGGCAGCACCTAAACTGCAGGCACCATAGAGTCGGCTAACCCGACCTCAACACGACAGGACAATGTATTGGTGCCAAAGTGACGTTGACACTTCCCGGAAACAGCTGACGGTGCTGGAACCCGGAGGGGCAGCAGAAGGAAAAAAAGCCAATTGCACTACCGAGGACCAGCTGACGGTACTGGAATCCGGTTACTAAGCAGGAGGTACGTGTGCTAGAAAGCACTACCAATGACCAGCAGACGTTGCTGGAACTCGGATACCGAGATTGAGGCACCTAAGCCAAAGGCACTGCCGAGAACCAGCTGACGGTGCTGGAACCTGGAGGGGCAGCAGAAGGAACAAGAGCCAATGGCACTACCGAGGACCAGCTGACGGTACTGGAACCCGGTGACTAAGCAGGAGGTACCTGTGCTAGAAAGCACTACCAATGACCAGCAGACGTTGCTGGAACTCGGATACCGAGATTGAGGCACCTAAGCCAAAGGCACTGCCGAGAACCAGCTGACGGTGCTGGAACCTGGAGGGGCAGCAGAAGGAACAAGAGCCAATGGCACTACCGAGGACCAGCTGACGGTACTGGAACCCGGTGACTAAGTAGGAGGTACCTGTGCTAGAAAGCACTACCAAGGACCAGCAGACTTTGCTGGAACTCGGATACCATGAAGGAGGCACCTAAGCCAGAGGCACTGCCGAGAACCAGCTGACGGTGCTGGAACCCAGATGGGTAGCAGAAGGTACCCATGAAAAACAAAGTTGCAAGGCCGCGAGCCGGCCGCAGTTACCAAAACCCACAGTCAAACAGGGGGTGCTTGTCCTATTCGCACTACAGAACCAGCCTTTATTCCCAGATCCCACAGCCCACATTGGAAGCACCTAAACTGCAGGCACCATAGAGTCGGCTAACCCGACCGCAACATGACAGGATAACGTATTGGTGACAAAGTGACGTTGACACTTCCCGGAAACAGCTGGCATGTTGGAACCAGGCTGGGCAGGAGGGAGTACCCGTGCCAAAGACACAGCCGAGAACCAGTTGACGGTGCTGGAACCCGGATGGGTAGTAGATGCTACAAGAGCCAATGGCACTACCGAGGACCAGCTGTCGGTACTGGAACCCGGTAACTAAGCAAGAGGCACCTGTGCTAGAAAGCACTACCAAGGGCCAGCAGACGTTGCTGGAACTCGGATACCGAAAAGGAGGCACCTAAGCAAAAGGCACTACCGAGGACCAGCTGATGGTACTGGAACCCGGTTACTAAGCAGGAGGTACCTGTGCTAGAAAGCACTACCAAGGATGAGCAAACGTTGCTGGAACTCGGATACCGAAAAGGAGGCACCTAAGCCAAAGGCACTGCTGAGAACCAGCTAACGGTACTGGAACCCGGATGGGTAGCAGAAGCTACAAGAGCCAATGGCACTACCGAGGACCAGCTGATGGTACTGGAACCCGGTTACTAAGCAGGAGGTACCTGTGCCAGAATGCACTACCAAGGGCCAGCAGACATTGCTGGAACTCGGATACCGAGATGGAGGCACCTAAGCCAAAGGCACTGCCGAGAACCAGCTGACGGTACTGGAACCCGGATGGGTAGCCGAAGGTACCCATGAAAAACAAAGTTGCAAGGCCGCGAGCCGGCCGCAGTTACCGAAACCCACAGTCCTACAGGGGGTGCTTGTCCTATTGGCACTACGGAACCAGTCTTTATTCCCAGAACCCTCAACCCACATAGGAAGCACCTAAACTGCAGGCACTATAGAGTCTGCTAACCCGACCGCAACACGACAGGAGAACGTATCGGTGACAAAGTGACGTTAACACTTCCCGGAAACATCTGGCGTGCTGGAACCAGGTTGGGCAGGAGGGAATACCTGTGCCAAAGACACTTCTGAGCAGCAACTGGTGTTGTCGGAGCCCAGGGATTACAGTACAAACAGAGTGGAGGCAGAGTCCTAATTGGAGCAAGTTTTAGATCTGTAGTAGTGTGAATGTGGACATAGCAGGCGAAATTGCCGGACACACAGCAGGGGATCAGCTGACGTTTCTGAACCCCAATAACACTGGAGCATATGTTGACTGTGCAGACGGCACTTCTGAGCAGCAACTGGTGGTGTTGGAGCCCAGGGATTACAGTATAAACAGAGTGTAGCCAGAGGCCTAATTGGAGCAAGTTTTAGATCTGTAGTAGTGTGAATGTGGACAGAGCAGGTGAAAATGCCGGACACACAGCAGGGGAGCAGCTGACGTTACTGAACCCCAATAACACTGGAGCATATGTTGACTGTGCAGACGGCACTTCTGAGCAGCAACTGGCGGTGTTGGAGCCCAGGGATTACAGTATAAACAGAGTGTAGCCAGAGGCCTAATTGGAGCAAGTTTTAGATCTGTAGTAGTGTGAATGTTGACAGAGCAGGCGAAATTGCCGGACACACAGCAGGAGATCAGCTGACGTTACTGAACCCCACTAACACAGGAGCTAGTGTTTTTCTCTGTGCAGACGGCACTTCTGACCAGCAACTGGTGGTGTTGGAGCCCAGGGTCAATCATGGAGAAGGCAGAGGACTAATTGTAGCAAGTTTAATATCTGATGTTGGGATGAATGTGGAGGCAGCAGGAGATATTGCCGGACACACAGCAGGGGAGCAGCTGGCGTTACTGAACCCCACTAACACAGGAGCTAGTGTTTTTCTCTGTGCAGATGGCACTTCTGAGCAACAACTGGTGGTGTTGGAACCCAGGGTCAATCATGGAGAAGGCAGAGGACTAATTGTAGCAAGTTTAATATCTGATGTTGGGATGAATGTGGAGGGAGCAGGAGATATTGCCGGACACACAGCAGGGGAGCAGCTGGCGTTACTGAACCCCACTAACACAGGAGCTAGTGTTTTTCTCTGTGCAGACGGCACTTCTGAGCAACAACTGGTGGTGTTGGAGCCCAGGGTCAATCATAGAGAAGGCAGAGGACTAATTGTATCAAGTTTAATATCTGATGTTGGGATGAATGTGGAGGCAGCAGGAGATATTGCCGGACACACAGCAGGGGAGCAGCTGGCGTTACTGAACCCCACTAACACAGAAGCTAGTGTTTTTCTCTGTGCAGATGGCACTTCTGAGCAGCAAATGGCGGTGTTGGAGCCCAGGGGCAATCATGGAGAAGACAGAGGACTAATTGTAGCAAGTTTAATATCTGATGTTGAGATGAATGTGGAGGCAGCAGGAGATATTGCCGGACACACAGCAGGGGAGCAGCTGGCGTTACTGAACCCCACTAACACAGAAGCTAGTGTTTTTCTCTGTGCAGACGGCACTTCTGAGCAGCAACTGGCGGTGTTGGAGCCCAGGGTCAATCATGGAGAAGACAGAGGACTAATTGTAGCAAGTTTAATATCTGATGTTGGGATGAATGTGGAGGCAGCAGGAGATATTGCCGGACACACAGCAGGGGAGCAGCTGGCGTTACTGAACCCCACTAACACAGGAGCTAGTGTTTTTCTCTGTGCAGACGGCACTTCTGAGCAACAACTGGTGGTGTTGGAGCTCAGGGTCAATCGTGGAGTAGGCTGAGGCCTAATTGCAGCAAGTTTAAAATCAATTGCAGTGTGAATGTGGAGGCAGCAGGAGATATTGCCGGACACACAGCAGGGGAGCAGCTGACGTTACTGAACCCCACTAACACAGGAGCTACTGTTTGTCTCTGTGCAGACGACACTTCTGAGCAGCAACTGCCGGTGTTGGAGCCCAGGGTCAATCAGGGTGTAGGCTGAGGCCTAATTGGAGCAAGTTTAAAATCACTTGTAGTGTGAATGTGGAGGGAGCAGGAGATATTGCCGGACACACAGCAGGGGAGCAGCTGACGTTACTGAACCCCACTAACACAGGAGCTAGTGTTTGTCTCTGTGCAGATGGCACTTCTGAGCAAAAACTGGCAGTGTTGGAGCCCGGGGCAATCATGGAGTAGGCTGAGGCCTAATTGCAGCAAGTTTAATATCTGATGTTGGGATGAATGTGGAGGGAGCAGGAGATATTGCCGGACACACAGCAGGGGAGTAACTGGTGTTTCTGAACCCCACTAACACAGGAGCTAGTGTCTGTCTCTGTGCAAATGGCAATTCTGAGCAGCAACTGGCGGTGTTGGAGCCCAGGGATTACAGTTCAGGTGGTAGAAACATGAACACAACAGGAGACCGGGATACTGTTGCCAGCCAATTATTTAATCTGGAAGAGGACTGGCAAATTCCGGCGAGATCCAGGCCTTGTTCATTTTCAGAAAAGTAAGCCGGTCAATGTTATCGGAGGATAGTCGCATGCGACTGTCTGTTAGTACACCACCTGCGGCACTAAAGACGTGTTCCGATAATACACTAGCAGCAGGGCAAGCCAGCACCTCCAATGCATACTGGCTAAGTGGGTCGCCCTCCCAGGGCTGTGGGGTACTCGGTACCAGGCCGGTGTCAGCGGGATGTGACCCGGTCCGTGGCCCTGGGCGCCCAAGTAATGGGGTAATTGAAATGGTGGAATGTGGTTAAATGAATAGTTTGTGACGCCACCTGTGGTGTTCAGCAAGGGAGGTGTTAAGCCGATGCTGCTTGAGGATCCGCTGGGACTGATGGTATGGTGCAGCAAATATGTAAAAGCTCCCCACAGGTGAAGCTGTAGTCCCAAGACAGTGTAGATGTGGTTGGCACGGGGATGAAGCGGTGCCGGAAGGGTAGGAAGCAGACAAGACACAGAGGGGTGCAGTTTCTGTACCTTTACTTGACAAATGCAGTCCAGGGTCCTGATTACAGATGGTACCGGAGCAGGCTAGCCTGGAAGCAACTCAGGGATTCTCTCTCAGCAGATGGGCTGTGCAGTCTCCTTTCTAGCGCTTATTTGAGTGAAGTACTCCTAGTACTGAGTTACACTGAAGTTCCTCTCAATTCTCTTCTACTCTCGCTACTCGTATGGCAGGCAGCTGTAGCCACTAATCCTCTCTTGGCTCACTCCGTACTGTTGTGCTTCCGAGTCTTAGATGGGGGTAGTGCATTTACAGCCTCCTACTCCTCTGATGTCTGTTGCAGGATCATTAGTATCCATACAACCGAGGAGACCAGGCTCCAGTTCATGTGCTCTCACTGGAGATGAGCCTTTCCTCTCTGCTCAATCTCTGCGCTTCTTCCACATGTCTGCACACTTCCCCCTCCTCAGACTAACTGACCACTCCTTCCTCTTGGCCCTCAGAGAGCACTCCTCCCCTCAATTTCGGTTCAGAGTCCCCCCTGCTGGCCTGGAGTGGAACTGTGTTGCATGTATAGGTTAACTGCGAGAGAGACCCTTCATTGCCTCCAAGCCTGGCATTACCCTCCCTGGAGGAAGGCAAAGCCACTGTGGCGGCCATACTCCTGGGGGCGCCACATAAGCTCTGGCCATGTATCCAGCTTAGAGACCCAAAACTTGAAGGGGAAGAGCCGTCTGGGAGTACACTGAGAGGGCAAGACATGTAGTCTGTCACCATTTGACGGAAACGTTGCCTCTTACTGACTGGAGCCGTCTGTGATGGTGTAGACATTTGTGGCGGGCACACAAAACTTTGCCACATTTGGGCCATACTGGTCTTGCCTTGTACTGAGGCGCTGCCTCTGCTCCCTCTTTGTGCAGAGCTTTCTACACTGCCTCAACGCACAGAGCTGCTTTGTAAAGCACTAGCAGCACTGCTCTCGGGTGGAATGGAGAACATGATGGAATGCACCAGTGTGTCTTGGTACTCCCGCATTTTACGCTCCCGGTTCAATGGTGATATGAGGCTTTGTAAGTTGTCCCAGTAGCGAGGATCTAGGAGTGTGTACACCCAATAATCAGCCATGTTGAGAATGTGGGCGATGCGGCGGTCGTTTCTCAGGCACTGCAGCATGAAATCAACCATGTGCTGCAGACTCCCAACTGGCCAAGAAACGCTGTCCCCTGCTTGAGGCGTCATCTCTGCCTGCTCTGCATCACCCCACCCTCGCTCTACATACTGACTAATAGAGCATTGTTTACCTCCCTCCTCTGGAGAGATGTCTTCCTCCTCCATTGACTCCTCCTCATCCTCCTCACAAAGTGTCTTCTGCCTATGCCTTTGTGAGGAACCACGTTGCGCAGACTGTCCAGAAGCAGATGGCATTTGTGACTCCTCATCCTCCACCTCTCCCAAAACCTCCTCCCTTAGTGCTTGCAGTGTTTTTTGAAGCAGGCAAAAAAGGGGTACAGTCATGCTGACTAGTGCATCATCTGCACTCGCCATCCGCGTGGAATCATCGAAGGCACGCAAAACGTGGCAGATGTCCTTCATAGAGGCCCACTCAGTGGTGGTGAAGTGTGAACAGCGCGCAGTGCGACTTGTTTGCGCCTGATGCAGCTGGTACTCCATTACTGCTGCCTGCTGCTCACACAACCACTCCAACATATGTAACATTTAATTCCACCTGGTGGGTAGGTCACATATGATGCGATGTTCCGGAAGGCGGAATCGGCGCTGCAGAGCTGCAATGCGCGATCTTGCCATGCTGGAACGCCGCAAGTGAGCACACTCTATGCGGACCTTGTGCAGCAGTGCATCAAGATCCGGATAGTCCCTCAAAAAACTCTGCACGACCAAGTTGAGCACATGTGCCAGACATGGGATGTGAGTGAGGTTGCCTAGGCCCAGAGCTGCCACCAGATTTCGGCCATTGTCACACACTACCAAGCCTGGCTGGAGATTTGCTGGCACAAACCACACGTCGCTCTCCTGCTTGATAGCATTCCAGAGCTCTTGCGCTGTGTGGCTTCGATTCCCCAAATAAATTAATTTTGAGTACGGCCTGTTGACGTGTGGCCACGGCTGTGCTTATATCGGTCGTAACAGGTAAGCGTTCACGGGTCCATGTGGAGGTAGACCGTGACGGCTCCTGCAGCGCTGATTCTGAGGAACTGGAGTATGAGGAGGAGTCAATGTGTACAGACTGGATTCCTGCAACCCTTGGAGTTGGCAGAACACGTACAGCACCACTCTCAAGATCTGTACCCGGCTCCACAACATTGACCCAATGGGCAGTGAGGGAAAGGTATCGTCCCTGTCCATGGTTACTGGTCCACGCATCGGTGGTCAGGTGGACCTTGCTACTGATGGCGTTTAGTAGCGCATGTTTAATTTTTCCCTCCACATGCTTTTACAGGGCAGGGACGGCTTGCCTGCTGAAATAAAAGCGGCTGGGCACATTGTATTGTGGGGTTGTCAATGCCATGAAGTTACGGAAGGTGTCAGTCTCCACCAGCCTGAATGAGAGCATTTCAAGGGCCAGTAGTTTTGCAATGCCAGCATTCAGAGCCTGTGCTCGGGGATGGTTTGCTGAGTATGGCTGCCTTTTCTCCCATGCCTGTGCTACCGATGGCTGTAGAGTGGCCTGGGAGTGTGAGGATGACAGGGAACGTGGTGCTGTGGGTGTAATTACACTGGGTCTCTGTACAACAGTGCCAGAGGTTCTTCCATGGCGATCCAGCGAGGAAGCCGAACCAGCTGTGTGTGAGCTGGAGGAAGAGGCTACAACACGAGCTGTAAAGGTGATAGGTGGTGCAGTAGGTTGGCCTACGTCTTCAGTGTGTCTTTGTAACTCCACCACGTGCTTGGTCCGCACATGTTTCCACATATTTGTGGTATTGAGGTTGATGACACTTTTCCCTCATTTTACTTTCTGATTACACAGCTTGCATTTGACAAAGCAAATGTCATCTGCAACTGTGTCAAAAAAGGACCACGCACTGCAAGTTCTGGGAGCGCCTGTTTTGGGTTTTGGAAGAGGAATGCTCCTAATGGGTGCCGAAGTGGTGGCTGCAGGCAACCAAGTCTGCCCCCTCCCTTTCCCACCTGTCTTGGCCTTTCGGGGAATCTCTTCCTCAGAGCTGCTCCCACCACCTTCCTGTTCCTCACGCCATGATGGGTCAAGGACCTCATGATCTACACTACCCTCTTCAAACACCTGCTTCTCCTGGGTAGTCTCGCCAGCACAGTACGCACCAGAAAGTGGCACCTGAGTCTCATCATCAGATGCGTACTGAGTTGTGCTGACCATAGGCACTGGCCCACTCGCCTCTTCAGATTCAGAGAGACAAAGCTGTTGCACATCACTACATACTCCCTCTTCTTCACATTCTAGAATGCTGCTTGGCTGGCCCCCTCTTTCCAAGCCAAGAGATTCAGAGAACCAAAGTAGAGAATAAGATGGTTCCTGTCCAGGGCTCTCTGACTGCCTGGGCAATTTGGCAGGTGGTGAAGAGACAGATGGTTGCTCTTCAGTGCTCTGGACATGAGAGGATCTGGAACTAATTGAAGTCGATGCATTAGCTGCCATCCATCCGACAACGGCTTCAATTTGTTCCTCCCGCAGCAGTGGGGTACGACGAGCTCCTACAAAGCTACGCATAAAGGACTGTTCCCTGTTAAAACTGGGGGATGCTGAATCACTGGTGCCCGCAGTAGGCACAGAATCCCCATGTCCTCTCCCTGCTGAAACTCCACGCCCACGACCACGTGCCTTACTCCCTGCCTTCTTCATCTTGGTAGACTGATAAAGATGGGCAGAAAAGTACTAGTGGCTTAGTGTGCTTATTCCTGAACAGCTGCTAACAGGTATAAGAAACACTAATTTTATAAAGTGTGTGGACTACACTTTAATATGAGCTAATGTGGCCTACACAACTGTAAAGTGGAGTGTTTGGTGAACTTTATTTACGTGTTTTTTTTTTCAAAAAAACAAAAAGGATGTGACCAAAGATGTTAAAGCGATAGTATCACAAACTTTTTGGAGCTATTACAATGCAGGAAGGTAACCTATAATGCAATAGATGAGGCTCCAAAAATAGGCTAATACTAATCTGGCTGGGGCTGCAGAGCACAAGCCAGCAAAAAGGCTCCTCTATCTACTTCCTATATAGTATTTGCAACCAATCTAGCTGGATACGGATGGAAGCACACTAATAGGAGAAATTCAGGAAAAATAAGCAGCACTACAGCAAAAAAGGACTATGTATGAGGCAGTGACGCACGCTGAGCGGACTACAACCAGAGGTGGTGCAGAACACACTACAGCGTGAGCTGCACTCACACACAGAGACCTCACAGACAGCTGTGAACAGTGCAGAGAACTGTGCACTAGCACTGAAAGGCTGCAGAAAGGCTCCGCTATCTACTCCTATATAGTGTTTGCAACCATTGTAGATGGATACGGATGGATGCACACTAATAGGAGAAATCAGTAAAAATGAGCAGCAATAAAAAAAAAAAAATATGTATGAGGCAGTGACGCACGCTGAGCGGCCTACAACCAGAGGTGGTTGCAGAACACACTACAGCGTGAGCTGCACTCACACACAGACCTTGCAGACAGCTGTGAACAGCGCTGCAAGGCAAAAGAAAGCTTCACACAGGGGTTGCTAAAGTAGCCTGGTTAAAGCACAATATAGCAAATCGCTATGTCTAACTGTCCCTCAGAATCAGAAGAGCAGCGTCCTGTCCCTAACTGAATTCACAGCAGAGTGAACCCAAAATGGCGGCGGCGGCTTTTATAGTGCATCATGACTTCATTTCAGCAGCCAATCACAGCCATGCCATTAGTTAACATGCCTACATGCCTAACAGGATGTGCCCACACTTCTTTGGATTCCTCATTGGCTGAATCAAATCAAACTGGCTCATAGCATTATGGGAACTTCCGATTCCGGTATTCGATATGCTAAAAGTATCGGAACTCAGTATCGGAATTCCGATACCGCAAATATCGGAATGCTCAACACTATACACGAGTATATACAGTAAGCACATAATTATACATCTTGTAAGTTCTACCCAAGTGCATGACCCTACATTTATCCCCATTAAAGCTTATTTGCCATTTATCAGCCCAAGCTGCTAGTTTACATAAATCCTCCTGTAATATAAAATTGCCCTCCTCTGTATTGATTACCCTGCAGAGTTTAGTGTCATCTGCAAATATTTAAATTCTACTCTCTATGCCCCCTACAAGGTCATTAATAAATGTGCTAAAAAGAATCGGGCCCAAAACTGACCACTGTGGTACCCGACTGCTAACCTTGACCCAGTCCGAGTGTGCTCCATTAATAACCACCCTTTGCTTCCTATCCTGAGCCAGCTCTTAACCCACTTACACATATTTTCCCCTATCACCATTGTTCTCATTTTTTGTATCAACCTTTTGTGTGGCACCGTATCACAAGCTTTGGAAAAGTCCTTATATACCACGTCCAGTGCATTTCCTTGGTCCAGTCCGGAAGTTACCTCTTATAAAAGCTTAGATTAGTCTGACAGGAACGGTCCCTCGTAAACCCATGTTGATATTGGGTCATGAGGTTATTCTTCTTCAGATACTCCAGTATAGTTTCTCTTAGAAAACCCTCCAGGATTTTACCCACAGTAGAGGTTAAGCTCTCAGGCCTATAATTTCCAAGTGGTGATGATTTACATCAATGTGCTTAGTCCTTGAACTAATCTTCTCACTGCTGGCAAGTTTAATGCATCCTTGGTTATCCTCATAGATAACTATTGGTTGAGCTAATGACTTGCCGAAATCTTTCAAAAGTTGTTTCAACCAAACTACTTCTTGACTTGCATAAGCAGCAGACATATATTCTGCTTCTGTAGAAGATAATGCGACTGACACTTGTTTTCTGCTGGACCAAGAAATTCAATTTTCTCCTAACTTGAACAAGTAACCACTTGTTGATTTCCGATCACTTGAATCTCCAGCCCAATCTGCATCCACATAACCTCTGAGAGTGAGAACTCCTGATGCAGATATCTTAAGATTTAGCCTTTGAGTTTCTTTAAGATATTGAAGAATTCTCTTAATTTCATTCCAGTCTCTTTGGCGTGGCTTGCTTACACGTCGGCAGAGAATTCCAACTTTTTCTGTGATATCCGGACGAGTTGTGGTTGCTATGTACAGAAGTGCCCCCACTGCTTGTCTGTAACTCTCATTGCTGGGTAGCAAATATTCTCCTTCCAAATTTAAGTAGGACGGATCCATTGGTGTTGGTGTCGCACGCTTGGCTTCTGACATTCCAAACTGGTTTAGGATTGCGGAAATTTTAGAAATTTGGTTGTGAAGAAAACTCCCATCTTCCTCTCTTTGGATTTGGATTCCCAAATAATATGTCACATTTCCAAGGTCCTTAGTCTCAAAGTGCTGGTTGAGAATTTCACCTAGCTTTGCAATTTCTCTTTCATTGTGGTAGCTCAGTAAGCTCCCATGTCTGGAGTTGGTGAAGGGACCATCTCTTCGTTAGCAGCATTTATCCGCTTCTGCTTCTCGTGAAGAGGCAGTTTTTGCATCTCTTTCCATGACTGTGGCTCTGGTTCAGAAAGTGTTCTGACCATATAGGAAAGGCGTCTAGCTGGGATACTTTTGTTTGGCCTTTCTGATCTCCTGACTGGAGGTTGACTTGGTTCTTCTGTGTCTTCCTTGGTGGCTTCAGAGCTTATCCACACTTCAGTGTTTTCCTTTTCGACATCTGGGTTTGGTGGTTGAGATTCTAGTTCTTGCTGCTAAAGTTGAATAACTGGTGTAACTTCATGGAATTTGAGCGATACAGAGTTTTCATCAATCACTAAATCTCTGCTGATTGTTACTGTGTTGGTCTCTGGGTGCAGGATTCTGCATCCCTTTTGAGTTTTGCTAAAGCCCACCAGGACTCCTTGCTTTGCATGTGATTCCCACTTGGAACGTTTTTCTTTGGGAACATACATAAACGTTTTGCTTCCAAACATCCTGAGGTGCTTCAGGTTAGGCTTCTCACAGTTCCATAGCTCATATGGAGTTTTATTTGTTGTTTACCTGGCACTCTGTTTTGAAGATAGCAAGCTGTCATGATGGCTTCTCCCCAATACGTTGTAGGTAGATTCACATCAATCAACATTCTTCTTCCACTTTCACAGAGAGTACGGTTCTTTCTCTCTGCAATGCCATTTTGTTCTGGGTAGTATGGAATGGTAGTCTGGAACACGATTCCATCCTTTTTCAAAATGGTTTGCACCTTACCACTTGTATGTTTGGCATTATTCCAAATTTGTTAAACACTACAGCAAGATATTCTTCAAGTTTCTGTGGAACTTCATTCTTACTGTGAAGCAGGTAGGCGACTATATAGCTGGAGTAGTCATCAATAAATGTGAGAAAATATCTCTTCTTGCTGGGAGTTTGAACACTCATTGGACCACATACAGTGGGGAAAAAAAGTATTTAGTCAGTCAGCAATAGTGCAAGTTCCACCACTTAAAAAGATGAGAGGCGTCTGTAATTTACATCATAGGTAGACCTCAACTATGGGAGACAAACTGAGAAAAAAAAATCCAGAAAATCACATTGTCTGTTTTTTTTTCATTTTATTTGCATATTATGGTGGAAAATAAGGATTTGGTCAGAAACAAAATTTCATCTCAATACTTTGTGATATATCCTTTGTTGGCAATGACAGAGGTCAAACGTCTTCTGTAAGTCTTCACAAGGTTGCCACACACTGTTGTTGGTATGTTGGCCCATTCCTCCATGCAGATCTCCTCTAGAGCAGTGATGTTTTTGGCTTTTCGCTTGGCAACACGGACTTTCAACTCCCTCCAAAGGTTTTCTATAGGGTTGAGATCTGGAGACTGGCTAGGCCACTCCAGGACCTTGAAATGCTTCTTACGAAGCCACTCCTTCGTTGCCCTGGCGGTGTGCTTTGGATCATTGTCATGTTGAAAGACCCAGCCACGTTTCATCTTCAATGCCCTTGCTGATGGAAGGAGATTTGCACTCAAAATCTCACGATACATGGCCCCATTCATTCTTTCATGTACCCGGATCAGTCGTCCTGGCCCCTTTGCAGAGAAACAGCCCCAAAGCATGATGTTTCCACCACCATGCTTTACAGTAGGTATGGTGTTTGATGGATGCAACTCAGTATTCTTTTTCCTCCAAACACGACAAGTTGTGTTTCTACCAAACAGTTCCAGTTTGGTTTCATCAGACCATGGGACATTCTCCCAAAACTCCTCTGGATCATCCAAATGCTCTCTAGCAAACTTCAGACGGGCCCGGACATGTACAGGCTTAAGCAGTGGGACACGTCTGGCACTGCAGGATCTGAGTCCATGGTGGCGTAGTGTGTTACTTATGGTAGGCCTTGTTACATTGGTCCCAGCTCTCTGCAGTTCATTCACTAGGTCCCCCCGCGTGGTTCTGGGATTTTTGCTCACCATTCTTGTGATCATTCTGACCCCACGGGGTGGGATTTTGCGTGGAGCACCAGATTGAGGGAGATTATCAGTGGTCTTGTATGTCTTCCATTTTCTAATTATTGCTCCCACAGTTGATTTCTTCACTCCAAGCTGGTTGGCTATTGCAGATTCAGTCTTCCCAGCCTGGTGCAAGGCTACAATTTTGTTTCTGGTGTCCTTTGACAGCTCTTTGGTCTTCACCATAGTGGAGTTTGGAGTCAGACTGTTTGAGGGTGTGCACAGGTGTCTTTTTATACTGATAACAAGTTTAAACAGGTGCCATTACTACAGGTAATGAGTGGAGGAAAGAGGAGACTCTTAAAGAAGAAGTTACAGGTCTGTGAGAGCCAGAAATCTTGATTGCTTGTTTCTGACCAAATACTTATTTTCCACCATAATATGCAAATAAAATGAAAAAAAAACAGACAATGTGATTTTCTGGATTTTTTTTTCTCAGTTTGTCTCCCATAGTTGAGGTCTACCTATGATGTAAATTACAGACGCCTCTCATCTTTTAAAGTGGTGGAACTTGCACTATTGCTGACTGACTAAATACTTTTTTTCCCCACTGTACATCTGTATGTATCAGATCCAGTAGCTGTGTGGATCTAGTGGTGCTTATTTTAGGAAAGGATTTTCTGGACATTTTCCCTTTAAGACAGCTAGTGGACTTCATCATTTGACTACACTGGTTGATTTCAATACCATTTACAATTTGAGCTAGCTTACTAACTGCTTCTGGGTCTCTGTGCCCAAGACTTCTGTGCCATACATGGATACAGTTCTTATGTAGATCTTGTCTAGCACTGTACACTCTTTCTTTGCATTTTAGCTGATAAAGTTCTTGGATTTTTCCTTCTGCAAGAGTGTGACCCTTATTTGAGATGATGCAGCTGTTATCTTCAAAGTAACTACATTCCCCTTTTGTGTGAGCTTCTTTACTGATAGAAGATTGCTTTCAAGGCTGGGAACATAGAGAACATCCTTTACTGGCTTCTTTCAGCTTTGTGCTGAGGAAACTGGACAGTGGAGGTAGCAGTCTCCTACTCCTTCTGAAATCATATGGTGACCTTTTCTGACTTGCTTTCATTAAGGTCAGTGAAGAAATCCTTGTTATTTGTCATATGACTGCTTGCATCAGAATCTATACACCATATATACTTTGCAAATGGGCCTGTACTGGCATTAAATGCAGCGTCAACACATGCAAAATCTTCCTTTACAGCTGTTTTAACCCTTTGATGACTGTTCTGCTTTTTAAGCTGACTCCTTCTTGCTTTCCAAATTCTGCACTCTCTTTTAAGGTGGCCAGGCTTTTTACAGACAAAACATTCACAAGTTTCTCTTAGATTGCTCTTATATTTAGGGAAATCCTGTGTCTTTAATGCTGTTTTCTTACTGGATTCAATACTGCTGCTTACATGCTGTGTTTTTCTCTTGAATTCATCCCCAAGTTTGCCTTTAACATAATCTAGTGTCAGCTCATCATCTGGCCATGCATCTAGTGCAGTCACAAGTGTGTCATAACTTTCTGTAAAGAGTAAGAGTGTGACACCATTATTCTCAGCAGTGATCTGGGAGTCAGAGATACTTTCAGGTGTCTTCCCCATTCTGTTCCCCTTCCATTCAGCTCTTTTTCCATGTATTTCAACATTTTCACTGCTCCCCAGATCTCCTTGTAGCGTCTGCCAGAAAAATGCTTGGATTTCTAATTGACTCCCATGATGCGCATTACTCGAAACAAGCATCTGAGCATTAGGAATTGCTCGGTTTGAGTTATGCGCATCCAAGCATTTTAGTGCTCGCTCATCCCTAATCAACATACAATTGCAACTTCAATTTTATCAAAGTTGCAATTATATGCTTCAAAACCAATGCAAAGGCCAAGGGGAGGTTGGTGATGACCACCAGTGATCAGAAGGGGCACAAAGCTGAAGACCATCATTTACAACTCAAATTCAGCATAGTTTCTATCAAAAGATTACTGGTAATTGTTTTAACTTAGCATGGTGGTGAACAAGTCCATGCGTTTGGGAATCCCCTTGAAACTCCAAATTCAAGAAGCTGAAAGTCAATAAGCTATTGTCTACAGGGTCTAAGGCTAACTACATAAAATTCATATCTCCCTAAAATATCCTTTACTAACTGCAGTGAATGTAGTTATTCTACGGAATTACATGTAATATATTTCTTGTGCACATCCAGACCAGAGCAACCCATTTACTATTGAAATATAAAGCAAGGGTATAGCTCAATGTAGCACAGCAGAAGCTCCATCAGACAAAATGAATTCCTAAAGGCTAGAAAAAGAAAGATAGAAGTGGCTTTAATCCAAAATCATCATAGAGAAGATGAGACAGATGAGTAAGATAAGAGTAACTTCTGTAAGACCCAGACAATGGCTACTATGTTATGAACTCTTCATTGGATTCAGGGGAAAGCCACCTGCGTCCTCATGACATCACGAAAATAAAGGCCAATGTGTGGTGACTTGATGGGTGCCGCTTATCAAATATCAGGCATCACCTGTGATTATAGGCATCAGGGAAGGAGATAAAGTTCATCTGTCAACTGCTAGGCAATCTTTTATGTTTCTTCTCCATATTTGTCACCATGTCAAGAACTAAAGGTATGGCTGGAACATTACCTTAAATCTAATGTAAACCAATTGTAAGAATTGTTAACCTAAAATGGTTAACAATCATGACTGTTATAACAATAAATTTATTTAAGAAAAAAGGGATCATAATTTACGGTAGTAAATTACACCGGTGATGTTACTGCTGCGCAGCAGAGATGGGGAGACACTGGGAAGGTGAGTACTCTGTAGTGGAGATGAAGAAACAGGAAACTTTTCTTGTTAAAGAATGGAGAGGGTTTTATATTAGGGCAATCAAATATGATGTAAAATATAGTGGCCAAGAGATCTAGATGCAGTTTGATTGTTTGGTCGTTGAGAGTGTTAGTCCTTTAGCGTTACCCAGGGTGCACCACGTGGAGGCGGACTAACGTTGCACCCCATGTTAGGGCAATGTATGGTGGACACATTATGCAGAGGGGGAGAAGTATGAGAGGGCCATGAGGGAGCAGTGTAGAAAAGAAGGCATATTATGGAAAAGGGCAGCATGAAAAAGTTGCACAGTATGGAGAGAACAGTGTTTGGGGGATAGTGTGCAAGTAAAGATATTATGAAGGGGGCAGTGTGAGGGGACAGTGTGTAAAGAGCACACAGTATGGAGAGGGTGCAGCATGGGGAGATATTATGGAGATGTGTCAACATGGGGGGTACAGTGTGAGGGCACAGTGTGAAGAGGGAGCATTGTGGGTGGATACAGTGTAATAGCACAGTCTAAAAAGGAGCAGTATAGAAATGGGGCAATATGTGGGAGACAATGTGGAGGGAGCAGTATGGAGATAGTAATAGTGTGAGGGCAAGCAGGTGAGAGAGAATAACAAAGTGGAGCATAATTCATAAGGGTAGTGGACATTGTGGCGGATTTAATTTGGAGTGGAAGCTATGTCCCAAAGAATGGGGGTGATATTTTGTGCAGGGAGTACAGAAAGAGGCACTGTGAGCTGTGAGGTCCTATATAGACAGATGTGCGCCTCTACAAATCAAGTCCTATCAGTTTAATTAAACACAGCTGGACTCAATGAAGGAGTAGAACCATCTCAAGGAGGATCACAAGGAAATGGACAGCGTGTAACTTCAATATGAGTGTCTGAGCAAAGGGTCTGAATACTTATAACCATGTGATATTTCAGTTTATCTTTTTTAATAAATTTGCAAAAATTTCTACATTTCTGTTTTTACAGTCAAGATGAGGTGCAGAGTGTACATTAATGAGAAAAAAAATGAACTTTTTTGAATTTACCAAATGGCTGCAATGAAACAAAGAGTGAAAAATTTAAAGGCGTCTGAGTACTTTCTGTACCCACTGTAAATTAGCTTTTTCCTGTTTTTGTCCATAAACAACAACTATTCCACTATTCATAGGGTCTCACTTAGACTATTTGCGCAAATGAAAATGTTTTGCTAAACCTGCTCTTACCATGATTGCTACATCTGATGTTAAATTTTACTCAAACTACTTTTTAAGGAATAAGCTGACATTTTGTAGAAATGCCTCACCTACCTGCAATTCCCATTTTGTATGCCAAGGCACAAATAGTATGCTCTGCCTAAGTCACAAATGGATAAAACACAGAATACTGTTACATAAAGGGAATCTGTCAATACAATCCACCCCAAAGTATGTAGTTTCTGATTGAAAAAAAAAGTTGTTTTAATTAATATGCAAATGAAGCTGAGGTGCTCTGGGTGTTTCAAAGCACTGTCAATTACTGTCAGCAGTATTTATAGTGCGTGAACCGGGAATGCTCCATTCCACATGCCCATTGACCCCTGTAGTCGGACCTCTCAAGTATTCAACCCGGTACAGTAACATCTCGACTTTACATTGCTTTGGTCATTGAACCAATGGTATGGCCATTTCTCTAAAGTGTCCTAGTAGACATTTTCAACATGACAGTGCCAGGCCGCTTGTTGTTTGTGCCACTGTGAGCAACCTGTGTGGTCTAAATGTACTAAATGCATCTCTGGGTTTGTCTCCTAGCAAGTGCATCTGGAATATCATTAGTCAGCAATTACAAAGGAGCTGCCAGCAGTGGATCTTGATGATTTGCCCAAGTGCAGAACATTCCTCAGACCATTAATAACCTTATTAATAGCAGCGAAGGTTGGACAGTGCGGAATGTTCTGTGCTTGATGTTCATAATCAAAATTAAAAAAATCAAAGAGAACCTGTCACCTAAAAAAACTATTAACCTGCAGATATGGATTTAATTTGCAGGTTAACAGTGTTGTAACTCTGCTTGACACTTGTACTTAGATACCCACTGCCGGGAGGAAATTAACTTTGCTCCCTTGGCAGCATTCCGGTTTCATTCACAGAGGTGGCTCCGGCACAAGTTCTGTCACTGTAGAGTGGTGACTGTAACCATGCCCCCGGCCTGAATGAAAGCCAGCCCCAGTTTTAAGCTGCTGTCAGTCAGAGCCGAGAGCGCTGTTAGAGAGCGGTGACTGAACACTTGCCAGCACTGCCCCCCCCGTGACTGTAACCGGAACTCTGCCGTGAGGAATAAAGCTCTGAGTGTGGGCACTGGACAGGTTCAGAATTATATTCACCTGCATATTAACCCCATATCTGCAAGTTAATAGCACTTTTTTTTAGGTGACAGGTTCTTTTTAAGATTTTTTGAAAATGTTGCTTCCATTTTTTCATCAATTACTTACAGTTGTGTTCCTCCCAGAGTCGTCGGGTAACAATCAGGTCAGCATGGCGGCGGTCAGCCATATTCCATAGCGGCTCCCTTTCTCTGACAAGATCGATGAGGTGGTCCACATCAATTCCTCCATCCTCACCGTCCGAGTCGGGAGCACGCTGTGAAGGCGTTAAAGTAAAATAGAAAAATAGCAAAATTAGTCACCACACTTTAAGACATGAAATAAAAAGTGTACCAAAATTTAACTTAAATATTATACAGTTGTGGCCAAAAGTATTGACACCCCTGCAATTCTGTCAGATAATACTCAGTTTCTTCCGGAAAATGATTGCAAACACAAATTCTTTGGTATTATTATCTTCATTTAATTTGTCTTAAATGAAAAAACACAAAAAGAATTGTCCTAAAGCCAAATTGGATATAATTCCACACCAAGCATAAAAAAGAGGGTGGACAAAAGTATTGGCACTGTTCGAAAAATCATGTGATGCTTCTCTAATTTGTGTAATTAACAGCACCTGTAACTTACCTGTGGCACTTAACAGGTGTTGGCAATAACTAAATCACACTTGCAGCCAGTTGACATGGATTAAAGTTGACTCAACCTCTGTCCTGTGTCCTTGTGTGTACCACATTGAGCATGGAGAAAAGAAAGAAGACCAAAGAACTGTCTGAGGACTTGAGAAACCAAATTGTGAGGAAGCATGAGCAATCTTAACGTTTTGGAAGAATGTTTTCTGGTCAGATGAGACAAAAGTAGAGCTTTTTCGGCAAAGGCATCAACATAGAGTTTACAAGAGAAAAAAAGAGGCATTCAAAGAAAAGAACACCGTCCCTACAATCAAACATGGCGGAGGTTCCCTGATGTTTTGGGGCTGCTTTGCTGCCTCTGGCACTGGACTGCTTGAAGTCAGAAGACTACCAACAAATTTTGCAGCACAATGTGGGGCCCAGTGTGAGAAAGCTGGGTCTCCCTCAGAGGTCATGGGTCTTCCAGCAGGACAATGACCCAAAACACACTTCAAAAAGCACTAGAAAATGGTTTGAGAGAAAGCACTGGAGACTTCTAAGGTGGCCAGCAATGAGTCCAGACCTGAATCCCATAGAACACCTGTGGAGAGATCTAAAAATGGCAGTTTGGAGAAGGCACCCTTCAAATATCAGGGACCTGGAGCAGTTTGCCAAAGAAGAATGGCCTAAAATTTCAGCAGAGCATTGTAAGAAACTCATTGATGGTTACTGCAAGTGGTTGGTCGCAGTTATTTTGGCCAAAGGTTGTGCAACCAAGTATTAGGCTGAGGGTGCAAGTATTAGGCTGAGGGTGCCAATACTTTTGTCTAGCCCATTTTTGGAGTTTTGTGTGAAATGATCAATGTTTTGCTTTCTGCTTCATTCTCATTTGTATTTTTTCATTTAAGACAAATTAAATGAAGATAATAATACCAAAGAATTTGTGATTGCAATCATTTTCAGGAAGAAACTGAGTATTATCTGACAGAATTGCTGGGGTGTCAATACTTTTGGCCACAACTGTATCAACATGTCTGTTCATCCTGTGATTTTCAGAATTCCACGACTTTTCCTTCTTGGTTTTGCAATTTTCACTATTGAAGAGATATATATTATAGATATATACACTGCTCAAACAAATAATGGGAACACTTAAACAACAAAATAAAACTCCAAGTAAATCAAACTTCTGTGAAATCAGTCTACTTAGGAAGCAACACTGATTGACAATTAATTTCACATGCTGTTGTGCAAATGGAATAGACAATAGATGGAAATTATTGCCAATTATCAAGACACCCTAAATAAAGGAATGGTTCTGCAGGTGTGAACCACAGACCACATTTCAGTACCAATGCTTTCTGGCTGATGTTTTGGTCACTTTTGAATGTTGGTTGTGCTTTCACACTCGTGGTAGCATGAGACGGACTCTACAACCCACACAAGTGGCTCAAGCAGTGTAGCTCATCCAGAATGGCACATCAATGCGAGCTGTGGCAAGAAGGTTTGCTGTGTCTGTCAGCGTAGTGTCCAGAGGCTGGAGGTGCTACCAGGAGACAGGCCAGTACAACAGGAGACTTGAAGGGGGACGTAGGAGGGCAACAACCCAGCAGCAGGACTGCTACCTCCACCTTTGTGCAAGGAGGAACAGGAGGAGCACTGCCAGAGCCCTGAAAAATGACCTCCAGCAGGCCACAAATGTGCATGTGTCTGCATAAATGGTTAGAAACCAACTCCATGGGGATGGTTTGAGTGCCCGACGTCCACAGATGGGGGTTGTGCTCACAGTCCAACACCGTGCAGGATGCTTGGCATTTGCCACAGAGCACCAGGTGTTATGATGAGTCACCGAAGGAGGAAAAAACAAAATACCAGCTAAGTCCAGAAAAACCAGAAAGGTTGGCAGCTATCGGATTGCAGACCCTTGAACCTATCCACAACAACTAGCAGTAGCCGTGGGGGGTTCCTACGTGCCCTAGACCCCTCGATCACAGCCAGAGAACTACATAGCCTAAAGACAGAAAGAAGAAAAACTAAACTGCCCCAGAGCAGACCCCAAAGCAATAGGCAGCCCCCAACATATAATGACGGTGAAGCAAGATGAAAACACTAACACAGATAGAAAGATAGGTTGAGCAACTGATGGGGCCCAAGCTAACTACATAGGACAGGATAGGAAAGCTGCTGTCTGCCATCCGCAAAACCCCTATCAAAATGAGCCAACCAACTGATAGGAAAAACAGGCCCTGAAGACGCTAGGCTTCAAAAGACTATATCAGCACTCAGGTATATTCTGAAGACAGAGCAAAAGATCAACAGATCAGAGACAAAAATGGAATTCAGCTCACCCCCGGCCAGGGATGGCAGAACTCCCAAAAAGCAAGGCAAAACAAAAACAAAACTGAAGAGTACAAAGCAGAGCATAAAAACTTAGCTTTGAGATGCAGGAATCAGACTGGTCTCCAAAAAATCCAGCAGGAAATTCACCAGCCAGGAAGAAGGGCGTCGGCAGCCTTATATCCAGTCCTCAATTCCAGCCACCCAGTCATCATCTAGCTGCCCATGTGTTTGGTAATCAGCCTCACTACCTTCCTTCACCAGAGGAGGGAGTTCATCAGACCTCAATGGTGAAGGGAAAAATGAACTCACAACAGTACCTCCCCCTTGAGGAGGGGTCACCGAACCCTCATCCATGCCACCAGTGCGATCCGGGTGAGCCCGATGAAAGGCACGCACCAATCTTTCGGCATGAATATCAGAGGCAGAGACCCAGGAATTATCCTCCTGACCATAACCCTTCCACTTAACCAAATACTGGAGTCTCCGTCTAGCCAGACGGGAATCCAGTATCTTCTCTACCTCATATTCCATGTTACCTTCAACCGATATAGGGTCAGGAGGTGCCACCACAGGAACTACTGGTTCAACAAACCTCTTCAACAAGGATTTATGAAACACATTATGAATTTTAAATGTGACAGGAAGAGCCAACCGAAAAGAGACCGGATTAATAATCTCTAAAATCTTGTAAGGTCCAATAAATCTAGGCTTAAACTTAGGAGAAGTCACTTTCATAGCGATATTTTTTGATGATAACCAATCCATATCACCCACCTTAAACTGGGGACCAACGGTCCTACGCCGGTTGGAAAACCGCTGGGCCTTTTCCTGGGAGAGAGACAACTTATCCACTACTTGGTCCCAGATCTGGTGCATTCTCTCCACCACAGTTTCAACACCTGGGCAAGCAGAAGGCTCCACCTGCCCTGAAGAAAATCGAGGGTGAAAACCAAAGTTACAAAAAAAAGGTGACGTCAAAGTGGCAGAACTAGCTCTGTTATTTAAAGCAAATTCGGCCAAGGGCAAAAATGAAACCCAATCATCCTGATCGGCAGAAATAAAACATCTCAAATACGACTCCAAAGTCTGGTTTGTTCTCTCCGTCTGCCCATTGGTCTGAGGGTGAAACGCAGAGGAGAAGGACAACTGAATTCCCAGCTTGGAACAGAAAGTCCTCCAAAATCTGGACACAAACTGAACTCCTCTGTCAGATACAATGTTCTCAGGAATCCCGTGCAAGCGAACCACCTGTTGCAAAAACAAGGGCACCAACTCAGAGGAAGATGGCAACTTAGGGAGTGGTACAAGATGGACCATCTTAGAGAATCTATCACAAATCACCCAAATAACAGTCATTCTCTGAGAGACAGGCATATCAGAGATAAAATCCATTGAAATATGGGTCCATGGCCTCCTAGGCACCGGCAAAGGCATCAACAAGCCACTAGAGCGAGAACAAGGTTTAGACCGGGAGCAAGTCCCACAGGACTGCACAAAATTCCTGACATCATGAGACAAGGCGGGCCACCAAAAAGACCGACTCACCAGATCTCTAGTACCAAAAATACCTGGATGACCAGCCAATGCAGAGCAATGAACTTCAGACATCACTCTCTTCCTCCACTGGTCAGGAACATACAACTTTCCACTGGGACAACGCTCAGGTTTGTCCTCCTGAAACTCTTCCAGAGCACGTCTCAAATCGGGCGAGATGGCAGAAAGAACTACCCCCTCGCCTAAGATGGTAGCAGGTTTAGTCACAACAGGAGAATCAGCAAGGAAACTCCTAGAGAGGGCGTCTGCCTTGACATTCTTAGTGCCCGGAAGAAAAGAGACCACAAAATCAAAACGTGTGAAAAACAAGGCCCACCTAGCCTGTCTAGGATTCAAGCGCTTGGCCGACTCCAGGTAAATCAAATTCTTGTGGTCAGTAAGGACCACGACTTGGTGTTTGGCTCCCTCCAACCAATGTCTCCACTCCTCAAATGCCCATTTCTTGGCCAACAGTTCCCGATTCCCCACATGATAGTTACGTTCGGATGGGGAGAACGTTCGGGAAAAGAAAGCACAAGGATTCACTATAGATGTCACATGATCTTTTTGGGACAACACCGCTCCTGCACCAATCTCAGAAGCGTCCACCTCCACCTGAAACGGGAGTGAGACATCAGTTTGCCGCAAAACCGGAGCAGAAGTGAATCTTCACTTCAGCTCCTGAAAGGAAGAAACAGCCTCCGGAGACCAATTCAGCACATCAGCACCCTTCCTAGTCAAATCCGTCAATGGCTTGGCAATACCAGAAAAATTAGCTATAAATTTCCGATAAAAATTAGCAAAACCCAAAAACTTCTGGAGGGCCTTCAAAGAAGTGGGCTGAACCCAATCATAAATGGCCTGTACCTTGGCCGGGTCCATTTCAATAGTTGCCGGAGACAAAATAAATCCCAAAAATGAAATCCTCTGTACCCCAAAAAGGCATTTTGATCCCTTGACATACAGGGAATTCTCCCTCAAAATCCGGAACACAGTCCGAACATGTTCCACATGAGAGTCCCAATTCTAGGAGAAGATCAAAATATCATCCAGATAGATAATCAAAAATTTATCCACAAAGTCTCGGAATATATCGTTCATGAAGCACTAGAAGACAGAAGGGGCATTAGTGAGCCCAAAAGGCATCACCAGGTACTCAAAATGTCCCTCCGGAGTATTAAACGCCGTCTTCCATTCATCCCCATGCTTAATGCGAATAAGATTATACGCCCCCCTGAGGTCAAGCTTGGTAAACCAGCAAGCACCTTTAACTCTGGAGAATAGATCAGAAATCAGAGGTAACGGATACTGATATTTAACAGTAATTTTGTTGAGGGCACGATAGTCAATACAAGGCCTTAATGAACCATCCTTTTTAGCCACGAAAAAAAACCCAGCACCTAAGGGTGAAGAGGATGGTCTAATATGACCCTTCTCCAATGACTCCTTAATATAGGATCGCATAGCCTCGTGCTTGGGTACAGATAAATTGAAAAGCCGACCCTTGGGGAATTTACACCCCGGGTTCAGCTCAATTGCACAGTCCTAACTCCTATGAGGAGGCAAAACGCAGACTCATTCTCACTAAATACATCATAAAAGTCAGCCAAATAGTCAGGAACATCATGCGACTGGGGAGAGATGGAGAAAACAGGAGCATCACTAAGGGCACACCGACAACCCCAACTCACCACAGACAAAGATTTCCAATCCAGAACTGGATTATGAATTTGCAACCAGGGAAACCCCAGAACAATGGTATCATGCAAATTATGCAACACCAAAAATCTGCAATTTTCTTGATGGTCTGGGGCGACCCGCATTACCACCTGGGTCCAAAACTGAGGTTTATTCTTCGCCAAAGGAGTAGCATCAATACCCCTCAAAGGGATAGGCGTCCGCAGAGGTGTCATAGGAAATCCACAACGTTTAGCAAAATCCAAGTCCATCAGGTTAAGAGCTGCTCCTGAATCCACAAAAGCCTTGGCGGAAAATGTGGACAGGGAGCAGATCAGAGTAATTGCCAGAAGAAACTTGGGTTGAACACCACCCACAGAAAACGTGTGTGCACAACGTTTCTCTCGTTTAGGGCAGACAGAAATAATATGCGAGGCATCTCCACAAAAAAAACACAGCTTATTACGCCTTCTGAACTCCTGACGTTGCGCCCTAGACAAAACTCTATCACATTGCATAGGTTCAGACATTTGTTCAACAGGTGGCAACATCTCTCGTGTAGTTTTGCATTCACGTAAATGCCGATCCACCTGAATGGCTAATGACATAGAATCGTCAAGACCAGAGGGAACAGGAAATCCCACCATAGTATCTTTTACAGTTTCTGACAAACCCTTCCGAAAGAGGGCTGCCAAGGCACCATCATTCCAGGTAGTAAGGACCGCCCACTTTCGGAATTTTTGACAGTACAACTCTGCCGAATCCCGACCCTGGCTTAATGCCAACAGGATCTTTTCAGCCTGATCAATAGCATTAGGTTCATCATACAAAAACCCCAAGGCTTGAAAAAATTCATTCACATTATTCAGAATAGGATCATCAGGTTTCAAAGAAAACGCCCAATCCTGGGGATCGCCACGCAGCAAAGAGATGACAATTTTAACCTGCTGCACGGAGTTCCCCGACGAGTTAGGCTTCAAGGCAAAAAATAATTTACAATTATTCTTGAAATTCAAGAATTTAGACCGATCCCCCCAAAATACATCAGGAGTAGGAATCTTTGGTTCAACAGCATGTGAATGAGCAAGATAGGTGGAAATTCCCCGCACTTCAGCAGCGAGCTGCTCCACACGATCAGACAATTGCTTCATCTCCATTGAGAGAAAAATTCCCCCTACGGCCTCAGAGATATAGAGGAAAAAATATGCACACAAAAAAAAAAAATTTCTGACACTTTTTTTTTTTTTTTTTTTTTTTACAATTCTCTCCTGCTATTGAGTACCCTAGGACCTGCGGTATGGCTGGTGATTCTGTTCTGATGAGTCACCGAAGGAGGAAAAAACAAAATACCAGCTAAGTCCAGAAAAACCAGAAAGGTTGGCAGCTATCGGATTGCAGACCCCTGAACCTATCCACAACAACTAGCAGTAGTCGTAGGGGGTTCCTACGGTGCCCTAGACCCCTCGATCACAGCCGGAGAACTACATAGCCTAAAGACAGAAAGGAGAAAAACTAAACTGCCCCAGAGCAGACCCCAAAGCAATAGGCAGCCCCCAACATATAATGACGGTGAAGCAAGATGAAAACACTAACACAGATAGAAAGATAGGTTGAGCAAATGATGGGGCCCAAGCTAACTACATAGGACAGGATAGGAAAGCTGCTGTCTGCCATCCGCAAAACCCCTATCAAAATGAGCCAACCGACTGATAGGAAAAACAGGCCCTGAAGACGCTAGGCTTCAAAAGACTATATCAGCACTCAGGTATATTCCGAAGACAGAGCAAAAGATCAACAGATCAGAGACAAAAATGGAATTCAGCTCACCCCCGGCCAGGGATGGCAGAACTCCCAAAAAACAAGGCAAAACAAAAACAAAACTGAAGAGTACAAAGCAGAGCAGAAAAACTTAGCTTTGAGATGCAGGAATCAGACTGGTCTCCAAGAATCCAGCAGGAAATTCACCAGCCAGGAAGAAGGGCGTCGGCAGCCTTATATCCAGTCCTCAATTCCAGCCACCCAGTCATCATCTATCTGCCCATGTGTTTGGTAATCAGCCTCACTACCTTCCTTCACCAGAGGAGGGAGTTCATCAGACCTCAATGGTGAAGGGAAAAATGAGCTCACAACAACCAGGATTGGCAAATTCACCACTGGCGCCCTGTGTTCTTCACAGATGAAAGCAGGTTCACACGGAGCACATGCAACAGACGTGACAGAGTCTGGAGACGCCATGGAGAGCATTCTGCTGCCTGCAACATCCTTCAGTATGACTGGTTTGGCAGTGGGTCAGTAACGGTGTGGTGTGGCATTTCTTTGGAGGGCTGCACAGCCTTCCATGTTCTCGCCAGAGGTAGCCTGACTGCCATTAGGTACCGAGATGAGATCCTCAGACCCCTTGTGAGACCATATGCTGGTGCAGTTGGCCCTGGGTTCCTCCTAATGCAGGACAATGCCAGACCTCATCTGGCTGGAGTGTGTCAGCAGTTCCTGCAAGATGAAGGCATTGAAGATATGGACTGGTCCACCCATTTCCCAGACCTGAATACGATTGAGCACATCTGGGACATCATGTCTCACTCCATCCACCAATGTCACGTTGCACCACAGACTGTCCAGGAGTTGGCAGACGCTTTAGTCCAGGTCTGGGAGGAGATCCCTCAGGAGACCATCCACCGCCTCATCAGGAGCATGCCCAGGCATTGTACAGTAGGGAGGTCATACAGGCACGTGGAGGCCACACACAATACTGAGCATCTTTTCCTTGTCATGAGGCATTTCCACTGAAGTTGGATCAGCCTGTAATTTGATTTTCTACTTTGATTTTGAGCATCATTCCAAATCCAGACCTCCATGGGATATTCATTTTGAATTGCATTGATAATTGTTATGTTTTATTGTTCTGAACACATTCCACTATGCAATGAATAAAAATTTGCAACTGGAATATTTCATTCAGAGAAATCTAGGATGTGGTATTTTAGTGTTCCCTTTATTTTTTTGAGCAGTATGTGTGTGTATATATATATATATATATATATATATATATATGTATATATATGCACATATATACATTTATTATGTCCAACTATTTCCAATATTTACTTCTAGCGCTGACATATTCCGCAATGCTGTCCACTGCAATTGTATCTTTTTTCCTCTATGGATATATATCTAGTATATATATTATTAGAAGCATTTTATCCATAAATGTCCCTTGAATAAATACCGCTGGTACGATCAGTTATGTGTCAGCTTTATGCTTGCTGTTTAGACCCTGCACAGATAAATCTTCTAGTGTTGATTCTTTCCAGATCTGGGAAACAGTTTCAATAATTATATTTTTCTTCACAATTGACTGTTCCCTCCGCTCATGTTATTCATCATTTAATCCTCGTCGCCTGTCCAGACCATGCAGCTGTCTTTGCCAAGGCAGCTTTTTTTTCTGTGATTGGTTTCACTGTATGCACATACATGTGATATGCAAATAGCATATGTAAATTGGAGCAGTAACAATAGCACATTCATGACCAATTCACTACAGTGCACATGTTTTACACACATAAGACCCAGCTCATAAAAAAATATATACATGTTGCAGTTGCTGGTATACAGGAGGTTTGGGTTTGTAAAAAAAAAAATTCTCAAAATGATTTTTTATCAATTTAGTTTAACAAAATACTAAAAGAAAATTATATTGATACATTTAATGTATTATAAAAATGAAGACCCGAATTTAACTTTGCGATTTCCTTGATTTTTTTTCATTTACAAATTCTCGCTAAAGGTGCTTGAAAAAGTCATTTTAAAATACCTTGTGTTCCTCATCTATTATCACAGGACATTAGAGATGAGTAAATTGATTTGCAGGACCATAGACCAGAAGCCGGGTCAACAGACCGTATCCCCCGGATGTGAGCCCTATGAATTGGGAGCTGGGAGAGGAAGTTCCAAAGTCTATTGTGCCAACAGAGTGCTAATAAAGATTAATTATCCACTCAAAAATTGTAATGGCAAGTTACAGAGCATGAGAATGGAAAAAGAGATCCTTGTGAATTCTCCTGACACGCTCTCACTTCTAGCATCAGTGCCTGGATGATCTTGTCGGTCTTGGAAAAATGGGAAAAGGTGGAGAAGGGGTGGTGTCGACAGTCTGGGAGATTTTGGTAATGGGGAAGGGGTTGTTTTCAGAGGGGAAAGTTGGATTGGAAAAGAATGCTACTGTCTGTAGGGTATGGGTGGGTACATTGCTTATGCTCAGGAAAAAAGAGGTTAGAAAGTCCTGAAGACTGCTGCTATTAGGAAAAGGGGTTGATTAGGAGACAAGCGAGGGTAGTGGATCATTGCACAATGTTGCTTCCAGTGGTGAAATGAAGGCAATGCGCTGTCAGTGGTGTAGTAATAAAAATGCATTCAATGCTACTGCCAGATTAAGACATTTTGATGCCAGTGTGAATGAGGTGGGATGGGTTTCATGTCTGCTTTGGGGGAGGATGCTAATGCCAAATGGCAATGGGAAGTTGAAGGAAGGAGGAGAATGTGTCTGGCAACTGGGGAGTTGTAGGAAGTGGGAGAGTGTGTCTGTCAATTTGGGAGCTGTAGGAAGCAGGTGACTATGGCTGCCTATTGGAGGGTTGTAGGAAGGTGGAGAATGTGCTATCGGTTGGAGAGTTGTAGGAAGAAGTAGAATGCATCTGCCAATCGGAGAGTTGTAGGAAGGAGTAGACATCAGTTGTCAATTGCAGAATTGTAGCAAGGAGGAGAATGCTGATCTCAACACTTCTCCAGCGTATTAAGGGTGTTTGCTTCTTTCAGCAGGACAGGAGTTAATCGGCCATGTGGAAATCCCTGCTTGCAGCTGTGCTTGGTTAACCACTCTTCTCTACTAATAAAAGTTAGGTCTGCTGGCCAGGTCCTTGTCTGAGTTAACATTTGCTACAAAGATCTGAAGAGGGAGAAGCTGGTGTTTGGAGTGCTAGAGGAGCTTATTGTGTGACTGTTCCTTGGTTTGTACGCTTGGAGATTCCTCATCCTTTCCTGCTTTATTTTCTCCCCCTGTCCTTCACACCCTGGTGTATACCTCTGTTGTTTGTGAGTAGAATTTTCTTTTACCCTTGTCTCGTTCCCCTGTCTGTCGGGTTGGTGTACTTCGGTATACGGTAGAGCCTCCCTTCCCCGAGTGGGGGGAAGGCGACAGATGCAGGGTAAAAGCTAGGAGATAGGGCAAGGGCAGAGGCCCCAGCATCCTCGCCATCTGAGGTACCCCGGGGAACAGGGAGAGTTAGGGTGCCCCTAGTGTCAGGTGTTATGATTGAGTCACCATAGGAGGCAAAAGCAGAAATACAAGCTAAGTCCCGAAAACCAGAGAAGTTGGCAAATATCAGATTGCAGACCCCTGAACCTATCAACACAACTAGCAGTAGCCGTGGGGGGTTCCTACGATGCCCTAGACCCCTCGATCACAGCCGGAGAAATACATAGGCCTAAAGAAAGAAAGGGGAAATCTAAACTGCCCCAGAGCAGACCCCAAAGCAATAGGCAGCCCCCAACATATAATGACGGTGAAGCAAGATGAAAATACTAACACAGACAGAAAGATAGACTGAGCAAAGACGGGGCCCCAAAGCTACCTAGATAGGAAAGGAAAGGAAGGCTGCTGTCTGCAATCTGCCAAAACCCTATCAAAAACATAAGCCAACAAGCTGATTATGAAAAAGGCCCTGAAGCAGCTAGGCTTCAAAAACTGAATCAGCACTCAGGTATTTTCAGAAGACAGAGCTAAATGAATTCAGCACACCCCAGCAGGGAATGGCAGAAATACAGAAAAACAAAGCAAAAACAAAGTCAAAGCACAAAAGCAAAAGGCAGAGCAGCAAACTTAGCTTTGGAGGAGCAGGAATTCAGACTGGTCTCCAAGGATCCCACAGAGAAATCACCCACAGGGCAGAAGGGCGTCGGCAGCATTATATCCAGTCCGTAACTCCACTCAGCCAGTCACAATCATCAGCCTCAGGTGTTTGACAATCAGGCTCACTACCTTTCTTTACCAGAAGAGGGAGTTCCTCGGGCCTCAGTAATGAAGGGGAAAATGAACTCACAACAGTACCTCCCCCTTGAGGAGGGGTCACCGAACCCTCAACTATGCCACCAGGGCGATCAGGATGAGCCCGATGAAAGGCACGCACCAATCGTTTGGCATGAATATCAGAGGCGGAGACCCAGGAATTATCCTCCTGACCATAACCCTTCCACTTAACCAAATACTGGAGTCTCCGTCTAGCCAGACGGGAATCCAGTACTTTCTCTACCTCATACTCCATGTTACCTTCAACCAATACAGGGTCTGGAGGTGCCACCCCCGGAACAACAGGTTCAACAAACCTCTTCAACAAAGATTTATGGAACACATTATGGATTTTAAATGTGACAGGAAGAGCCAAACGAAAAGAGACCGGATTAATAATCTCCACAATCTTGTAAGGTCCAATAAACCTAGGCTTAAACTTAGGAGAAGCCACCTTCATAGCAATATTTTTTGATGATAACCACACCATATCACCAACCTTAAACTGGGGACCAATGGTCCTATGTCGGTTGGAAAACCACTGGGCCTTCTCCTGGGAGAGAGATAACTTATCCACCACTTGGTCCCAGATCTGGTGCATTCTCTCCACCACCGTGTCAACACCTGGGCAGGCAGAGGGCTCCACCTGCCCTGAAGAAAATCGAGGATGAAACCCAAAGTTACAAAAAAAAGGTGACATCAAAGTGGCAGAACTAGCTCTATTATTCAAAGCAAATTCGGCCAAGGGCAAAAATGAAACCCAATCATCCTGATCAGCAGAAATAAAACATCTCAAATATGACTCCAAGGTCTGGTTTGTTCTCTCTGTCTGCCCATTGGTCTGAGGGTGAAAAGCAGAGGAGAAGGACAACTGAATTCCCAGCCTGGAACAGAAAGTTCTCCAAAATCTAGACACAAACTGCACTCCTCTGTCAGATACAATGTTCTCAGGAATCCCGTGCAAACGAACCACCTGTTGTAAAAACAGGGGCACCAGCTCAGAGGAAGACGGCAACTTAGGGAGTGGTACAAGATGAACCATCTTAGAGAACCTATCACAAATCACCCAAATAACAGTCATCCTCTGAGAGACAGGCATATCAGAGATGAAATCCATTGAAATATGGGTCCATGGCCTCTTGGGGACAGGCAAAGGTATCAACAACCCACTAGAGCGAAAACACGATTTAGACCGGGAGCACGTCCCACAGGACTGCACAAAATTCCTGACATCACGAGACAAGGAGGGCCACCAAAAAAACCGACTCACCAGATCTCTAGTACCAAAAATACCTGGATGACCAGCCAAAGCAGAGCAATGAACTTCAGACATCACTCTCTTCTTCCACTGGTCAGGAACATACAACTTTCCACTGGGACAACGCTCAGGTTTGTCCTCCTGGAACTCTTCCAGAGCACGTCTCAAATCGGGCGAGATGGCAGAAAGAACTACCCCTTCGCCTAAGATGGTAGCAGGCTTGGTCACCACAGGAAAATCAGCAAGAAAGCTCCTAGAGAGGGCGTCTGCCTTGACATTCTTTGTTCCAGGAAGAAAAGAAACCACAAAATCAAAACGTGTAAAAAACAAGGCCCACCTAGCCTGTCTAGGGTTCAAGCGCTTAGCCGACTCCAGGTAAATTAAATTCTTGTGGTCAGTGAGGACCACGACTTGATGCTTAGCTCCCTCCAACCAATGTCTCCACTCCTCAAATGCCCATTTCATGGCCAACAGTTCCCTATTCCCCACATCATAGTTACGTTCAGATGGAGAGAACTTTCGGAAAAAGAAAGCACAGGGATTCATTTTAGATGTTACAGGATCCTTTTGGGACAAAACAGCTCCTGCACCAATCTCAGAAGCATCCACCTCTACCTGGAATGGAAGTGAGACATCAGGTTGCCGCAAAACCGGGGCGGAGGTGAATCTTCGCTTCAACTCCTGAAAGGAAGAAACAGCCTCCGGAGACCAATTTAACACATCAGCACCCTTTTTAGTCAAATCAGTCAATGGCTTGGCAATACTAGAAAATTTTGCTATAAATTTCCGATAAAAATTAGCAAAACCCAAAAACTTCTGGAGGGCCTTCAAAGAAGTGGGCTGAACCCAATAGTGAATGGCCTGTACCTTGGCCGGGTCCATTTCAATAGTTGACGGGGACAAAATAAATCCCAAAAAAGAAATCCTCTGTACTCCAAAGAGGCATTTAGATCCCTTGACATACAGGGAATTCTCCCTCAAGATCCGGAACACAGTCCGAATATGTTCCACATGAGAATCCCAATCCTTGGAGAAGATCAAAATATCATCCAGATAGATAATCAAAAATTTATCGACAAAATCTCGGAAAATATCGTTCATGAAGCACTGGAAGACAGAAGGGGCATTAGTGAGCCCAAAAGGCATCACCAGGTACTCAAAATGTCCCTCCGGAGTATTAAACGCCGTCTTCCATTCATCCCCATGCTTAATGCGAATAAGATTATACGCCCCCCTGAGGTCAAGCTTGGTAAACCAGCAAGCACCTTTAACTCTGGAGAATAGATCAGAAATCAGGGGTAACGGATACTGATATTTAACAGTAATTTTGTTGAGGGCACGATAATCAATACAAGGTCTTAATGATCCATCCTTTTTGGCTACAAAAAAAAACCGGCACCCAAGGGTGACGAGGATGGTCTAATATGACCCTTCTCCAACGCCTCCTTAATATAGGATCGCATAGCCTCGTGCTCGGGTACAGATAAATTGAAGAGCCGACCCTTGGGAAATTTACACCCCGGGCTCAGTTCAATTGCACAGTCATAACTCCTATGAGGAGGCAGAGACGCAGACTCATTCTCACTAAATACATCATAAAAGTCCGCCAAATAATCAGGAACATCATGCGACTGAGGAGAGGTGGAAAACACCGGAGCCTCACTAAAGGCACACCGACAACCCCAACTCACCACAGACACAGATTTCCAATCCAAAACTGGATTATGAATCTGTAACCAGGGAAACCCCAGAACAACAGTATCATGCAGATTATGCAACACCAGAAATCTGCAATTTTCTTGGTGGTCTGGGGCGACCCGCATCACCACCTGGGTCCAAAACTGGGGTTTATTTTTAGCCAAAGGAGTAGCATCAATTCCCCTCAAAGGGATAGGCGTCTGCAGAGGTGTCATCGGAAATCCACAACGTTTAGCAAAATCCAAGTCCATTAGGTTTAGGGCTGCTCCCGAATCCACAAACGCCTTGGCGGAAAATGTGGACAGGGAGCAGATCAGAGTAATAGCCAGAAGAAACTTAGGTTGAACAACCCCAACAGAAAACGTGTGTGCAAAGCGTTTCTCTCGTTTGGGACAGACAGAAATAATATGCGAGGCATCTCCACAGAAAAAACACAACTTATTACGCCTTCTGAACTCCTGACGCTGCTCTCTGGAAAAAACTCTATCACATTGCATAGGTTCAGACATTTGTTCAACAGGTGGCAACACCTCTCGTGCAGCTTTGCGTTCGGACAAACGCCGATCAACCTGAATGGCTAATGACATAGAATCGTCAAGACCAGAGGGAACAGGAAATCCCACCATAGTATCTTTTACGGCTACTGACAACCCCTTCCGAAAGAGAGCAGCCAAGGCATTATCATTCCAGGTAGTAAGTACTGCCCACTTTCGGAATTTTTGACAGTACAATTCTGCAGAATCACGACCCTGGCTCAATGCCAGCAGGGTCTTTTCAGCCTGATCTATGGCATTAGGTTCGTCATACAACAACCCCAAAGCTTGAAAGAATGCGTTCACATTAGTCAGAATAGGATCATCTGGTTTCAAAGAAAACGCCCAATCCTGGGGATCGCCACGCAGCAAAGAGATGACAATTTTAACTTGCTGCGCGGAGCTCCCTGACGAGTTAGGCTTCAAGGCAAAAAATAATTAACAATTATTTTTGAAATTCAAAAATTTAGACCGATCCCCAAAAAATACTTCAGGTGTAGGAATCTTTGGTTCAGCAGCATGTGAATGAGCAAGGTAGGCGGAAATTCCCCGCACTTCCGCAGCGAGCTGCTCCACACGATCAGACAATTGCTTTATCTCCATTGAGAGAAAAAAAAAAATTCCCCCTACGGCCTCAGAGATATAGAGGAAAAAATATACACACTTTTTTTTTTTTTTAACAATTCTTTCCTGCTATTGAGTACCCTAGAATCTGCGGTATGGCGGGTGATTCTGTTATGATTGAGTCACCGTAGGAGGCAAAAGCAGAAATACAAGCTAAGTCCAGAAAACCAGAGAAGTTGGCAAATATCAGATTGCAGACCCCTGAACCTATCAACACAACTAGCAGTAGCCGTGGGGGGTTCCTACGATGCCCTAGACCCCTCGATCACAGCCGGAGAAATACATAGGCCTAAAGAAAGAAAGGGGAAATCTAAACTGCCCCAGAGCAGACCCCAAAGCAATAGGCAGCCCCCAACATATAATGACGGTGAAGCAAGATGAAAATACTAACACAGACAGAAAGATAGACTGAGCAAAGATGGGGCCCCAAAACTACCTAGATAGGAAAGGAAAGGAAGGCTGCTGTCTGCAATCTGCCAAAACCCTATCAAAAACATAAGCCAACAAGCTGATTATGAAAAAGGCCCTGAAGCAGCTAGGCTTCAAAAACTGAATCAGCACTCAGGTATTTTCAGAAGACAGAGCTAAATGAATTCAGCACACCCCAGCAGGGAATGGCAGAAATACAGAAAAACAAAGCAAAAACAAAGTCAAAGCACAAAAGCAAAAGGCAGAGCAGCAAACTTAGCTTTGGAGGAGCAGGAATTCAGACTGGTCTCCAAGGATCCCACAGAGAAATCACCCACAGGGCAGAAGGGCGTCGGCAGCATTATGTCCAGTCCGTAACTCCACTCAGCCAGTCACAATCATCAGCCTCAGGTGTTTGACAATCAGGCTCACTACCTTTCTTTACCAGAAGAGGGAGTTCCTCGGGCCTCAGTAATGAAGGGGAAAATGAACTCGCAACAGTCAGGGACAGGAAAGGTGCCCCTGGTCCCAGTTTATTTGCCAGCCCAATTGTGACAATTGAGGTCCGACATGAATTATTAATGTATAATATTAATAATAATCTTTGTTTATATAGCACCAACATATTCCGCAGCACTTTACAGTTTAACAGTTTCAAAACACAAGTCATAAGTAAAAACGTTAACAATACAATAATTAAAGCAAAATAAGACGACCCTGATCATGAGAGCTTACAATCTACAATGTCAGCTTTGACTAACAACAATTAATATACAAGTTAGTGATGCCTTAATGTTATCTATTACTTATACTATACACTAACTGAGACAAAAACAGTGTATCAATAAGAAATATTAATTACACACACATAAGTCTACAGTTATTCTATTACCAGTCCCACACGTACAGGAATGCTGTATTTATATCCAAGCTGGTGACTATAATTACATATACAATATATATATTTAAGGGATCACTTAAACAACAGAATATATCTCCAAGTACATCAAACTTCTATGAAATCAAACTGTCCACTTAGGAAGCAACACTGATTGACAATCAATTTCACATGCTGTTGTGCAAATGGAATAGATAACAGATGGAAATTATTGGTAATTATCAAGACTCCCTCAATAAAGAAGTGGTCCTGTAGGTGGGGACCACAGACCACATCTCAGTGCCAATGCTTTCTGGCTGATGTTTTGGTCACTTTTGAATGTTGGTTGTGCTTTCACACTCGTGGTAGCATGAGATGGACTCTACAACCCACACAAGTGGCTCAGGTAGTGCAGCTTATCCAGGATGGCACATCAATGCGAGCTGTGGCAAGAAGGTTTGCTGTGTCTGACAGCGTAGTGTCCAGAGGCTGGAGGTGCTACCAGGCGACAGGTCAGTACACCAGGAGATGTGGAGGGGGCCGTAGGAGGGCAACAACCCAGAAGCAGGACTGCTACCTCCGCCTTTGTGCGGAACAGGAGGAGCACTGCCAGAGCCCTGCAAAATGACCTCCAGCAGGCCACAAATGTGCATGTGTCTGCACAAACGGTTTGAATCTGACTCCATGAGGATGATCTGAGGGCCTGACGTCCAGAGATGGGGGTTGTGCTCACAGCCCAACACCGTGCAGGACGCTTGGCATTTGCCACAGAACACCAGGATTGGCAAATTCGCCACTGGCACCCTGTGCTCTTCACAGAAGAAAGCAAGTTCACAATGAGCACATGCAACAGATGTGACAGAGTATGGAGACACCGTGCAGAGCGATCTGCTGTCTGCAACATCCTTCAGCATGACCGGTTTGGCAGTGGGTCAGTAATGGTGTGGGATGGCATTTCTTTGGAGGGCCGCACAGTCCTCCATGTGCTCGCCAGAGGTAGCCTGACTGCCATTAGGTACCGAGATGAGATCCTCAGACCCCTTGTGAGACCATATGCTGGTGCAGTTGGCTCTGGGTTCCTCCTAATGCAGGACAATTCCAGACCTCATATGGATGTTGTGTCAGTAGTTCCTGCAAGATGATCGCATTGAAGCTATGGACTGGCCAACCCGTTCCCTTAATCCGATTGAGCACATCTGGGACATCATGTCTCGCTCCATCCACCGTCATTTTGCACCACAGTCTGTCCAGAAGTTGGCGGATGCTTTAGTCCAGATCTGGGACGAGATCCCTCAGGAGACCATCTGCCGCCTCATCAGGAGCATGCCCAGGCATTGTACAGTAGGGAGGTCATACAGGCACTTGAAGGCCACACACAATACTGAGCATCTTTTCCTTGCCATGAGGCATTTCCAATGAAGTTGGATCAGCCTGTAATATGATTTTCCACTTTGATTTTGAGTATCATTCCAAATCCAGACCTCAATGGGATATTCATTTTGATTTACATTGATAATTGCTATGTTTTATTGTTCTGAACACATTCCACTATGCAATGAATAAAAATTTGCAGCTGGAATAGTTCATTCAGAGATATCTAGGATGTGGTATTGTGCTGTTCCCTTTATTTTTTTGAGCAGTATATATATATATATATACAGTATATATATATTGCAGCGTGGCTAAGGGTCGATGGGAGGTATGTGACACAGAGATGGCTTGGCTCTGTGATGTAGCTGGAGTGTTTTCTTTAGTGCACGTAAGCACTAAGGGATGTCGTATCTCTGTGTTTAAGGACCTGCGGTGAGGTCACGGTCACGTGACTAGTCAGGTGATGGGTTTCTGGGTGGGGTTATACCTATATAATGTAGGCTACTGCTTAACAGAGGGCTATATGGGGGAGGAGGAAGCCTCCTGTGTGTGTTGAGGCTCCAGGACCGAAGTACTGGACACTTGTAATGTGTTTTGCCTGAGCTAAAGGCTATTTCTTTTGCCCTGTTCTGTTTTTTGGGTTTGTGAAGCAATAAACCCCGTGAACCTTAAAAGAGACATGCCCGTTGCACCTGAGTGAGTACAATCCCTACAATATATATATATATATATATATATAAATATATATTTACACACACAGTATATATTTTGAATACATGGGTTAACTTAAAATATGTGTATATTTCTATATATACACTGTATATATGTACATTTTGGGGCACTTCCCTCTGCAATCCAATTGTTGTTGGGAACACTGGGGCTCTTCCCTCTACAAGGAGAATGTGGATGCCAATTGGGGAGGTGTAGAGAGGGGGAATATGCTGATGTCAATTGGAAGGTTGTAGGAAGGGGGAGAATGTGGTTGCCAATTGGGGACATGTATTAAGGGGGAGAATGTGGCTACCAATAGGGGAGTTGTAGGAAAGAGGAGCACGTGGTTGCTGCCAACTAGTAAGGTTTAAGAAGGGGGACTGTTCTGAAATATTTAATATTTGGATTTTCAGGTATGTATTGTCTTATGCATTGTATTGTTTGTCTCTGCTTCGGGTTATTGGGAGGCTGTAAATTTGTATTTATTTGGTGATTCACATAGTATTTCTTCAAATGTTAGGCCACGGCTAAACCATAGATTGGTTTTTTAGGCCCAAGTATAATGAGTTTGATAATCCCTGATCTACACTAGCCCCAATCTCTCCCACTCCCAAACCGTAATAACCAATATACAGTATAAAATGCTTATTACCTGAGATGTGTTCTTCCAGTGCTAAATATTATTAAAGCTTTGTTCCACTTCAAGGAAATATCAAGAAATTGCTATTTAACAGGCAAACAAATAACTAAGTCAGCAACTCACTGTACCTATTAACACTGCTTGTTGGATCGGTAAATGCAAACTATAAAAAGGACAGGTGTTGAGTAAATTTAAAATAATGTTCCATAGAGCCTTAAAAAACAATTTCGTCTACCAATTTAAACCTCCATGTCTGCAGAGTGGATCAGAGATGCAAATAACATTGTATATGTTTTGTAAACCAGAAAGAATGAAATTAGATTTTTAGTTACACTCTGCCTTCTTTGATGCCACATTGTATATTTTGACAATGCCGAACAGCATCTCAAATGTGCTGCTTTTTAAATACAATTTAATTATACTCTGTTTCTCCGGGGTTCCTGTTGCCATATGTATTAATTTAGTATATGCCTCAAGGAGAACATATTTCAATTATTACATATTTCCCCCAAGAAACAATAATATTTAAATCATTTACAGCCGCATGGTTTCTAAGCTGCATGTGCAATGACCGAATCTTTGATTACATTAACACTTTATTGTGTTAAAGTCCACTGCCCTGTTATAATAGCTTTACTGTGTGCTTTTAAGTGCAAAGTGTATTTGAATCTACTCATCATTAGGTTGCATAGAGGTGACAAATGTTTGATCCCAGGAGTACACACTGACCTCCAACATAGAGATCCTCAGTCTTTGATTCTTCCATACAAGCACCTTTTTGATAAAAAAGTGTTTGTATGATTAACCGGTTAAAAAGTAATTAATAAGGATGAGCAGATCGCTTCGCACTACTACGATCCAGGGTTTAGGTCACTGGTTTTTGGCCGTGGACAGGATATGACAAACGTCTTTACCAGTAGTGTAGCTACCAAGGGGGCAGAGGGGGCGGTTGCCACGGACCCTGTGCTCTGAGGGGCCCACCCAGAGCTATGTTACTGTAACTGTACACTGTATCTGTGTGCTCTGCATGCCCATACAGTTACACTGTGTGGCAGAGCATGCACTCAATCTTCCTGCATTGTCAACCGATCACTATAGGGCCCTTGAACAGAAGGGGTGGAGGGCGGTACTATATAGAGATCTATGGGGAGTGCATTATACTAAAGAGAGGCCTATGGGGGTGCAATTTACTATATAGAGTCTGCCAATGGGGAGAGAATTATACTGTATAGAGTCTGCCTATACGGAGTGAATTACACTATGTAGAGTTTGCTTATGGGGCTGCATTATACTATATAGAGTCTGCCTATGGGGAGTGCATTATACTATATGGAGGCTTATGTTCAGTGCATTACACTATATGGAGGCTATCTAGGGGGCCATCATACAGTGTGGGGATTACAGTGAGGGTGCCATCATACATTGTGGGAGCTAATGTGCATACTTTGTACAGTATGGCGGCCATCATACAGTTTGAGGGTTACTAAGGGGTCAGTATACTGTGTGGGGGTGTAGTGTCGGTGGTGGGGTGCCGAGCTGGGGGGGTGATCCTACTTTTATACCGCGCAGAGATGATACAGAGACACGATGAGGCAGATTCTGGGTGCAACAGGTCCAAGTTTATTGCTCACCGTCCGACTGACGGTCCTCGCGGTACACCGCGATATCTCTCTCTGCCCTCCGTGTTCAGGGCCGCTCCAACACCGTATGTTACACTAGGGACGTGTTTATACGTCACGTCCCGTCTCACACTGTGACAATTCTGACAGCTCGGTTACTGTGGCCGCCTTAGGCCCGTACACCAACAGCACTTTACTGGTCAGTTTCGTCGTAACACATACGGTGTCTTCCACCCAGAGCCTTGTCTCTGCTGCGGTCCTTCCCTGTCAGGACCACCCCCCTGACGTTTCCTCTCCTCAGTCCCCTTGGTCGGATTCTCCTCAGGGCACACAGACTGGCGAAGTCCTCCTGTCACCTGGGCTCCCCCTGGGGACTGGAACTTTCTGGAACCCTCCCTCAGTATTTATAACTTCCCCGGTTCCTTGAAACTGTCACTAACTGTTACCACGCCCCCCATGACCAACGGTTTCTAAAGCCCTAAGCTGCTGTAAAGTCCTTTGCTCACACTCCACCCTGCCATCTAATGGTCATCCCAAGGTACTGCACGTCCACTACACTTTTCTAGTTGTTTCCCCACTGTAATCACTGTCTCCTACCTACACTGTGCAAACCTATCTTTCTTCACTCTGACTAGTCCGTCCGTCCGTCAGGTCACCTTCCCTACAGGGGCATTATACTGTGTATAGGGGAGTTGTACAGGGGGAGACAAGGGACATTATTAAATGTTAAGTGGGCACTTATTGACTTAGGCACTCTATGGTTATTAACGTTGTGTAAACTCACCCACGGTGCGGGTTTACGGGCTGCAGCATGTTAATTTCTGTAGTGGAAATGCTCGTCTCCTCTACAGATAGACTGGCATTAGATTAAGTAAATCTGCATATTAACCTAAACATGTGTTTATTAGGATGCAGCATTTTGAATGCAGTGAAAATATGTGTCCAAAACGCTAATATTCCTGATTGTGGGCACATAGCCTAACTGCACCTGCTGTGTGGTACAGTGTGCTCTCTAGATGGTAACACAAATAAAACAAAGCTCTAGAATATATTAATGCCTTGTGCAAGAAAACTGTGCCCACATTTTGCCCCCTAGAAAGTAATAATTCCCTCTGTGTACCCCTTTGACAGTCACATATATAACTGGGCGTGGGATTTCTATAAATTCCATCCACTGTGCTTGTAATGTAGAACGCAGCGTTTTGGACGCAGTGCAAATGTGCTGCATCCAAAAGGCCGATATTCCTGATCGTGGCCATGTAGCCTAATAGGGACACATATGGCAGCAGCGGTTCAGTATTGGGGTATTAGCAGGATAAGGATTTTGTGCTGATTGATAATAGATGGGGATGGTGCCTGAAATGGGAGATGTCAGATGTGTTGTAATCTTTGTTATAATCTCTGCAGAAGAGTCCTGGTTGGAAGAAGTTGTCATGTCAGTCTGGGCCAGATGGAAAAGACATAAAAGTGCGCAAGCAGACATACTTGATGGGAACAAGCAATGCGCGGCAGGGACAAGTAAGTGCTCCTGTTAAGGGTTAATACTAAAATCAGAGTTGAAGTTTCGTTTTATCCATTCAATGTAAGGTTTCGTTTCTCCGTTTTTGTTGTTGTAAGATAAATTTTTATAATTGGCATGGCCTGTCATGAAACCAGACTGTTTCCATCAGGTGCAAGATAAGGGGCTCGGGGGGGGGAGTGTATTGCTCTGAATATTCCATTATACTACTTTCTATTTGGATACGGACATATATGTAGTTTCCGGTTTTCTTGCAATATTATTGGCTTATAAAGTGAAAAGATGCTATTGGTACTTGAGAACCTTGCATAATTAAGCAAAAGATTATAAAAGATGTGACTAAAATAAAGGGGCTTAGTGATCTGCCTCGATCCTCCTGTACAGAGACCCCAGTCTCCGTGTGGTCATTTGAGTTGCTAGCAACACTGGAATAATTTGGAAATCACTGGCTCAACCGTGAAGGGTTAATTTAACTCTCTCCTTATCAGCTTGGTGCGCAACGTGGGGCCCCTGAATAGGGACGCCTCTGCCCCCCCCGGAGGACAACAAGACAAAGGACCCTCGGAGCGGACACAGGTGCTGGAAAATTGGGACTGATCACCCCCCCCACGACCACGGTAAGTTGGCAGTTATACTGTTCAGACTGACCGTTGGTGTGGTTTTCCTGTGCTTGCTGCTGCAAAGAGGATCTGAGGTTTGTCCCCTGGTGGGGTGATTCATGGGTGGAATCATATAGAGGTGCAGTCCCGTTGGGGGCCCAGTGCTCGAACCGTACCTCATAAGGGACGGACACCCCGGATTGACCAGTGATTGTGGCTCTCTTTATAGTCAAAATATCCTGAATTCCTGAATTCACTGTTAGTAATCAGGGTGGTCATGTGATCGAAGATGGGTAGGATACGTAACTCAGGTATATATAGATATATATATATAACCAGAGGTGTCCGGAGGGAGAGTCTGAGACGCCCTCCTCCTTTCACTGAGTACCACGAATTTTGGGCAATCCCAGAGGGGGATTATTGACCCGGTGGAACAAACTGAGACGGCCGCTCCAGTATTGTGCACAATTGAAGTAAGGGTATTTAGCTGTAAATGAGAGAATCTGTGGAAGGAAAAGAAGAATTTTGTGGCTTGGCACATGTATAATACAAAATAAAATTGTGGTACCGTGTTAGCCAGAAAAATAGATGTAATTATTCAAGGTGTGATACCTTTATTGGCTAACCAGAGAAATTATATTTGCAAGCAAGCTTTCAGGGCTCAGGCGGCCCCTTCATCAGGCTAGATTACAAGTGAATCACTGAGAAAAGATGGCAACATTTAAATAGGAATTACAACAGGACATGAGATGATGCTAGCTATAGACATGCCAAGGAAATCAAATTAAGGTTTTTGTTATACATGCAGATGAGGACCAAGTGTTCTATTAGAGATCTGAAGACCTTCTTGTGGAGGTGTGAACTATGTCCATGTAATGAGTCATGAACCCAGGTGTCAAATTCAGTCCTATTGTTAGCGATTGGAACATATTTATAAATTTAAACTCCCAAATCTTCCTTTCTCTGTCACTATTAAAAAAAATGAAAAATGACCTTTCAATATTAGGACTTTTAGATCTGCCAAGCTGTGTCCAGGTCTAGAGAAGTGTATCCCTACAGGTGTGTCCAGCTCAGTCTTTATCGTATGTCTGTGCAGATTCATCCTTGTTTGTAGCTTTTGCTTAGTTTCCCCGATGTATGTCCCTGCATTGCACCTTGTACACTGTGTCATGTACACGACATTGAAGGATGGACATGAGAAAGAGTCCATGATCTTATAGTCCTGATTTGTGTTGGGTATGGGGACTTTATCTGTTGGTGATATGTGAGTGCAGGTCTTGCATTTCTTACTGTTACAGGGACTGTGCCTGTCTCTGAAGGTGATGTGAGGGTACTTCTGACAAGGATATTCCTTAGGTTGGGAGGCTGTTTGTAGGAGAGAAGTGGCAGTTCCGGGAATATTGCTTTCAGTCTGTGGTCTCTGTGGAATATGGGTTGGAGGTCTGCGATGTTTTTCTGAGTGATTATTATTATTATTATTATTTATTGTTATAGCGCCATTTATTCCATGGCGCTTTACATGTGAGGAGGGGTATACATAATAAAAACAAGTACAATAATGTTAAACAATACAAGTCATAACTGGTACAGGAGGAGAGAGGACCCTGCCCGCGAAGGCTCACAATCTACAAGGGATGGGTGAGAATACAGTAGGCGAGGGTAGAGCTGGTCGTGCAGCGGTTTGGTCGGTCGGTGGTTACTGCAGGTTGTAGGCTTGTCAGAAGAGGTGGGTCTTCAGGCTCTTTTTGAAGGTTTCGATGGTAGGTGAGAGTCTGATTTGTTGTGGTAGAGAGTTCCAGAGTAGGGTGATGCGCAAGAGAAATCTTGTATGAGATAAGAGGGGAGTAGAGAAGGAGATCTTGTGAGGATCGGAGGTTGCGTGCAGGAAAGTACCGGGAGACGGGGTCACGTGAGATGGGGAAAGATGATGAATTCTGTTTTGTCCGTGTTAAGTTTCAGAAATCTAGCGGAGAAGAAGGATGTAATAGCAGTCAGACATTGAGGGATTCTGGTTAGTAGGGAGGTGATATCTGGTCCAGAGATGTAGATCTGTGTGTCATCAGCATAGAGGTGATACTGAAAGCCTTGAGATTCTATGAGCTGTCCCAAGCCGAAGGTATAGATGGAGAAGAGCAGGGGTCCAAGGACTGAACCTTGCGGGACTCCGACGGATAGGGGGCGAGGTGAGGAGAGAGAGCAGAGGTCTCTGAGGTGAGGAGGTGGTGTGTGAGTGGGAGACGGTGAATGTCCGGTCTGTTAGGTATGACGAGATCCAAGATAGGGCCAAGTCTGTGATGCCAAGAGATGAGAGGGTCTGTAGTAATAGGGAATGGTCCACTGTGTCAAAGGCAGCCGACAGGTCCAGGAGGAGGAGGACAGAGTAGTGTCGCTTGCTCTTGGCGGTTAAGAGGTCATTGGTGACCTTAGTAAGGGCAGTTTCAGTGGAGTGGTGTGACCGGAAGCCAGATTGTAAGCGGTCGAAGAGGGAGCAAGAAGAGAGATGGGAGGACAGTTCAAGGTAGACGTGTTGTTCCAGTAGCTTGGAGGCATAGGGGAGAAGTGATATAGGGCGATAGCTGGATACAGAGGATGGGTCAAGAGAGGGCTTTTTGAGGATAGGCGTGATAATAGTTGTAGTTTTCTATCCTCATTGTCTCTAACAGATCTGAATGTACCTTAGAGCTTGACTGTAGGTTCTAGAAAATGGATTTGGGATTTTGAAGAGTTGAGGGTGAGTTTGATGTTTGGGTGGAACTTGTTGCACATGAATTGTGTGACGAAGGTGTTAGGAAGAACAGAGGAAGTGAATTCTGTTTTTATTGCTATGTGGAAAAAGGAAAATTGTCTAACACTGTGAAAAAGACAGAAAGTGTTGTGGTACAGGAGAGAATTAAGAATGTGATTAATGGAGACGACACTGAGATCGAGGTTAATGTGTCAGGGAAATAGTTAAAAGTGATGATTTAAAAAAAAAAGAGCAAGCTAACAGCTGCAGCTGCTTCAGTACCCCCTCCCATCTTAGCCCACACCATATCCCCCTTCGCCCCCACTGCAGCTGCGAGTGCACAGCCAATCTCTTATCACTGGAGCACACAGCAAACTCTGGCCCCCCCTCCCTCAGACTTCAGCTACTGGGAATCCTGCTCCTCAGCCCCTCCCTGCTAATTCTGGCGATGCGCCAGACTCGAGCACTATCAGAGATTGTCATTCCCCTGCTGTTTTGATCGGAGTAGATGGTAGACCCAATTAATATACTTTTATAAACCCTTTTTCTGTGGGACCCTTCCCCGAAGTTACTGCCCAGTTTGTAATCTCTCCCACATGCCCTGTAAATTTACTAGGGAGAGATTTATTATCGCAGTTCCGCTCCTGAATACAATTCCAAGATGATGGTCAGATGGTTTTTTTTTTGTTATATAATCCCTATGTAGATGAAGACAGTGAGAAAATCTGTATTTTGCATGCCCTTCCTACAGTTATGATGGCCCTGATAGGCCCAGATCCACCCCCAATATTGCCTGAGGATCAATGACTCACCCCATACCTCTCAGAGATACTATCTAAACTCCTGTCAAAAGGGCCAAATGATATAGGGAAAATGCCTGTAGAACCAGTAAAAGTGTTTCTCAAACCTGGTGCCTAATCCTCATACTTTTTTTGTCCCAAATACCCCAGGATGCTGCTTGGTTTACAGTTATTGATCTTACCAATGCCTTCTTTAGCATTCCGTTATACCCAGACTGCCAGTTTCTATTTGTATTCACTTAACTGTCCATATTAACTGTCGTCCCTGCTATGTCACAAGGGGCCCAAAACAGTCCCAACCAGTTTGCAAAAAAATATGAGCAGGTGTCTTTTGCCATTTCTGCCACTGTTAGCCTCCTTAAGTATCTGGCAGCACTGAACTGTCGGGTTTCGGCCTCGAGACTTCAGTTCTGCCTTGGTCAAGTGATATTCTTGGGTCACTGTCTCCTTCAGGGTGCCAGACACCTCGCAGAAGAAAGAAAAATAGCTGTCAGCTCCCTTCCTTTCCCAAAAGATGAAACTGAACTCCAGCGTTTTCTTGGACTATGCACTTATTGTTGTCAGTGGATACCGGATGCATCCCGCATAATGCAACCCCTTTACAACGCCTTGAAAGACGGTATAATGAACTATAAGGAAAGATGGCAGTGATGAGGATTACCTCCAATATGATTGTTCCCAACTTCTGACTGAAGAAACAGCTACTCCACCAAATGCCAGTGAGAATCCACTCCCAAATCCTGATCTGGTGTTATACACGGACGGTTCAAGATATGCTGACGAGTTTGGTAGATTCCACACGGGATATGCTGTTACCACAGAGGACACTGTAGTGCGCGCAGCTGCACTCCCGCCCTCACAGTCAGCACAAGAAGCAGAACTTCAGGCTCTGTCTAATGCATGTACTTTGGCCAAGAACAAACGGGCTAATATATACACGGACTCACGGTATGCATTTGGTATTGCTCATGATTTTGGGGCTCTATGGGCCAATCGAGGGTTTATTACTACTGCCGGAACCCCAGTGAAAAATGCTGAAGCTGTTAAAGCCCTCATGGACTCGATCAAATTACCTACTCAGGTGGCTATTATCAAAGTTAAGGCGCACGGTCCTAGGAACAGTCCACAGACTGTTGGCAACACATTTGTGGATATGCAAGCAAAAGCTGCCGCTCTCTTATCCGTTGAACCAACTATACCAACTATGGTGACCACACGCTCTCAGCGTAAACAGTTACAAGAAGCATTGACCCTACAAGAACCTGATGATCTACAACAGACTGAAGTTTTCTGTCGGACCCTGCGAGACCGCTTAATGACGATGCAGAGAATGTCTCCAAAGGAAGAGGTGAAGCAATGGAAGACTGATGGGGCACGAATGGATAATGGTCTCTGGAAAAAGGACTAACTCGTGTGTCTCCCTAAGCGGATGTACCCTGCTATTGCCATATGGGCACATGGACCTACACATCGAGGAAAGAATCAGGCCCTCGCACTGGTGCAAAAATTATACTGGGCCCTGGTTCTCCATTTGGCCGGAAGCATTCCCTGTTACCAACATGACTGTAAAGACCACAGCGAAGAAACTGGTGATGGAAGTCATATGCAGATATGGGGTTCCAGAAGTTGTTGAAAGTGACCAAGGCCCGGCCTTTTCTTCTCATGTGTACCAAGAAGTTCTGACAATGCTTGCATCCACTGTAGCCCTCCATACTCCGTACCACCCACAATCCAGTGGGAAAGTTGAGAGGTTGACTGGCACACTGAAGGGACAATTGACCAAAATGATGCAGGAGACTACGGCTCCATGGCCAGAGCGCCTACCCATTGTGCTATACCACATCCGTACTACCCCTATTACAAAATATGGCCTGTCCCCATATGAGATATTGTTTGGTACTAGGCCCCCAGGTGCAAATTTCCAGCCTCAGCAGTTATCAGAAGAGACTGACCGTGTTGTTCAATATGTTATTCTGCTTAGTAAAAATCTTGCTAACACCTATGTTCTAGTTTTCTTTTCCTTTCCAGATTCAGCAGAAACCGATACCTGTTATAACCTGAAGCCTGGCGATTTGGTAGTCGTGAAAAGGCATGTCAGGAAGCACGGACTAGAACCCTTGTATGACGGTCCCTATCAAGTTCTCCTCATCACCCAACAAGCCAAAAGCAAATGAAGGGGCATAATGTTTTGGTTTTCCGCATTTTTCATATTATTATTGGTAGAAGTTAAAAGTTAAAGTTAGAAGATATTCAATGACTCAGAGATTAATACGATAAAGACAATGATCGTAATAAGGACAGTTGGTTGTTCAGACACCTTCTCCTTTTTCAATTCAGCCAATTGGTTTAAGGGAATTGGGGGCTGGGTAGCTGGGATCTTACAGAGCTTGTTATACATTGCTGCCTGTATCCTTGTTGTATATGTGATACTAAAACTTGTTTTTTGGTGTATTTCTGTATGTATTAGGAAATTCTACACTAAGCCAGCTAATGATGATACCAAAGGTGTCGTTGCCTCTGCTCTTCTCTGCACCGATCTCAAAAGGCTACTTGATGAAGATGTTGAAGCCAAGCACATGGCTACCTACAAAAGCTCCCCATCACCGTCATCAAAAATTGTTATTCGTGAACTGCAGTATACAGGGGGGACGGGTGCGCCGCGACAGCCATGACTGATAACACAGCATCAGTCATGTGAAGACCAGTACCCCTCAAGCTGTTAGCTTGGGATAGCACCTCTGATGCTGCATGTGTGTTAAAAAATTTATCTAGGGGGGAATGTTAAGGGTTAATACTAAAATCAGAGTTGAAGTTTCGTTTTATCCATTCAATGTAAGGTTTCGTTTCTCCGTTTTTGTTGTTGTAAGATACATTTTTATAATTGGCATGGCCTGTCATGAAACCAGACTGTTTCCATCAGGTGCAAGATAAGGGGCTGGGGGGGGGGAGTGTATTGCTCTGAATATTCCATTATACTACTTTCTATTTGGATACGGACACATATGTAGTTTCCGGTTTTCTTGCAATATTATTGGCTTATAAAGTGAAAAGATGCTATTGGTACTTGAGAACCTTGCATAATTAAGCAAAAGATTATAAAAGATGTGACTAAAATAAAGGGGCTTAGTGATCTGCCTCGATCCTCCCGTACAGAGACCCCAGTCTCCGTGTGGTCATTTGAGTTGCTACCAACACTGGAATAATTTGGAAATCACTGGCTCAACCGTGAAGGGTTAATTTAACTCTCTCCTTATCACTCCGACTCCTGAGCACCGTAATATCGCAGGCCCGTGCTCGTGCTTCCCTGCGATAACTCACAAACACTGTGACGAGTATCTTGTCAAGTGCCCGCTGGCTCCTGCGATGCGACGTGCCAGACGCTCCAGGTCCGTGAGTAACGTGCATGCACCGCTTAGGAAGGACCGAGAGACTCACTGTGAACTGTGTTCTTACTCCCTGGTGTACATCTGTCGAGCCACATTAGGCTCCGCTAGTGTTGTGGACTGTACTGCACCCCATGCAGGAAACCCCCAGACCAAGGAACCCATTAAAGACGCCAAGAACAAGCCACTGCCGTCGGGATTCGGCTCAAGGATGCCCACAAGATAACACTGCATCCACCACGCGCTGACCGTATTGGCGCCACCGGACCCACTGTGGACTCTCCAGTCAGGAAGCCATTGAACTGATAAGTTAACCCTTGAGAACTGTTGCTATCTCTATTACATTCTTTACCTCATCCTTCATACCAACTGTTATACCCCTATTTATCCTAGCTCCTCCCTGCGTGGAGTATACCCCTGTTCAAGTAAAACTATGTTAACTCTTGCTCTGTCTCCTGTCCATTACTGCATCCAGCAACCTGCTCACACTGGGCGTAGTCGGCAGGATGCAGTCCAACAGCACAGAGGCGGCAGAGAAAGCAGTTGGTGGGGGGGCAGTTGGGGGAGCCCCAAGTGCCAGCATATCCCTGGGGGCAATGTTAAATAATCTTCAGAAATTTTCTAGAAGCAACACTCTTCAATGGGACTGGACTGAGCGGGTTAGGGGAATGATGAGGATGCACCCCATGACCCCCATGTTAGAGGCAGAGGTTGCCATGTTGGCTCTGGATGGAGAGGCAAGGAACTCTGGCATGCTCACACCCCCTCAAAAGCGGGACACTTTTGACAAGATGCTTCAAATACTGGAAGAAACGCATGGAGACCCCACTGACATAGGGAAATTATGCATGCGTTTATTTAGCTGTGTTCAAAGACCATGACCCAGTACATGAATGTGCTACAGGAGATCCATTCTGCAATCATCAAGAAAACGGTGTAGGCGTAGGGTCTACTGATGTAGTATTGCAGGATCAGTTGATGACAAGCTTGAGAGATGCGCTACTGAAACAGGCCTTGCGGGACCGCTTGCAGTTAAATGCGTGCATGACCTTTTTAGAAGTTGGGACCAAAGCGAGCAAACAGGAGCAGGGGTTGACAGTCACGACGGGGAAGGTCCGGAGCGGCGAGGTCTGTGACCATGGCCACCAAACCAGGAAGGGTGGAAGAGTTGCAGAAAGAAATCCAAGATATATGAGAAGAATTGTCTGAGTCAAAGAAAAAACACACAACATCATCAAACTAGTCGAGGGGTAGAAATGGCCCTGAGCCTTGTCGGGAAATGAGGATGTCCCGCAGATAAGAATTGTCTACATGCTACAACTGCGGTGAGACTGGACATTTGGCTCGGGGTTGTGAACAACGGGGGCGACCCCTTCAACACCGTCCGTTAAACTAGGAGGCTCCATGGCTGGGATCACTGCCCACAGCCTGAACAGTCAAAAAGGAGAATTAGAAGTCTTACAAGTCTAGTTTCCATGTGTCCTCTCTTTTGGGCCAAAATGGATGGCCGGGCCATACGTTGTTTGGTTGACACAGGCTCTCAAGTGACCACAATGCTTGAGACATACTTCAGACGTCATTTCCCAAAAACGATGCTGTCCGAATGGGGCCCGGTAATAAAATTGATGGCTGCTAATCATCTACCCATCCTGGTCGCAGGGGTGGTCTGGATGCAAGTTACTGTTTGTGGCAAAGATCTGGGTCAGAAGGGAGTGGTGTTGCCTGCTGGAGATGAAGGCAATGGTGATGCTGTTACTCTGGGGATGAACATATTGAAGAAACTCGGAAGTCTTCTAATCAACGAGTCGACAAATGTGTTCCTGAAACAGTGGAGCCCTCTTACTCCTCAGAGGAGAGTGTTCCAGCAGTTGATCCGTGTGGCTCAAGCCCAAGAAGCCTGTAGTAATGGGAGGACGCTGGGAAAAGTGATCGTTCCAGCTGCAGCCAACCTTGTTCTACCATTGGGCCAAACTGTGCTCACCCTGCCCGTCTGAGCTTGCACCCCTCTGGAAGGAGTCGATATTCTGGATGGCAAAGTATCGATATAGAATCACCTACAGCAGGGGAGCTGAGAACACTCACGCAGACGCCTTATCCCGAGTGACACACGAGAGACCTGGACCCAACCAGGATGAAGAACTGGAGGCTGAAGAAACCCCTAAGTTCTGTGATTCTGCCAGGACATTGGTGGCTACGCAGGACCAGATTCAGACAGTGTCAGGAGAAGGCATTCTGGGACGACCCCATGATGAGTGGGTTCGATTACAACAGGAACATGGGGAATTCGCTCAAATGAGACCATGGGTAACCCTAAAACAACTACCCAGTTAGAGAGAGAGAGGCGCCCTGTCCCTGCTGACTTCGACAGTGGGAAAGGCTCCACCTCCCAACTGGGTGTTACCTACCAAGTGGAGATTCCCGAGACGCTGCTTCAAAAGGTGACCACAGAGGCATACGGAAGAGGAGCTCATTTCGGTCAAGAGAAGACCTTTCAGTGGCTACAGAAGCTAGTCTACCATCCTCAACCAAAAGCTGTGGTAGAAGAGGCATGTCGGCAATGCAGACGCTGTGAGTTAGCTAAACCTCCTGAAGATCGAGCTCCCACACAGACTATCATGACTTCTGCCCCCCTGGAAGTGTTAATGATAGATTATCAGATGATAGATTCGGCCTCCCTTGGATATGAACATTGCCTGTTGATGACTGACCACTTCACCAAATTTGCTGTTGTGACTCCGACTCGGGATCAAACTGCTGAATCAGTGGCACAAGCCATTTGCAGGAATTTCATTCAAGTGTACAGCTGCCTGAAGTGGATCCACTCTGATCAAGGTGCCTGTTTCCAGGGGCGATTAATGGAAGAATTACAACACATATACCAGCTTGGAAAGTCTCAGTCGACGCCCTACCATCCTCAAGGAAATGGAGCCTGTGAGCGGTTCAACCATACTCTGATTCAGATGTTGAGAATGCTAGAGGAAGACAGAAAGGCCCGTTGGCCTGAATTAGTTGCTGAATTAGTTTGGGTATACAATAACCGAGTACATCGCACCACCGAATACACACCATATACCCTGCTATTCGGCCGACCGGGAAGAGAGATAACTGAGCTGGAATTGGACCCAGAGGAGGACTACCCGCGGACGGTGGTGTCCACCTGGGTTCGAGAACATCATCACCGGCTGCAAACATTACACCACCCTTGAGCATCCAGAGACAGCTCCCTTGTGAGGGAAGCTCTTCAAGCCAGAGACCGTGTGATGGTCTGAGACAAGCGCCCTCGGGACAAGCTGGAGTATGGATGGGAAAAAATTCTGTATCGAGTGAAACGAAGATTCAGAACTGAAGGTCATGTCTACAAACTCCAATCTGAGGAGAAAGACGCCCCAACTAGAGTGGTCCATTGGAATATGCTATGCCCTTGCTTTTCAAGAGATCCTGATCAAGTGGAGGAGGTGCAGAGTGTTCCCGAAGTACCTCCCCCCACAGCTACTGTGAAGAAGAAGAATTCCCTGATCGACCACAGATAGTCCCAGAAGAGGGGCAGGCACCTGAAGTTCCTGAAGATCGTCCAAGAAATAGGGAAATGTCAACGCTTGTTACAAGAAATCTCTCCCATGGAACAGCGAGCAAAAGGAATAGGGGAGTGTAAGAAGAAGGACCAGACCAGGGGTACCTGTCTTGTGCCGGGTCCGGAACTGTTGGGGCTGTCTCCCCTGTTGTCTGAGGGAAAGCTTAGAGACCCAGACCAACCTTTGCACTACAGAGCAGGGGGCATGGCTACATCCAGAAAGTGAGTGCTCCGACTCCTGAGCACCGTAATAGCGCAGGCCCATGCTTGTGCTTCCTTGCAATAATTCACAAAGACTGTATATATGTATGACTGCATTATTGTATATATGTGAAATTACAAATACTGTGATGAGTATCTTGCCGTGTGCCCGCTGGCTCCTGTGACACGAGGCGCCAGGCGCTCCGGGCCCATGAGCAACGCGCGTGTACCGATTAGGAAGGACCGGGTGTATCACGTGAACTGTGTTCTTACTCCCTGGTGTACATCTGTCAAGGCATGTTAGGCTCTGCTAGTGTTGTGGACTGTACTGCATCCCGCACAGCAAACTCCGGACCAAGGTATCCATAAACGTCAGTGGCTGGATGAAAGATGCAAGATTTTGTCTGGATCCCAGAAACTCGCTAAGCTTTTTTGCACACACTGATTACAAGCAAACAGGTCACAGGTGAGGATGTTACCTTCAGTAGCCATTCAAACCCATTTGTGTCAACTTCTATGCATGTTATCAGGCCAAAATCACCAGTGTATGTGAAAGCAAAATTTCTGTCGGGGTATGTAAACTTTTGAGTACAACTGTGTATCTATTCTATTCTAACCTGTCATTCTGTGATTTTACTGTACGTCGCACATGAATTGCTGGCTTTTCAAAGGACATCGGTGCATAAAAATCGGGCAGCACTCGCATGGTCCGAGTGCTGTGCGATTTTTTTCTCGCACGCATAGGCTTGCATTGGCGAGTCTTGGCTGAGTCTCGGTGACAATTGCAGAGATGTGAACTTAAACAAGGATCCCAGATTGATTTCTCTGAGTAGTTGCTGGCCCATGGAGCTGGTTGGCAGGAATGGTCAGGTAGCCAGGTAAAAGCCAGGAGGTACAGATAGAGACAAAATCATCAAGCAGAAAAATGGTTGGTAAATGAACTGAGGTCCAAAACTGCAATATTCACTATAATCACAGGAGCTGAGAACAACAGAAGTTATCCAGAGCGATTATAAACTTTAGCTGGCCATCAGGGACTTACTTCTAAAGTTTAAATATGAAGGAGCTCTGGACAATGGTTACAACAAAGAAGTAATTACTTCAGATTAATAAAGCTCACTGAAGAAGGACAGGAAAACTGACTGGAGGGAAAACAAGTCCCAGTAGAACTAAGTACCAATGGAAATATGTTTGCAGTGCCCAGTGGCAACTGCAATGCCAGTGCTGCCCCACCTGGCGACATGAGCAGGGGTGGCAGGAGACACGGCTGTAACATAAGAAAGCAAATAAAGCAATGCGGTACATTATAAAAACTCACATTTTGCAGTGCCTGGAGGCTAATGGAAAAAAAAGGTTAATTAGTCTTTAAGCAACATAGCTCTATGGAAGTTATTGAAAAAGCCAAGTGAGTGCCTCTTCTTGGTGGGTTGGTTGCTGGATGGGGAAGGGGATGGAATGGTCAAATATGGCCTTAATTTTTTCAAAATATAAAATAAATTAGTGCGATCGGTAAATGATGCAATGAGAAAAAAAATCAAAAATGAAAAAATTATGGCTCTTGGAAGAAGGGGAGGAAAAAATGAAAACGAAAAACAGAAAATGGCCATGTCATGAAGGGGTTAATCTGCAGAGCAATTGCGTTACAAAGGTGTTCAGCTGCTTTACTGAAAGTGTGGCCCCAGGGAGAAAATGAACTTTATTTCTCCCAGGAGCATCCGTCTTTCAGTCATATATATGCGTACCTGTGACGCTGAAGTAAATGCCCACAGCACTGTGAGCCATGGCTGTAAGAAAATGTGGCACCCCTGAGGGTCCATTTGCCACAAAGGTGCTGCACCTCAGCCAGAGATGTGGTACCCCACTCTCGGGTAAGGAGGGTAAGGAGGGGGCACACTAGCATCCAACACCACACCACTCCAGGCCAGGGGATCTGGGTGGACCCTATTTAGGGAGAGACCCATCTCAGGCTGGAGGGGGAACTAGGTAGAGGGTGTGGGTGGAGGAAGTAGATAAGGGTAGGACAGTTGGAGAGAAAATTGACAGCTGGTAGTGGGGAGTTGTCATGCAAATGGGAGTTGGTTGGAGCAAATGAGAGAGGAGTGACATAGGAGGAGGAAAGGGGCTCCAGAGAGAGAGAAGGGATCCTAGGGGCCAGGAAAGTGAAGAATCCACCCGTGACACCAAAATCCACGCCGACCGTAGTCGGGTGGTGGGACCAGGTCTCAATGGGGACTGGCCCCAGACTAGTGGAGAGACAGTAGGACTCAGCTAGCTAACCGGAGGTAGTAGTAACTATATGTCCGACAGCCAAATCCACACACAATCGCTAAAAAGGCAGCCATATAGGGTCAAGGGGACCAGGAGGTCGTCGCCTGACAGGACCTGAGGCTGCTGGCTTTGAACACTGTGTTTGAGATGCAGGGCAGGAGGGCGTGAGCCAGCGCAGAGAGATGACCTGGGAAGGTACATAAGAAGGGAGTCCTGGAAAAGTGCACCCAAACTTCCCGAGAGCTGGCTGGACCACTGACCTGGAGGACACAGCACCCGGCTCGTGATTGTAACCTAAAGACTGTGAGTAAAGTGTGAAGACTGCACCCTGCTGTGTCCTCAGATTGATTTACTGCATCATCTGCTGTACTACAACAGTTACCATCATCAAATTAACCCTAAAACTGCCCTGGGGCCCACTTTAACCATGGAGAGCTGTAACATCTCTGCTGCGTCACCAACCACCCCAGTGAACCTGAATCGCAGCATTGTCCATCTATTTATGAACACCACGGGTAGCGTCATGACTTAATCCCCTATAAACTTTCCCCCTTTACATTTTATTGCACGCCCAGGGCCACGGACTGGGTCACTGCTGCCGTGACATCCCCTGAAGAACTGACCGGCCCAGACCAAGTACCCCCGGCCGTAGTGGGCGTTGCACACACCTCCACATGTTGATTGACAGCTGGCTCTGAAGTGCATCAGACATTAGCTGCGCTAGCACACATGTATGACTGACAGCCATCGGCTCCAGTTAAGGATAAAGAACATTTTCTCCTGGTATCAAAACTGTCTGAAAAAAAGACTTTGTTGTCCAGAGCAGCCAAAGTGCAGCTTTTATTTTAACAAAGCTGTGTAAAAAATTAAAACTGCACTCTGATTGCTCCAGGATGCAATGATCGACTTTTTTTTTGACGGTTTTGATAAATGAACCCCATAGTATTCGATGGTGAAAGCAAGATTAAATATGCGCCTTCAGAAAGCAATAGAAACAGTTCTAGGAACAAGTCCAAGAATGGCTTCACTCAAAGGAATAAATCACCTATTTTTTTTTTACTAATTAAAAAGAGACAATAGAGAGGAAAAATCTGATGATCACAAATTAGCTGATTCAAAGTAAGAAGACACAAGGCCATTTAAAACAAGGGTCCACTTTGTGTATGTCCCCTAAATTTTTGCAAATTTTGTATCCAAATCGCATTTGTATTTGTGTATAGCACTATGAAAGAAAATAGTAAAAGTAAGGCCGGGCTTACACATGCGAGAAACACGGCCGAGTCTCACATGTTAATACCCGGCACTAGGGAGTGGAGTGTGCGGCTCCATGTATTGCTATGCGGCTGAACTCTCCGCTGCTGAGGCCCGGCGGCTCTACCGGGTATTAACATGTGAGACTCGGCTTTGTTTCTTGCATGTGTGATCCCGGCCTTACTGTCTGTTTCAGGTGCATGTAGATTTTATACAAGTATGTGAAAAGACGCATTGGCTATCAATACAAGGGCGGATGTGAAAGAGATGCAAAATGTGAAATTGCATCAATATTCACCTGTATGTACCATATTTCCATTTGCAAATTTGTTTGCCTTTTTATTTTTTAAAACAATGCAATTAGGCACAAATTTCATGTTAAAAATGCAACAACAATCGCAAACATGTGAACGTACTCCATGGTCTCTATACTCATGTAGCAGCCGCCACCTTGATGGTGACTGTTCTCCATTAATTGTGTAGCGTTCCGCGGTGCGGGACAATTTTTGTGTGGTGCAGCCAATCTCGTTCATTTTTATTAAGTGAGTGATTGTGGCCGTCAAGTTGGCAGCTGCTACATCTGTGCCCATTGTATTGTAGGAGGTAAAACATGAGGCAAGGAAAGTCATGCCATATGTGCAACCTGGACAGCCCTTACTGTCTTACAGCGATGTCCTTACTGTGGTTAAAAATAATTATTTGCAATAGCGTTTCAATAAACATTTTGCAGCGCTTTCCTCCCATAGCCTCCGTGTTGCTCAGTCTATTGCTGGCTGCAGAGTGAGCTGTGAACCCTTTAGGCAGTCTGCTATGACAATTCAAAGTTTTATTGATTTTTCATTAAAATACATTAACAAATAGTTCAAGCATAAAGATCTAAGATGAGTCATAGATACAACATAGTTCATAATGAATACAACACTTGGAAATGCAGTACATTAAGTACCGGTGTCTGACTGGAGTACCATGGGCCCACCAGTAACCAACTCCAGGGCCCCACTTTTCAGCTACATACTAATGTGATATTATCCTCAATCACAAATTATATAACAATGAACTGGGCAGATTGGTAAATGAATAAGATGCTGTTTTTGTCTCTACATAGTGATTTAAGTATATTATGCTAAAAACTGCTCATATAAAAAGGTGATGGCTCATTTTTGCATAGGAGCCCATCGGAGGATTCTCTTGTTCTCCTCTGGGTCAGACCAAAACTGCTAAGTACACATTAAACTCAACACAAAGACTGTATTTGATTTAATCCAGAACCCATATAAAAGGGAGAAAAGAAAGGAAGAAGAATTCACTAGCCATGGAGACTATAGTTGAGCGAAACGGGTCGGTCAAATTCATAAGTTGCCGACTTTCGCTGAAGTCGGGTTTCATGAAACGAAACCCAACCATAGCGTGAGGTCGGCCACGAGGTCAGCGACCAGAGCGCCAAAGTCGCGTTTCAAATGATGCTTCCAGCGCCCTTTTTCAGCCAATGATGGAGGGCGCACACTGTGGGCAACGCGATGACATGGGCATTGGTCACCACCATCTTTGAGAAGGGCATGCAAGTGATTGGCTTGCTTTGTGTGGCATCACAGGGGCTATAAAAGGGCGTGCACGCCGACCGCCATCTTACTTCTGCCGATCTTAGCATTAGGGAGAGGTTGCTGCTGCTGATTCAGAATAAGGGAGAGCGTTAGGCAGGGAAGAAGAACCAAAAAACTGCTTCTGCTGATAGCGATTTTCACTATACAACACAACAGTTTGTGTGCAGTGACAGGGGAGGCTATATTTTTTGTGCATCAGCTCTGTTGGTTATTAGGCTGCCTTATAAGGCTCCCTGATAGCTGCATTGCTATTTGCACACTGCTGTGCAAACTGCTTTTTTAAAAGCAAAAGTATTTTTCTTCCTCTTTTCTGCACAGTTACCAAACGTTCATTTTTCCACACTTTTGTGTGCAGCAGTCCTGCTTATTAGGCTGCCTGCTGCCATACTTCGACAGAGAGCATCATTGTCAGCCTCCTAAAATCTCTAGGGAGCTTCCAATTCTCCCCAATACTATATACACCTTGTACCTTGTCATACACCAGCCAATTTCAGCCTGTTATATTGAGGTGTAATCTATAGTGGGCCTGAGATAATAGTTCAGCCTCCTAAAATCTCTAGGGAGATTCAAATTCTCCACAATACTATATACACCTTGTACCTTGTCATACACCAGCCAATTTCAGCCTGTTAAATTGAGGTGTAATCTATAGTGGGCCTGAGATAATAGTTCAGCCTCCTAAAATCTCTAGGGAGATTCAAATTCTCCACAATACTATATACACCTTGTACTTTGTCATACACCAGCCAATTTCAGCCTGTTAAATTGAGGTGTAATCTATATTGGGCCTGAGATAATAATTCAGCCTCCTAAAATCTCTAGGGAGATTCAAATTCTCCACAATACTATATACACCTTGTACCTTGTTTTACAGTACCATATAGCTGGTGGTATTTTGGGTACAATTTTCCAAAAATGAGGAAGTATGGTGTAAGAGGCCGTGGAAGTGGGTGGGGGTTGCCAGCTGGTACTGATGGTGGTGGGGGTGGTGGCGCATCTGCTGGTAGTGGCAAAAGCACAATAGCACCTAAGGCAGGAAATGTTGAGCCTGCGTCATCGTCTGGCTCCACAAGGCCGCGAAGGCTCCCTTTTTTGTGAGTAGGTAAACCGCTTTTGAAGCCAGAGCTTCAGGAACAAGTTTTGGCTTATATTGCTGACACAGCCTCCAGCTCTATCGCCTCCTCTTCTGAAGTTTCAAAAAATAAAAGCACTGAGTCATCAGTGGAGGCTCCTGGTCAGGAAGAACCCCTTTCCTTGTGTCTTTCACCCCCACCAAAAGTGAATGATGCAGCAGGCCACACTTCACATTAGTTCATGTAGCTCTTTCCCACATACCATGCCTGGGTTATCAAGTCAAATCGTGAATTCCCCAGTCCAAGATGAATCTGACATGGAGTGTGGTTGGCCAGTCAGTGCAGTGGGGTTAATCGGTACTGGGCTGGGATCTCAGAGGGATGTGTCACGGTGGTGGTGACCCGGTCCGTGGGCCTGGGCGTCCATGCAAAGGGGTGAATAACGTTTATAGGTTAATGATATGTGACGCCACCTGTGGCTTCTGATCAGATTGACCAGCGCTGCAGTGTCGCTTCTCTGGGACAGATGTTGTGGTGCAGCTAAGATGTAGAAGCCTTGCACAGGTCGGGCCGTAGTCGCAGGGCAGATGAAAGAGTTGGTAGATGGTGTGCAGTGCAGGATGTAGCCGAGCCGTATGCCAGGCGCAGGAGAAAGATGACAGACACAGTCATGCAGTTCCTTTACCTGTACTTGGTAAGTGCCGTACAGGACCCAGAGTACAGATGGAGAAGTTGTTGGTCAGCCTGGAAGCAAATTAGGAATTCTCTCTCTGCAGATGGGTAGTATGGCCTCCGTTCTAGCGCTTATCAGAGGTACTCGCAGTACTGAGTTCACTGAAGTTCCCCCTGTTGACTCTCTTTTAAAACGTTCTCGAATGGCAGGCAGCCGTAGCCTTTTCCTTCTGGCTCACACAAGTCACTTCTGGGGCCTCCGAGCCTTAGTTGGGAACAGTGCATTTACAGCTGCTACTTCCTCCAGTTTCTGTTGAAGGACCGTCAGTGTCCCTACAAAGTCAGAGACCGGAATCCGGACCATGCGCTCCAGCTAGGAGTGAGCCTTAACTCTGCTCATCCTCCAGCTCCCCTTCTCACATCCACACACTTCCCCTTCCCTTCACAGACTGCCCTAACTTCCCTCCTCCCACCCACAGAGAGCAGCTCCTCAGCAGTCAGGTTCAGAGCTCTCCCTGCTGGCCGGGAGTGGGAACTGCGTTTTGTGTTGGTTTAACTGGTAGAGAGATCCTTCGTTGCCCCCAAGCATGACATCACACTCCCTAGGTGGAAGGTAATGCCACTGTGGTGACCGTACTCCTCGGGGCGCCACAAGTGCACTGATGCTCAGCCACAGCTAGATGATTCTGCTGGTACATTGACCCAGACCACTACATTCCCCTCGAACTCTACCCAGCCAGAATCTGACCCTGATGAAACTCAGGTTCCCTTTCACGCATACTATACCACCTTACACGGTGACAAAAAGGAAGATGCAGATGAAAGTGCAGGTTCCTTGAGCAGGAGGGAGGGCATACTCATGAGCGACGGCACTGGCACAGGGCCCCTCATAGTACGCAAAAGTGTCCGTCAGACACACCGCCGTACTATGAGGGGCCCTGTGCCAGTGCCGTCGCCAATGAGTGGGCCCACCCTGCTTGCTCAGGATCACAGCACTTGCAAAGTTGAAATACTTACCTCTCCCTGCTCCACCACCGTGACATCTTCCGCGTTTCCTGACAGTGACATTCTGGTCAGAGAGCGCGATGACATCACATCTGTACGCCCTCTGCCTAAACAGTCCAAGTACAGAGAGATGAAAGATGGGGACGACGAGGAGTCTAGACTAGTACAGGGATTCCCTAGCGAGGAGACTTATTTAATTGTTTTAAAGGTTGGGAGTAGAGTTGAGCGACTTTTGGTTTTTTAGGGTCGCGTTTCGTTTCATGAAACCCGACTTTTCCAAAAGTCGGGTCGAGCAAGATCGTCCGATTATAGGGAAAAGTCGGGGTCGTCCCGAAACACGAAACCCAATGTAAGTCAATGGGGAATAAAAGTCGGCAGTGAGAGGAGGACAGGAAAAACACCAACAGTGCCCATTTGAATGCCAAAAGCATCAATTCTTCTTACTTAAGCTTGTCAACCTTAATTAACTTCATAATACAAGTTACGCACTGAAAAATGGGGGTTATTTGGTTACAGACTGTGGGGGGGAGGGCTGGCTCCAGGTTTTCATGTGCCCTGGGCGAAAGAGCGCCCCTTTAACACATACCACAACTCATCATGCTCCGATACGGCAGAGAAATAGCGGTATAGTACAATGAAAAATACCTCACTTTTTACATCTCATGACGAGGCCCATCTATTTCTCCATACAGAATCATTGGTCCCATATAATGTTTGAAACAGTATATGATGAGCTCCACATAATGCTACAGTATATGTTGGTCCCCATGGATGAAGCTCTACTGTCTTATGGGCCCAAATAATGTTCCAAACATAATGGGCCCCATTTCTAATGCTCTAGTGTATAATGGGCCCTGTAAATGCTGCTCCAGTGTCTGATGTCCACCTTTTGAATGTTCCAGTGTATGGTGGGCCCCATCTATCATTCTCAGACGGTGTTAGGCCCAGTATGGATTGCACGTGATTGCACAAAGGTTAGAAAGGGTACCGTATCCCCAGATAACATGTATGGATAGCGTACACATTCAAAATATATGTCTCAGGAGGCAGGCTCAGACGGTGTTAGGCCCAGTATGGATTGCACGTGATTGCACAAAGGTTAGAAAGGGTACCGTATCCCCGGATAACATGTATGGATAGCGTACACATTCAAAATATATGTCTCAGGAGGCAGGCTCAGACGGTGTTAGGCCCAGTATGGATTGCACGTGATTGCACAAAGGTTAGAAAGGGTACCGTATCCCCAGATAACATGTATGGATAGCGTACACATTCAAAATATATGTCTCAGGAGGCAGGCTCAGACGGTGTTAGGCCCAGTATGGATTGCACGTGATTGCACAAAGGTTAGAAAGGGTACCGTATCCCCGGATAACATGTATGGATAGCGTACACATTCAAAATATATGTCTCAGGAGGCAGGCTCAGACGGTGTTAGGCCCAGTATGGATTGCACGTGATTGCACAAAGGTTAGAAAGGGTACCGTATCCCCAGATAACATGTATGGATAGCGTACACATTCAAAATATATGTCTCAGGAGGCAGGCTCAGACGGTGTTAGGCCCAGTATGGATTGCACGTGATTGCACAAAGGTTAGAAAGGGTACCGTTTCCCCGGATAACATGTATGGATAGCGTACACATTCAAAATATATGTCTCAGGAGGCAGGCTCAGACGGTGTTAGGCCCAGTATGGATTGCACGTGATTGCACAAAGGTTAGAAAGGGTACCGTATCCCCGGATAACATGTATGGATAGCGTACACATTCAAAATATATGTCTCAGGAGACAGGCTCAGACGGTGTTAGGCCCAGTATGGATTGCACGTGATTGCACAAAGGTTAGAAAGGGTACCGTTTCCCCGGATAACATGTATGGATAGCGTACACATTCAAAATATATGTCTCAGGAGGCAGGCTCAGACGGTGTTAGGCCCAGTATGGATTGCACGTGATTGCACAAAGGTTAGAAAGGGTACCGTATCCCCGGATAACATGTATGGATAGCGTACACATTCAAAATATATGTCTATACATCAGGAGGCAGGCTCAAACGGTGTCAGGCACAGTATGGATTTGACGGCCCAGATTACACAGCGGAGGAGCAGGGAGAGGTAAAGATTGCAAATGCTGGGGCCCTGCCCAAGCAAGGGGGGCCCACTCGTGGGCGTCGGTACTGGCACTGGGCCCCTCATAGTACAGCGGTGTGTCTGACGGCGGGTGTGCACCACCACCGTCAGAGACACTTGATTGCACTATGAGGGACCCTGTGCCAGTGCCCGCGCCCAAGAGTCGGCCTACCCACCTGTCCAGGGCAACGGCACTCGCACGGTGTCGTGCGCTAGGTGGTGACCCCGGCCATGGGGGGGGAGGCAGCACAGTTAGGGAGTTTTAGAAAGTGGCATATGTTGATGTTGGACATTCAGCTGATGCAAAAGGCGAAATAGGTGAAGTACCAGGAAGAGGTGGACCAAAGCAAGCCATTTTTCTGTCACCCTATGTGTCATAAGGGGAGGTTGGGACAAAATCCTTGGAAACCCATGCGTGGTTCATTTTAATGAAGGTTAGATCATCCACATTTTGGGTTGACAGACGGGTCCTTTTTTCTGTCAGGATTGATCCAGCTGCACTGAAGACTCTTTCCGATAGCACACTTGCAGCTGGGTAAGCGAGCTCCTGTAAGGCATATTGTGCCAATTCAGGCCAGGTGTCCAGTTTAGCGGCCCAATAGTCAAAGGGGAATGACCTGTGTGGGAGAACATTGATATGGGAGGAAAAGTAGTTTGTAACCATAGTTGACAACTGCTGTCTCCTGTCACTTTCCATCGATGCAGTATTACCAGTTGTGTGAGCGGTATTTGAAAAATCAGTCCACAACATTGTCATGAAACCCCTGTCTCCAACGCCACTTCTGCTGTGTGCACCACGAACACCTCTGCCAAGCTGCCCCTGGCCCGTACGGCTCGTGTGAGAACCATCACCGATGCTGTGTGCTGGGAATGCCTCAAGCAACCGATTTACCAGAGTTGCTTGTTTATTAGCCAATATTAGGTCAAGGTTCTCCTGTGGCATGATGTTTTGTAATTTGCCTTTATAGCGTGGATCCAGGATGCTGGCCAACCAGTAGTCGTCATCGTTCATCATTTTGGCAATGTGGGGGTCCCTTTTTAGGATCCACAAGGCATAATCTGTCATGTGGGCCAATGTTCCCGGTGTCAATGATGCACTGCGAGTGCTGGGTGGAGGAGCACTTTCTGGCAAATCCACATCCCTCCAGTCACGCACAAACCCTGTACCAGACCTTGCCACGCCAACATTTTCACTTGCCCCACGAGATGCATCCTCCTCCCCTAAGTAATCATCCCCATCATCATCCTCCTCCTCCTCTTCTTCCTCCACCTCGTCCAGGAGAGGTCCCTGAGCAGACAATGGCTGAATGTCATCAAGGATTCCCTCTCCTCTTCCTCCTCATCAACATTGGCTGCAGACGCCTGCTCCTTAAGGTGCGTCAAAGTTTGCATGAGCAAACGTATAAGTGGGATGCTCATGCTTAGGATGGCGTCGTCTGTGCTTACCAGCCGTGTGCATTCCTCAAAACACTGAAGGACTTTACAAAGGTCTTTCAGCTTCGACCACTGCACACCTGTCAACTCCATGTCTGCTCTCAAAGTGCCTGGCCGTGTATCCTCCCACAAATGCATTATGGCCTGCCTCTGCTCGCACAGCCGCTCCACCATGTGCAGGGTGGAATTCCACCTTGTTGCAATGTCGATAATGAGGCGGTGGTTGGGAAGGTGGAGCAATCGCTGCAGCTTCTGCATACGAACGGAGTGTACAGGCGACCGGCGGATGTGCGCGCACAGTCTTCGCACCTTCTGGAGCAGGGCTGTTAACTCCGGATAATTTTTGAGGAAGCACTGCACCACCAGGTTCAAGGTGTGAGCCAAGCAAGGTATGTGGCTGAGTTTTGAAAGGGCTATGGCTGCCACAAAATTACGGCCGTTATCACTAACTACCTTGCCTGCCTCAAGATGTACACTGCCCAGCCATGACTCAGTTTGTCGCTTCAAGTACTCGGCCAGCACCTCGGTGGTGTGTCTGTCACCCAAACACATCATCTGCAACACAGCCTGCTGACGCTTTCCACTATATGCTCGATAGGGGGACACATCGTGTGCAACAGTGGCAGCTGCAGATGGAGTGCTCGTACGACTGCGCTCTGTGGACGAGCTTTCGCTTCTGGAGGAGGAGGAGGAGGAGGAGGAGGGTGGAACGCCTACAGCCAACTGTTTCCTATACCGTGGGCTAGGCAGCACTGTCCCACCACCGCTGTCCCCTGTGGACCCTGCATCCACCACATTAACCCAGTGCGCAGTGATGGACACGTAACGGCCCTGGCCATGCCGACTGGACCATGCATCAGTTGTGAGGTGCACCTTTCCGCTCACTGACTGCTTGAGTGCATGGACAATGCGGTCTTTCACATGATGGTGGAGGGCTGGGATGGCTTTGCGAGAGAAGAAGTGGCGACTGGGTAGGTCATAGCGTGGTACTGCATAGGCCATGAGTTCGCGGAAAGCTGTGCTTTCCACCAACCGAAAGGGCATCATCTCAAACGAGATTAGTTTGGCAATGTGGGCGTTCAAACCCAGTGTACGCGGATGAGAGACTGAGTACTTTCTTGACCTACTCATAGTGTCTGGGAGGGTGAGCTGGACTTGAGAGCTGCATATGGTGGAAGTAGCGGTGGACAGGGCGGACTGAGAGAGGGTTGATGATGGTGATGGAGTTGTTGTTCTTTCTGATGGCCTAGAATCAGTCTTTCGTTGATATAACAGTGGGATTCCCTGACTGCTGTGGTCTTGCAATGACACCTCAACATTTGCTGCTGTGCTAACCGGTGGGCTTACAGTGGGGGAAACAATGTAGCGTTGCTGACTACCTTCGTCGTGATCAGTTGCACATGTGGCACTTGAGGTTTGGTGTTGTGTCCACGCTTGCAAGTGCATGCTGGTTAAATGTCTAAGCATGCAACTGGTATTCAAATTTTTCAGATTTTTCCCTCGGCTAAAGGTCTTTGCGCACTTCTTACAGATAACCTTGGCCTGATCATGAGGATTTTGTTCAAAAAAGTGCCACACTGCACTCTTCCTACTTTGGCAGACATTTTGCAGCCTAGCACACTGTGATCTTTTGACCCTCTGGACAAGCTGTCCAGCAACTCTTTTGATGTTTGGAACCTGTCTTTGGAGTGCTCCAGGCCTGCCAGATAACAGCTGTTGCGATGTCGATGTCTGCTGTGGATGCTCCTCATCTGAGCTATTGGAAGCAGCACCCTCTTCCCCCAATGGATGCCAATCTGGGTCAACAACTGGGTCATCCATCACCTCCTCTTCTATGTCATGTGCACCTTCCTCTGTGTCACCGTGTATGGTGGTATAGTGTGCGGGAAGGGGCACCTGAGTCTCATCAGGGTCAGAAACTGGCTCTGTACACTGCGAGGACAATGTAGTGCTCTGAGTGAATGTACCAGCAGAATCATCCATCAGTGGCTGTGCATCAGTGCACTCCATGTCAGATTCATCTTGGCCTGGGTAATTCACCATTTCACTTGATAATCCAGGCATGGTATGTGAAAACAGCTCCATGGAGTAATCAGTAGTATGGCCTGCGTCATCCTTCAATCTTGGTTGGGGTGAAGGACACAAGGAAAGGTGTGGTTCATGAACATGAGCCTCCAATGACGACTCAGTGCTTTTACTTTTTACAACTGAAGAAGAGGAGGCGATAGAGCTGGAGGCTGAGTCAGCAATGTAAGACAAAACTTTTTCCTGATGCTCTGGCTTTAAAAGCGGTTTGCCAACTCCTAGAAAACTAAGCGTTCGAGGCCTTATGTAGCCAGACGATGACGCAGGGTCAGCACCTCCTGCATTCGGTCCTATTTTGCTCTTGCCACTACCATCAGATCCACCACCAACACCATCATTACCAGCTGCCAACCCCCGCCCAATTCCACGGCCTCTTCCACCAGCCTTCCTCATTTTTGGTAGAAATGTAGACAAAATCCAACAAACTATATAATAATGTAAAACAAGGTACAAGGTGTCTATAGGACAGGGGAGATTTTGAATTTCTGCAGACACTTGTGGACACTGGACACTTTTGGATTGTGTGAGGCCCACTGATATCTGAGCGCTGTGTGACAGGCTCGATGGCACAGCTGTGACCAAAGTGACTAGAGGATAAGGGAGATTTTGAATCTCTGCACACACTTTTGGACACTGGATGGACACTTTTGGATTGTGTGAGGCCCACTGATATCTGAGCGCTATGTGACAGGCTCGATGGCACAGCTGTGACCAAAGTGACTAGAGGATAAGGGAGATTTTGAATCTCTGCACACACTTTTGGACACTGGACACTTTTGGATTGTGTGAGGCCCAATGAATATCTGAGCGCTATGTGACAGGCTCGATGGCACAGCTGTGACAAAAGTGACTAGAGGATAAGGGAGATTTTGAATCTCTGCACACACTTTTGGACACTGGATGGACACTTTTGGATTGTGTGAGGCCCACTGATATCTGAGCGCTATGTGACAGGCTCGATGGCACAGCTGTGACCAAAGTGACTAGAGGATAAGGGAGATTTTGAATCTCTGCACACACTTTTGGACACTGGACACTTTTGGATTGTGTGAGGCCCAATGAATATCTGAGCGCTATGTGACAGGCTCGATGGCACAGCTGTGACAAAAGTGACTAGAGGATAAGGGAGATTTTGAATCTCTGCACACACTTTTGGACACTGGATGGACACTTTTGGATTGTGTGAGGCCCACTGATATCTGAGCGCTATGTGACAGGCTCGATGGCACAGCTGTGACCAAAGTGACTAGAGGATAAGGGAGATTTTGAATCTCTGCACACTCTTTTGGACACTGGACACTTTTGGATTGTGTGAGGCCCAATGAATATCTGAGCGCTATGTGACAGGCTCGATGGCACAGCTGTGACAAAAGTGACTAGAGGATAAGGGAGATTGGATTGCTTTTAAAAAAGCAGTTTGCGGAGCAGTGGGTAAACAGCAATGCAGGAATGTCAGGAAGCCTTAGAAGGCAGCCCAACAACCAACACCACTGATACACCACTATATAGCCTCCCCTTGCACTGCACACACAGTGACTGGTGTGTTGTGCAGGCCAAATTGCTAGCAGCAGAAGCAGTTTTTTTGTCTTCTCAGCAGGACAAAAAAAAAAAATTGGGATTGCTTTTAAAAAAGCAGTTTGCGGAGCAGTGGGTAAACAGCAATGCAGGAATGTCAGGAAGCCTTAGAAGGCAGCCCAACAACCAACACCACTGATACACCACTATATAGCCTCCCCTTGCACTGCACACACAGTGACTGGTGTGTTGTGCAGGCCAAATCGCTAGCAGCAGAAGCAGTTTTTTTGTCTTCTTCCCTGCCTAACGCTCTCCCTACAGAATCAGCAGCAACCTCTCCCTATACTAAGATCGGCAGAAGTAAGATGGCGGTCGGCGTGCACGCCCTTTTATACCCCCTGTGTCGCCCACCAAAGCAAGCCAATCACATGCATGCCCTTCTGAAAGATGGTGGTGACCTGTGCCTATGTCATCACGTTGCCCACAGTGTCCGTGGATCCTGATTGGCTGAAAAAGAGCGCAAAACAAACTTTTGAAACGCGACTTTGGCGCGTAAGTCGCGGACCTTGTGGCCGACCTCATCCTAGGGTCGGGTTTCGTTTCATGAAACCCGACTTTGCCAAAAGTCGGCGACTTTTGAATTTTTTCGACTCGTTTCGCTCAACTCTAGTTGGGAGCAATTTTTGGGGAGCACTATACTCTGGAGAATGATACATGGGGCCCACCATACACTGGAGCATTCCAAAGGTGGACATCAGACACTGGAGCAGCATTTACAGGGCCCATTATACACTGGAGTATTAGAAATGGGGCCCATTATATATGGGGCATTATTTGGGCCCATAAGACAGTGGAGCTTCATCCATGGGGACCAACATATACTGTAGCATTATGTGGAGCTCATCATATACTGTATGGAACATTATATGGGACCAATTATTCTGTATGGAGAAATATATGGGCCTTATTACTCTATATAGCGCACTATGCGGTGGCCATAATACTGTATGGAGTAATATACTGTCCGTTTTTGGAGTTATTGGAGAATTTAAAATGGATATCAGTCATGTGATGTAAGAAGCTAAGTATTTTTCATTGTACTATACCGCTATTTCTCTGCCATATCAGAGGATCATGAATTGTGGCATGTGTTAAAGGAGCCCATTGACACTCTTTGGCCCTGGGCCCACGAAAATCTGGAGCCAGCCCTACCCCCCTACAACTTTAGCCAAATAACCCCCAGTTTTCAATGCCTAACTATTATTGTAAAGTAAATTAAGGTTGACAAGCTTAAGTAATAAGAATTGATGTTTTTGGCATTAAAATGGGCACTGTAGGTGTGTTTCCTGTCCTCCACTCACTGCCGCCTTTTCTTCCCCATTGACTTGCATTGGGTTTCGTGTTTCAGTCGGCCTTCGACTTTTCACGATAATCAGCCGATTTCGTTCGACCCGACTTTTGCGAAAGTCGGGATTCATGAAACCCAACTCGACCCGAAAAAAGGCAAAGTCGCTCATCTCTAATGGAGACTAAGCAGCCTGTAAGAAACATGAGAAGTATAAGATTAATATAGGCCAGTCCAAAGAATTGCCGGAGAGATTATAATAAAAGAATAGAATAGTAATAATAATAATGAGAATAGCAGACTTACACACGTGGTCAAAATTCTTGGTACCCCTGGTGTAATGACAGAAAAACCCACAATGGTGACAGAAATAACTTGAATCTGACAAAAGTACCGTATATACTCGTGTGAAAGCCGATCCGTGTATAAGCTGACTCCCCTAATTTTGCCACAAAAAACTGGGAAAAATTGACTCGCGTACAAGCCTAGGGTGGAAAATACAGCAGCTACTGGTAAATTTCAAAAGTAAAAATAGATACCAATAAAGTAAAATTAATTGGGACATCAGTAGGTTAAATGTTTTTGAATATCCATATTGAATCAGGAGCCCCATATAATGCCCCATACAGTTCATGATGGGCCCTTTAAGATGCTCCATAAAGTTCATGATGGGCTCTGCAAGATGCTCCATACAAAATGCGCCCCATATAATGCTGCACAAAGGTAAATAATGGCCCCATAAAATGCTCCACAGAATAATATACCCCAAATGCTGCTCCATAAAGGTTATGGCCCTATAAGATGCTTCATAAAATATGCTCCATATGCTGCCCCATAAGATGCTCCATAGAATAATATGCCCCATATGCTGCCCCATAAAGTTTATGGCCCCATAAGATGTCCATAGAATAATATGTCCCATAAAGGCTATGGCCCCATAAGATGCTCCATAGAATATGCCCCATATGCTGCCCCATAAGATGCTCCATAGAATAGGCCCCGCAAGATGCTCCATAGATTATGCCCCATATGCTGCTCCATAAGATGCTTCATAGATTATGCCCCCATATGCCCCCATATGGTGCCCCCATAAGATGCTCCATAGATTAAACCCCCATATGCTGCCCCATAAAATGCTCCATATATTATGCCCCCATATGCTGCCCCCTTAAGATGCTCCATATATTATGCCCCCATATGCTGCCCCCTTAAGATGCTCCATATATTATGCCCCCATATGCTGCCCCCTTAAGATGCTCCATAGATTATGCCCCCATAAGATACTCCATTGATTATACCCCCATATGCTGCCCCCATATGCTGCTCCATAGATTATACCCCCATATGCTGCCCCCATATGCTGCTCCATAGATTATACCCCATATGCTGTCCCCATATGATGCTCCATAGATTATATCCCCATATGCTGTTCCATAGATTATACCCCCATATGCTGCCCCATATGCTGCTCCATAGATTATACCCCTATATGCTGCTGCTGCAAAGGGAAAAAAAGAAGACATATTCACCTCTCCGTCGCTGGGGGACAGGTGCCAGTGTCACTGCTGGCTCAGGACCAGGCACCTGAGATATTCACCTGTCCCCGGTCTATCGCTGCTTGCCGCTGTTTGCTGCGTCCTCTGTCAGTGATGTTCAGGCAGCAGAGGGCACGGCACACACTAACCACGTCATCGCGCCCTCTGCTGCCTGAATGTCACTAACAGAGGACACGGCAGACAGCGGCAAGCAGCGATGGATCGGGAACAGGTGAATATCGCCATACTTACCCCCTCCTGGCACGGTCTCTGCAACCCCATTCTCCCACGGTCTCCCTTCCTTCCTTCAGCAGTCACGTGGTACCGCTCATTAAAGTCATAAATATGCTCATATTCATGACTTTAATGAGCAGTACCACATGACCGCTGAAGGAAGAAAGGGAGACTGTGGGAGAAGCGGGGGGCTACAGAGACATGCCGGGGGGTCATTACGATCTGACACCCCCGCTCCCCCTCCCCGCTGACCAAAAAAATGGGCTGAAAATCTCAGCTTATACACGAGTATATACGGTAGTAATAAATCAAAAATCTATGAAAATGAACAAATGAAAGTCAGACAGTGCTTTTCAACTATGCTTCCACAGAATTAAAAAAAACTCATAAAATAGGCCTGGACAGAAATGATGGTACCCCTGAAAATAATGTGACAAAAGAGACATGTTAAGTCAAAGTGTGTCTACTAATTAGCATCACAGGTGTCTAAAATCTTGGAATCAGTGTGTGGGCCTGTATAGAGGGCTACAGATACTCTCTCTGTTGTTTGGTGACTCAGCATGGACAAGAGGAAGTGAAGGAAAGAGTTGTCTCAGGAGATTAGAAAGAAAATTATAGACAAACATGTTAAAGGTAAAAGTTATAAGACCATCTCCAAGCAGCCTGATGTTCCTCTGACTACAGTTGCACATATTATTCAGAAATTTAAGCTCCATGGGACTGTAGCCAACCTCTCTGGACGTGGCTGCAGGAGGAAAATTGATGACAAATCAAAGAGACATATAATACAAATGGTAACAAAAGAGCCCAGAAAACCTTCTAAACAGATTAAAGGTGAACTTCAAGCTCAAGGAATATCAATGTCAGATTGCACCATCCGTCGTTGTATGAGTCAAAGTAGACTTCATGGGATACGACCAAGGAGGACACCATTGTTGAAAAAAAAACTCATAAAAAAGCCAGACAGGAATTTGAGAAACTACATGTTCACAAGCCACAAAGCTTCTGGAAGAATGTCCTATGGACTGAAGAGACAAAAATGGAACTTTTTGGCAACTCACATCAGCTCTATGTTCACAGACAGAAAAATTAAGCATATAAAAAAAACACTGTCCCTACTGTGAAACATGGAAGAGGCTCTGTTATGTTCTGGGGATGCTTTGCTTCATCTGGCACAGGGTGTCTATAATTTGTGCATTGGACTATTCTGAAGTGGCCTTCTATGAGCCCTGACCTTTGGAAAGAGCTGAAACATGCTGTCTGTAAAAGGTAACCTTCAAACATGAGACAACTGGAGCAGTTTGCTCTTGAGGAGTGGGCCAAAATACCTGTCGAGAGGTGCAGAAGTCTCATTGACAGTTACAAGAATCATTTGATGGCAGCGATTTCCTCAAAAGGTTGTGCAACAAAATATTATGTTAAGGGTACCATCATTTCTGTCCAGGCCTATTTCATGAGTTTTATTTTTTTTAATTCTGTGGAAGCATGGATGAAAAGCAATGTTTGACTTTCATTTGTTCATTTTCATAGAATTTTGATTTATTATTGCTTTTGTCATATTCACGTTATTTCTGGGTTTTTCTGTCATTAAACGAGGGGTACCAACAATTTTGACCACGTGTGTATGCACGATATAAAGACAGGTGGAGGTTAGGTCAAAATGTTTTGGCAAATGAAGTGGAGGGAAAAGATTCCCAATAGAACGATTTACAAGCCATTACATTAATTTCTACTTGGGACTGAGCTAAGAATGACTCTATTTGGTAGACTACTGCTATTTCTGTGAACCACTCACAGATGACAGCATGAGTCAGCAGCAGTGAACGGTGGTAAAAAGGTTACCTCCAGTCACATGCGTTTGCTGATGAGAGTACCCAGGCGCCACTGCTGGGAGTATTCATCAATCAGCACCTGTGCTTTAAATTAATAAAAAATATGTGGGGTCTCTTCTATTTTTGATAACCAGCGCAGGCAAAACTGACAGCTGCGGGCTACTAACACTCAGCTGTCAGCTTTATCATGACCGGCTATCAAATTGAGAGATCCCATGCCATTTTTTAAAATTATTTAAATAATTAATTAAAAAACCAGAGTGGGGTACCCACATTTTTTGCAACCAGCCAAGCTAAAGCCGACAACTGGGTGCGGGTATCCTCAAGCTGGTAAGCAGCCATGGATATCGCCCTCCAGCATAAAAATAACTGCTGCCCCAGAAAAGTTGCATCTAATACTGCGGTGGTGAGTGGGGTAATAGTTGTGAGGTTGATGTCAGCTGTTTTATGGCTGCTGACACCCCCATTAGTAATCCTATAATTAGGTTGTAAAAAAGACAAAGCCAGAATAAAATCCTTTATTTTAAAGAAAGACAAAGACTCCTTTATTGGAAATTAAAAAGCACAGTTATACTCACCTTACACCTATTCCATTAAGCCCTTGTCCCATGTAAAAGACAAAAAATAATAAACAACCATGATACTCACCTTATGTCTAATCCACCAATAAATAAAATAAAAATATAGCCAGCTCACCAGAATACGCCACAGGTGCTCGGAACAGCCGTGTAGACACCGGAGAAATCCAAAGGAAAGCAAGAGGTTCCAGTTCCGTAAAATGAATTACTTTATTACATCTTCTTTAAAATCGATATAAAGTGGCAAGTTCTCATGTGGACAGTTACCATGGCATAGCAAGAGGCAAGGCATTTCAATTGGAAAATCTTTATCAAGCCATATCACCATCTTATACCCGGATCACTTAAAAAGATTGGGATCACCAATAGAAATGTCCATAGAAATCACATGACAAATACAAAGGTCCTACTGACAAAATTGAAAACATATACCGTATATACTCGAGTATAAGTCGAGTTTTTCAGCCCCCTTTTGGGGCTGAAAAAGACCCCCCTCGACTTATATTCGGGTCACGGTGCCAACTTACCTGGTCCCCGTCATCTCCGCCGTCCCAGTCGTCTCCGCGGTCCCTGGTGTTCGTCTGTGGTCCCCTGCAGCGTCCTGGCGGCGGGTGATGATAGGGCCGTGGCGGCGTTCAAAATCTCTGCGCGCCGCTCTCTCCCATCCTCTGGCAGTGACGTGCAGGGGGCGCGATGACGTGGAAAGCATGCGCCCTCTTGCCTGGGTCACTGAAGAGCCGGCGACGCTCAGGAGCAGCTGTCATCAACGTAGGTGAGTATATAGTGTTTTTTTTTTTTTAATTCCAGCAGGGGCAGCGGCAGCAGCAGCAACATGATAGGATTACCAGTAATCTTATCACTTTGGGGGCAGCATTACGGTATTTGGGCCACCATTCACTGTGCAGCATTTATGGGGGCATATGTTGTGCAGCGTTATTTGGGCCACCATTCACTGTGCAGCATTTTGGGGTCATACTGTATGTTGTGCAGCATTATTTGGGCCACCATTCACTGTGCAGCGTTTTGGGGGCATACTGTATGTTGTGCAGCATTATTTGGGCCAGCATTCACTGTGCAGCATTTTGGGGGCATACTGTATGTTGTGCAGCATTATTTGGGCCAGCATTCACTGTGCAGCATTTTGGGGGCATACTGTATGTTGTGCAGCATTATTTGGGCCAGCATTCACTGTGCAGCATTTTGGGGGCATACTGTATATTGTGCAGCATTAAATTTACCAGTATCTTCGGCAATTCCCACCCTAGACTTATACTCGAGTCAATAAGTTTTCCCAGGTTTTTGAGGCAAATTTAGGGGGGTCGACTTATACTTGGATCGACTTATACTCGAGTATATATGGTATATCTACAAATCAAGAAAAAATAAATTATCTCATATGAGATTCAATAATGTAGCATGAGATCGTCGCGTTTGTTTAAACCTGCTGGAAAACGAGTATTCAATTGGTGAATCCAAAATGCCTCGCGATTAAGGAGATGCCGCTTGGGGTCTCCACCTCGCACTGGCATAATTACCTGTTCTATACCCTGCACCTAGAAATCAGCTACACTGCGTGCATGAATTTCTATAAAATGTTTTGACGCAGCAGAAACACCGCGATTTTGATTAGTCGTCCAAGACTGATACGGAAGGGAAGGGATGTTCGGTGGTACAATTTGAAGTGAACGGCTCCCCGTTATGCCCAGTAGAGTGTACGAGGAATTTTTTGAGGAGCGAGGGAATTATGTCCGATCCATTGCTAGTGCATGAGGATGGGTCCTTTTTACCTCGTTTTCAATTTGTGACAATTTTTAAACAGTGTCTGGCAAGTTGGGGCATTTCAGGAAACAACTACAGTGGGCATTCTTTCTGTATTGGTGCGGCTACAGAGGCAGCTAGGCGAGGCGTGGGGGATGAAGTGGTGAAACGGATCGGGCAATGGGAATCGGTTAGATTCCACTCTTATGTGCACCCTTCCTTGTTATAAGTTCATTTTTTTTCTTTTTGTTTTTCTTTTCTTTGGTTGTACATTTGTGCAATGACTCGAATTTTGTGATTTGTTTTTGTGTTTGTCTTTCATTTCAGAGCCAAGACAACTGCTTACATGGATTATGGGGCACTCCTTTATCTTCTGGCCGGTGCTGAGGGCAGCGGTTTGTCCGGACGGGAGGCAATTGGGTATACCAAGGACTCTGACGGTTTTACAGTGGATCGGGAAACGGGGAATGACATGGAATCATCTGTTGCCTGAGTTTCATAGGTTTGTTCGGTTAGATCGGGCACCAGACATATTAGTTGTACACCTGGGTGGGAACGATTTAGGGAAACGTCCGTGCAGAGAATGAATTAAAGACATTAATTTGACGTGTTACGTCTGTGGTCTATGTTCTCTAAACTATTAGTAGTGTGGTCAGATGTCATTCCGAGGAAAGTCTGGTTTGGGGCTAAATCGGTTCAGGGTATGAATAGGGCCAGGATCAAATTGAATAGGGTGATATCCCACTTTATTGTGAGGAATGGAGCTATTGTGGTACGCCATTGAGAGTCAGGGGAGGGGGAATTTTGGAGAAAAGATGGAGTCCATTTGAATGCCATTGGTCTGGACATGTGGTGTTTAGCCATACAGGAGGGCATCAAGAAGAGCTTAAAGGTGTGGAGGGACATAAATGTTTGAGGGGTTAAGAACATTTATGCTGGTGGCGTGGGGGGAGGTCCTCGACGTTGGTGGTACCAGTAAATGGCGGCTCGGAGAGGGGAATTTCAACAGGTCCTGGACTCCCCCTTAGGAGGATTAATTGGTCAGGAATGTGTTGGTCACAAGGAGAGTTTAAAAATTAGAACCGGTGGGTTCATAGCAATTACTGGCCAGTCGAGTTTTGTTTCATGTCTTCGAGCTGGTGCCTAGCGGCTGGAGACAGGACTCTGCATTGGACCAGATTTGGATTTTAACATGAGGATTTTATAAATTTTGGGGCTTCGAGGACCGTCCCCTCCTTGATAAATGTTTTAAATAAAATGTTTAATTTGTTATGTTAATTGTTAATAAAAGGCTGCTGTGGCCAACTTATCCAAAAAAGAGAGGGAATTCGTTATTTTGCGCTGGGAATTGGTAGTTGGTGGGTAAGTTGGTTGGGTGCCCCCTTGAGCGGTGGGGAGGCTCACAGGTATCACGAATACCCAATGGTCAAGTTGCCGTGGTGCAGTAGCAAGAAAGGTAATAGATGTGGGGTGGATGTTAGCTGTTTTATGGCCGCTCACATCAAGTCCACAGGTTAGTAATGGTGAGGCATCTATAAAACATCACCATTACTAACCGCATAGTTAGGCTGTAAAAAAGACACAGCTAGAATAAAATCCTTTATCTAAAAAAAAAGACTCAGACTCCTTTATTTGAAATAAAAGTAAAAAAGCACGGTTATACTCATCTTATGCCTATTCCATTGAAGCCCTTGTCACCTGTAAAACACTGGAAATAAACAACCATGGTACTCGCCTTACTGATGCTCATGTTCCATGTAAAAAAATAAATACACACCATATCCCTCACCTGTTCAGTGTAAAGATAATCCATACTGTCCCATGACAAATCAAATGATTTGGAGAGCAGTCACAGTGAATGCTCTTCGCCAGCTGGATCACATTGATAGGAGCATAATCGCTCCTCCAGTGTCTAGCACTGAACTCCCATGAGAAAGATCACTGCAGTTCATAGCTGAACCTTGGTGACCTCACTTACAGCACTGCTCTCTGAGTGAGAACTTTTTCATGCAGTGAGAGGTGCCATAACTGAGGACACCCGTGTTCATCAGGTTTAAACTCTTGTGAATTTTCTCATGGCATGTCATGTGTGTGGTTTGTGGAACCACTGTGCCACGGACCGTGGAGAGCCTGGAGGGGCGTGACTAAGCAATCACTTGACTATTCGCTAGAGCTTCTGATGGTGAGGTTAGACTTGGCTCCCGATGAATGCCAGGTACCACTCCAAAGCAGACCAACGGTCACACAGCAGCTGGACCTGAAGAACAGACTGGAAGAAGCAGTTGGCAGAGCTTGCATAAGAGTGCGGCAGACAGATTTGGTGTCATAGACAGAGTTTGAATCAGTGTGCAGCTAGCAGGAATTGCTTCAGAGTGCAGCAAGTGGGATTTGCACTTAGAATACCGCAGGCAGGATATGTATTGGAGTACAGCAGGCAGCATTTGCACTTCTATGCAACCTTACACACTGATGAGACAGCTATCCAAATCGTCCAGATCATCATGGGTCAATATGAATTATCTTCACATCGGATAGATAAGGGATATGATAGTATATTATTTTTGTTTATTACAGGTGACATAGGCATTGGTGGATTAGAAGGAAAGCAAGATGTTCCAGCTCCGTAAATTCAATTACTTTATTACATCTTCTTTAAAATGGACATAAAGTGGCAAGTTCTCATGTGGACAGTTACCATGGCATAGCAAGAGGCAACGCGTTTCGATCGGAAGATCTTTATCAAGCCATATCACCATCTATACCCGGATTACTTAAATAGATTGGGATCACCAATAGAAATGTCCATAGAAATCACATGACAAATACAAAGGTCCTACTGACAAAACTAAAAACATATATATCTACAAATCAAGATAAAATAAATGATCTCATATGAGATTCAATAATGTAGCATGAGATCGTTGCGTTTGTTTAAACCTGCTGGAAAACGAGTATTCAATTGGTGAATCCAAAATGCCTCGTGATTAAGGAGACGCCGCTTGGGGTCTCCACCGCGCACTGGCATAATTACTTGTTCTATACCCTGCACCTGGAAATCAGCTACACTGCGTGCATGAATTTCTATAAAATGTTTTGACGCAGCAGAAACACCGCAATTTTGATTAGTGGTGTTGATGATGTCATACAAATGTTCCCTGATTTTCACTTTTAGCTTTATAGAAGTGCATCTAATATAACTCAATTTACACGCCCTGCAATCTATTTTATAAATGGCATTAGAGGTATTGCAATTTATATATTGCTTGATGTTAAAACTGCCTGGATTATGTGGGGTATGAAAACTTTTAGTTACAATTGCATGTTTGCACGTTTTGCAATAATTACTACCACATTTATAAAATCCAGTACAACTTAACCAAGTATTGGAAGAATTTTTGTTAATCAAAGAAAATACACTGGGTGATATTTTATTGCCAATAGTGGGAGCTCTGCGTGATACTACATTTATTCCCTCTTTAAGAATAATTGCAAGTTTTTCATCCTCAAATAAAATCAGTAAATATTTGTTAACTATTTGTTTCAATTTGGAAAATTGAGGACTATATTGAAAACAAATATAAGGCTTATTCGCATTACTATTCTTAGCCTTAGTATGAGAAGAAGAAATGAGTTCACTATTGCCCTATCATTATCAATCATCCAGTTTGGATAGCTGCGATTCCTGAGTTTATTTGACACATACGTGAATTCCTTGTCAAGATCCCGTTCTTCACTACAATTCCGTTTAATCCGTGTGAATTCTCCCACTGGCACCGATTAAATAGTATGCCTATTATGGCTACTTTTAGCATGCAGAATGGTATTACTGCACAACGATTTATGGTGCGTTTTGGTTGTAATAATTGCTTGCTAAGTGCCTGTGAGATCCAAATCCAAAAAAGTCATGTTGGTAGAATCATGTCTATATGTAAATTTTATATTATAATTGTTGGAATTAATATAATGAATGAAGTCTGGTATGACAGACACATCCCCCCCCCAAATAATGAGGGTATCATCGATGTATCTACCATACCAGACTATCTGATCTACAAATGGGTTGGACCAAGAAAAAACATATTCCATTTCCCAAAAGGACATGACAAGATTGACGAGGGAGGGCGAGAAATTAGCCCCCATCGCCACGCCTGTTTTTTGCAAGTAGTACTTTCCGTCATAGGAAAAAAAATTGTGTGACAACAAAAAACTGGTATCTGATAGGATGAAATTGCTCAGATCATCTGAATAATTGCTATATCGAATTAAATGATATTGCAGAGCTCTGATTGCTAGATCATGTGGGATACATGTGTATAGTGATACCACGTCACAACACAACCACGAATACTGAGAAGACCATTCAACATTAGCAAATATTCCCAAAACTTGTTTAGAGTCCTTAATGTATCCAGGGGCTCTTTGGACTTGGGCCTGCAATAAAGAATATACCCACTGCCCCAAAGGCTCGTTTGCTGATCCTATTCCGGATACTATGGGGTGCATGGGGGAATGCCATGTCGAGGACCTCCCCCATGCCACCAGCATAAATGTTCTGAACCCCTCAAACATTTATGTCCCTCCACACCTTTAAGCTCTTCTTGATGCCCTCCTGTATGGCTAAACACCACATGTCCAGACCAATGGCATTCAAATGGACTCCATCTTTTCTCCAAAATTCCCCCTCCTCTGACTCCAGATCCCAATGGCATACCACAATAGCCCCATTCTTCACAATAAAGTGGGATACCACCCTATTCAATTTGATCCTGGCCCTATTTATACCCTGAACTGATCTAGCCCCAAACCAGACTTTCCTCGGAATGACATCTGACAACAGAGGCAACAGGTCAAATTAATGTCTTTAATTCATTCTCTGCACAGATGTTTCCCTAAATTGTTCCCACCCAGGTGTACAACTAAGATGTCTGGTACCCGATCTAACCGAACGAACCTATGAAACTCAGGCAACAGATGATTCCATGTCATTCCCCGTTTCCTGATCCACCGTAAAATCGTCAGAGTCCTTGGTATACCCTATTGCCTCCCGTCCGGACAAACCGCTGCCCTCATCACCGGCCAGAAGACAAAGGAGTGCCCCATAATCCACGTAAGCAGTTGTCTTGGCTCTGAAATGAAAGACAAACACAAAAACAAACCACAAAATTCGAGTCATTGCACAAATGTACAACCAAAGAAAAGAAAAGCAAAAAGAAAAAAAATGAACTTATAACAAGGAAGGGTGCACATATGAGACGAATCTAATCGGTTCCCATTGCCCAATCCGTTTCACCACTTCATCCCCCAAGCCTCGCCTAGCTGCCTCTGTAGCCGCACCAATACAGAAAGAATGCCCACTGTAGTTGTTTCCTGAAATGCCCCAACTTGCCAGACACTGTTTAAAAATTGTCACAAATTGAAAACGAGATAAAAAGGACCCATCCTCATGCACTAGCAATGGATCGGACATAATTCCCCCGCTCCTCAAAAAATTCCTCCTACACTCTACTTGGCATAACGGGGAGCTGTTCACTTCAAATATTACCACCGAACATCCCTTCCCTTCCGTATCCGTCTTGGACGACCGAAGAAATATTACCAGCCTATCCTCGAATAACTCAACATCTTGTCTAAGAAGACCCTCTTTTTTGTGTCTCGAAGGACTAGCCAATTCCCCCAAACGAAAGGCCCCAAAAAAAGCTAACGAAAAAGCTAATTCAAAAAGTGTTACTTCCTGCTGGGAATAACAAACCTCCCTCAACTTCTGTCCTAAAATTAACAACACCTCATACGACACTGGCCGTCTACCGTCTACTGATTTCCAACCTTTTTTCCTACCCCTCACTGTTTGGAGAAGCAAAAAGACCTTCGTCACATCCTGAAGTCCACTAAATTTAAACCCGAAAGACAAACCTGACAGAAATTTACTAATTTTTGGATCCTTCCAACCCGCTTCCCAGTGATGACCCAAAAACAACAATAATCTGCTTTCATCCCCTAATTGATCACCCATTTTTTCCGACCAATCCTCCCACGTTCCAAGCCCTGGTATAATGCGCCCAAGTGCCAGATGCCAAGGATCTGGTTAGCAAGCTTCTCACTGCCCCAATGGTAGGTTCCACAAAGCTTCCGGACACATCATCCGTAAAGATTCCACTCGAGGGGTAAATTCTCGGGCCCGATCCTGTTGTAAACAAAAAAGAGCTTCCATATTAGGAACAACTACTGGCTGTCCCAACGATGCTGTAATCCAGACATTCAGACTCTGTTAGGGACGGCGGAACGCACCAAATATAAATAATAGGAGGAGCGCTCGCCGCCCAGGGTCCACCGTGCGGTAGGTGACTAGACCGCTGCTGGACAATGGCAGATGCACCAGAAGGTACCGTAGTGCGCACGGGTTAACGTCACCTGAGCGCTAGGAGCAGCTCTGTTCAGACACAGAGTCGCTTAGCAAAAGTATATGCAAAGGCGCTGGCCCTGTTAACGTCACAGGAGCCGGCGTGTGGCGTCGCAGCCGCGAACACCAATAGCTGCTGGTATTGCAGCGCAGCGGCAGCTAAAGCCGCAAGCGTCGGCGCCGAGAACCGGGCACCGACGGACGCTAGAGTAGGCATGGATCGCACAATGGCATGTAGCTTGCCACAACCTGGAGCTGACTAACCCAACACACAGTCACCAATCGTATTATCCAAGGGAAGGGGTTTCATAATAAGTCAGTCACCAGTCCATGCATCCATCACCATACACACACAGCATAATATGCTACACTAGCGCGTGGCCGAGCCGCCATGCGGGCTATTTATAGCCATGCGCTTCCGGGACCTTCCAGTACCCTGGAAAGGACCAATCAGATCCGACACAGGACCTGAGCATGTGACCCCTGCTCTCCAGTGAGAGGTCACCTTGCGGGCATGCCCAGTAGCACGGCATGAGGACTTAGCCTCTGGAGCGGTTCCCTGCAGAACAGGATGCGCTACCATTGCTGCACCAGAGGTGGCAGCAACATCCAGGCTGTCAGAGCAAGTCTGAGTAGCACGCCTGGCTCGCCGTGATTGCTGAGCAGCACCCGAAGCGGTCGGAGGAGAATAGGAGACCGCTGGATGTCTGGCTCTGGATTCCCACTGTGCAGTGTCCGGAATCCGACGCCTAACATTACCCCCCCTCCCCTCTGCGCTTCACTGCGCTCAAAAGCCACGATCAGGAGCGGTGCGTGGATATTCTCCACCGGCTCAAAGGTTCAAGCCTCAGGCCCATGACCCTTCCAATCCACTAAATAAATTTTTTTGCCACGGACAAACCTGCGCCCTACGATGGCATTAACCTCAAACTCATCAGACGATAAGTCTGACGACCCGGCCGATGACTCAGAAAACCGGACCATGTGAACTGGTTTGAGGAGGGACACATGAAACACGTCCGAAATGGCTAAATGTGGAGGAAGAGCCAGGCGGTAGACCACCGAGCTAATTCGCTCAAGGACCTTGAAAGGTCCAATATATCGCGGCGCGAACTTAGGGGACTCGACCCGTAGTTTGATGTTTTGGGTGGAGAGCCACACCATGTCGCCAGGGGAAAAGCTTGGAGCGGGTCGCCGATGCGTGTCAGCGGACACCCTCATCCTCTCCTTAGAGGCACGGATAGCATCCTGAGTGCAATCCCAGATGTCCCGGGCCTCCACTGCCCAGTCTGACACCCTGGAGTCAGTGGAGGACACTGGCATCGGGATAGGGACGCGTGGATGTTGGCCGTAGTTTAAGAGGAAGGGCGTCTGTCCAGTGGAATCAGCCACCGCATTGTTTAGGGCAAATTCAGCCCAAGGTAGCAAGGATGCCCAGTCATCCTGCCTGGCAGAGACAAAAATGCCATAGATAGGTGACCAAGGTCTGATTGGCTCTCTCGACCAAGCCATTTGTCTCGGGATGGTAGGCGGAGAACAGATTTAGCTCGATGCTGAGTAGGCTGCAGAGCTCCCTCCAAAATCGAGATGCAAACTGGGGACCTCGGTCACTCACGATTTTGTCCGGCATGCCATGCAAAAGGAATACGTGCTTAATAAACAAAGTGGCCAGACCTCGAGCGGAAGGCAGGCGTGCGAGTGGCACCAGGTGCACCATTTTGGAAAAATGGTCGGTGACCACCCAGATGACCGTACTGCCACCAGACTTGGGCAGGCCAACTATGAAATCCATGCCAACCATCTCCCACGGTCTATCCGCCACTGGCAGGGGATACAACAGCCCCGCCGGCCTCTGTCTAGAGGGTCTGTTTCGAGCACACGAGACGCATGCTTGCACGTATTCCTTGACATCTCGAGCCATATGTGGCCACCAATATGACCTTGCCAGGAGTTCGGTGGTCCGTTTATTGCCAAAATGACCACCCACCCTGGAGGCATGTGCCCAGGCGAGGACCTCCGGCCGTAGTTGAGGAGGCACCAAGGTCTTGCCTGGTGGCACTGACTCGAGAGCGACTGGAGCCACGGTCGTAAAACTCTCCGGCGGGAGAATTAACCGAGGCTCAGCCTCTCCTTCTTCCGCCGAGACCACCGAGCATGAGAGAGCATCCGCACGGACGTTCTTCTCTCCAGAAAGGTAGTGCAGGGTGAATCGGAAGCGGGAAAAGAAGAGCGACCACCTAGCCTGGCGGGAGTTCAGGCGCTGGGCAGTCTGTAAATAGACCAGATTTTTATGGTCCTTATATACCTGGAAGGGAAACCGAGCCCCCTCCAGGAGATGTCTCCATTCTGAAAAGGCCAACCTCATGGCTAGCAGCTCCCTGTCACCGATGGAGTAATTTTTCTCTGCCGGTGAGAAGGTCTTTGAGAAGAAGAAGCAGGGATGCTTCCGACCTTGAGCGTCCTTTTGGAAAAGAACTGCTCCTGCACCGACAGAGGAGGCATCTACCTCTAGTATAAATGGCTTGTTCACATCGGGACGATGTAGGATGGGAGCGCCAGCAAAATGAGACTTTATAGCCGAGAAGGCCTTGGAGACCTGTTCAGACCAAGCATTGGGGTTAGCTCCTTTTTTTGTGAGAGCAACCAAAGGAGCTACCAGGGTGGAAAAGTGTGGTATAAACTGGCGGTAATAGTTCACGAACCCCAGAAAGCGCTGCACCACTTTGAGTGAATGAGGTTCTTGCCAGTCCATTACCGCTTGCAGTTTGGCAGGATCCATGGCCAGCCCCTGGGCCGAGATGATATAGCCCAGGAACGGCAAGGACTCCTGCTCAAACTGGCACTTCTCCAGCTTGGCAAAGAGGGAATTCGCCCGGAGACGGTCGAAGACCCTGCGGACGTCCCTCCGGTGGGTAGTCAAATCTGGCGAAAAGATGAGTATATCATCCAGATATACCACCACCGAGGTAGAAAGCATGTCGCGGAAGACGTCGTTGACAAAATCCTGGAAGACAGCTGGCGCATTACAAAGGCCAAAAGGCATAACCAGATATTCGTATTGGCCATCCCTGTTATTAAAAGCTGTCTTCCATTCGTCCCCTTCGCGAATGCGGATCAGGTTGTATGCCCCTCGCAGATCCAACTTAGTAAAGATCCGGGGCCCTCGCAACCTGTCAAACAACTCAGAGATCAACGGTAGAGGGTATTTGTTTTTAACCGTGATCGCATTGAGACCTCTGTAGTCAATGCAGGGGCGTACCTCTCCGCTCTTCTTCTGAACGAAGAAGAACCCTGCACCAGCCGGTGACACCGACTTTCTGATAAAGCCTCTAGCCAGGTTCTCCCGGATGTATTGTGACATAGCTTCAGTCTCAGGGAGAGATAGTGGATACACACAGCCTCTAGGAGGTTCTGTGCCTGGCATGAGGTCTATTGGGCAATCGTAAGGACGGTGCGGCGGGAGCGTCTCTGCAGATTTTTTGGAGAAGACGTCCGCGTATTGGTGGTAGGGTTTAGGTAGTGCGGAGAGATCCGCAGGCACTTCAGTGGAAGCCACCTGAAGACTGCCCCTCAGACATCTCCCCTCGCAGTCCTTGCTCCAGGCCAGTATCTTCCCTGTCGCCCACTCGATATGAGGAGAGTGGCACCGAAGCCAGGGAACCCCGAGCAGCACCTGATCGATGCCGTCTGGCAGGATTAGCAGGGACAGAGTCTCATGATGAGAGGGTGAGATAGTGAGCCCTAGTGGAGCTGTCTGATGGGTAACCTGAGAGGGTAACGGTGCTCTGTTAACCACCCTGATGGTCAGAGGCTGAGGTAATAATACCAGGGGAATGGCGTGTTTCTGGGCGAAGGTAGAAGACATAAAGTTCCCCTCGGCCCCAGAGTCCACGGTAACCTCTGCCTCCCAGGTGGAGGACCCACTGTCTAAGATGCCCCGGAATACCGGTTTGGGTGAGAAGGGTTTCATATTGGACTGCCCACTACCTACGGCCACTGGGCGTGGACGCCTTTTCGCCCGCAGAGGACACGTGCTAGCCGGGTGACCAAACTGTCGGCACTGATAGCAACGTGCAGAGCTTCGCATCGGTCATGGCTTAGAGCCAGTGCAAGACACCTCCATAGGTTCAGAGGGTGAAAGCTCCTGTGTGGGGTATATTAGTGGTTCGGTGAATGTGGGAGCCAAGTTAACCCTACGTCTGGATTGTGCCCGTTCCAGTCCGCGCTCCGTAAACCGGAGGTCAATGCGGGTGGAAACGGCAATCAAATCCTCCAGACTTGTGGGAACCTCTCTGGTAGCTAGAGCGTCTTTAACGTGCTCAGCCAACCCTCTCCAAAACACTGGGACTAAGGCTTTGTCCGGCCACTCTAACTCGGAAGCCAATGTCCGGAACCGGACGGCATAATGGCTGACCGAGAGTGACCCCTGTGTTAGGGAGAGTAATTGTAAAGAGGTGTCGTGCGTGATCCGTTGTCCCAAAAAGACCTGCTTCAGGGCCGCGAGGAACTGCGCAGCACCCTGAACCACGGGATCATCACGCTCCCACACTGGCGTGGCCCACTGTAATGCTCTGCCAGACAAAAGTGACACAATAAACCCCACCTTATCCCGCTCTGTAGGAATCCGTGCAGCCAGTAACTCAAGCTGAATTGAGCACTGACTGACGAATCCCCTACAGGTGGCGCTGTCACCCGAAAATTTGTCGGGAAGCGGGAGGCGAGAAAGTGTCGGCATGGGCAAAAGAGCGGGCGCACGTGAGACAGCCTCGGCAACTGTCTGGGCAGCAGCTAGCGCGGTATTCGCTGCTGAGTTGGCGCTCTCAATAGCCGCCAACCTGCTCTCCAGCTGCCGTATATAGCGCTGCAACTGCTGCACGTCTGCCATTGCCAGCCAGACCCTGGCGCTAGTGTAATGTTAGGGACGGCGGAACGCACCAAATATAAATAATAGGAGGTGCGTTCGCCGCCCGGGGTCCACCGTGCGGTAGGTGACTAGACCGCTGCTGGACAATGGCAGATGCACCAGAAGGTGCCGTAGTGCGCACGGGTTAACGTCACCCGAACGCTAGGAGCGGCTCTGTTCAGACACAGAGTCGCTTGGCAAAAGTATATGCAAAGGCGCTGGCCCTGTTAACGTCACTGGAGCCGGCGTGTGGCGTCGCAGCCGCGAACACCATTAACTGCTGGTATTGCAGCGCAGCGGCAGCTAAAGCCGCAAGCGTCGGCGCCGAGAATCGGGCACCGACGGACGCTAGTGTAGGCGTGGATCGCACAATGGCATGTAGCTTGCCACAACCTGGAGCTGACTAACACAACACACAGTCACCAATCGTATTATCCAAGGGAAGGGGTTTCATAATAAGTCAGTCACCAGTCCATGCATCCATCACCATACACACACAGCATAATATGCTACACTAGCGCATGGCCGAGCCGCCATGCGGGCTTTTTATGGCCATGCGCTTCCGGGACCTTCCAGTACCCTGGAAAGGACCAATCACATCCGACGCAGGACCTGAGCATGTGACCCCTGCTCTCCAGTGAGAGGTCACCTTGCGGGCATGCCCAGTAGCACGGCATGAGGACTTAGCCTCTGGAGCGGTTCCCTGCAGAACAGGATGCGCTACCATTGCTGCACCAGAGGTGGCAGCAACATCCAGGCTGTCAGAGAAAGTCTGAGTAGCACGCCTGGCTCACCGTGATTGCTGAGCAGCACCCGGAGCTGTTGGAGGAGAATGGGAGACTGCTGGATGTCTGGCTCTGGATTCCTGCTGTGCAGTGTCCAGAATCTGACACCTAACAGACTCAAGCCCATCCACACCAAATGCTTCAACACTCTCAGTACTGCTTGATCTGGGGATGACAATGAATTAATCGCCTTTACTGACCAGGCTGTTTCACAAACAAACAAATCTTCTTATTGCGGACGCTCTCCGGCCACAATGAAAGAGCCACGACAATCTGAAAAACTTTGTGCAGCACCTGATTAGCTGCCCAGCTGCCCAGCCTCTATCCTTCCAGACCTGAGGCCATTGTTCCACCAACCATGCGCCCTGAAAGAACAAACCGAAACCGCATTCACTGATCGAATCCACCAACATACCAAAATCCTCAGCCGACACAACTGGATCGATCCAAAGAGACCTTCCATTGTAAGAATCCAAGAAAAATGCTCACACTTTTAAAGCATCCTTCAAATCTTTTTTAAACCTGATAAAATGTGTGGGGGCCTTGACCCCCACCATCGCCAAAGACAGACGCCGACAAAAGGCTCTACCCATCGGCATAATATGACAAGCAAAATTAAATTTGCCCAACAATGACTGCACTTCCTGCAACATCAATTTCTTCGCATTGCATGTGCGTTCAATTCCGATCTCAAATCCAACACTGTGTCCATAGGTAACATGCATTCCATAGCAATTGAATCAGTTTCAATACATAAAAAGCTTAATGAGCTAACTGGGCCCAACGTTTTCTCAGCCGCCAAAGGGACCCCAAAACTACACGCTATTCCTTCCATTGTATGCAGTAACACCAAACAATCCGCTGAAAGTGCTGCTCCAATAAACAAAAAATTGTCTAGATAATGGATACATGAACTCAATTCAGACACTTCCTTGACTGTCCATTCCAAAAACGTGCTAAATGCTTCAAAATAAGCACAAGACAACGAACACCCCATAGGCAAACAACGATCCATGAAGAAACCCCTGTTCCAAAACATCCCAACAAATGCATACTGTCGGGGTGAACTGGCAGCAAATGGAAAGCTGCTTCAATATCAGTCTTTGCCAACAATGCCCCTTTTCCGCACTCCCGAACAAACAGCATCGCTGAATCAAAAGACGCGTACAAAACTGAACACAATTGGGGATCAATACCATTGTTAACTGAGGAACCCTTTGAAAATGAAAGGTGATAGATCAACTTAAATTTGTTAGGATCTTTTTGGGGTACGACCCCCAATGGCGAGACCCTCAAATTACTGATGGGTGGGGACTCAAACGGACTGGCCATTCTTCCCAAAGACACTTCCTTACTCAACTTCTCTGAAACTATCTCTGGGAATTCCATAGCCGATTTAAAATTTTTTGTCGATAGCTTCACCGAAACATTCACAAAAGGAATTTTTAACCCATCTCTGAAACCCTCCCTCAGTAACGTTGCCACCTCCTTATCGGGGTATCTACTTAGAAACCGTTCCATCTCTTCCAGTCGCACCGGAGTCACTCCTTTTTCCAGTACTGTCTGTCTCTTTCTGTCCTCCTCCCCTAAACCATCTTGACAACCCATGGTTACCTCCACAGGAGGGACATTCATGTTTAAATTTGCATTCAGCCCAGAATCTACAGATTCCATCATTAATCGAGAAGCACAGCCCTTTCTGCATCGCCACTGAGTGCCCTGACTGTCGTGAAACCCCGGTGCCCCCATGAAACGACTGTATCCCTTGGCCTGGTCTACTTGGGGCGGTCATCCATAAGGCAATGTCTTTATGGTCCCATCTAATATTCGGTCACGCTGCTTTGCACTGGCGGAATTGCTCATCGTATCTGTGCCAACCTTGACCTCCATACACCATATAAGCCTCACCAATTGTATCCATGTAACAAAAAAGCGCCGAACAGTTCTCTGGCAACTTCTCCCCTGATGACGCTGGCTAGGATCATGAAAGCCTGCAACCAATTATTAAATGTATGAGGAGTCAACCGATACCTCCTCCTTTCCTCGTCCTCTCTTTTTAACTCACCCTATCCAGGTTAAAACGTTCAAGGGGGAGCAAGGAAAATATGTCTACATATTCGTCTTTCCAAATCCTGTCTGTGACCTCCTGTTTCAAATGCATTCCTAAAGGTCCCTCAAAACAAACATACACCTTTCCTCTAGCTGACTCATCCAGCTGTGGTGCATCAACCCTCCCATCATTTGCCGAAGACGCCTACTCGGGCAACTCACCGTCGACAGCTGATGTTACGCTACCTAGCCATGCAGATAAAGTTGAAGACTCGCCCTGACCCACACCAGGTTCAAACAACTTCCACAACTCACTCAAATCCCGTAAAAACACACCCATACCGGCCCCAGCGCCCCTCGAAAACACATTTCCACTCACACTCATAACTGATGCTAGCGCTGGTTGAACAGTAATTAATGATTCTGCCTCACCTGACTGCCTTGGCGCTGTGATCCCAGCAGCCAGAATCAAGATGCCGATAATCGCTGTCCTGCTCCAAGGTGCTCCGTGGACTCACCGTATCCAAGGATTCATACAGTCAGACTCCCTGGTCTGCTGCGTTGCTTGCCGGAGTGTTGATCCCGAGGTGTGCAGGCTGCATGACAGCAGCGCTTGAGCCAGCCAGATGCTGCCCGCGGTCCTGATAACTGCCGTTTCCCTCCCCCCCATGCTACCATTGTTTAGGGCCCCAAAACCCACTGTGAACCCCCGCCCACTGTGCCCCCCTCCCCCCTTTCTGGTGCCCCAGGTCCCACATGGCCCCGAATGTCATAGCTCAAATAACTGGAAGCAGCCGTTAAGTGGGCAGAGCTACTGAGCCTGCACTCCCCCATCACTCCCTGACTTGCCGCCTGCTGAACTTAATCCCTCCTGGTCCCTGCGATCTGCCAGGCTGCAGACCGCTCCTGAGATGGCTCTGCCACGGCCGAATTTGAATTTCCCACCGTTGGCGGGTGGGCGGAGCCACTGCGCCGAGTCTTCTGAGGAGGCACCCAGCCTGCAGACCCCGTACTGCCTGATTCGGCTCCTGTCGCTGCTGAGTGAGGCCCATTCCTGGCTGGGCTCTCACCGCTCCACTGCCTGGTTCCACACCCTCCACCGCCGCATCAAAGGAGGGGGGAGCCGACACCCCCCACTGCATGTCTCGCCGTGACTGCGGATTCCTCCCAGCTCCGGAACAGCGAGCCCTTGGCCTGCAGCCCACGTTCCCTGCCGGAGGGTCCCCGGAGGGGCTCCTCACCCTGTGCTGGACCCGCGGGGTTGCCTCAGGACTAAGGCGCTCCGGAGGCCTAGATCTCCGAGGTCGGTGTCCTTCTACTTGAGCATGCACATGCTTGGTTCCCCAACCTTGTAACAGGCCATTGATGGATGCCTGCAACCAGCCAGCATGCCTCGAATCTGTGTGGTAGGGGCCAGAATTGGGGGGTGGACCACTGCTTACCACGTCCAGATGACACAGACACCAGGCGATGCAAGGACGAGGCGAAGGCAGAGTTCAGTTGTAACAGTTCCGGATTTATTCGTCGTCTCCCTGACGACCACAACCACGCACCGCAGTCTATTTACAGTTCTCCGTCTCCAGGCCCAGGTGTTGTGAGTTCATTTTCCCCTTCACCGTCGATGTCTGATGAACTCCCTCTTCTGGTGAAGGAAGGTAGTGAGGCTGACTACCAAACACCTGATCTGGTAGATGATGACTGGGTAACAGGAAATTCTGACTGGATATAAGGCAGCCGACGCCCTTCTGAGTCGCTGGTGATTTCTCTGCTGGATTCTTGGAGACCAGTCTGATTCCTGCTTCCCAAAGATAAGTTTTTGCTCTGCTATTGAACTTATTAGTTTTGTTTTGTTTACCTTGTTTTTTGGAGTTCAGCTATCCCCGGTCGGGGGTGTGCTGAGTTCCATTTTTGTATCTGATCAGCTTGTCTCTTTGCTCTGTCTTCAGAATTTACCTGAGTGCTGATATAGTTTTTTTGAAGTCCTAGCGACTTCAGGGCCTGTTTTTCCTATCAGACGGTTGGGACATTTTTTGGTAGGGTTTTTTACGGATCGCAGACAGCAGCTTTTCTATCCTGTCCTTTTTAGTTAACTTGGGCCCCATCGTTTGCTCAACCTATCTTTCTATCTGTGTTAGTGTTTTCATCTTGCTTCACCGTCATTATTTGTTGGGGGCTGCCTATTGCTTTGGGGTCTGCTCTGGGGCAGTTAGATTTTCCCCTTTCTTTCTTTGGGCCTATTTAGTTCTCCGGCTGTGATCGAGGGGTCTAGGGCATCGTAGGAACCCCCCACGGCTACTGTTAGTTGTTGTGGATAGGATCAGGGGTCTGCAATCCGATAGCTACCAACCTCTCTGGTTTTCTGGACTTAGCTTGTATTTTGTTTTTTCCTCCTTCGGTGACTCATTCATAACACCCGGGTACCTGCACCTTCCTTCCAGTTGAAGTAACGTCCCTCGTGGATCTTTTGCTGAGGCTGTCCTAGACCAATCTACCGCTAGCGCTTCACCTGCCCGAGGTCATCATCCAATCAGTACCCCCGGGGCCTCATCTGTCCTGCGGTCCATTGGGTCAGGGCCACCCTCCTGACTGTCTCTTTGCTATCAGTCCCCTGGTAGAGCTCTTCTCTATTCACCGTCTTCTACCGAGCTCCTCCCGGGACTAGCCTGCCTGGAACCCTACCCTGTCCTATTTATCCCCTCTCTCACCGGGAATTCCCCTCTTGGGTTCCTATCTCCCCGCCCCCCATGATTAAGTGTTTCTCAAGCCGTAAGCTGATGTTAAGTCCTAAGCTACTCCCCCTGCCATCTTGTGGTCATTTCTAGGTACTGCACTCTCCTATCCACCTTTCCCAGCTGTCACCCTTCTATCCTGTCAATCTCCGTCTCTAGTGCACAAACCGTCCCCTCCTACTACCAGTCACGTCTGTCCGTCAAGTCACCTTCCCCACATCTGCAGCATCTTGTAGCTGTTGTAAGATAGCTTCGACGTCCATCATGCAGGTACGTACAGCTACAGCTTGATGTTGCTGTATTAGGGGCACCTAAAATGGTTGCCCCTGTAACATGATCCCCTTTCTAATAGCTCTACTTTCAGGCTCCTCCTATTCCTCCCACCTACCCCGTTCAGCCTTGCTACACACCCCACTCCTCTTTAGATCATTAGCCCCAACCTATTACCCTAATTAGCTCACTATAGGTCCTCTCAACCCAGTCATGCTGGCCTCCCTTTAAAGGCCTGCGGCCCAGTCCAGCCTTACTGGAAAGAGCTAGGCAAGGTGTCAGAATCTAATAGATGAGATTTCTATAAATCCCATCCACTTTGATGGAACTGTAAAATGCTGCATTTTTTAAACTCAACAAAAAAAACTGATTGTGGGCACACAGGCTAAAGGACTGCTTGCAAGAGCTTGTGCCACAGCTCTCACTTAATGGAGGATTGAAACAGCGATGAGGAATTTTCTGAATAGCCATGAAGGAGGTATGTTGTTCTCATCAAATTAGTATTAGAAAACAGGGGACTGATATAATAGATATAAATATACAAACTACTGTATATTCATTAATAACTGCAATCAATAATTTCCACTCTTGCTACAAGCATAAAAACGTTTACATTTTTATTGCACATTTTATTCAAAGTGTGTGAGCTGACCTGTCACGATGTGACTGTTTGTGATGAGGGAAAGGGGCACTTAGCGAGAAATACACCGCTCCCGCTTGTAAACTATTTAACCCCATCAGATGGATTTCAGCGGGGGACATGACTGAACAGCGGAGAGGTATGGATATTGTTGTTTTTTCTATTTTATTTTAATTACAGGAGAACGATGGCTTTAGTTGGATTGGCTGTGTAATATATTTGGTCAAAAACAGTGTGTCATTATTTAATTAAAATATTTTCTAATTAATGTGTGTGTGTGTATTTTTTAACCCTTTAATACTATTGGATTAACCCCTTCATGACCAATGACGCCACATAGGCGTCATGAAACCTGGTACAAATCTGACCAGTGACGCCTATGTGGCGTCATGACTTTAAAGCCCCCCTGCGGGTCGGGTGACCTAGGTCACTGAAAGGTCACCCGACCCGCAGATACAGGGGGCTTTGTTCTTCTCCATAGGGGGCGTGGCTTTGCCCCCACGTGACTATGATCGCTCTGATTGGCTGTTAAAAGTGAAACAGCCAATCAGAGTGATAGTAATATTTCATCAATGAAAATTGACATGGCTGGTGACAGCGATCCGACCCCCCCCACCCGTTAACGGGGGCGATCTGCCCCCCGCCACTGAATGACAGCGGCGATGTGCCGCCGCTGTCATCATCTCCCCCCGCCTTCCCTCCGCTCCCCCGGCTTCCGATCGACCCTCCTCCCACCCCCCGGTACTCACCGAGTGCCGTTATGTATCCCGGTGTCCTGCGGTCCCGGACCATGGGCACCGCCATATTGGAAAATGGCAGGCGCATGCGCAGTGCGCCCGCCGGCTGCAATTTCCATTCATTCATTTTGATCACTGTGATAAACTCTCACAGTGATCAAAATAGAATGAAAAGTAAATAACCCCCCCATTTATCACCCCCATAGGCAGGATCAACTAATAAAATAAAGAAATTATTTTTATTTTTATTTTTCCATTAGGGTTAGGGTTAGGGTTGGAAAGAGAGTTAGGGTTGGAAAGAGGGTTAGGGTTGGAAAGAGGGTTAGGGTGGGAAAGAGGGTTAGGGTTGGAAAGAGGGTTAGGGTTAGGGTTGGAAAGAGGGTTAGGGTTGGAAAGAGGGTTAGGGTTGGAATTAGGCATAGGGTTGGAATTAGGGTTATGGTTAGGGTTGGGATTAGAGTTAGGGGTGTGTTGGGGTTAGGGTTATGGTTTAGGGTTGGGATTAGGGTTAGGGGTGTGCTGGGGTTAGGGTTGAAGTTAGAATTGTGGGGTTTCCACTGTTTAGGCACATCAGGGGGTCTCCAAACACGACATGGTGCAACCATTGATTCCAGCCAATTTTGCGTTCAAAAAGTTAAACGGTGCTTCCTCCCTTCCAAGCCCCGACGTGTGCCCAAACAGTGGTTTACCCCAACATATGGGGTATCAGCGTACTCAGGAAAAATTGCACAACAACTTTGGGGGTCTAATTTCTCCTGGTACCCTTGGGAAAATAAAAAATTGGGGGCTAAAAAAATATTTTTGTGGAAAAATTTTTTTTTTTAATTTTCACGTCTCTGCGTTATAAACTTCTGTGAAGCACTTGGGGGTCCAATGTGCTCACCAGGCATCTAGATAAGTTCCTTGGGAGGTCTAGTTTCCAAAATGGGGTCACTTGTGGGGGGTTTCTATTGTTTAGGCACATCAGGGGCTCTGCAAACGTAACGACGACCGCAGACCATTCCATCAAAGTCTGCATTTCAAAACGTCACTACTTCCATTCCGAACCCTTATGTGTGCCCAAACAATGGTTCCCCCCATATATGGGGCACCAGCGTACTCAGGACAAACTGTACAACAACTTTTGGGGTCCAATTTATCCTGCTACCCTTGTGAAAATAAAAAATTGCTGGCTGAATATCATTTTTTTGAGGAAAAAAATTATTTTTTATTTTCACGGCTCTGCGTGAAAAACTTCTGTGAAGCGCTTGGGGGTTCAAGGTGCTCACCACACATCTAGATAAGTTCCTTGGGGGGTCTAGTTTCCAAAATGGGGTCACTTGTGGGGAGTTCCACAGTTTAGGTACATCAGGGGCTCTGCAAATGTAACATGATGCCCACAGACCATTCCATCAAAGTCAGCATTTCATAATGTCACTACTTCCCTTCCGAGCCCTGACGTGTACCCAAACAGTGGTCCCCACCCACATATGGGGTACCAGCATAGTCAGGACAAACTGGACAACAACTTTTGCGGTCCAATTTATCCTGCTACCCTTGTGAAAAAAAAATGCTGGCTAAAAATCATTTTTTTTTAGGAAATTTTTTTTTTTTTTTTTTTTCACGGCTCTGCGTTATAAACTTCTGTGAAGCGCTTGGGGGTTCAAGGTGCTCACCACACATCTAGATAAGTTTCTTGGGGGGTCTAGTCTCCAAAATGGGGTCACTTGTGGGGGGGTTCCACAGTTTAGGTACATCAGGGGCTCTGCAAATGTAACATGATGCCCGCAGACCATTCAATCAAAGTCAGCATTTCAAAATGTCACTACTTCCCTTCCGAGCCCCGACGTGTGCCCATACAGTGGTTCCCTCCCACATGTGGGGTACCAGCGTACTCAGGACAAACTGGACAACAACTTTTGGGGTCTAATTTATCCTGGTACCCTTGTGAAAATAAAAAATTGCGCAATAAAAATAATTTTTTGAGGAAAAAAATATTTTTTATTTTCACGGCTCTGCGTTATAAACTTTTGTCAAGCACTTGGGGGTTCAAAGTGCTCACCACACATCTAGATAAGTTCCTTGGGGGGTCTAGTTTCCAAAATGGGGTCATTTGTGGGGGAGCTCCAATGTTTAGGCACATAGGAGCTCTCCAAACACGACATGGTGTCCGCTAACGATTAGAAGTAATTTGCATTTCAAAAAGTCAAATGGCGCTCCTTCCCTTCTGAGCCCTGCCGTGTGCCCAAACAGTGGTTCCCCCCACATATGGGGTACCAGCGTACTCAGGACAAACTGGACAACAAGATTTCTGGTCCAATTTCTCCTGTTACCCTTGTGAAAATTAAAAATAGTGTGCTAAAAATCATTTTTGAGGAAAAAAAAATATTTTTTATTTTTACTGCTGTGTTATAAACTTTTGTGAAGCACTTGGGGGTTCAAAGTGCTCACTACACATCTAGATAAGTTCCTTAGGGGGTCTAGTTTCCAAAATGAGGTCACTTGTTGGTTAGCTCCAATATTTAGGTGCACAGGGGCTCTCCAAACGCGACATGGTGTCCGATAACGATTGGAGCTAATTTTCCATTAAAAAAGTCAAATGGTGCTCCTTCCCTTCCGGACCCTGCCATGCGCTCAAAGAGTGGTTTATAACCACATATGAGGTATCGTTGTACTCAGGAGAAATTGCTCAACATATTTTAGGATCCATTTTATTCTGTTGCCCATGTGAAATTGAAAAAACTGAGGCTAAAAGAAAATTTGGGTGAAAAAAAAGTACTTTTTTTTTTTTACAGATCAATTTGTGAAGTACCTGGGGGTTCAAAGTGATCACTATGCATCTAGATAAGTTCCTTTGGGGGTCTAGTTTCCAAAATGGGGTCACTTGTGGAGGTGCTCCAATGTTTATGCACACAGGGGCTCTCCAAACGTGACATGGCAACCGCTAAATATTCCAGCATATTTTCCATTCAAAAAGTCAAATGGCGCTCCTTCCCTTCCGGGCCCTGCCGTGCGCCGAAACAGTGGTTTATGACCACATATGAGGTATCATTGTACTCAGGAAAAATTGCCCAACAAATTTTAGGATCCATTTTATCCTGTTGCCCATGTGAAAATGAAAAAATTGATGCTAAAAGAAAATATTTGTTGGAAAAATTAAAATGTCCATTTTTTCTTTCCACGTTGCTTTAGTTCTTGTGAAACACCTGAAGAGTTAATAATCTTCTTGAATGTGGTTTTGAGTAGCTTGAGGGGTGCAGTTTTTAGAATGGTGGCACTTTTGGGTATTTTCTGCCATATAGACCCCTCAAAGTGACTTCAAATGTGAGGTGGTCCCTAAAAAAAATGGTTTTGTAAATTTTATTGTAAAAATGAGAAATCGCTGGTCAACTTTTAACCCTTATAACTTCCTAAAAAAAATATTTTGTTTCCAAAATTGTGCTGATGTAAAGTAGACATGTGGGAAATGTTATTTAGTAACTATTTTGTGTCACATAACTATGGTTTAACAGAATAAAAATTCAAAATTTGAAAATAGTGAAATTTTCTATATTTTCGCCAAATTTCTGATTTTTTCACAAATAAATGCAAAAATTATCAACCTAAATTTACCAATATCATGAAGCCCAATATGTCACGAAAAAACAATCTCAGAATCGCTAGGATCCGTTGAAGCGTTCATGAAGTTATTACCTCATAAAGGGACACTGGTCAGAATTGCAAAAAAAGGCCTGGTCATTAAGGTCAAAATAGGCTTGGTCATGAAGGGGTTAATAATGGAGAGGTGTTTTATTGACACCTCTCCATTATTAACCCAGCTTAATGTCATCTTTCAATTACAAGGGGACATTAACCCCTTACCATATGTCACCACTAAAGGCAATGGGAATGGAGAGGCTAAGTGCCAGGAAAGGTGCCTTTTCTGGGGTGGCTGGAGGCAGATATTTGTAGTCAGGGGTGGGAGCAATAACCATGGTCCCTCTCTAGGCTATTAATATTTGCCCTCAGTCACTTGCCTTCCCTCCCTGGTGGAGAAAATTGCGCGGGAGCCCACACAATTTTTTTCCAGGAATGTACCCGCTAATTTAACACCTACATGTCCCAAATTTTACACACATACACTAATCTAATTATTAGTCAAAGACATACAGTATATAAATCTAAATGAAGTGAAATGGTTTACTGTAAGTAAAGGATGTGTCATTTCATGTCGGGTTCTGCTTTTACATAAGCCGGCAATTGAATTATCAGCTATTCTGCTATCAATCTGCCTATGAAATATATATATACATATATATATATATATATGTGTGTGTGTGTCTCAATGACATATGTATATATATATATATACACATATACAGTGGGGAAAAAAAGTATTTAGTCAGTCAGCAATAGTGCAAGTTCCACCACTTAAAAAGATGAGAGGCGTCTGTAATTTACATCATAGGTAGACCTCAACTATGGGAGACAAACTGAGAAAAAAAAATCCAGAAAATCACATTGTCTGTTTTTTTTCATTTTATTTGCATATTATGGTGGAAAATAAGTATTTGGTCAGAAACAAGCAATCAAGATTTCTGGCTCTCACAGACCTGTAACTTCTTCTTTAAGAGTCTCCTCTTTCCTCCACTCATTACCTGTAGTAATGGCACCTGTTTAAACTTGATATCAGTATAAAAAGACACCTGTGCACACCCTCAAACAGTCTGACTCCAAACTCCACTATGGTGAAGACCAAAGAGCTGTCAAAGGACACCAGAAACAAAATTGTAGCCCTGCACCAGGCTGGGAAGACTGAATCTGCAATAGCCAACCAGCTTGGAGTGAAGAAATCAACTGTGCGAGCAATAATTAGAAAATGGAAGACATACAAGACCACTGATAATCTCCCTCGATCTGGTGCTCCACGCAAAATCCCACCCCGTGGGGTCAGAATGATCACAAGAACGGTGAGCAAAAATCCCAGAACCACGCGGGGGACCTAGTGAATGAACTGCAGAGAGCTGGGACCAATGTAACAAGGCCTACCATAAGTAACACACTACGCCACCATGGACTCAGATCCTGCAGTGCCAGACGTGTCCCACTGCTTAAGCCTGTACATGTCCAGGCCCATCTGAAGTTTGCTAGAGAGCATTTGGATGATCCAGAGGAGTTTTGGGAGAATGTCCTATGGTCTGATGAAACCAAACTGGAACTGTTTGGTAGAAACACAACTTGTCGTGTTTGGAGGAAAAAGAATACTGAGTTGCATCCATCAAACACCATACCTACTGTAAAGCATGGTGGTGGAAACATCATGCTTTGGGGCTGTTTCTCTGCAAAGGGGCCAGGACGACTGATCCGGGTACATGAAAGAATGAATGGGGCCATGTATCGTGAGATTTTGAGTGCAAACCTCCTTCCATCAGCAAGGGCATTGAAGATGAAACGTGGCTGGGTCTTTCAACATGACAATGATCCAAAGCACACCGCCAGGGCAACGAAGGAGTGGCTTCGTAAGAAGCATTTCAAGGTCCTGGAGTGGCCTAGCCAGTCTCCAGATCTCAACCCTATAGAAAACCTTTGGAGGGAGTTGAAAGTCCGTGTTGCCAAGCGAAAAGCCAAAAACATCACTGCTCTAGAGGAGATCTGCATGGAGGAATGGGCCAACATACCAACAACAGTGTGTGGCAACCTTGTGAAGACTTACAGAAAACGTTTGACCTCTGTCATTGCCAACAAAGGATATATCACAAAGTATTGAGATGAAATTTTGTTTCTGACCAAATACTTATTTTCCACCATAATATGCAAATAAAATGAAAAAAAAACCAGACAATGTGATTTTCTGGATTTTTTTTTCTCAGTTTGTCTCCCATAGTTGAGGTCTACCTATGATGTAAATTACAGACGCCTCTCATCTTTTTAAGTGGTGGAACTTGCACTATTGCTGACTGACTAAATACTTTTTTTCCCCACTGTATATATATGTATTCTATGTGTATATACAGTATCTATTCTTTCTTTTCTATTTTAACCTGTCATTGGGATCCATTATATGTCAATTTTGCAAGCCATCGAGAAAATCTCTCAATATGGATGCCATACGGATGTCACACGGATGCTTAGATGCGAGAAAATCGCATCCTCCCATTGCACACGGATGACATACGGATCACTGTTCATGAAACATTTGTGCGATTCTAGTCCGTGAAAAATGCACCGATTTTTTTATATGTCGTGTGTGACTCCAGCCATATGGACAAAAAAAGTTTCTAGACCTTCTCCTATTTGAGAGTCTGTGAAAAACGGACTGCACTTGGATGTCATTTCCACAGACCCATAGGCCTGCATTTCCTATTTTAATCAACTCTCAGATCAAAATTGGACATGTCTCCTCCATTTAGTGAATGTGAATGACCTTATAAGTTATTATCTGTGAAAGTTCTATCTGTGAAAACCATGTATAGCACTGGTGTACGCCAAACTAGGATGTATGAATGAGGACTTTGATGCCAACATGGTGGGACAAGAGATCTGAACTGCACTCCTCATCCATCCCTGGCTTGTGTTCACATTTATACATTTAAAGTATATTACAACCCTAAACATTACGTTCTGTGTAACTGACCTTCATTTTCCACAAGTGAAGAAAAATAAAATGAAAAAAAAACCCACTGAATTTCATTCACTTTCATCCACGTGAGCTGTGCTTTACTTATTATATCTGGCAGAAAAGAAGGAAAGCAGAAAGCTGAGAGCTCTGAAACATTTACATCATTATCTCTTCAAAAGTTCATTTTTGGACAAGTATCTTTTGGATAGGGATTAACTTAATCAGAGATTTTGAATCTACTTTACTTTAATTTTTAATCTCTTTAAAAAAAAATGTCTGAATCTTAAGAAGGCCTAAACCTGGAGTCACAAAGCGGAGTCTACAAAAAAAAAAGCGCAAGTTTTTATTCTTTTCTCTTTTTTTTTTTAAAGCAGACACCAGCTGTAAAAGAGATAGTACAGGCAGAAGATTTGTGACACAGTTGAGCATGAAACCCATCAGCTGATGAGTGAAAATCCCTGGTTTCTAATTAATCGAGGTACACAGGGCAAGGGATGAAGAGGATCAGGGAAATGAAATCAGGAAAAAGATAGCATCAGTCATTTCTGTGGCCCATTGTCATACTTGAGAATCTGCTGTAATGAATCACTCAGGCATTCCACAGATACATTCAAATGGTGAAGAAAATGCATTGTCCGGTGAAGAGTGCTTGATAAAATCTGTCTTCCCTCCCTCTTTATTAGAAGCCTATGATCAGAAAAAGGGAAGGCAGACAGCACAACAGGTGTGCTTTTACAAGCCTGCTGAAATCTGCAAATGAAGGGAAATTTAAAAGAATGTTTTGATGTGCAAAAATTTAAGAAGTAATATCTGGTTGTGCCATGTCCCTTCAGATGCACATTAAGGGATTTGTTGCATTGTACGATCGCTGGCATTTTTCCCTTGGAAAGCCTTAGTGTATCAAGTTACAAATAGCTTTGATTTATTTAGAAGATTCCTACATGGAAAAAATATAGGGAAATGAATTCCGGTATGACAACAGACGGTCAAAAATACTTATAAAGGCTGGAGCAAGAAAAGGGAGGTCTGTGCACATATAACAGGTGAGCTCTGCTAAAGGCCTCATTCACACGTCTGTGTTTAAACATGGATGTGAAAAAATAGTACACGAGTCATACGTGTTTTGGATCCTCATTTGGTCAGTGATTTTCATGGATGGATAAATAAAACTTCTATCCTTTGAAATCATGGGCATACGCTTATACCATCTGTGTGCTGTTTGTGATTTTAGCTGACCAATAGACTTGTGTTGGTATTTTTCATCTATATTGCCAGTAAAAATGGATATGTCTCTGCAAGGGCAGACATATCTTTGGTGCAACATGTGTTGTCACTCAGGGTCCCAAGAGATAAAGGGGTCCATTTCCACCTCTAAAGCAGGTGAAATTTTGCATTAAGATGAGCTATTGGGCTGCAAAGGGCTCTTAAAATATTCATGCGAAGGAGCCTTCTTCTATCTGTGTCGACTAGTGGGTTTCAGTGAGTTTTTCACGGTCACAAAAAAAAAATCACAAATATGGGAACAACCCCATAGACTATAATGCGCACGTTTTGTATTTGTGTAAGGAGATAGACAAGAGAGAAGGTGCGCATAATTAATGCCTAGCAAAGTAGCTGTAAGCAAGCACCGCCATCTTCTGGTAAAAGACTATAGAGAAAATGATAGCAAAAAGAATTGTAGTAGTAGGAACTCAAGAGTGAAGTGCATGCTTCCTCGGGGAAAAGATTGGAGAAGACACCAGGTCAGGTGATAGCACAGTTAGCAATAATAAAAATTTGAGGATGGAAGTGAAGGGGAGGAGTTGGCTCTGAACTTGTAGCAGGACAGACTTGCACAACAGTAAAATGGCTTATAGCCATGATTTATGAGAGATCAAATGCGAGTGAAGAACCAACCCAAGTAGTCATAAGTGAGGGTAGAGAAAAGAGATGTCACGAAGTGACTGTCCTAGCATGATACGACCCACCAATCGGAAGGACGAAGGAGCACTTAAATCCACTAGTCTGAAAGGTGTTAAAAAAACACACACATTAAGAAAAAAGACTTTTAATGAAATAAACACACATTTTTCATCTTTATCTAACTCCCAATCCATTCAAAGCCATCGTTCTCCTGTAAAAAATCCAAAATAAAAAAGCAACAAAATCCCATACTTGGCCGCAGTACAGTCATGTCCCAAGCTGCAATCCATCTCAAGGGGTTAAATAGTTTACAACCGGGACTGGTGCTAATGCAACTGGCCCAGCTGTAAACCACGGAGGAATGAATGAAAAGCTGCCTGCGCAGCCTCCCCGCCTGATTTGCATTGGAAAGTTTCTGAACATTTTCCCACCCTGGTGAGTTCACCTCAGGTCAGGCGGGGAGTCTGCGCAGCAATCTCCCCTTATGGTTGCCATACGGATGTCACACGGATGCTTTGATGTGATAAAATCGCATCCTCGGATTGCACATGGATGACATATGGATCACTATTCATGGAACATTTGTGCGATTCTCGTCCATAGAAAACAGGCCGTATTTTTATACGTTAAGTGTGACTCCAGCCTTAAATGCCTCCCCGGGCAGGTGTCCTTAGGTCGAGACCTGGTTCTTTTGTTTGCCCTTATTCACACATTGAGGTCAACTTTGACACATGGTAAGGTTTTAGTATAAGATAGTGTAGGGACCGTCTCGATCAGGGTCACCTTGGCAGCGGTGAGACGGCTTTCATGCGATTTTTGATCAAAAAACGTATTACTAAGAACCCTGTGTTATTTAAATGCACTTTTTGCTTTTACTTAGTTATAGCAGGATTTTTGTTTATTTAGTTTCTTGTAGGTTTTTTCAACAGTAATGTGATAGCAGTCCATGGAATAAACTTATCATGTTCGTGGCTTCCTTGGCAGCAGGTTATCTGATGAGTGTTTTAGTCCCAGCAGTGGCCAGTGCAAAGTCCTCAGGGGAGATTCCACAGCTCATGGTATATCTTCTGGTGGCAACAGGCCATTTGCCGTTATACCCATTGAGCCAATAGTCCATAAACTTGTGCAGCCAAAGTCAAGGGAGTGGCGTACAGTCTATTGTCGAGGGAGGTCAGCAGTGTGCTGTCCAACAAAGAGGGCCAAATGAACATTTCTGAACACAGCCTCCATTCCTATGCCCGCGCATGGCACTCACCTTAAAAGAGCCCACAGCCCTTCCTCTGCTGCTGGTCTCAGTGTCGTGCCCATGTGAAGCCTCCCACAGTACGCTGTGGTGCTGCTGCACACTAAGCTGAGCATGCTGCGCACACACCTGCTCTGTCACCACCGGTGGGAAACTGCCCATTACTACATGTGCTTTTCTGCTTGCGACTCCCCTGCTTCCAGGTGACAAGGTCTGTCTGGTCCCCTACTCTTTCCCTCGGACAACCTGGGACACAGACTCGAAAATTCCGGACCGGTGCATTACAGGTGCCTGCAGCCTGATCTTCCTCCTTACACTAGCACCGATCGTGGGCATTGCTGATGCTGACATCCGCATCCAATCGCCACGGTGCTCAGCGTTAGGCTATGCGATTGTGCAGCCGTACTACTACTGTTGTTTGCGGGAACACAGTTCTCGCAGTGCAGTACTAGTATGGTGCATGTCAAGAAGGGGTTAGAGAACAACATTGGCCTGGGATTGTTGTGTTGAAATATTACTCTTGGGACACTTTTGGAGAAATTGCCTTATGACTGCTTAAACTACCAAATTAATTTAAATAAAATGAAAACTAGAGGGGTCCGGCAATGGAATATTATGCCACTCCACACCATAATCCCAGGAGTAATACTGATGCTGCTATGCTAGTGGATTATGGACCCACTGTGCCAGAGGTTAGGGATAACCTTGAGAGGCGTATCTAAATGAACACCTGAGTTTTCACTAGAGCCCCTGATGGTGGGGTTAGACTTGAGCCAAAGATGGATGCCTAGTGCCACTCCAAAACAGATTCTGTTACAGCAGCAGCTGACCCCTAGGGTTAGGACAGTAGACATGAACTTGGAGTTCAAGGCAGGACTGGCTTGTGATGCAACAGACATTGCAGCTAGTTCAGATAGGACAAACGCTGGTGCAGGTATAGATAATCTGGTTCTCAAGCACAAGTCCTGGTTCAGGTGCCGTCAGAGTGGTTCAGGTTGAAGTAACACCACAGCGGTTTCAGGCTCAGATACTGATTCAGACAAGGCTGGTACTGGTACAGGAAAACTAGACAGGTACCGTGGCCTAACAATTGACTAAGACAATTGTTACTCAGACACCTCTCAACAGGGGAAGGTGCTTTACATACCTAGTGTCTCCCAGCTATTGGCTGGGGACAAATCAAGAGTGCACATGCTACCACCTTTAAGATGCAGGGAGCGCACACACACCCTAGGTATGCTGCCAAGAGACCTGCGCGACGTGCGCCGGTCCCGAGACACAGGAGCCATGGCAGGAGCTGTGGTGGAGACCGGAGAGTAGCCAGAACGGTGAGTAAGTTGGCAACGCTGCCGCTGGGAAGGAGAGATGCCATGCAGGGATGCCAGCACTGGTGTTACAGGTGTGATGATCCTTCGTGAAGGTCCATGTCACTGTCCACATGGTAATTTCAGATTTAAAGAATAGCGCCTAATGATCCATTCTGTACTGCAAGTGAAATTAGATGTCACATACAAAGCCTAAGGCATCAAACAACGTCTATACAAACCATGACATTTCATCTGCATGATATTGGGCTTCGAGCCAGACAGGCAGCTACAGTTGTTTTATTGACCTCACGTTACTTCTTTCAAAGGTTATCACAGCACAGAGCAAGACAGCTATGGAGAATGGAATGGAAGTATATGCTTTTCAGTGATGAGTGCTGCTTTTCTCATGGATGTTATGATAGCCAGAGATTGGTCTGGAGACCACGTGAAAAATGCCATGAAGAAGCCTTCATGAAGGAACTTGAAAGTGTCCCAGCCGCTATTTTCAACACGACAATGTTAGGCTGCATGTTGCTCAAGCTAATTGGAGCAGCCTCCATGGCCTAAACATACTACTATTGCCTGCAACATCTCTGGTCTTGTCTTCCATTGAGCACATTGGAGTTGTCATTGGTAGACATTTGTAAAGGGAGCTTCCAGGAGTGGATTTTGATGATTTGCCCAAGTGCTTTAAGTCTTGCTCAGACAACTACTAATAACCCCATTGAGGACAGCTGAGGTGTGTAAGGGTATACAGTATATTTCTGTGTGTGGCACTCATGCCTGATGTTGAATAAATTGAAAAGTTTTGAAAAGTTTGCTTCCATTGTTTCATCATTTGCATATCAATAAAATGTCTATCCATCCTGGGATTTTCAGAACTCTGCAACTTTTCTTTCTTGGTGTTAAAATTTCAATGTTGATGAGTGTATATATCGTGGTAGAGTGGCTCACTAAGCCTCTTAATGAGGTAGTCACAGGAATGCTTTTCGTTTAAATCTTCAGCTGGTTTATTAAAATGTGCATCATAAACCAGGTCAACAGAAAAATAACCATATTCAGTCTTGTTGGCATAAACAAACTGAACCCTTTACTGTCAGTATTCCCTGCGAAGAGCCGCCCGCTCAGAAACAGGGCTCAGCTCTAGTGATGAGCGAACCCGTGGATGTTCAGGTCCAGCGGCTTCGGCTGAACATCTAAAAAAAAGTTTGGTTCTGGTACCAAAACAGTACCCTGTCCTGAACCCCATTCACATGAATGTGGGCCTGAACATCTGTTGCTTGCAACGCTGTCATCTCCAAACACGGGCTCTGATGAGCGGTAAAATCATTACCACCCGTCAGAGAGCTGCGGTTCCCATGCTGTCAGATGACAGCAAGCGACAGCACCTGTGACCGGCGGTAAATAGGTCAGCTGATGAGAGAGTACTACGTTCATCAGCCTACACCTGCTGACGCTGATAACAGTGAGAGTAGATGCCATTTCATCAGCCGGTGCCTGTGCTATAAGTAAATAAAATAAATAAAATAAACCTCTTCTATTTTTGATAGCCAGCACTGGCAAAACTGACAGTTGTGGGCTGCAATCCTCAACTGTCAGCTTTATCATAGCTGGTTATCAAGAATAGAGGGGTCCCCATGCTGATTTTTTTTAATGTTAGCAGAGTTCACAACCACCAGCTGTGAGGCCTGTAAACCTCATGGGAAACTTTGAGGGACATTTTAAGGTTACTTGAGTTTCCAGCTGCTGGAACACCTGGTAAGTGAACTAAGGCTCCTTGGGTGTGTGTTTTACTGTACTTGCTAAAAAAATGTAAAAAATGAAAAAAACGGCATAGGTCACCTATAATTTTAATAAACAGCAGCGGGAAAGCCAATGGCTAAGAGCTAAAGTTAATATTCTGGGAAGGAAGGCAATATCCATAAAGGTTCCCAGGCTATTAGTTTTCTGTTTTTCAATGTACATGGGCATCGGTAGGTTAGGCATATGGTGAGTATTTTTATTCTTTGTTGCTTTCTGCTTTTTACAGGTGACAAGGGCTTCAATGAATTATGTGTAAGGTTAATATAACTGCTTTTTTATTCTTATTCTTTTTACTATTATTCTTTCTTTCAATTAAAGGATTTTATTCTGGCGGTGTCTTTTTTACAATCTAACTATGGGGTTAGTAATTAGGGTGTCTTATAGATGCTTCTCCATTACTAACATGTGGGCTTGATGTCAGCGGCTATAAAAAAGCTCACATCATCCCCACAGCTATTACTCCATTTGCCACCACACCAGGGCAAGTGGGAAGAGCTGGGCAAAGGGCCAGAATTGGCTCATCTAATAGTTGCACCTTTTCTGAGGCAGCTGTGGGCTGCTATTTTTAGGCTGAGGGGGCCAATAACTATGACTCCTTACCAGCCTGAGAATACCAGCCCCAGCTATCTGCTTTAGCTTGGCTGGTTGTCAAAAATGGGGGGCCTCACTCCATTTTTAAAATTATTTATTTCAATTATTAAAAAAATGATGTGGAGACACCTTTATTCTTGATGACCAAGCCATAACAAAGCTGACAGGTGAGGAATGCAGCCCACCGCTCTCATTTTTCCCAGCACTGGTAATCAAAAATAGAAGCAACCCCACATCATTTATTTATTTATTAATTTATAGAACAGGTACAGGCTGATGGGAGTATTACTCTCTTATCAGCCAATGTGTGTGAATGGAGGTAAAATTTTTACTGCTGGTCACAGCTGCTGGCTCACAATGTCATCTGACTGCAGCTCTCTGACCAGCGATAATGATCTTATCGCTTGTCAGTTTTTCTTTTTTAATAAATTAGTAAAAATTTCTACATTTCTGTTTTTTTCAGTCAAGATGGGGTGCAGAGTGTACATTACTGAGAAAAAAATTAACTTTTTTTGAATTTACCAAATGGCTGCAATGAAACAAAGAGTTAAAAATTTATTGGGGTCTGAATACTTTACGTACCCACTGTATATTATACATTAATATTGTGAAGTGAGCAGGGGGAGCAAGCAGGGGTGGGATTCAGCTGGTTCTACTTGGTTCGATGGAACCGCTTGTTGAAAAAGCAGCTGGTTCCCCGAACCGCGGAGATTCAGAGCCGCGATCTGGTGCTGCCACTCAGGGCCGGCCAAGCAGAAAATTGTGTGCGGCCGTGCCCTCTGTACTGTGACGCGGCTGGCAGCAGACACAGCCGCCCGCGTCACAGTGTATCAGGCCGGGAGCTGTGCACGGCCGTCACCTTGACAGTTGCCACAGCTCCCGCTGCCTTTCTACTTCCGGGTCAGGTGTCGGGCCTGCATGATGACATCATCGCGCAGATGCCGACATGATGTACCTGGATGCTGGATGCAGAGGCGTTGCTGGGGAGCAGCTGTGAGGTAAGTAGGGGAAACTTTTTTTTGTAAAATGAATTCAGTGGGTAAGGAGGCAGCACATGATGGAGGGCGGGTGAATGAGGCTGTACATGATGGAGAGGGGTGGGGGGGCTGAGCCTGTACATGATGGAGAGGGCAGTACATGATGAAGGGGGGTGAATGGAGCTGCACCTGATGGAGGGGGGTCAATGGGGCTGCACATGATGGAGGGGGGTTTGTTGTGAGTTCATTTTCCCCTTCACTACTGAGGCCCGAGGAACTCCCTCTTCTGGTGAAGAAAGGTAGTGAGCCTGATTGTCAAACACCTGGGCCTAATGATGATGACTGGCTGAGTGGAGTTACTGACTGGATATAAGGCTGCCGACGCCCTTCTGCCCTGCGGGTGATTTCTCTGTGGGATCCTTGGAGACCAGTCTGAATTCCTGCTCCTCTAAAGCTAAGTTTTCTGCTCGGACTTTTGCATTTTTGCTTTGACTTTGTTTTGCTTTGTTTTTCTGGATTTCTGCCATTCCCTGCTGGGGTGAGCTGAATTCCTTTAGCTCTGTCTTCTGAAAACACCTGAGTGCTGATTTAGTTTTTGAAGCCTAGCTGCTTCAGGGTCTTTTTCCATATCAGCTTGTTGGCTTATGTTTTTGACAGGGTTTTGGCAGATTGCAGACAGCAACCTTCCTTTCCTGTTCTGTTTAGTTAGCTTGGGCCCCATCATTTGCTCAGCCTATCTTTCCATCTGTGTAAGTGTTTTTTCATCTTGCTTCACCGTCATTATATGTTGGGGGCTGCCTTTTACTTTGGGGTCTGCTCTGGGGCAGGTTAGATTTCCTTTTCTGTCTTTAGGCTATTTAGCCCTCTGGCTGTGATCGAGGGGTCTAGGGCACCGTAGGAACCCCCCACGGCTACTGCTAGTTGTGTTGATAGGTTCAGGGGTCTGCAATCTGATAGTTGCCAACTTCTCTGGTTTTCTGGACGTAGCTTCTATTTTTGTGTCTGCCTCCTACGGTGACTCAATCATAACAGAATCACCCGCCATACCGCAGATCCTAGGGTACTCAATAGCAGGAAAGAATTGTAAAAAAAAAAGAAAAAAAAAAAAGTGTGTAAATTTTTTCCTCTATATCTCTGAGGCCGTAGGGGGAATTTTTTTTTCTCTCAATGGAGATAAAGCAATTGTCTGATCGTGTGGAGCAGCTCGCTGTGGAAGTGCGGGGAATTTCCGCCTACCTTGCTCATTCACATGCTGCTGAACCAAAGATTCCTACACCTGATGTATTTTTTGGGGATCCGTCTAAATTTTTGAATTTCAAAAATAATTGTAAATTATTTTTTGCCTTGAAGCCTAACTCGTCAGGGAGCTCCGCGCAGCAGGTTAAAATTGTCATCTCTTTGCTGCGTGGCGATCCCCAGGATTGGGCGTTTTCTTTGAAACCAGATGATCCTATTCTGACTAATGTGAACACATTTTTTCAAGCCTTAGGATTGTTGTATGATGAACCTAATGCCATTGATCAGGCTGAAAAGACCCTGCTGGCATTGAACCAGGGTCGAGATTCTGCAGAATTGTACTGTCAAAAATTCCGAAAGTGGGCAGTACTTACTACCTGGAATGATAATGCCTTGGCTGCTCTCTTTCGGAAGGGGTTGTCAGTAGCCGTAAAAGATACTATGGTGGGATTTCCTGTTCCCTCTGGTCTTGACGATTCTATGTCATTAGCCATTCAGGCTGATCGGCGTTTGCGCGAACGCAAAGCTGCACGAGAGGTGTTGCCACCTGTTGAACAAATGACTGAACCTATGCAATGTGATAGAGTTTTGTCTAGAGAGCAGCGTCAGGAGTTCAGAAGGCGTAATAAGTTGTGTTTTTTCTGTAGAGATGACTCGCATATTATTTCTGTCTGTCCTAAACGAGAGAAACGCTTTGCACACACGTTTTCTGTTGGTGGTGTAAAACCTAAATTTCTTCTGGCAATTACTCTGATCTGCTCCCTGTCCACATTTTCCGCCAAGGCTTTTGTGGATTCGGGAGCAGCCCTAAACCTAATGGACTTGGATTTTGCTAAACGTTGTGGATTTCCGATGACACCTCTGCAGACGCCTATCCCTTTGAGGGGGATTGATGCTACTCCTTTGGCTAAAAATAAACCTCAGTTTTGGACCCAGGTGGTAATGCGGGTTGCCCCAGACCATCAAGAAAATTGCAGATTTTTGGTGTTGCATAATCTGCATGATACTATTGTTCTGGGGTTTCCCTGGTTACAAATTCATAATCCAGTTTTGGATAGGAAATCTGTGTCTGTGGTGAGTTGGGGTTGTCGGTGTGCCTTTAGTGAGGCTCCGGTGTTTTCCACCTCTCCTCAGTCGCATGATGTTCCTGATTATTTGGCGGACTTTTATGATGTATTTAGTGAGAATGAGTCTGCGTCTCTGCCTCCTCATAGGAGTTATGACTGTGCAATTGAACTGAGCCCGGGGTGTAAATTTCCCAAGGGTCGGCTCTTCAATTTACCTGTACCCGAGCACGAGGCTATGCAATCCTATATTAAGGAGGCGTTGGAGAAGGGTCATATTAGACCATCCTCGTCACCCTTAGGTGCCGGTTTTTTTTTGTAGCCAAAAAGGATGGATCATTAAGACCTTGTATTGATTATCGTGCCCTCAGCAAAATTACTGTTAAATATCAGTATCCGTTACCCCTGATTTCTGATCTATTCTCCAGAGTTAAAGGTGCTTCCTGGTTTACCAAGCTTGACCTCAGGGGGGCGTATAATCTTATTCGCATTAAGCATGGGGATGAATGGAAGACGGCGTTTCATACTTCAGAGGGACAATTTGAGTACCTGGTGATGCCTTTTGGGCTCACTAATGCCCCTTCTGTCTTCCAGTGCTTCATGAACGATATTTTCCGAGATTTTGTCGATAAATTTTTGATTATCTATCTGGATGATATTTTGATCTTCTCCAAGGATTGGGATTCTCATGTGGAACATATTCGGACTGTGTTCCGGATCTTGAGGAAGAATTCCCTGTATGTCAAAGAATCTAAATGCCTTTTTGGAGTACAGAGGATTTCTTTTTTGGGATTTATTTTGTCCCCGTCAACTATTGAAATGGACCCGGCCAAGGTACAGGCCATTTACGATTGGGTTCAGCCCACTTCTTTGAAGGCCCTCCAGAAGTTTTTGGGTTTTGCTAATTTTTATCGTAAATTTATAGCAAAATTTTCTAGTATTGCCAAGCCATTGACTGATTTGACTAAGAAGGGTGCTGATGTGTTAAATTGGTCTCCGGAGGCTGTTTCTTCCTTTCAGGAGCTGAAGCGAAGATTCACCTCCGCCCCGGTTTTGCGGCAACCTGATGTCTCACTTCCGTTCCAGGTAGAGGTGGATGCTTCTGAGATTGGTGCAGGAGCTGTTTTGTCCCAAAAGGATCCTGTAACATCTAAAGTGAATCCCTGTGTTTTCTTTTCCTGAAAGTTCTCTCCATCTGAACGTAACTATGATGTGGGGAATCGGGAACTGTTGGCCATGAAATGGGCATTTGAGGAGTGGAGACATTGGTTGGAGGGAGCTAAACATCAAGTCGTGGTCCTTACTGACCACAAGAATTTGATTTACCTAGAGTCGGCTAAGCGCTTGAACCCTAGACAGGCTAGGTGGGCCTTGTTTTTTACACGTTTTGATTTTGTGGTTTCTTTTCTTCCTGGAACTAAGAATGTCAAGGCAGACGCCCTCTCTAGGAGCTTCTTTGCTGATTCTCCTGTGGTGACCAAGCCTGCTACCATCTTAGACGAAGGGGTAGTTCTTTCTGCCATCTCGCCCGATTTGAGACGTGCTCTGGAAGAGTTCCAGGAGGACAAACCTGAGCGTTGTCCCAGTGGAAAGTTGTATGTTCCTCACCAGTGGAAGAAGAGAGTGATGTCTGAAGTTCATTGCTCTGCTTTGGCTGGTCATCCAGGCATTTTTGGTACTAGAGATCTGGTGAGTCGTTTTTCTTGGTGGCCCTCCTTGTCTCGTGATGTCAGGAATTTTGTGCAGTCCTGTGGGACGTGCTCCCTGTCTAAATCGTGTTCTCGCTCTAGTGGGTTGTTGATGCCTTTGCCTGTCCCCAAGAGGCCATGGACCCATATTTCAATGGATTTCATCTCTGATATGCCTGTCTCTCAAAGGATGACTGTTATTTGGGTGATTTGTGATAGGTTCTCTAAGATGGCTCATCTTGTACCACTCCCTAAGTTGCCGTCTTCCTCTGAGTTGGTGCCCCTGTTTTTGCAACAGGTGGTTCGCTTGCACGGGATTCCTGAGAACATTGTATCTGACAGAGGAGTTCAGTTTGTGTCTAGATTTTGGAGAACTTTCTGTTCCAAGCTGGGAATTCAGTTGTCCTTCTCCTCTGCTTTTCACCCTCAGACCAATGGGCAGACAGAGAGAACAAACCAGACCTTGGAGTCATATTTGAGATGTTTTATTTCTGCTGATCAGGATGATTGGGTTTCATTTTTGCCCTTGGCCGAATTTGCTTTAAATAATAGAGCTAGTTCTGCCACTTTGATGTCTCCTTTTTTTTGTAACTTTGGGTTTCATCCTCGATTTTCTTCAGGGCAGGTGGAGCCCTCTGCCTGTCCAGGTGTTGACACTGTGGTGGAGAGAATGCACCAGATCTGGGACCAAGTGGTGGATAAGTTATCTCTCTCCCAGGAAAAAGCCCAGCGGTTTTCCAACCGACATAGGACCATTGGTCCCCAGTTTAAGGTTGGTGATATGGTGTGGTTATCATCAAAAAATATTGCTATGAAGGTGGCTTCTCCTAAGTTTAAGCCTAGATTTATTGGACCTTACAAGATTTTGGAGATTATTAATCCGGTCTCTCTTCGTTTGGCTCTTCCTGTCACATTTAAAATCCATAATGTGCTCCATAAATCTTTGTTGAAGAGGTTTGTTGAACCTGTTGGTCCAGGGGTGGCACCTCCAGACCCTGTATTGGTGGAAGGTAACATGGAATATGAGGTAGAGAAAGTACTGGATTCCCGTCTGGCTAGACGGAGACTTCAGTATTTGGTTAAGTGGAAGGGTTATGGTCAGGAGGATAATTCTTGGGTCTCTGCCTCTGATATTCATGCCGAAAGATTGGTGCGTGCCTTTCATCGGGCTCACCCTGATCGCCCTGGTGGCGTGGTTGAGGGTTCGGTGACCCCTCCTCAAGGGGGAGGTACTGTTGTGAGTTCATTTTCCCCTTCACTACTGAGGCCCGAGGAACTTCCTCTTCTGGTGAAGAAAGGTAGTGAGCCTGATTGTCAAACACCTGGGCCTAATGATGATGACTGGTTGAGTGGAGTTACTGACTGGATATAAGGCTGCCGACGCCCTTTTGCCCTGCGGGTGATTTCTCTGTGGGATCCTTGGAGACCAGTCTGAATTCCTGCTCCTCTAAAGCTAAGTTTTCTGCTCGGCCTTTTGCATTTTTGCTTTGACTTTGTTTTGCTTTGTTTTTCTGGATTTCTGTCATTCCCTGCTGGGGTGAGCTGAATTCCTTTAGCTCTGTCTTCTGAAAATACCTGAGTGCTGATTTAGTTTTTGAAGCCTAGCTGCTTCAGGGTCTTTTTCCATATCAGCTTGTTGGCTTATGTTTTTGACAGGGCTTTGGCAGATTGCAGACATCAACCTTCCTTTCCTGTTCTGTTTAGTTAGCTTGGGCCCCATCGTTTGCTCAGCCTATCTTTCTATCTGTGTGTTTTTTCATCTTGCTTCACCGTCATTATATGTTGGGGGCTGCCTTTTACTTTGGGGTCTGCTCTGGGGCAGGTTAGATTTCCTTTTCTGTCTTTAGGCTATTTAGCCCTCCGGCTGTGATCGAGGGGTCTAGGAACCCCCCACGGCTACTGCTAGTTGTGTTGATAGGTTCAGGGGTCTGCAATCTGATAGTTGCCAACTTCTCTGGTTTTCTGGACGTAGCTTCTTTTTTTGTGTCTGCCTCCTACGGTGACTCAATCATAACAGGGGTGAATGGGGCTGTACATGATGGAGGGGGGTGAATGGAGCTGTACATGATGAAGGGGGGTGAATGGAGCTGCACATGATGCAGGGGGGTCAATGGGGCTGCACATGATAGAGGGGGGTGAATGGGGCTGTACATGATGGAGAGGGGTGCTGGGGCTGAGCCTGTACATGATGATGAGGGGTGTGGGGGCTGTACATGACGGAGGGGGTGAGTGGGGCTGCACATGATGGAGTGGGGTGGAGTGAGGCTGTACGTGATGGAGTGGGGCTGCACATGATGGAGTGGGGGAGTGGGGCTGTACATGATGGAGTGGGGGGAGTGGGGCTGTACATGATGGAGTATGGGGAGTGAGGCTGTACATGATGGAGTGGGGGGAGTGGGGCTGCTCATGATGGAGTGGGGGGAGTAGGGTTGTATATGATGGAGTGGGGGGAGTGGAGCTGTACATGATGGAATGCGGCTGAACATGATGGCGTGGGACTGAACATGATGGAGTGAGGCTGTACATGATGGAGTGGGGAAAGTGAGGCTGTACATGATGGAGTGTGGGAGTGGGGCTGCACATGGAGTGGTGTTGTGAGTTCATTTTCCCCTTCACCATTGAGGTCTGATGAACTCCCTCTTCTGGTGAAGAAAGGTAGTGAGGCTGATTACAAAGCACCTGAGCAGAATGATGATGACTGGGTGACTGGGATTGTTGACTGGATATAAGGCAGCTGATGCCCTTCTGCCTTGCGGGTGATTACTCTGAGGGATTCTTGGAGACCAGTCTGATTCCTGCTCCTCAAAAGCTAAGTTTTCTGCTCTACTTTTTGCATTTGTGTTTTGGTTTTGTTTTGCCTTGTTTTTCTGGATTTCTGCCTTTCCCTGCTGGGTGAGCTGAATTCCTTTTTGCTCTGTCTTCAGATAATACCTGAGTACTGATATAGTCTTTTTGAAGCCTAGCGTCTTCAGGGCTTTTTTCCCTATCAGTCTGTTGGCTCTTGTTTTTGAGAGGGTTTTGGCGGATTGCAGACAGCAGCTTTTCTATTCTGTCCTATTTAGTTAGCTTGGGCCCCATCATTTGCTCAGCCTATCTTTCTATCTGTGTGAGTGTTTTTTCATTTTGCTTCACCGTTATTATATGTTGGGGGCAGCCTATTGCTTTGGGGTCTGCTCTGGGGCAGTTTAGATTTCCCTTTCTGTCTTTAGGCTATGTAGTTCTCCGGCTGTGATCGAGGGGTCTAGGGCAACGTAGAAACCCCCCACGGCTACTGCTAGTTGTTGTTGTTAGGTTCAGGGGTCTGCAATCCGATAGCTGCCAACTTCTCTGGTTTTCTGGACTTAGCTAGTATTTCTGTTTTTGCTTCCTACAGTGACTTATTCATAACAGAGTGGGGCTGTACATGATGGAATGGGGGAGTGGGGCTGTACATGATGGAGTGGGGTGAGTGGGGCTGTACATGATGGAGTGGGGGGAGTGGGGCTGTACATGATGGAGTGCGGCTGCACTTGATGATAGGGGGTAAGGGGGATTGCACATTATGAAGGGGGACTGCACATGATGAAGTGGGGGGTAAGGGGGACTGTTATGATTCGGTCACCGAGGAGGAAAACAAGACCAAGGTAAGCCACAGAAAACCAGAGAGGTTGGTAACTAAGCAGATTGCAGACCCCTGATCCTATCCACACAACTAGCAGTAGCCATGGAGCGTACCTACGATGATTCTAGACACCTCGACACAGCCGGAGGACTAAATAAGCATAAAGCAAGAAAAGGGGAAATCTAAACTGCCCCAGAGCAGACCCCAAAGGAATAGATAGCCCCCAAACATATATTGTCGGTGAGACAAGATGAAAACACAAACACAGGTAGGAAAATAGGCTGAGCAAACGATGGGGTCCACACTAACTAGAAGGGACAGGAAAGGAAAGATACTGTCTGCAATCACGTTAAAAACCCCTGCAAAAATGTCCAACACTTCTGATATCAAAAAAGCCCTGAAGTCACTAGACTTCACCCACTATATCAGCACTCTGGCATATTCTGAAAACAGAGCAAAAAGAGGCCAATCTAATAAGGGACAAAAAACAAAATGGCACAAACAGTAACATAAGGATGGAAATTCAGCACAGCCCAAAGCGGGGCTGGCTGACCCCACAAAACTGAATTGACAAAACCAAATCAAATGTGGACAATAGCAAAGAACACTTAGCTTTTGAATGCAGGGACTGAACTGGAAACTAAGACCTCAGGAGGCAGGAAAAATCACCAGCAGGGATAGAGGGAGTCAGCTGTCTTAAATCCAGTCAGAGACTCCAGATGTCCAATCGTCGCCCTCATTATCAGGTGGCAGGTCTCTGTTAATTAGATCAGCTTCATTACCTCTTGCAACCACCAGAGGGAGCCCGGAAAGAGAACTCATGAGTCACGACTCCTCTGTCAATGCAACCAGCTCCACCACCCTCACCAGCAATGAGAGGTAGACCAGAAAGTGAATTCACAACAGGGGTCTGCACATGATGAATTGGGGGGTAAAGGGGACTGCACATTATGTGGGGGTAAGTGTGACTGCACATGATGATGGGGGAATGGGGCTGCACATGATGAAGTGGGGGGTAAGGGAGACTGTACATGATGAAGTGGGGGGTATGGGAGACTGCACATGATGAAATGGAAGGGTGATAGGGGGCTTCAAATGATGAAGGGGCACTGCAGATGAAGTGAGGGGTGATAGAGGACTGCAGCAGATGAAGTAAGGGGACTTCAAATTAAAGTGGGAGCGACTGCAAATGATGATGTGGGGGAGAGGACGGGGGACTGCAAATGATGAATTCAGTGTAAGTGATGGGGCACAGCAATTTAATTGAAGGTGGGGGTGAGGAGAGCAAATGATGAATTGAAGGTGGGGACTGGGGAGAGCAAATGATCTATGGGGAGATCAAATAAAGAATTTTGAGTGTGGGGGAGTAAGTGATGTATTGAATGTGGGGTAGAGCAGTTGATAATGAATAAATGGTGGGAATGAAAGACATGACAATGAATTGAGGCAGGAGGGGCATGTAAATATAATGAATCAGGGTTAGTGCTAGAGCGGGAGGTACATAGTGGGGGGCATTGAGGTTGAAGTGCCTGGTAATGAATTGGGGGAAAGACTGCAGGTGCTAATTAATTTATATATTAAATGCGGAAAGTGGCATTTATAGTTAGTGGGTGTACAGTGGTGGATTATAATTTATATTTGGAATGGAGGGTTGCATAATAACCAATTATGTATTAATGGTGGGTGCGTATCTGTATTCAAATTTGTAGTGTAGAAGAAAGGGAAAAAGTGTGGAATGTGCTCTGGAAGCGGTGCTCTAGGTAACTGTGTTATTTTATGCAAAGACAAGTTCTGGTTGGAAGAAGTGATGGCGGTCTGTGCTGGATGAAAAAGAAAAGCAAAGATGAAGGACTTCAGCTAGAGACATCACTGGTGATTCAGTGTGTTGCCTGTACACTGACAGTAAATACAGAATTCCTGCATACAATTGCACTTGGTATTGTGTTTTTAATTAATGATCAGTATTTGTAGTATTCAGTCACTATCTGGTGGTAATATGTGGTCTGGTCATGGTGTGGCGGTATTTGTTCCTTGTGTGTGGTATTATTCAGTCACTATGTGGTGGTAATATGTGGTCTGGCCATGGTGTGGCGGTATTTGTTCCTTGTGTGTGGTATTATTCAGTCACTATGTGGTGGTAATATGTGGTCTGGCCATGGTGCGGCGTTATTTGTTCCTTGTATGTGGTATTATTCGGTGACTATGTGGTCTGGTCATGGTGTGATGATATTTATCCCTTGTATGTGGTATTAATGGTTGTTTAAAAAAAATGTAAATCTATGTGACTCATTCCCTTAAAGAAAAATACAAAAATAATTATTTATTTTTAATAGTTTAGAGTAGGGCCCGGCCGAAAGAGTCTACCGTGTAGTGGTATCAGCTTAAAAATTAATTTGGCCAGAACAAAAGCTGCTGGTTATATGTGTGATCTGGTGTTTGATGGGAACTGTTAATATCAGAATGTAGTGCACAGCCTGGCCAGCCAGTCAGAAATATAGAAATATATGCAGCTGTCACACTTGGGTCAGGAGAGCCGCTGGCCAGAATGTGCACTGTTCTGATCTCGTTCCAATGTATTTTTTTTCTAAATGTTTGACTGCGCCCCTATTTGTATATGTTTGAGGAAAAGGTGTGTGTGAGTGGGTGTGGCTTAAAAATGGGTGTCGCTTAAAAGGTGTGGCTTAAAAATGGGTGTGGTTTTCCTACACATAAACACAGAACCTGTTGTTAAAAATTTGAATCCCACCCCTGGGAGTAAGGTCAGCAGTGACATCACCTATTCTAAATGGTGCATCATGTCTTGTCAGCTGTGTATATAGATAATACTTGTCATTGTAATCCTGCATCTGATATTAAGGAGTGTGCACAAAACTCTTCTTAAAAGGAAAGGAAGAAAAAGTCCAAAATAGTCTCAGTGACTGGAGGAAAACTAAAGGATAGTCAGTTTTGTTAATAAAGATATGAAAAAATAATTGACCATTTTAAAAAAGGAATACATGTAACACAGGGGAGAATTTGAAGGGAGTAACTGAGCACCAGCCTGAGACTCTATTTTTAACTTTTTTTTTTCTTAAAATTTTGAGAATTACAATTTAAATCAGTATAATAATAATAATAATAATAATAATAATAATCATATCACAATGTATTTTGAACTCAAAAAGTCAGCTGCGAGAGTAGTTTATTTTCTTATTTTTGCTTTGATTGATAAAAAAATAAAAAGCCAAATGTATTCAAATGTATTTACATATGCAAAAAAAGTTGCTCATATATTTGAATACATCAGAATGTATTTGAATTACATTCACATACAATGTGATTTTCCTTTAAACAACTTTCCAAAATGTGAAAGAATGGAAGTGAAAGATAAAGACATTTCTTTTATTTCTGTGCGCAAATAGTGTGGTGTTTCTAGATAATGTCTAATTTCTGCTCACCTGAATCGTTCTTTAAATGGATCAGTTCCTAAAACTCAACGATAGTATTGTGTGACACCTGGGCAAAGATGCAGCCTTTGCTTTGCATTTATTCAGAATACACTAAACAATTCTTAGAAAAGTAAAGGACAATACCATCTCTGAACAGCTACAGTCACAAGAAAACTAAACTAAGTACACCCTCTTTAAATTCTATGGTTTTACATAACAAGACAATATAAAAAAACCTGGTCCTTAAAAGTTGTGATAATTAGGTAAATACAATCTCAGATGAACAACACACAATAAAATATACGTCATCATTATTTATTTATCAAAAACTAGGCAAAAATACAGAGGCAGTGTGGAAAAACTAAATACACCCCCTATATGTATAGCAGCAATATCTTATAGAAACTAATTAATTTATGACTTTATCAGGCTCACATCGTTCTTTAGGAATTTTGACTGTTCAAACAGAGCACATCCTTGGCATAGCCAAACATTTGAGTACGCCTTCCCACCTACTTGTTTTCCTCTATCTCCACCCCCTTCTTACTTGATTAACAGCTCTAGCTTTATAGAGCCAGAGAACGATGAAGATAGAGAAAATAAGTCTGTGAGAGGATGCATTTAAATGTTTGGCCACACCAACGGCCAGCTAAGCGCCTTTTCTTGGTTTGGACAGTCATTCTGTGCTGAGAGTCCCTTTAAAGTCCAGTTATAGCATTTCAGTTGGGTTGAGGTCTTCACTGGGCAATTTCCAACACCTTGATTTTCTTTTTCAGCCATTCTGATGTAGATTTTCTGCTGTGCTTGGGATCATTGTCTTGTGCAATGACTCAGTTTTGCCCAAACTTTAGGTTTTGGATAGAAGACCTCGTATTGAACTCTAGGACATTTTGGTAAAGTGACCTGTTTATGGATGACTCAATGACAGTTCCTGAGGCTGCAAAAGCCCAAATCATCTCCTCTCCACCACCACACTGGACAGTTGATATGACATGTTTGTGAATACACCGTGTTTCGCTTTCACCAAACATGGTGTAGGGAATTATAGCTAAAAATCTCTACTTTGGTCTCATCTAGAGGATATTACTCCAGAGGTCTGGTGCTTTGCTCAGATGCTATTTTGCAAACTTTAATAATGCTGCTATGTTCTTTGTTTAGAAAGAAGAGGCTTTTCTTGGCAACTCTTCGAAATGAGCTGCGCTTTCTCAGTCTATATTTGTCCGACTTGGACTAGAGCATTCAATAGGCTAAATGAAACCTGTAGAGTCTGAGCAGTAGCTCTTGGTTTTCTTTTTAAATTCTCTGAGCATTGCGCAATCTGACCCTTGCTGACCATTGCTGGAACATTCACTCCTGGGAAGACAATCAACTGTCTTGCATGTTTTACACTAGTGAATAATTTTTCTTACTATATAATTATGAACTTTAATTTGGCCATATAAGCCTTTTCAGACTCATGGGCAGCAACGATTTCTTCTTTAAGATCAATGCTGATATTTTCCTTCTTAACATTGTATTGATAGAAGCTTGAATTCTCTGACCAGCAAATTGCTATAGAAGAGGTCACACTTGCTGATGAACTATTAATCAAGAGCATTCAATTGCTTATTTGTTAGGTGTTAACTTGGTCCACATCCTGGGAGTAGCACAGTCATGGGAACAATCATCTGAGGGGGGGGGATTTTTATCCCAACAGGGCACTTTTATCCTTGTCAGAATGGCGTGGCAGTGTACACGGACGATAGTGGCACAATTGCAGTGCACATGAGAGACCACCGCTCTATTCAACTTCTTTAGAAATGCCAGAAACTAATTGAGTTCTAGAATGACTGGAGTGGAGGTCAGGCATGCCCACTGATGGGGATAAAAGTGCCCCTTTTTGCTGATCAGTGTGGGTCCCGATCAATTCTATGGATAGGTGATCACTTGTTTTTGACAGACTAGCTATATAAAAATGGGGGAAAAAAAGTTATGGCTGAAAGAATATTGAAAGGCAAAAAGGAAATAAAAATGTTTAGGGATATAATAATAATAATAATAAGACATGAAAGAATAGTTTTGCGCATTACAAAGGAAGATTCCAGAATCGTAGCAATCTTGTATGATAACAGTGACTCACGCATGTGAAGCCATATGAATAATGAAGATGCGGATTTGTGTAGTAGCGGTAACTTACATAACCAAGTTCCGCTGATGTCTTTATTATTCATTATATATTACACAGGTGTCTGAAATCAAGTTTAATTGAAAAGACGTAAGTCATGCTGCTTCCGCCCCATGATAGATACATTAAAAACATAAAAATAATTACGTATTTCATCTGCCAGTCCAACTTCTTGACCCTGGCTAATTTCACCGGGAAGCTGAGAGCGTTGTGCGTCTTTATTGACATCAGAAGGTAATTGTTTCCAAATAATCAGGTTCCGTTCTGAGACATGTAAGGATCGCTTATCCAGTATAAATGTAATTACTATAATATGGAGTTCCTGTGTCTTTAATATCTATCATAGGCTCACTGTTGAGTTGATAAAGGTAAAGATGGCAACAATAATGAGAATTTAACTGCGTGGAGAAATATTTTTCAATCATCGGTAGATTACAAAGCCTTTTATACCGTAGTTAGAGTCAGGGAGAATTATACTATCTACTTTCTCTCTTGTGACTGAGTTCTGCATATTGTTCATGCTCCATTATTAAAGAAAACCGTTTTCTATTGATTTCAACGTAATAAACATTCATAGTAAAAGTGGGAAAGACAGTAGTAAAGTAGTGAAGTAACAGTAAAGCTCTTTGATAAGCTAATGTGATAATTATGCAATAGACATTTTTCTTTCTAGGCCACCAAATTCTTTAGCGTTACATCCTACAAAATGTCAGGATCACAAGGGATAGCTGCATCCCAGCGCATGTAGTCATGTTAACAGGATAGATGGTCCTTCAGCTTCTCCGGTAGTTGTGGGATTACGGTTAGGGTAGTATACATTTTATTATTTTATGGGGATCAGACTAATACTAATTGCCGGGGAAAAAAGTAGTCATTATTTGGTGTGGGGGGCACAAGCAAGATAAGTATTAAAGTGTTGCTCTATTACTTTTATATTGAAGACCTCCCGCAAAATAAAAATGCAGCCATAGTGCCCATTGGAAGGGGCGTTATGGCTGCCCCTAGAAAGTATGCTGCCTTTCAACTAGAAAACATTACAGGGGTGCTCCAATACCTTTATATTGATAAGTGATTTCATGGATAGGTCATCAATAACAGATCAGTGGGGGTCTAGCACTCGGCACCTTGACCAATCAACTGCTCCTGGTGCCGGTGGTAGCTGGATGTTAGCAACTGAGGAGCTGAACAGTACAGGTCCGTCAACTGTTTATTGGCTGTGGCCTACTACTGCCCATCTTTGAATGAATGAGTATATCTACAATACCCGGCTGCAGCCACTATACACTTAACAAAGATGTGCTTTTTACTTCTGCAACTGGTAAAGGGATTGTCCACTACTCAGACAACCAATCAGTATATTTGCCCCTTATCAACTAAAAACACTTCTCATTCCTGGTGCTAAAACGGTTCCAGAAATGTCAGTAATCACTCTCCCCTTGCTTGAATCATATTGTTATGTCATGCAAGCCATGCAGCCAATCAGTGCTGGCTTCTCTCTCCCAGCCTTCAGACATCAAGAGGAAGGCAGAGTTGCAGCTGTCTACTCACTTCCTCTTGATATTTGATTCATCCAAAGGTGGGGAGAGTGAAGTCAGTACTGATTGGCTGCAGGGCATAACAATGTCACGCGAGCCATGGGAGATCAAGTGTTGACTTCACTGGAATGTGGCCAGCAAGAGAAGTGAGTATAAGTCCTGTTATTTCACAAGGGGCAAGCATGCTGATTAGATGGGGTTGTTTGAGTAGTAGACAACACGTCTAAAATCTGGCACAGTCTGCTAAGACTGGTGGGGGTGCCATGTGTTAGACCCCCACTGATCTGCTATTGATGACCTATCTTTTGGATAATTCATCAATACAAAAGTAGTGAAAAATCACATCAATGTTTTTAGGGTGAAAGGAAATAAAAATTTTAGTGGGTATATGTGTAAGGATTAATCACAGTTTAAAGTTGGAGATTTGTGATGTCATATATGATCTGGACAGTAGAGGGCAGAGGCTGGAGTCAGCGCGTGGGGGGGTTTTAGTGAATGGTGAATGGTTGGGAGGAGTTGAAGAAGAGTCTGAGTGGAGGTGAAGCTGCGGACCTTGGAGAAAGTCTGGATAGGGAGGTGTGACTTTGGATCTGCTTTTAGTGACTCTGGGATGCGTTGTTCGGCTTGACATAGACCAACTTGGTGAGAACAACCTAGTACATACTGTAGCATCTTAGGCTAGGCCACTTGCGGCCTTATCGCTAAGGACTTAGGGAAGTCCTGCATTGGAGAGATTGGCTTTCCCTAAAAGCTCCAAGATGTAATTTCTGATTATTTGGGACTCAGGCCAGCAAGGACCTTTCTATTTCAGTTTCAAGATGCACTGGTATCATCTTACAACTGAATATATATGCACATATATAAATAGGCGTAAAGTGGTCTAGTTAGTTAGGATAAAAGGACTTTTCTGTAAGAGACACTTCGAAAACTGCTCTGATTAGGAGATTACTAAGGTATCCTCGCAATACTATCATTTTATTGATTTATGCATATGAAGTGTTAATTGCGTTGTATTTTGCTTCCATAAAGTTGGCAATTATTTTTAAGTGTTCCTACATATACTCTTAGGCCTGTTTCACACATCAGTTTTTTTAAATCAGTCAAAATCCGCCAAAAAGTGAAAATAGCGGATCCGCAAAAAATGTGTAAAAACGGATGCAAGCTGATGGTACGGATCGGTTTTTTTATGGATCCGCTATACGGATTTTTGTACGGATCCATCAAAAAGCGGATCCGTCCCATCAGCTGGCATCCGTTTTTCCATCCGTTGGATCCGTTTTCTTGCGGATCCGTTTTTCCACACCTCCAAAATGGGATGCTCCCAAATATGATTGGCTCTTGGAGAATGCTCCCAAATGTGATTGGATACTGGAGACTAGGGAAAACTATATCTAGGGTGTTGTAATACAAAATCTTTGAAAGGTTGTAGAGCTAGTGGCAGCGATGGAAGGAGTTATTGCGAGTATTAACAGCTTCTGTGTGGACTTTGATCTTCACTGCAATCGGTTGGCAATTATTGCTCTCCAGAGGGAGAAGAGAAGACTGCGAATCCTGCGTCTGAGGAGACTACGGAAGTGGATTCATCCAATAAATGCGCAGAGGTTTACCCGTGGTGTGTTTTCTACACTATACCTGGAATTGAAGGATAATCCGGACAAGTTCTTCAACTATGTGCGCATGAGGCAGGACTTGTTTGAACTACTGATGGAGCGTGTTGGAGAAAAAATCCGGAAAAGGGACACCAACATGCGGTTTTCTATTTCAACGGCGGAGCGTTTGATGGGGACCCTTCAGTAAGTTATATATTTTTTAAAAGGTTTCAGATTCTGCAGACTTTTATTGTTATGTTATGGCTTGTAGTTTGTATTAATTTTACTTTTTTCCCTTTTTTTACAAGTTTCCTGGCAACTGGAGAATCATTCACCTTCCTCCATTACCAGTTCTGGCTTGGGATTTCAACTATATCTGGAATTGTACAACAGACCTGCCGGGCATTGTGGGATTGTCTACACGAGGAGTACATCCTACAGCCAACACAGGAGAGGTAGCTGGATTTTGCCAACAACTTTCAACAAATCTGCCAGTTTCCAAATTGCATTGGTGCCTTGGATGGGAAGCATATCAGGATTGTGAAACCCATCGGATCTGGATCTGAATTTTACAACTACAAGAAATTCTTCTCCATTGTACTTATGGCCATTGCAGATGCCAACTGCAAATTTATTGACGTGGACATTGGTGCGTATGGGCGTTCAAATGACTCTCAGGTCTTCAAGATGTCCGCAATGGGCCGTTGTTTGTATGGAGACAATTTTGACTTCCCACCTCCAAAACCACTCCCTGGAACAACAGGCCCACCAATGCCATTTGTGTGCGTTGGTGACGATGCATTTCAGCTGTCCAAACACCTACTCAAGCCATATGGTAGTCGTGGATTGACACACCGCAAAAAAATATATAACTATCGATTGACCAGAGCGCGAAGAGTGGTGGAGTGCGCTTTTGGGATTTTAACTGCCAAATGGAGAGTCCTGTTAACGGCCATAAAAATGAAAACAGAGACTGTGGATGAGGTGGTGAAGGCGTGTGTCATCCTGCACAACTTTGTACTTATAAAGGAACCTGTTTCCATAGAAGAAAATCTTTCTGAAACCAGCTTGTGGGATTATCAGCAGCCAACTGTTCGGAGTACAGGGTCAGTGACAAGAATGAGGGACACATTTGCAGATTATTTTCTGACGCCAGAGGGAAAACTTGACTGGCAAGATGACATGGTATAAATTTTTTTTTAATTTTTTTTTATACCAATTGTGGGTAATAAGTGTAGTGTTTTTTTACCTTTTACACCACCGGTGTACTGTGAAATGTTAACAAGTGTTGTGTTACCAAGTGTTGTGTTTTTTTTTACCTTTTACACCATCGGTGTACTGTGAAATGTTATCAAGTTTTGTGTTACCAAGTGTTGTGTTTTTTTTACCTTTTACACCACCGGTGTACTGTGAAATGTTAACAAGTGTTGTGTTACCATGTGTTGTGTTTTTTTACCTTTTACACCACCGGTGTACTGTGAAATGTTACCAAGTGTTGTGTTACCAAGTGTTGTGTTTTTTTACCTTTTACACCACCGGTGTACTGTGAAATGTTACCAAGTGTTGTGTTACCAAGTGTTGTGTTTTTTTACCTTTTACACCACCGGTGTACTTTGAACCTTTACCAAGAAATAAAGAATAAAAAAGAAACTACACAATAAAGTTCATTGAAAAAAAAAAATTGTTTATTCGTGGAATTTTTCTAAGTTATATATTTTAAAACTTTGGGGTTTTTTTTGTTATTTTTTTTTAATTTTTTGTGTAGAAATTTTATTTTATTGTTTTGTAGAATAAACAACATTTTATTACAACATGACAGATGCTGGTACTGTTGGGTAGAGATACTATCGGAGGGGTTAACAGGGTTGACCACATCGAGGGGGGTGGAGGACTGGGAAGGGAGTTGGTGAGGATCAGAAGTGGAAGGGTGGTTGAAAACAAGAGGTTGGGACGGGAGTGGATGGACAGACGAGGTTTGTGGGAACATTGAAGGTGTGTGTGGGGGTGGGTATGGTGAGGGCATTGGGGTATAATGCAATGTGGAAGGAAGGTACTGGGAATAATGGAATGGGGAACTAGAGAAAGGAGAGGGAGTGGTAGAAGGAGGGATGGTTGTATGATGGATGGTGTTGGAAGGATGGACGGGGGAAGGATAGACGGTGGAAGGATAGACAGGGGAAGGATGGACAGAGGGAGGATGGACAGAGGGAGGATGGACAGGGGGAGGTTGGGATGCTTGGGACAATACTTCCACTAGAGCATTGTGACAGGCTTGCATCACATGCATCTGTTGGTGAGTACTTAAACCTTCCATTTGCCGGACTACTGATTGAAAAAAAATATATCTCGGCTATGGTTTGACTCTGAATTCTTCCGTTCCATGTATCTTCTGAGTTCCATGATACTTTGATTGATCATGGTCAACCCAGAAGATAACTGTTGTCCATAAGTGTGGAAACCCTGCTGGACAGATGCGTTCAGACTCAAACAGTCAGACAAGGTCATCCTTTCCTGACCTCTCAAATGCTGCCGGCCAGAACCAAAAGTTGGTCGAGATGCTGCGGCAGTGTCTGAGGAGTGGGGAACAGGGTACAAGATGTCACCAGCAGCTTCATGTGATGAAGTCTGCCCTGCTGCTCCAGTGCTGGTGGAAGGGATAGAGGGACGAGACAAGAGGGAAGGTAGAGAGGGGTCGGATAACTCGATGTGGTCACCGGGGGCGGTCTCACAAGCGATCACTCCAGAGGGAGGCAACTCAGATGCAGGCTCCCGAGTGCTGCAGACGGTGCTAAAAAAAAGAAAAAAAATATATTAAAGATATTGATATTTAATTTAACTGTGCTAAAAAAAAATGGTTAAACATGTAAACATTTGTACTACAGAAATGGTTTGTGGAATATTTACCTTCTGGACACCATCGTCGACCGGAGGAACCCCAGGGCTCTGTAGTTTTTATACTGGGTTCCCCGGCGTCCTCCCGATCCACTCGGGGTCTGCATCTCCTTGTTGAAGTCCCTCTTGAAGCGATCCCTGAGCGACCGCCACCGTGTGATAACCCTGTCACCTGTGAGGAAAAAAAACAAAGTGGTTAGTATTCAACACATCACATGCTGGAATATAAGTTACTGAAATTGTAATACTTACGCACTAAATCCCTGGCCCTCTCATCGAGCTCCTCCCAGTTCTCTACAACCGCGGAACACACCTCATCCCAGAGCCGTCGGGTGGTCGGTTGGTCGGCATGCAAATGGTTTCCCATGTTCCACAGCGGCTCCCGTGTTTCAACTTCATGGATGAGGTCGTCAGTGTCTATTTTGAGACCCTCCTCAATTGGTCTCCGGGGAGCATGCTGTGAAACCTGTGAGGAAAAAAAATAACAAAAGAAAAAATTACATTCAATTCAAACACATGATGTTCATTACTCAATTATCCAAAAAGGGTTACTTACCGTTTGCCGACCACCAGAGGCATCATCTCGATGACGCTGGGATGTCCTGGGAGTTGCTCTTGTGCGGGCACCAGATTGTGAAGACTGAAAAAAAAAAAAATTTGGGTTTGGATGGATGCGTAGTTATTGTGTGTGCGCTGTGATGAATGTTTGTGTTGGGTGTAGCATTATGTATGTATGTCTGTATGTGCTAAACTTGCGTCTCTCCACCCTGCATGTCTCCTCCTGGAAGCTCCTCTGAATCAGCTTCCTGTGTAAACATAATACATGGATATAGGGTTAAAAAAAAAATTATTTACCTCAGTTCGCTGATGATGTGAGGGGGAGCTTTCAGAAGAAGACATTCCTGCGGTCTGGCTTGCGGGTCTGCTGCGGTGTGGCTGCTGCTGCTGCTGCTCTGCAGTAGTTCCTGAAGTGATCTGCAAGTATAAAGACACTTGTTAAGCTACTATACAAAGGATAACAAAAGCTTTCAGGCCTTTATACTTACTGAGAAAATTACACTCTTTTGTGTGGGTTGCTGCGGCCTGGTGGGTTTGCTGCAGCCTAGTGGGTCTCCTGCGGACTGGCAGGTGTGCGGTCCTTCCTGAAGTGATCTGCAAGTATAAAGACACTTGTTAAGCTACTATACAAAGGATATCAAAAGCTTTCAGGCCTTTATACTTACTGAGCAAATTTCACTCTTTTTTGTTGGTCTGCTGCAGCTTGGTGGGTTTGCTGCAGCGTGGTGCGTCTGCTGCGTACTGGTGTGTGTGCGGTTCTTCCTGAAATGATATGAAAGTGTAAACAAAATTTTAATAACATAAAAAAAATCTTCATTGGTATTTAATGTGTGTAATTCCCTGAAACTGAGTATACGCACAGTTTTAATTGTTTGCATGTGTGCAAATTCCCTTACAATCTCTCACTGAGAGTGTAACCAAACTGTGATTGCAGGTGTGTAATTCCTGTGTATAGCCACACTGTGTGTTTGCATGTGTTTGAATTCCCTGAAAAACTCTCACTGAGCGTGTAACCACACTGTGATTGCAGGTGTGTAATTCCTGTGTATACCCACACTTTGTGTTTGCATGTGTGAATTCCATGAAAATCTCTCACCGAGAGTAAACCCAAGTGTTTGAATGTGTAAATTCCAATCTCTCACTTGAGCTTATAACCACACTTGTATACCAAAACCCAAAAATTAATGTACCTTTTTGGAACATAACCATACTTAATTTTACCTGGTTTTAAATGATACTACAGAGAGTTTTTCAAAACAGTTTTTATTAATTTTTTTTTAGTTTATATTTTTTGTTACACAAATAGGAGCTACTCTGCTCTTTATTTTAAATACCACAATAAATGAAAAATAAAAAAACACTGATATACAAGAGAAACACCACATACAATACACAACACAATCACAGCACAATTGCAAATATTAAAATAAAATGCAGTACACATGCAACAGAAAAAAAAATTAAAGTATGAAAAAAAGCATAATAAAAATACACACACACACACAGACATGTAACACTGGGAGGCCACGAACATACATGCAGGAAGGCAGACCACACAAGCCACACAAACACAGACAGGCCACATACACACACAGACAAGCCACAGACATGCTCCAGGGGTCTTGCAGGTGGAAGACTTGCAGCTGGGCAGGCAGGTTTTATAGCTCTAGCGCGGTCTCCTTCTATCAGTCTGGCTGGTGCTGGATGTCTGGCTCTGTGTCTTCAGTGTGGCTGGTGCCGGATGTCTGGGCCCAATTACACCACATACAATACCAGTTACACCACACACAATGCACACAGACCACAATCCCAGCATACTTGCAAATATTAAAATAAAATTACAGTAGTATGAAAATAAAATGCAGTACACATGCAACAGAAAAAAAAATTAAAGTATGAAAAAAAGCATAATAAAAATACACACACACACAGACATGCAACACTGGGAGGCCACGAACATACATGCAGGAAGGCAGACCACACACACAAGCCACACAAACACAGACAGGCCACACACAAATAGTTTTAATACTCACACAATTGCAGGCTTTGGTGGCTTGGTAGCAGGCCTCTCCGTCCTGGCTTGTTGCTGGGCAGCTGGGCAGGTGCTGGCAGGATTTTTGCAGCTGGGGTATGGCAGGCTGGCAGGTTCTCTCTCTTTCTTCAGCTGGGGGTCTTTCTGCTGGGCAGGTGCTGCGGTGCTGTCTGGCTGGCTCCGTCTTGTCAGTCTGGCTGGTGCCGGATGTCTGGGTCCAATGATTAATTACCCCACCTTATATAGTTTTGGGACTGTCTGGAAAAGTATCTTTTTTTCTGAGCATGCTCAGTGCGATTTAGCAGATTCCGCCAGCGGATTCCGCAAAATAGTGCCCATCCGCCATTGTCCGCCATTTTGACGGCGCAAAAAAACGTTGCAAGCTCCATCCACCTCAGACAGAATCCGCCAGGAATATGGCGGATCAGCCGAATAGCGGACATAACGGTCGACCATCCGCCAAAATCCGCCACTAATGTATCTCAATGGGAAAAAATGGCGGATCCACAGCAAAAAAAGCGGATCCGCCATTTTCACTTTTTTGCAGATTTTGACTGATTTGAAAAAACTGAAGTGTGAAACAGGCCTTATTGAGAGTAACTGCTATCATTGCATTTGTTACTTATGCACTGTATACCATCCTTTCCTTTGTTTTATAAACTGGTCAGTAAATATTCATACTATGTTAGCTAATCTTTGTGCGTGTCTGCTGATTGTTGCTGTACCCCTCATCCTGTGGCCGTCCCTCATCCACATTTCACATAGAGATCATTACCATCTTCTAAAGGGCACTATGGGACATTTTTACTTTGCAAGAGGCACAAAGATGGGCATTTTATTGTGAGGTGGGCACAAAGACACTATTACTGGGACATAATTGTGTAGATAGCAAAAAGGTGGGCATTTCTACCTTGTGAAAGTAAATTACTGTGTTGGGCACTAAAAGAGGAGCACCGTTGGTGTTTGCGGGCCCTGAGAAGATCATTATTAATGATCAGAGGCACTATTACTCTGTAAGGTAAATAAAGATGGCACTCCTAATATATAGTTTAATAAGTTTAACTGTTACATTCTGAGAACATCGACAGTTTAGCTTTTTTTGGGTGCTATCTAACTGACATCAATGTTTTGTGTGGCAGTATTTTTAGGAGGTTACTGTAAGGACATTAGAAGATCATAATCATTAGCTGAACACAGGCCTTCTTTGAATCTACACGGCCATTCATAAGTTAGCAGGGTTTTTTGTGGAATGGAAAGGGTTTAGAGTTCCTCGTGGTCTATTGGCTGTGCTGCTTATTGGAACCCCACCCTTCCATTATATAAATCTGTGTCTGGCTTCCCTCCATGTGAAAATAGAATCTTCATTGTGTTCCTGGCTTCATTCGAGAAAGTGTTCTGAAGAATCGCTCTTGTCGTCTTGAGATTGTTGCATGCTGTTTGTTGTGAATACCTTTACTTTCCCCTTTTGCTGTTCTTTCGTGTTGCTTTTCTACCTCTTTACTGTGCACACATTTTCCTTTTGTATTTTATCGTGACTGTCTGTCATTTCATTGTGACTTGGTTGCCCCATGTCTGTCCTGCCGGTGTTACTCTTTTTCTCCTGCTCCTTTCCTTCCTGGGGGAGGGTGGGAGCAGCTTAGGATTTCATAGGAACACAGAGTGTTACGAGACCCGGGCATCTCCACATTCAGGGGTAACCCTGGGGTTTGGGATAGACTAGGCCCCTCCTAGATTAAGGGAGAGTATAGGGTCCCTCTTCCCCATCTTTCCTAAGGTCACAGCATGACATTATTGCTCACCCATATTTTTTTAGATCCTAACATGGATCCGGTTGCTGTTCTGTGATGACAAATATACGAGTAGATAGAAATGCACTAATATATAGAGCTGTAGCTCTATTTACCAGTAAAATGTGCTGGTAATAAATTATTGCTGTTTTAAATTACAAGTGATCACAAGATTGCAGGTTCAAATCCCCTAAGGGGACTGAAAAAAATAAATGAAAAGTAAAAAAGGAGAAAAAAAATAAGAATATAAAGAAAAATAAATAAAACAAAATCAAACCACCACCCCCTTTTCCCAAGTAAAAAAATTAACAACTGTTAAAATAAAAAAATTTGGTATCACTGCATTAATAAAAAAAAGTACAGTCTATCAAAATATTAAATTAATTATCCCAATTGGTAAAAACTGGAAAAAAGGATAAAATTGGAAAGTGGTTATTTGGTCAACCCAACACCACAAAAAATGTAATAAGAAGTGATTAAAACACCAAATTTGCCTTATAATGGTATCAATAGAAACACCAGCTTGCTACGTAAAAAACAAGACCTTCATTGATGGAAAAACAAAAACTTTATGTCTTGAAAAATGGTGTCACAAACTACATTTTTCTTTTTTTTTTTTTAGAAAGATTTTAATTTTTTTAAGTACCGTAACTAAAATAAATTAAAAAACCCATATCTTTGGAATTGCTGTAATCGTACTGTTTTGTAAAATTATCTTCAGGTCATTTTCACTGCGCAATTAATGCCATAAAAATATAATCTAAAAATCGGAATTGCTTTTATTCCCACTATTTCACCTCAAGTCACTTAGAATTTTTTTTTGCCATTTTACCTTATTGTATATGCTATGGTCATTCAAAACTACAACTCATCCTTCATCCCACAAGAAAAAAACAAGCCATTGTATTGCTATGTTGATGGAGAAATTAAAAAGTTATCATTATTTGAAAAAGGGGGAAGAAAAAATTGAAAACTCAAATACGAAACTTGACTACGTCTTTACAAAGTTAATTATAAGAATCTCTAAAGTTTAACCTGACAATTATCACATTTTTAAGGCAAGGTCTCCTAATTTGTACAGCCTCGCTATAAGGCTAGGGTCACATGAGCATATAATATATATATAAGTCCTATTCTCATCCAGGAGAGTGGGACGATTTTTTTCTCACTTGTCGTCTGTGTGCGGTCTGCTTTTTTACACAGCAGTTATTAATCTTTTACATGACCAATTACAGTTTTCCATTTTACAGAATTGCAATGTATCCATAAAATGGTCAGTGTGGCAGCCAGTTTGCTTTCTCTCACCCATCCGCTTTCGGAGTCAAATTGTAGCATGCTGCGATTTTTTTGCTCATGCCAAATACAGATGGGAAAAAATACGCAGATCTGTACTGACCCTTTGAATAACATTGTTCTAAGTACAACATATTTTTTATCGGCTTGCACTCATCCGATTTATATGGTCATGTGAACACGAGCCCTAATTGTAGAAAGAGACATGGAGCCAACATCCAAAAAATCATACATTTATCTATTACGGTTTCATAAAAAATTTCAAAACTGAACATGAGGTTCTTATTTTAAGATTCTGATCAGACTGTATGAAGCCCACTGCCATGAACGTCTCCTTGGGTCCGTGACCTAAAAGGTGCCGCATCATGCGCTGACCACTGCTGAAGTGATAGCACAGAAGTAGGTAGAGCAACCTGGTGCCCTGCAGAACTCATGCTGCAAGAAAAAGCCCCAATGACTCCTGATCACGCAACCCCACAGGCAACAATGGCGACCAGAAACCACCAATACCAAGTGGACGAATCTTAAAAACCCTCACCTTCCACATGTTCTCAGACTGTGATCTCAGAGCAAAAAATGGGCAAAACACCTCTTACAGACTTCTACTAATCAAAATCACCTGGGCCAATTGAGAGGAGTGCAGGTTTAAGGAAAACTCTGCCTGAGAACAAGTAGAAGGTGAGAATTTTTTTAAGCTTCTTTCACTTGGTGTTGGAGCCGCATGGTGGCCATGGCTGCTGTGAAGTTATGCCTGTGGGTCCATGTGGCCTGGAGCCATGGGTGCTGAGCCTTGCAGTATGAGTGCTGTGGGGCCCCAGGTCAATTGCCCTACTGGTGGGCTGTCATCTAAAGGTGGTCGGTGCATGGCGTTGCACCTTTAAGGTCAGTGGACTCACCTAGAGGTTCACCGTGACGTGGCAGTGGGCTTCATACAGTCTGATCAGAGTATTAAATTAAGAACCTCATGTTTGGTTTTGTAAATTTTTGCTTCTCCGCAATAAATCAGTGTGTGATTTTTGGATGTGCGCTCCATGTCTTTATCTACAGTTATAGCATTTTGTACAGCCGTGTCTTACCTTTTTGTCAATGATATAAAAGTATTCAGTATGTGGCCTTCATCTACTCAGATAATGCTGCGTTTGACAATCCACATACATGAAATCCATTTGCAATCAATAGGAGGCAATGCTCAGGTTTAGATCTATCAGTGCAGAAATAATGGAACCAAGTGAAGGAAGGAGCTGTGACTAAACCTGACGTCACTGTCATTTTCAATCAGCGGAAGAAGCAAAATGTACTATTCTTCCTTTCACCGTCCCGGGCTCCGTACAGTATTGACTGCACCTGACATCTCTGTCTGCTCGCATTAACATGTACAGAACGCATCGTGGATTTACATAGAGGAGCTCGGCACTCTTGATGGAAAGTGACAGTGACGTCAAATACAGTCAGCATTCTGGAAGCCCGTTGCACAATTTACATACTGGCATTTCATGACCTTTAATTCGTCTTACAAAAGGTCTGGTGTTAGCACACTTTGCTTTGTGGAAAGGAACTTAAGTGCCTTGTTATAGATGCTCTACTGATATCTGTCACTATAGCTGGACCCTAGGACTCATTGCGCACTGCCTTAGAAATTAATACATTCTTTATGCTCAGCATTTTTTAGAGACCTGATTGCCGATCCAACTCGTCTTACAGTGTGCTGCTTACATAGCATGCCCTCCAAGGCTCAATTCTGTGATGAAATCCTATCATAAGACATTGGGGACTTCTTCACTAGTATAGCATGCACAGTGTCGGACTAGCTTGAAAAGGGCCCACCAGTCACCACCTCCAGGGCCCCACTTTTCAGCTGCATGCAAATGTGTCATTATCCTCCATCACAAATCTATATAACAATGAACTGGTAATGATTAGTGATGAGTGAGTATACTCGTTGCTCGGGTTTTCCATCGGTACATGAATAAGATGCCGCCTTTGTCTGTACATAGTGATTCATGTATATTATGTTGAGTACTGCTCATATAAGAGAGTAGTGGCCCACTCTTGCAGTGCGGCCCACTGGAGGATTCTCCTGCTCTCTGGTGGGCCAGTCCTAGCCTGAGCATGGAGACAGAAAGCAATGGTTGTGCTATTCACCTCACCTCTTTCCAGCCCCTTTATTTTCTTGCAATGCTTTGCCATGTGCCACCACTACTATGATGATATGGACTCAGTTGCTACAGGTTATGTGATCCATGTGATTTTCTGAACCAATCAGTGCTGGGGGCGGGGTTACACAGATTAGCTGGACTGGCTTGCATGTGAGAGCTAGTCAATCAGTGTTTACCTGCAGCTGTTAGTATTGAAGCTATAGCACACCTAATAAGTGACACATCCCTGGAATCAAGCTCTCTTTCCCTATATTATGCTCAGCATTCTGAGCACTGCTTGATCTGCAGCAGAAAAATACTGTGAATTCATCAGCATGTAGACCAACGAGTGACACATCACTGGATTCAGGGTCTCTGCCCCTGCATTACACTGCTCTCAGATGTAATAGAAACATCCTATTGACATATTCTCTTTAATCTCATTAATTATCACATGCCATGTATTGCCCATATGTATGCCACGTAGTTGGATGCAGATATTTCCTACTTTAATTTTCCTTTTACCTTGAAATATCCCTAGAAAAGTGCTATAAAATATCCAACTTGGAAAAATAAAAGTGTTTTTACTTTGCCAGGGGGTGGTTATGCTATAGGTGTCTGCATAAATCCAGCATATACTGTTTTCGTGAGATTTTCCAGGTACATGTGGGACGCCCTCACTCCCAGTGCTGTGGGGTACTCGGTACCTGGCCCGATGGACCTCAATGGGAGATGTCACAGTAGCTGGGGCCCGGCCCGTGGCCCTGGTCGCCCATTGTATATGTTCAGTGTGAATGATTAAGCCGTGACTCCACCTGTGGTGTTCAGCAAAGAAGATGTTAAGCCGATGCTGCGGACAGAACAGAGGCGTAGCTAGGGTTTCGGTTCAGGGGGGGCGAAACTTCTCAGTGGGCCCCTAACTAGGTAACTGTGATTACAACTCGGTGACGCACCCTAATAGTGGATGTAGGAGATGACTGCGCTGTTACTGAAAATAATCCCTATATAAGGACCAACATGGATATTACCGCAATATGATCAGTGGTAAATACCAGTCCTACAAAACATATTTGATTACTGCACAGGCATAGTTGGTGTCTTACCGCTGATGTTCTTTCTGATGGAATCGGTCACTTTTCACGTCTTTTCCATCTGGCCCAGACCGACATGACAACTCCTCCAGCCACAGCTCTGCTACAGAGAATACAACAACGACACGTTTCACTTCCCATATTCCAGCCCCATCACCATGTATCCCCAACCTGCACAAACCCATCATCCTGCTGATACCCCAATGCTGAGCCGCTGCTGCTGTATGTGTCCCTATTACTACACCTGATACCTCAATACTGAGCCTCCGCTGCTGCCGTATGTGTCCTTATTACTGCATCTGACACCCCAATGCTGAACCGCTGCTGCCGTATGTGTCCCTATTACTGCACCTGATACCCCAATACTGAGCCTCTGCTGCTGCCGTATGTGTCCCTATTACTGCACCTGATACCCCAATGCTGAGCTGCTTCTGCCATATGTGCCCCTATTACTACACCCGATACCCCAATACTGAGCCTCTGCTGCTGCCGTATGTGTCCCTATTACTGCACCTGATACCCCAATGCTGAGCCGCTGCTGCCGTATGTGTCCCTATTACTGCACTTGATACCCCAATACTGAGCCTCTGCTGCCGTATGTGTCCCTATTACTGCACCTGATACCCCAATACTGAGCCGCTGCTGCCATATATGTCCCTATTACTGAACTTGATACCCCAACACTGAGCCTCTGCTGCCGTATGTGTCCCTATTACTGCACTTGACACCCCAAAACTGAGCCTCTGCTGCCGTATGTGTCCCTATTACTGCACCTGATACCCCAATGCTGAGCCACTGCTGCCGTATGTGTTCCTATTACTGCACCTGATACCCCAATACTGAGCTGCTGCTGCCGTATGTGCCCCTATTACTGCACCTGATACTCCAATGCTGTGCCGCTGCTGCCGTAAGTGTCCCTATTACTGCACTTGATACCCCAATACTGAGCCGCTGCTGCCGTATGTGCCCCTATTATTGCACCTGATACTCCAATGCTGTGCCGCTGCTGCCGTAAGTGTCCCTATTACTGCACTTGATACCCCAATACTGAGCCGCTGCTGCCGTATGTGTCCCTATTACTGCACTTGATATCCCAATACTGAGCCTCTGCTGCCGTATGTGTCCCTATTACTGCAACTGATACCCCAATACTGAGCCGCTACTGCCGTATATGTCCCTATTACTGCACTTGATACCTGAATACTGAGCCTCTGCTGCCATATGTGTCCCTATTACTGCACCTGATACCCCAATGCTGAGCCGCTGCTGCTGTATGTGTCCCTATTACTACACCTGATACCCCAATGCTGAGCTGCTGCTGCCATATGTGTCCCTATTACTGCACCTGATACCCCAATACTGAGCCGCTGCTGCTGTATGTGTCCCTATTACTGCACTTGATACCCCAATGCTGAGCCGCTGCTGCCGTATGTGTCCCTATTACTGCACCTGATACCCCCTATACACACGGCTCTGCTCCACACCCCCTATACACACACAGCTCTGCTCCATACACCTTGTACTCACGGCTCTGTTCCATACACCTTGTACACATGCGGCTCTGTTCCGTACACCTTGTACACAAGCACCTCTGCTACGTACACGCTGTACACATGCGCCTCTGCTACGTACACGCTGTACACATGCGCCTCTGCTACGTACACGCTGTACAAACGCGGCTCCGCTCCAAACACCTTGTACACACCTGGCTCCGCTCCGTGCACTTGTACACATGCGGCTCTGCTCCGTACACCTTGTACACATGCAGCTCTGCTCCCTACACCCCGTACACACTCGGCTCTGCTCCTCACACGCTGTACACATGCGGCTCTGCTTCGTACACGCTGTACACATGCGGCTCCGCTCCGTTCACCTTGTACACACACGGCTCTGCTCCGCACACCCCATACACACACGGCTCCGCACCATACACCTCATACACATACGGCTCCAATCCGTACACATTGCACACATGGCTCCACTCCGTACACCCCGCACACACACGGCTCTGCTCCGTACACCCCGTACACACACGGCTCTGCTCTGTACACCCCGACCCGTACACACTTGGCTCCGCTCCATACACCAATGGCTCTGCTCACCCCATACACACGCGGTTCCGCTCCTCTGTACACCTCATACAGGCATATCTCTGCTCCGTACACCTTCTACACACACGGCTCCACTCTGTACACCTCATACACGCACAGCTCTGCTACATTCACCCTGTAAACCCCTCCTGAGCCCACACAGAAACTTACTTCACCTCATCCAGCACCATGACAACCAGCACACCAGAGCCATGCAGCCGCTGAAGCCCCTGATCATGTGACCCCTTGACTCCGCCCCTCCCGTGACCTCATCACAGGTTCTGTGCACACAGAATAGCCCAGGATGACATTGCTGGCTGTGAGTGGGGGTGCACTGCTGGCACCGGGGCCACCCACGCCTTCTTAGGGGCCTATAGCGGCTGGGCGGCAGAGTAGGGAGATCGATTCTCCCTGCTGTGCCGCAGAATGTAACTGTATGGGCTCGCTGTGCACGCCGATACAGTTACAGTAGCATAGCTCTAGTGGGCCCGCTCAGAGCTCGGGGCCCGGGGCGACCGCCCCCTCTGCCCCCTCGGTAGCTACGCTACTGTCTGGGACCGATGGTGTGGTGCCGCAATGATGTTATAGCCCTCCACAGGCAGGGCTGTAGTCCTAGGGCAGAGTAGGTGAAGTGACACTTAGATGGTGTAGTGTCAGGCGCAGGGGATGTAGCAGTGCTGGGCAGGTTGACGCAGGAATAAGTGGAGGAAGCCAGGGCTTGTAGTTCCAAAGCTTTACTCACAGTCTGTTGTGGCACAAGAGCCCGCATCCGTGCCATGTCCTTCGGGTCAGGAGCTCAGCCAACTTCCAGGCAAGATGAAGTACTCCCTTCCAACACTCCGCCAATATATGTGCCTTTTCTGAACGTCTCCCTTTTGCGCCTATAGTGAAGTATTCTCAGTACTGAGTTACACTGGACTTCCTCCTGTCAGATGTTCCTGTGAACTCTACTTGTACGGCAGACAGCTGTAGCCTGCTTCGGGGACTCCTTGCTACCTAGTCCCGGCTCACTATCGTTGCTGTTGTGCCCCCAAGTCTGGGGTGGGAACAAAGTGGTGACAACTTCTATTCCTCCGGTGTCTGCTGCAGGACCATTAGTATCCATACAACCTCGGGGACCGGACCCTGGCCTTGCGCTGTGAACTTGAGAAGGGTTTTGCTCCAACCCTAAGCCTTAGTCCTCCTCTCCTTACGTTCCATGCTAATCCTTCTTTCTGATGGAGAGAGTTAGGTTTTCCTTCTATGTCTCTTTCCTGTGCCAGCGGACCCAGATCACTGAGATCGGCTGCAGCACTTCCTTCATCCATCCCACTCAGGGGATCTTCTTTCACGGACTCTCCTCGTCAGAGTCTTGTGACTAACTGTCTGAATCCTATTCTCCTCCCGCTCTTTTGGTGCAAACTAAACTCCACCTGCCTCCCAGCATGCTTCGTGTTCCAAGCAGGGAGCCACCAAAGGGTGATTTGCTACACTACTATGTTGTGTGGGATGCAGGTGTTGGAGTGTGGTCAGGTGTCTCCACCTTGCCTGAATGGTGGGGTACCACACCTCAGGAGGAGGTGTAGTACCTCTGTGGCGACTGAACCCTCAGGGGTGCCACACATGTTCTGTAGATAGCGTGCACCAAGCCGTATTCTGATTCCCTGCATTCGTCGTCCCAATTTCGAGTACTGTTTTCCAAACACTTTTCAAGAACAGCGTTTTGTGAAATCCAGTATCAGAGAGCACAGGGAATGTTTAGCTCTTGATGATGATGGTTAAACGAGTTTACAATGCTCTTTTTCATTCTTTTGTTTTATTTATGAACTGAGCGAGAGAACACAATTTGTTTGAATAAAGATAAGAATTTCAACATTGCATTCTTATAGGGAAAGTGCTTAAAAGAAAATGTAGGAATATGCACATAATAAATTATGCATCATATTTCCTCGCTTAGCAATAAGATACAAACAAGCAGAATCTTTGAAAAGAACCATAAGGTATATTCATCAAACAGACGATATTATCTCACGTGAGATAGAATCACTTACCGCTGTGTGTTATTCTGGAGACTTGTTTCATCAAAGAGTTTAAAATAACTTGCCGCTGATGAACCAGACTGAAAAAAAGCACGAAATCCTGCGATATTGTCTTACCTGATTCCCAAATGTACCTTCCACGCAAACAATCATTGCAGCGTTTATATAAAGTAACAACCATTTCCATACATTATAAGCAAAGCTTCTATATACTTTTGCTTGATCTTGCTCTCTTGTGGCTATTTGGAGCCGAATTTGCTTAAAGGGAATCTGTCACCCTTTTTTTGAACGGAATTGACATCAGGGGCTTATCTACAGCATTCTGTAATGCTGTAGATAAGCCCCCGATGTAACCTGAAAGATAAGAAAAACACGTTAGATTATACTCACCGGGGGGGCGGTCCAGTCCGATGAGTGTCGCGGTCCAGCCCGGCGCCTCCCATCTTCATACAATGCCGTCCTCTTCTTCCCTTCCTGTAGTAGCTGTTGAGGGCAGAGCAGAATACTGCAGTGCGCAGGCGCCAGACCTCTCCAGACGCCTGCGCACTGCAGGACTCTGCTCTGCCCTCAACAGGCAGAGCAGTGTGCCTGCGCCAGAGCCACGACAGGAAGGGAAGAAGAGGACGGCATCGTATGAAGATGGGAGGTGCCTGACCGGACTGCGACATCCGGTGAGTATAATCTAACTTGTTTTTCTTATGTTTCAGGTTACATCGGGGGCTTATCTACAGCATTACAGAATGCTGTAGATAAGCCCCTGATGTCAATGCCGGAAGCTCATAGAGCAAAAAAAGGGTGACAGATTCCCTTTAACCCCTCAATGACCCAGCTATTTTTGTTGAACCACGTTAACACCTATGCACAAGATAGGTCGTAACTTGTTGATTGCTGGGGGTCCCAGAGCTAAAACCCCATTGATCACAAGATAGGCAAATACAGTACTTGGCAATATCTAGAAAATAAGAAGGTCAATTGTACCTTTCAAATTGGGCAATTCGGTATTAGCTAATTAACCTGCATTTGTTGTTTTACCCACTTCGCGACCATACCTCTGCGATCAAAGCTTCCTCACATCTCGACATCACCACTTAAAGGGGTTGCCCGGCCGTAGGGTACAAGTCTGCAGTCACTCTATGTGAGGATTCTGCCGGAAGTGGGAGATTTGCATACTTACGGACACATGAACACTAGACTTATCTGGCCACACCTTGTATTGAGTGAGACCGGGCACGTCTAGTCGGCACGTGACCGCATGTATACAAATCACATACTTGCGGTCACGCATCTTCCTCTCATGGCATCGGTGTGTGAAGTGAGGATTCACAAGTCTCTAGTTACATAGAGTGACTGCAGACCTGTAGCTTAGGGCAGAACAAGCCCTTTAAGATAGCTGTTTTTCTTCCTTTGCACTACGCTCAGACTGGAGGTTGACTTGGACAAATTCCTCAGTCAGCCTACAGTGGCTTGATGCCCTCCATTTTTTTCATTTCACAGAGTGGAGTTGTGACCACTAGAGTTGAGCGACTTTTGGTTTTTTAGGGTCGCGTTTCGTTTCGTGAAACCCGACTTTTCCAAAAGTCGGGTCGAGCAAGATCGTCCGATTATAGGGAAAAGTCGGGGTCGTCCCGAAACACGAAACCCAATGTAAGTCAATGGGGAATAAAAGTCGGCAGTGAGAGGAGGACAGGAAACACACCTACAGTGCCCATTTGAATGCCAAAAGCATCAATTCTTCTTACTTAAGCTTGTCAACCTTAATTAACTTCATAATACAAGTTACGCACTGAAAAATGGGGGTTATTTGGCTACAGTTGTGGGGGGGAGGGCTGGCTCCAGGTTTTCATGTGCCCTGGGCGAAAGAGCGCCCCTTTAACACATACCACAACTCATCATGCTCCGATACGGCAGAGAAATAGCGGTATAGTACAATGAAAAATACTTCACTTTTTACATCTCATGACGAGGCCCATCTATTTCTCCATACAGAATCATTGGTCCCATATAATGTTTGAAACAGTATATGATGAGCTCCACATAATGCTACAGTATATGTTGGTCCCCATGGATGAAGCTCCACTGTCTTATGGGCCCAAATAATACTCCAAACATAATGGGCCCCATTTCTAATGCTCTAGTGTATAATAGGCCCTGTAAATGCTGCTCCAGTGTCTGATGTCCACCTTTGGAATTTTCCAGTGTATGGTGGGCCCCATCCATCATTCTCCAGAGTATAGTGCTCCCCAAAAATTGCTGTCCCAACATTGAAAACAATCAAATAAGTCTCCTCGCTAGGGAATCCCTGTACTTGTCTGGACTCCTCGTCGTCCCCATCTTCCATCTCACTGCACAGTATTTCAACTTTGCAAGTGCTGTGATCCTGAGCAAGCAGGGGGGGGCCCACTCGTTGGCGATGGCACTGGCACAGGGCCCCTGATAGTACGGTGGTGTGTCTGATGGCGGGTGGGCCGAACCTGCACTTTCATCTGCAGCTTCCTCTTTGTCACCGTGTAAGATGGAACTGTATATGGGAAGGGTAACCTGAGTTTCATCAGGGTCAGATTCAGGCCGTGTAGCGTGCGAGGGGAATGTAGTGGTCTGGGTCAATGTACCAGCAGATTCATCGAGCAGTGGCTGGGCATCAGTGCACTTGTGTCACCCCCAGGAGTACGGTCGCCACAGTGGCATTACCTTCCTCCTAGGGAGTGTGATGTCATGCTTGGGAGCAACGAACGATCTCTCTAGCAGGTTAACTGATTGGGCGGCGTTATTCCCACGAGTCATGACCCTCCAAACAGCGTTCATGAAGGCAAAGTGTTTGTTTTACGTGGGCAGTATGGTTGCAAAGCTGAACCTTAAAGGAATGTCCAGAAGGGCACCACTAGGAGTGGAGCCTACGGTTAAATTCGACTCCACCTGGGAAACCTCAACCATGCCAGCTACAGAACAGATGCACACATTGCAAGCTTAATTCCGTTAACGAACGAGACTCCGTCATGCCCCGCGGTCCGAGTCCGGCTTACTAGAGGGACACGTGAGGCTCTGGCACATGAGATAGGCCAATAACTGGTGTATCATGCCCTTACATGTCCGTGGCTGCATGTGCGCTACACTGAAAAGGCCAGCGTTTGTCGCTTACAGGTGCAGATAACCTGCTGAACAACGTTAGTGATGGGGATCACTGATTACAATTATTACCCGCGAACAATGATTTCCCAGTAAGTGCAGGTCAACCGCAGTTCCGGAATTAGGCCTAACCGTCATTCCTGAAAAAATTAAAAACTTACGTGTGCAAACCACAGGTGCTGTAGCTTGCTTAACAGCTCGCCAGCCGTTCTCACGCCCAGTATGGATTACACGTGATTGCACAAAGGTGAGAAAGGGTACCGTATCCCCAGATAACATGTATGGATAGCGCACACATTCAAAATATATGTCTATACATCAGGAGGCAGGCTCAGACGGTGTTAGGCCCAGTATGGTTTGCACGTGATTGCACAAAGGTTAGAAAGGGTACCGTATCCCCAGATAACATGTATGGATAGCGTACACATTCAAAATATATGTCTATACATCAGGAGGCAGGCTCAGACGGTGTTAGGCCCAGTATGGATTGCACGTGATTGCACAAAGGTTAGAAAGGGTACCGTATCCCCAGATAACATACATGGATAGCGTACACATTCAAAATATATGTCTATACATCAGGAGGCAGGCTCAAACGGTGTCAGGCACAGTATGGATTTGACGGCCCAGACTACACAGTGGAGGAGCAGGGAGAGGTAAAGATTGCAAATGCTGGGGCCTTGCCCAAGCAAGGGGGGCCCACTCGTGGGCGTTGGTACTGGCACTGGGCCCCTCATAGTACAGCGGTGTGTCTGACGGTGGGTGTGCACCACCACCGTCAGAGACACTTGATTGCACTATGAGGGACCCTGTGCCAGTGCCCGCGCCCAAGAGTCGGCCTACCCACCTGTCCAGGGCAACGGCACTCGCACGGTGTCGTGCGCTAGGTGGTGACCCCGGCCATGGGGGGGAGGCAGCACAGTTAGGGAGTTTTAGAAAGTGGCATATGTTGATGTTGGACATTCAGCTGATGCAAAAGGTGAAATAGGTCAAGTCCCAGGAAGAGGTGGACCAAAGCAAGCCATTTTTCTGTCACCCTATGTGTCATCAGGGGAAAGTGGGACAAAATTCTTGGAAACCCATGCGTGGTTCATTTTAATGAAGGTTATATCATCCACATTTTGGGTTGACAGACGGGTCCTTTTTTCTGTCAGGATTGATCCAGCTGCACTGAAGACTCTTTCTGATAGCACACTTGCAGCTGGGCAAGCGAGCTCCTGTAAGGCATATTGTGCCAATTCAGGCCAGGTGTCCAGTTTAGCGGCCCAATAGTCAAAGGGGAATGACCTGTGTGGGAGAACATCGATATGGGAGGAAACGTAGTTTGTAACCATAGTTGACAACTGCTGTCTCCTGTCACTTTCCATCGATGCAGTATTACCAGTTGTGTGAGCGGTACTTGAAAAATCAGTCCACAACATTGTCATGAAACCCCTGTCTCCAACGCCACTTCTGCTGTTTGCACCACGAACACCTCTGCCAAGCTGTCCCCGGCCCGTACGGCTCGTGTGAGAACCATCACCGCTGCTGTGTGCTGGGAATGCCTCAAGCAACCGATTTACCAGAGTTGCTTGTTTATTAGCCAATATTAGGTCAAGGTTGTCCTGTGGCATGATGTTTTGTAATTTGCCTTTATAGCGTGGATCCAGGATGCTGGCCAACCAGTAGTCATCATCGTTCATCATTTTGGCAATGCGGGGGTCCCTTTTTAGGATCTGCAAGGCATAATCTGACATGCGGGCCAATGTTCCCGGTGTCAATGATGCACTGCGAGTGCTGGTTGGAGGAGCACTTTCTGGCAAATCCACATCCCTCCAGTCACGCACAAACCCTGTACCAGACCTTGCCATGCCAACATTTTCACTTGCCCCACGAGATGCATCCTCCTCCCCTAAGTAATCATCCCCATCATCCTCCTCCTCCTCCTCCTCTTCTTCCTCCACCTCATCCAGGAGAGGTCCCTGAGCAGACAATGGCTGAATGTCATCAAGGATTCCCTCCTCCTCTTCCTCCTCATCAACATTGGCTGCAGAAGCCTGCTCCTTAAGGTGCGTCAAAGTTTGCATGAGCAGACGCATAAGTGGGATGCTCATGCTTAGGATGGCGTCGTCTGCGCTTACCAGCCGTGTGCATTCCTCAAAACACTGAAGGACTTTACAGAGGTCTTTCAGCTTCGACCACTGCACACCTGTCAACTAAATATCGGCTCTCAAAGTGCCTGGCCGTGTATCCTCCCACAAATGCATTATGGCCTGCCTCTGCTCGCACAGCCGCTCCACCATGTGCAGGGTGGAGTTCCACCTTGTTGCAATGTCGATATTGAGGCGGTGGTTGGGAAGGTGGAGCAATCGCTGCAGCTTCTGCATACGAACGGAGTGTACAGGCGACCGGCGGATGTGCGCGCACAGTCTTCGCACCTTCTGGAGCAGGGCTGTTAACTCCGGATAATTTTTGAGGAAGCACTGCACCACCAGGTTCAAGGTGTGAGCCAAGCAAGGTATGTGGCTGAGTTTTGAAAGGGCTATGGCTGCCACAAAATTACGGCCGTTATCACTAACTACCTTGCCTGCCTCAAGATGTACACTGCCCAGCCATGACTCAGTTTGTCGCTTCAAGTACTCAGCCAGCACCTCGGCGGTGTGTCTGTCGCCCAAACACATCATCTGCAACACAGCCTGCTGACGCTTTCCACTAGCTGCTCGATAGGGGGACACCTCGTGTGCAACAGTGGCAGCTGCAGATGGAGTGCTCGTACGACTGCGCTCTGTGGACGAGCTTTCGCTTCTGGAGGAGGAGGAGGAGGAGGGTCGAACGCCTACGGCCAACTGTTTCCTATACCATGGGCTAGGCAGCACTGTCCCACCACCGCTGTCCCCTGTGGACCCTGCATCCACCACATTAACCCAGTGCGCAGTGATGGACACGTAACGGCCCTGGCCATGCCGACTGGACCATGCATCAGTTGTGAGGTGCACCTTTCCGCTCACTGACTGCTTGAGTGCATGGACAATGCGGTCTTTCACATGATGGTGGAGGGCTGGGATGGCTTTGCGAGAGAAGAAGTGGCGACTGGGTAGGTCATAGCGTGGTACTGCATAGGCCATGAGTTCGCGGAAAGCTGCGCTTTCCACCAACCGAAAGGGCATCATCTCAAACGAGATTAGTTTGGCAATGTGGGCGTTCAAACCCAGTGTACGCGGATGAGAGACTGAGTACTTTCTTGACCTACTCATAGTGTCTGGGAGGGTGAGCTGGACTTGAGAGCTGCATATGGTGGAAGTAGCGGTGGACAGGGCGGACTGAGAGAGGGTTGATGATGGTGATGGAGTTGTTGTTCTTTCTGATGGCCTAGAATCAGTCTTTCGTTGATATAACAGTGGGATTCCCTGACTGCTGTGGCCTTGCAACGACACCTCAACATTTGCTGCTGTGCTAACCGGTGGGCTTACAGTGGGGGAAACAATGTAGCGTTGCTGACTACCTTCGTTGTGATCAGTTGCACATGTGGCACTTGAGGTTTGGTGTTGTGTCCACGCTTGCAAGTGCATGGTGTTTAAATGTCTAAGCATGCAACTGGTATTCAAATTTTTCAGATTTTTCCCTCGGCTAAAGGTCTTTGCACACTTCTTACAGATAACCTTGGCCTGATCATGAGGATTTTGTTCAAAAAAGTGCCACACTGCACTCTTCCTACTTTGGCAGACATTTTGCGGCCTAGCACACTGTGATCTTTTGACCCTCTGGACAAGCTGTCCAGCAACTCTTTTGATTTTTGGAACCTGTCTTTGGAGTGCTCCGGGCCTGCCAGATAACAGCTGTTGCGATGTCGATGTCTGCTGTGGATGCTCCTCATCTGAGCTATTGGAAGCAGCACCCTCTTCCCCCAATGGATGCCAATCTGGGTCAACAACTGGGTCATCCATCACCTCCTCTTCAATGTCATGTGCACCTTCCTCTGTGTCACCGTGTATGGTGGTATAGTGTGCGGGAAGGGGCACCTGAGTCTCATCAGGGTCAGAATCTGGCTCTGTACACTGCGAGGACAATGTAGTGCTCTGAGTGAATGTACCAGCAGAATCATCCATCAGCGGCTGTGCATCAGTGCACTCCATGTCAGATTCATCTTGGCCTGGGTAATTCACCATTTCACTTGATAATCCAGGCATGGTATGTGAAGGACACAAGGAAAGGTGTGGTTCATGAACATGAGCCTCCAATGACGACTTTTTACAACTGAAGAAGAGGAGGCGATAGAGCTGGAGGCTGAGTCAGCAATGTAAGGGTGGTTTCACATTAGCGCTTTTTAAGTGCACGCACGGCCGGGGGTAGCTCCGCCCCCGAGCCGGCTCTCTGCCCGGCGTGCCCGCCCCTTGCTTGTAGCGCCGCCTCCTAGCGCACAGCGGCGCCTGCGATCGGCGCACCCTATCTTTAGCATAGGGTGCGCAGATGGTGCGCAGATCGTGCGCAGGCCGTGCGCTAGTTGCGCTTTGACCTGCGCTGCGCACCTTTGACGGTGCGCCGTGCGCGCCAAAATCCGAAAAGTTTGATTTTGGCGCGCGCGGCGCACCGTCAAAAGTGCGCAGCGCAGGTCAAAGCGCAACTAGCGCACGGCCTGCGCATGATCTGCGCACCCTATGCTAAAGATAGGGTGCGCCGATCGCAGGCGCTGCTGTGCGCTAGGAGGCGGCGCTACAAGCAAGGGGCGGGCACGCCGGGCAGAGAGCCGGCTCGGGGGCGGAGCTACCCCCGGCCGTGCGTGCGCTTAAAAAGCGCTAATGTGAAACCACCCTAAGACAAAACTTTTTCCTGATGCTCTGGCTTTAAAAGCGGTTTGCCAACTCCTAGAAAACTAAGCCTTCGAAGCCTTATGGAGCCAGACGATGACGCAGGCTCAACACCTCCTGCATTCGGTCCTATTTTGCTCTTGCCACTACCATCAGATCCACCACCAACACCATCATTACCAGCTGCCAACCCCCGCCCAATTCCACGGCCTCTTCCACCAGCCTTCCTCATTTTTGGTAGAAATGTAGACAAAATCCAACAAACTATATAGTAATGTAAAACAAGGTACAAGGTGTCTATAGGACAGGGGAGATTTTGAATTTCTGCAGACACTTGTGGACACTGGACACTTTTGGATTGTGTGAGGCCCACTGAATATCTGAGCGCTATGTCACAGGCTCGATGGCACAGCTGTGACCAAAGTGACTAGAGGATAAGTGAGATTTTGAATTTCTGCACACACTAGTGGACACTGGACACTTTTGGATTGTGTGAGGCCCACTGAATATCTGAGCGCTATGTCACAGGCTCGATGGCACAGCTGTGACCAAAGTGACTAGAGGATAAGGGAGATTTTGAATTTCTGCAGACACTTGTGGACACTGGACACTTTTGGATTGTGTGAGGCCCACTGAATATCTGAGCGCTATGTCACAGGCTCGATGGCACAGCTGTGACCAAAGTGACTAGAGAATAAGTGAGATTTTGAATTTCTGCAGACACTTGTGGACACTGGACACTTTTGGATTGTGTGAGGCCCACTGAATATCTGAGCGCTATGTCACAGGCTCGATGGCACAGCTGTGACAAAAGTGACTAGAGGATAAGGGAGATTTTGAATTTCTGCTCACACTAGTGGACACTGGACACTTTTGGATTGTGTGAGGCCCACTGAATATCTGAGCGCTATGTCACAGGCTCGATGACACAGCTGTGACCAAAGTGACTAGAGAATAAGTGAGATTTTGAATTTCTGCAGACACTTGTGGACACTGAACACTTTTGGATTGTGTGAGGCCCACTGAATATCTGAGCGCTATGTCACAGGCTCGATGGCACAGCTGTGACAAAAGTGACTAGAGGATAAGGGAGATTTTGAATTTCTGCTCACACTAGTGGACAATGGACACTTTTGGATTGTGTGAGGCCCACTGAATATCTGAGCGCTATGTCACAGGCTCGATGGCACAGCTGTGACCAAAGTGACTTGAGGATAAGGGAGATTTTGAATTTCTGCAGACACTTGTGGACACTGGACACTTTAGGATTGTGTGAGGCCCACTGAATATCTGAGCGCTATGTCACAGGCTCGATGGCACAGCTGTGACAAAAGTGACTAGAGGATAAGGGAGATTTTGAATTTCTGCAGACACTTGTGGACACTGGACACTTTTGGATTGTGTGAGGCCCACTGAATATCTGAGCGCTATGTCACAGGCTCGATGGCACAGCTGTGACCAAAGTGACTAGAGAATAAGTGAGATTTTGAATTTCTGCAGACACTTGTGGACACTGGACACTTTTGGATTGTGTGAGGCCCACTGAATATCTGAGCGCTATGTCACAGGCTCGATGGCACAGCTGTGACAAAAGTGACTAGAGGATAAGGGAGATTTTGAATTTCTGCACACACTAGTTGACACTGGACACTTTTGGATTGTGTGAGGCCCACTGAATATCTGAGCGCTATGTCACAGGCTCGATGGCACAGCTGTGACCAAAGTGACTAGAGGATAAGAGAAATTTTGAATTTCTGCAGACACTTGTGGACACTGGACACTTTTGGATTGTGTGAGGCCCACTGAATATCTGAGCGCTATGTCACAGGCTCGATGGCACAGCTGTGACCAAAGTGACTAGAGGATAAGGGAGATTTTGAATTTCTGCAGACACTTGTGGACACTGGACACTTTTGGATTGTGTGAGGCCCACTGAATATCACAGCGCTATGTCACAGGCAGAAATTTGCTAGTGTATCACAAACTACAAGGTGTATGTAGAATTGGGCAGAATAGGAATCTCCCTAGAGTGCAGGTCTGTAAGAACGGAACATGTCCTCGACTTATTCTCACAGAGTGACACAGATAGCTTCACTGTGGCTGTGATAACAGCCGTTACACGGTACTGTGTGAGGAGCGTACACCGCTGTATGGTGTGAAAAAATGCACGCTCAGTACCTCAGCAGGACAAAAAAAAAAAATTGGGATTGCTTTTAAAAAAGCAGTTTGCAGCTCAGTACCTCAGCAGGACAAAAAAAAAAATTGGGATTGCTTTTAAAAAAGCAGTTTGCAGAGCAGTGGGTAAACAGCAATGCAGCTGTCAGGAAGCCTTAGAAGGCAGCCCAACAACCAACACCACTGATACACCACTATATAGCCTCCCCTTGCACTGCACACACAGTGACTGGTGTGTTGTACAGGCCAAATCGCTAGCAGCAGAAGCAGTTTTTTTGTCTTCTTCCCTGCCTAACGCTCTCCCTACAGAATCAGCAGCAACCTCTCCCTATACTAAGATCGGCAGAAGTAAGATGGTGGTCGGCGTGCACGCCCTTTTATACCCCCTGTGACGCCCACCAAAGCAAGCCAATCACTTGCATGCCCTTCTGAAAGATGGTGGTGACCCGTGCCTATGTCATCACGTTGCCCACAGTGTCCGTGGATCCTGATTGGCTGAAAAAGAGCGCAAAACAAACTTTTGAAACGCGACTTTGGCGCGTAAGTCGCCGACTTCGTGGCCGACCTCATCCTAGGGTCGGGTTTCTTTTCATGAAACCCGACTTTGCCAAAAGTCGGCGACTTTTGAAATTTTTCGACCCGTTTCGCTCAACTCTAGTGACCACTCATTGCACGGCATAACAAGATGACAGTAATATCTCATTATTTTTAGTGATGGGTGAACCCCTGGATGAGAGCTTGGTTTTTTATTTTGGTAGGGGATGAGTTGTAGTTTTTAGTGATAAGCGAGTATACTCGTTGCTCGGGTTTTTCCGAGCATGCTCGGGTGTCCTCTGAGTATTTTGGAGCGCTCGGAGATGTAGTTTCTGCCATCATAGCAGCATGATTTGCGACTGCTAGACAGCCTGAATACATGTGAGGAATGACTGTTTGTTACCGAATTTCCACATGTATTCTGGCTGTCTAGCAGCCACAAATCATGCAGCTGCGGCGACGAAAACTAAATCTCCGAGCACGCCAAAATACGGAGGACACCCGAGCATGCTCGGGAAAACCCGAGCAACGAGTATACTCGCTCATCACTAGTAGTTTTGAAAGACAACATTCATTTTACTATATAATTTACTGAAAAACAAGAAGAAAAGTTAAATTGGGGTGAAACGCAGGTTTTGTTTTTGCAGCGTTCATTTTAATTGTAAAAATGACTTTGTATTTTTCTGTCAACAAAGATGGCTTGTTTTTTTTTTGTGGGAAAAGCAGTAAACTTGAATGACACCATTCATCTTCCCATGTAATGTACTGAAATCACGTGAAAAAAGTGGGTTGACATGGTGACAAAAAGAAAATTTCAACATTGTTTTTTAGATTTTACTTTTATGGTGTTCATTGTGCTGTAAGAAGGAACTGGAAACACGATTGTTTAAAACAACGTGATTGCAACGATGCCGAACTTACATCAATATTTTTCTATTTAAGTGATGAAATATAGTTCAGAATTTTATTTAAAAAAAAAACCAGTTTTGCTTTATGTCGCCATTTTTTGACATCCGTAACTTTTTTAGTTTTCTTTTGAGGGAGTTTTGTATGGAGAGTTGATACTTTTATTGATACTAATTTGGGGTATATAGGATGTTTTGATCCTTTTACATTGCATTTTGGTAGGTAGATGAGGTGCTCCCAAAAAACTAAATTCTGGTGTTTTAATTTTTTTTCTCTTTACAGTATCTACTGTAGAGTTTAGCTAATTCTGTATTTTGGTAGAGTGAACTTTTTCAGACACTGCGATACCATATATGTTCATTTTTTTTCTTTATTTTTAATGAGGGAAAAGGTGGGTGTTTTGAATTTTTATATTTATTTTAAATTTACATTTTTAAATTTTTACACAATTTTTTAGTTCATTTGAGTACTTGATCCAGAGATTATTTCATTGCTTATACTATGTACTGCAAACCAGAGTATTGCAGTGTATACTGAAAACCATGGGTTCCTAAGGAGAGCTCAGCTTGTGTCTAAATTTCATAGTAATATCAAGAGGGCACCAATGATGGCCTTCAGGAGGTCCTTGGTTGCTATAGTAGCCCATCGGGCCAGGTCAGTGGCTGTTAGAGGCAGATACCAACTATCTCTATATATAAAAATGAATGTGTGTGTGTATCACCAATCACGAAGCATCTTTCATTTTACCAGAGCTGTTCAAAAGAAGCTGAGCTGTGATTGGTTGCTATGAGCAACAGTTTTTCATGCAACCAATCACTAAGTATCTCTCATTTCATCAGAGCTGGTAAAAAGAAGCTGAGCTGTGATTGGTTGCTATGAGCAAGTTTTCCCAATTGACAACACCTCAGCAGACACTGACATGGTGGGAGAAATCTAGCATCTTTGGGAACATTATCTCCCAGCCATTGTCTCTCCCCCAAAAAGGAGCAGAGAATACATGACAGAAATGAATCCCCCCTCCCTGCTCATGTACTCATTACAAATAACTAGAGTTGAGCGAAACGAGTCGAAAAAATTCAAAAGTCGCCGACTTTTGGCAAAGTCGGGTTTCATGAAACGAAACCCGACCCTAGGATGAGGTCGGCCACGAGGTCGGCGACTTACGCGCCAAAGTCGCGTTCAAAAGTTTGTTTTGCGCTCTTTTTCAGCCAATCAGGATCCACGGACACTGTGGGCAACGTGATGACATAGGCACGGGTCACCACCATCTTTCAGAAGGGCATGCAAGTGATTGGCTTGCTTTGGTGGGCGTCACAGGGGGTATAAAAGGGCGTGCACGCCGACCACCATCTTACTTCTGCCGATCTTAGTATAGGGAGAGGTTGCTGCTGATTCTGTAGGGAGAGCGTTAGGCAGGGAAGAAGACAAAAAAACTGCTTCTGCTGCTAGCGATTTGGCATGCACAACACACCAGTCACTGTGTGTGCAGTGCAAGGGGAGGCTATATAGTGGTGTATCAGTGGTGTTGGTTGTTGGGCTGCCTTCTAAGGCTTCCTGACATTCCTGCATTGCTGTTTACCCACTGCTCCGCAAACTGCTTTTTTAAAAGCAATCCCAATTTTTTTTTTTGTCCTGATGAGAAGACAAAAAAACTGCTTCTGCTGCTAGCAATTTGGCCTGCACAACACACCAGTCACTGTGTGTGCAGTGCAAGGGGAGGCTATATAGTGGTGTATCAGTGGTGTTGGTTGTTGGGCTGCCTTCTAAGGCTTCCTGACATTCCTGCATTGCTGTTTACCCACTGCTCCGCAAACTGCTTTTTTAAAAGCAATCCAATCTCCCTTATCCTCTAGTCACTTTTGTCACAGCTGTGCCATCGAGCCTGTCACATAGCGCTCAGATATTCATTGGGCCTCACACAATCCAAAAGTGTCCAGTGTCCAAAAGTGTGTGCAGAGATTCAAAATCTCCCTTATCCTCTAGTCACTTTGGTCACAGCTGTGCCATCGAGCCTGTCACATAGCGCTCAGATATCAGTGGGCCTCACACAATCCAAAAGTGTCCAGTGTCCAAAAGTGTGTGCAGAGATTCAAAATCTCCCTTATCCTCTAGTCACTTTGGTCACAGCAGCTGTGCCATCGAGCCTGTCACATAGCGCTCAGATATTCATTGGGCCTCACACAATCCAAAAGTGTCCAGTGTCCAAAAGAGTGTGCAGAGATTCAAAATCTCCCTTATCCTCTAGTCACTTTGGTCACAGCTGTGCCATCGAGCCTGTCACATAGCGCTCAGATATCAGTGGGCCTCACACAATCCAAAAGTGTCCAGTGTCCAAAAGTGTGTGCAGAGATTCAAAATCTCCCTTATCCTCTAGTCACTTTGGTCACAGCTGTGCCATCGAGCCTGTCACATAGCGCTCAGATATCAGTGGGCCTCACACAATCCAAAAGTGTCCATCCAGTGTCCAAAAGTGTGTGCAGAGATTCAAAATCTCCCTTATCCTCTAGTCACTTTGGTCACAGCTGTGCCATCGAGCCTGTCACATAGCGCTCAGATATCAGTGGGCCTCACACAATCCAAAGGTGTCCATCCAGTGTCCAAAAGTGTGTGCAGAGATTCAAAATCTCCCTTATCCTCTAGTCACTTTTGTCACAGCTGTGCCATCGAGCCTGTCACATAGCGCTCACATATTCATTGGGCCTCACACAATCCAAAAGTGTCCAGTGTCCAAAAGTGTGTGCAGAGATTCAAAATCTCCCTTATCCTCTAGTCACTTTTGTCACAGCTGTGCCATCGAGCCTGTCACATAGCGCTCAGATATTCATTGGGCCTCACACAATCCAAAAGTGTCCAGTGTCCAAAAGTGTCTGCAGAGATTCAAAATCTCCCTTATCCTCTAGTCACTTTGGTCACAGCTGTGCCATCGAGCCTGTCACATAGCGCTCAGATATCAGTGGGCCTCACACAATCCAAAAGTGTCCAGTGTCCAAAAGTGTGTGCAGAGATTCAAAATCTCCCTTATCCTCTAGTCACTTTGGTCACAGCAGCTGTGCCATCGAGCCTGTCACATAGCGCTCAGATATTCATTGGGCCTCACACAATCCAAAAGTGTCCAGTGTCCAAAAGTGCGTGCAGAGATTCAAAATCTCCCTTATCCTCTAGTCACTTTGGTCACAGCTGTGCCATCGAGCCTGTCATATAGTGCTCAGATATCAGTGGGCCTCACACAATCCAAAAATGTCCAGTGTCCAAAAGTGTGTGCAGAGATTCAAAATCTCCCTTATCCTCTAGTCACTTTGGTCACAGCTGTGCCATCGAGCCTGTCACATAGCGCTCAGATATCAGTGGGCCTCACACAATCCAAAAGTGTCCATCCAGTGTCCAAAAGTGTGTGCAGAGATTCAAAATCTCCCTTATCCTCTAGTCACTTTGGTCACAGCTGTGCCATCGAGCCTGTCACATAGCGCTCAGATATCAGTGGGCCTCACACAATCCAAAAGTGTCCATCCAGTGTCCAAAAGTGTGTGCAGAGATTCAAAATCTCCCTTATCCTCTAGTCACTTTTGTCACAGCTGTGCCATCGAGCCTGTCACATAGCGCTCAGATATTCATTGGGCCTCACACAATCCAAAAGTGTCCAGTGTCCAAAAGTGTGTGCAGAGATTCAAAATCTCCCTTATCCTCTAGTCACTTTGGTCACAGCTGTGCCATCGAGACTGTCACATAGCGCTCAGATATCAGTGGGCCTCACACAATTCAAAAGTGTCCAGTGTCCAAAAGTGTGTGCAGAGATTCAAAATCTCCCTTATCCTCTAGTCACTTTGGTCACAGCTGTGCCATCGAGCCTGTCACATAGCCCTCAGATATCAGTGGGCCTCACACAATCCAAAAGTGTCCATCCAGTGTCCAAAAGTGTGTGCAGAGATTCAAAATCTCCCTTATCCTCTAGTCACTTTGGTCACAGCTGTGCCATCGAGCCTGTCACATAGCGCTCAGATATCAGTGGGCCTCACACAATCCAAAAGTGTCCATCCAGTGTCCAAAAGTGTGTGCAGAGATTCAAAATCTCCCTTATCCTCTAGTCACTTTTGTCACAGCTGTGCCATCGAGCCTGTCACATAGCGCTCAGATATTCATTGGGCCTCACACAATCCAAAAGTGTCCAGTGTCCAAAAGTGTGTGCAGAGATTCAAAATCTCCCTTATCCTCTAGTCACTTTGGTCACAGCTGTGCCATCGAGCCTGTCACATAGCGCTCAGATATCAGTGGGCCTCACACAATCCAAAAGTGTCCATCCAGTGTCCAAAAGTGTGTGCAGAGATTCAAAATCTCCCTTATCCTCTAGTCACTTTGGTCACAGCTGTGCCATCGAGCCTGTCACATAGCGCTCAGATATCAGTGGGCCTCACACAATCCAAAAGTGTCCATCCAGTGTCCAAAAGTGTGTGCAGAGATTCAAAATCTCCCTTATCCTCTAGTCACTTTGGTCACAGCTGTGCCATCGAGCCTGTCACATAGCGCTCAGATATTCATTGGGCCTCACACAATCCAAAAGTGTCCAGTGTCCAAAAGTGTGTGCAGAGATTCAAAATCTCCCTTATCCTCTAGTCACTTTGGTCACAGCTGTGCCATCGAGCCTGTCACATAGCGCTCAGATATCAGTGGGCCTCACACAATCCAAAAGTGTCCAGTGTCCAAAAGTGTGTGCAGAAATTCAAAATCTCCCTTATCCTCTAGTCACTTTGGTCACAGCTGTGCCATCGAGCCTGTCACATAGCCCTCAGATATCAGTGGGCCTCACACAATCCAAAAGTGTCCATCCAGTGTCCAAAAGTGTGTGCAGAGATTCAAAATCTCCCTTATCCTCTAGTCACTTTGGTCACAGCTGTGCCATCGAGCCTGTCACATAGCGCTCAGATATCAGTGGGCCTCACACAATCCAAAAGTGTCCATCCAGTGTCCAAAAGTGTGTGCAGAGATTCAAAATCTCCCTTATCCTCTAGTCACTTTTGTCACAGCTGTGCCATCGAGCCTGTCACATAGCGCTCAGATATTCATTGGGCCTCACACAATCCAAAAGTGTCCAGTGTCCAAAAGTGTGTGCAGAGATTCAAAATCTCCCTTATCCTCTAGTCACTTTGGTCACAGCTGTGCCATCGAGCCTGTCACATAGCGCTCAGATATCAGTGGGCCTCACACAATCCAATAGTGTCCAGTGTCCAAAAGTGTGTGCAGAGATTCAAAATCTCCCTTATCCTCTAGTCACTTTGGTCACAGCTGTGCCATCGAGCCTGTCACATAGCCCTCAGATATCAGTGGGCCTCACACAATCCAAAAGTGTCCATCCAGTGTCCAAAAGTGTGTGCAGAGATTCAAAATCTCCCTTATCCTCTAGTCACTTTGGTCACAGCTGTGCCATCGAGCCTGTCACATAGCGCTCAGATATCAGTGGGCCTCACACAATCCAAAAGTGTCCATCCAGTGTCCAAAAGTGTGTGCAGAGATTCAAAATCTCCCTTATCCTCTAGTCACTTTTGTCACAGCTGTGCCATCGAGCCTGTCACATAGCGCTCAGATATTCATTGGGCCTCACACAATCCAAAAGTGTCCAGTGTCCAAAAGTGTGTGCAGAGATTCAAAATCTCCCTTATCCTCTAGTCACTTTGGTCACAGCAGCTGTGCCATCGAGCCTGTTACATAGCGCTCAGATATCAGTGGGCCTCACACAATCCAAAAGTGTCCAGTGTCCACAAGTGTCTGCAGAAATTCAAAATCTCCCCTGTCCTATAGACACCTTGTACCTTGTTTTACATTACTATATAGTTTGTTGGATTTTGTCTACATTTCTACCAAAAATGAGGAAGGCTGGTGGAAGAGGCCGTGGAATTGGGCGGGGGTTGGCAGCTGGTAATGATGGTGTTGGTGGTGGATCTGATGGTAGTGGCAAGAGCAAAATAGGACCGAATGCAGGAGGTGCTCACCCTGCGTCATCGTCTGGCTAGATAAGGCCTCGAACGCTTAGTTTTCTAGGAGTTGGCAAACCGCTTTTAAAGCCAGAGCATCAGGAAAAAGTTTTGTCTTACATTGCTGACTCAGCCTCCAGCTCTATCGCCTCCTCTTCTTCAGTTGTAAAAAGTAAAAGCACTGAGTCGTCATTGGAGGCTCATGTTCATGAACCACACCTTTCCTTGTGTCCTTCACCCCAACCAAGATTGAAGGATGACGCAGGCCATACTACTGATTACTCCATGGAGCTGTTTTCACATACCATGCCTGGATTATCAAGTGAAATGGTGAATTACCCAGGCCAAGATGAATCTGACATGGAGTGCACTGATGCACAGCCGCTGATGGATGATTCTGCTGGTACATTCACTCAGAGCACTACATTGTCCTCGCAGTGTACAGAGCCAGATTCTGACCCTGATGAGACTCAGGTGCCCCTTCCCGCACACTATACCACCATACATGGTGACACAGAGGAAGGTGCACATGACATAGAAGAGGAGGTGATGGATGACCCAGTTGTTGACCCAGATTGGCATCCATTGGGGGAAGAGGGTGCTGCTTCCAATAGCTCAGATGAGGAGCATCCACAGCAGACATCGACATCGCAACAGCTGTTATCTGGCAGGCCCGGAGCACTCCAAAGACAGGTTCCAAACATCAAAAGAGTTGCTGGACAGCTTGTCCAGAGGGTCAAAAGATCACAGCGTGCTAGGCCGCAAAATGTCTGCCAAAGTAGGAAGAGTGCAGTGTGGCACTTTTTTGAACAAAATCCTCATGATCAGGCCAAGGTTATCTGTAAGAAGTGCGCAAAGACCTTTAGCCGAGGGAAAAATCTGAAAAATTTGAATACCAGTTGCATGCTTAGACATTTAACCAGCATGCACTTGCAAGCGTGGACACAACACCAAACCTCAAGTGCCACATGTGCAACTGATCACAACGAAGGTAGTCAGCAAGGCTTCATTGTTTCCCCCACTGTAAGCCCACCGGTTAACACAGCAGCAAATGTTGAGGTGTCGTTGCAAGACCACAGCAGTCAGGGAATCCCACTGTTATATCAACGAAAGACTGATTCTAGGCCATCAGAAAGAACACCAACTCCATCACCATCATCAACCCTCTCTCAGTCCACCCTGTCCACCGCTACTTCCACCATATGCAGCTCTCAAGTCCAGCTCACCCTCCCAGATACTGTGAGTAGGTCAAGAAAGTACTCAGTCTCTCATCCGCGTACACTGGGTTTGAACGCCCACATTGCCAAACTAATCTCGTTTGAGATGATGCCCTTTCGGTTGGTGGAAAGCACAGCTTTCCGCGAACTCATGGCCTATGCTGTACCACGCTATGACCTACCCAGTCGCCACTTCTTCTCTCGCAAAGCCATCCCAGCCCTCCACCATCATGTGAAAGACCGCATTGTCCATGCACTCAAGCAGTCAGTGAGCGGAAAGGTGCACCTCACAACTGATGCATGGTCCAGTCGGCATGGCCAGGGCCGTTACGTGTCCATCACTGCGCACTGGGTAAATGTGGTGGATGCAGGGTCCACAGGGAACAGCGGTGGTGGGACAGTGCTGCCTAGCCCATGGTATAGGAAACAGTTGGCTGTAGGCGTTCCACCCTCCTCCTCCTCCTCTTCCTCCTCCAGAAGCGAAAGCTCGTCCACAGAGTGCAGTCGTACGAGCACTCCATCTGCAGCTGCCACTGTTGCACACGATGTGTCCCCCTATCGAGGAGCTAGTGGAAAGCGTCAGCAGGCTGTGTTGCAGATGATGTGTTTGGGCGACAGACACACCGCCGAGGTGCTGGCCGAGTACTTGAAGCGACAAACTGAGTCATGGCTGGGCAATGTACATCTTGAGGCAGGCAAGGTAGTTAGTGATAACGGCCATAATTTTGTGGCAGCCATAGCCCTTTCAAAACTCAGCCACATACCTTGCTTGGCTCACACCTTGAACCTGGTGGTGCAGTGCTTCCTCAAAAATTATCCGGAGTTAACAGCCCTGCTCCAGAAGGTGCGAAGACTGTGCGCGCACATCCGCCGGTCGCCTGTACACTCCGTTCGTATGCAGAAGCTGCAGCCGATTGCTCCACCTTCCCAACCACCGCCTCATTATCGACATTGCAACAAGGTGGAACTCCTCCCTGCACATGGTGGAGCGGCTGTGCGAGCAGAGGCAGGCCATAATGCATTTGTGGGAGGATACACGGCCAGGCACTTTGAGAGCAGACATGGAGTTGACAGGTGTGCAGTGGTCGAAGCTGAAAGACCTTTGTAAAGTCCTTCAGTGTTTTGAGGAATGCACACGGCTGGTAAGCGCAGACGACGCCATCCTAAGCATGAGCATCCCACTTATGCGTCTGCTCATGCAAACTTTGACGCACCTTAAGAAGCAGGCGTCTGCAGCCAATGTTGATGAGGAGGAAGAGGAGGAGGGAATCCTTGATGACATTCAGCCATTGTCTGCTCAGGGACCTCTCCTGGACGAGGTGGAGGAAGAAGAGGAGGAGGAGGATGATGATGGGGATGATTACTTAGGGGAGGAGGATGCATCTCGTGGGGTAAGTGAAAATGTTGGCGTGGCAAGGTCTGGTACAGGGTTTGTGCGTGACTGGAGGGATGTGGATTTGCCAGAAAGTGCTCCTCCACCCAGCACTCGCAGTGCATCATTGACACCGGGAACATTGGCCCACATGTCAGATTATGCCTTGCGGATCCTAAAAAGGGACCCCCGCATTGCCAAAATGATGAACGATGACGACTACTGGTTGGCCAGCATCCTGGATCCACGCTATAAAGGCAAATTACAAAACATCATGCCACAGGAGAACCTTGACCTAATATTGGCTAATAAACAAGCAACTCTGGTAAATCGGTTGCTTAAGGCATTCCCAGCACACAGCAGCGGTGATGGTTCTCACACGAGCCATACGGGCCGGGGGCAGCTTGGCAGAGGTCTTCGTGGTGCAAACAGCAGAAGTGGCGTTGGAGACAGGGGTTTCATGACAATGTTGTGGACTGATTTTTCAAATACCGCTCACACAACTGGTAATACTGCATCGATGGAAAGTGACAGGAGACAGCAGTTGTCAACTATGGTTACAAACTTCTTTTCCTCCCATATCGATGTTCTCCCACACAGGTCATTCCCCTTTGACTATTGGGCCGCTAAACTGGACACCTGGCCTGAATTGGCCCAATATGCCTTACAGGAGCTCGCTTGCCCAGCTGCAAGTATGCTATCGGAAAGAGTCTTCAGTGCAGCTGGATCAATCCTGACAGAAAAAAGGACCCGTCTGTCAACCCAAAATGTGGATGATCTAACCTTCATTAAAATGAACCACGCATGGGTTTCCAAGGATTTTGTCCCACCTTCCCCTGATGACACATAGGGTGACAGAAAAATGGCTTGCTTTGGTCCACCTCTTCCTGGTACTTCACCTATTTCGCCTTTTGCATCAGCTGAATGTCCAACATCAACATATGCCACTTTCTAAAACTCCCTAACTGTGCTGCCTCTCCCCCCATGGCCGGGGTCACCACCTAGCGCACGACACCGTGTGAGTGCCGTTGCCCTGGACAGGTGGGTAGGCCGACTCTTGGGCGCGGGCACTGGCACAGGGTCCCTCATAGTGCAATCAAGTGTCTCTGACGGTGGTGGTGCACACCCGCCGTCAGACACACCGCTGTACTATGAGGGGCCCAGTGCCAGTACCGACGCCCACGAGTGGGCCCCCCTTGCTTGGGCAGGGCCCTAGCATTTGCAATCTTTACCTCTCCCTGCTCCTCCGCTGTGTAATCTGGGCCGTCAAATCCATACTGTGCCTGACACCGTCTGAGCCTGCCTCCTGATGTATAGACATATATTTTGAATGTGTACGCTATCCATACATGTTATCCGGGGATACAGTACCCTTTCTAACCTTTGTGCAATCACGTGCAATCCATACTGGGCCTAACACCGTCTGAGCCTGCCTCCTGAGACATATATTTTGAATGTGTACGCTATCCATACATGTTATCCGGGGAAACGGTACCCTTTCTAACCTTTGTGCAATCACGTGCAATCCATACTGGGCCTAACACCGTCTGAGCCTGCCTCCTGATGTATAGACATATATTTTGAATGTGTACGCTATCCATACATGTTATCTGGGGATACGGTACCCTTTCTAACCTTTGTGCAATCACGTGCAATCCATACTGGGCCTAACACCGTCTGAGCCTGCCTCCTGATGTATAGACATATATTTTGAATGTGTACGCTATCCATACATGTTATCTGGGGATACTGTACCCTTTCTAACCTTTGTGCAATCACGTGCAATCCATACTGGGCCTAACACCGTCTGAGCCTGCCTCCTGAGACATATATTTTGAATGTGTACACTATCCATACATGTTTTCTGGGGATACGGTACCCTTTCTAACCTTTGTGCAATCACGTGCAATCCATACTGGGCCTAACACCGTCTGAGCCTGCCTCCTGAGACATATATTTTGAATGTGTACGCTATCCATACATGTTATCTGGGGATACGGTACCCTTTCTAACCTTTGTGCAATCACGTGCAATCCATACTGGGCCTAATACCGTCTGAGCCTGCCTCCTGAGACATATATTTTGAATGTGTACGCTATCCATACATGTTATCTGGGGATACGGTACCCTTTATAACCTTTGTGCAATCACGTGCAATCCATACTGGGCCTAACACCGTCTGAGAATGACAGATGGGGCCCACCATACACTGGAACATTCCAAAGGTGGACATCAGACACTGGAGCAGCATTTACAGGGCCCATTATACACTAGAGCATTAGAAATGGGGCCCATTATGTTTGGAGCATTATTTGGGCCCATAAGACAGTAGAGCTTCATCCATGGGGACCAACATATACTGTAGCATTATGTGGACCTCATCATATACTGTTTCAAACATTATATGGGACCAATGATTCTGTATGGAGAAATAGATGGGCCTCGTCATGAGATGTAAAAAGTGAGGTATTTTTCATTGTACTATACCGCTATTTCTCTGCCGTATCGGAGCATGATGAGTTGTGGTATGTGTTAAATGGGCGCTCTTTCGCCCAGGGCACATGAAAACCTGGAGCCAGCCCTCCCCCCCCACAGTCTGTAGCCAAATAACCCCCATTTTTCAGTGCGTAACTTGTATTATGAAGTTAATTAAGGTTGACAAGCTTAAGTAAGAAGAATTGATGCTTTTGGCATTCAAATGGGCACTGTTGGTGTGTTTCCTGTCCTCCTCTCACTGCCGACTTTTATTCCCCATTGACTTACATTGGGTTTCGTGTTTCGGGACGACCCCGACTTTTCCCTATAATCGGACGATCTTGCTCGACCCGACTTTTGGAAAAGTCGGGTTTCACGAAACGAAACGCGACCCTAAAAAACCAAAAGTCGCTCAACTCTACACATAACACATCCTCCACCCCATAGGCACATCTTCCCTCTTAAAGGGATCTCTCATTGCTTTGATACTGACCCCAGGCTTCTCTTAAAGGGAATATTCATATGGAAGTTAGGGCAAATCCATTCAGCACTTTGGTTTTGACCCCAGGTCTCTGTTAAAGGGATCTCCGGTATGGAAGTTAGGACCGTTCCACTCAGCACTGTGGTTCTGACCCCAGGGTCTCTTAAAGGGATCATTGGTATGGAAGTTAGGGCAAATCCACTCTACGCTTTGGTACTGACCCCAGGCTTTTCTTAAAGGGCTCTCTGTTATGGAAGTCAGGGCAAATCCAACCAAAGCTTTGGTTCTGACCCCAGGCCTCTCTTAAAGGGATTCCCGTTATGGAAGTCAGGGCAATTGCCTTCAAGTGCTCTGGTACTGACCCCAGGCTCTCTTAATGGGATCTCCTGTATGGAAGTTAGGACATATCCCTCAGCACTCTGATTCTGACCCCAGGGTTTTATTAAAGGGATCCCGGTATGCAAGTAATGGCAAATCCACTCAGCGCTCTGGTTATGATTCTAGGCTCTCTTAAAGGGATCCCCAGTATGGAAGTTAGGGCATTTCCACTCAGCGCTCTGGTTCTGACCCAAGGCCCCTCTTAAAGGGTTCCCCAGTATGGAATTGAGGGCAAATCCACTCTGCGCTTTGCTACTGACCCCAGGCCTCTCTTAAAGGGATCTCCGGTATGGAAGTTAGGGTAAATCCCTCAGGGCTCTGATTCTCACCCCAAGCTTCTATTAAAGGGATCATTGGTATGGAAGTCAGGGCAAATCCATTCAGCGCTCTGGTTCTGACGCTAGGACTCTCTTAAAGGGATTCCCGGTATGGAAGTTAGGACCGTTCCACTCAGCACTCTGGTTCTGACCCCAGGCTGATGAGATGATGTGGGATATTAGGGGTATTAGTCAGATGGCTCTTGCTGATGGGATGATGTAGGATATTAGCGGTAGTAGTCTGATAGCTCTGAAGGGATGATGTGGGATATTAGGGTGTAGTAGTCCGGTGGCTCTGGTTGATGGGATAATGTGTGATATTAGGGGTAGTAGTCCGGTGGCTTTGATGGGATGATGTGGGATATTAGGGGTAGCAGTCCGGTGGCTCTGGCTGATGGGACGATGTGGGATATTAGTGGCAGTAGTCAGGTGGCTCTGGCTGACAGGATGATGTGGGATATTAGTGGTAGTAGTCCGGTAGCTCTGGCTGACGAGATGATGTGGGATATTATAGTGAATGTGGCTATGCGGAGTGGGTGGGGCTATACACTCAGCTTTATATATATAGCTATAATCATTATAATTTTTTATAACTAACCGTAGTTAGTTAATATGGCCGGGCAGCGCCGGGCTCTTCAGCTAGTATAATATAACCGTCATCAGCCGTGTATGGAGGGAGCTCAACACACATACAGACCCCTTGACTTCCAAATGGGGTCAAGTATACAGCACTTGAGAGTTGAAGCCAAGAAAGGCTAGTAAGAGGTTAGATAAAGACATCCTGATAGGGAATTTACATTTTAAGACCCAATGAGGACATTGATGATGATGTCTGTAAAGTGCTGTGAAATTAACCCCTTCATTCCCAGGCCATTTTCTGTTTTTTTAAATTTCTTTTTCATTTTCATTTTTCTGGATATGGGGCTGTATGATGGCTTATTTTTTGCATCCTAAGCTTACATTTTTACTGATACCATTTTGGGGTACTTATGATGTTTTGATCTCCTATTATTGCATTTTATTGCAAAGTTATGGCTGCCAAAAGAAACATAATCCTTCTGGTTTTTTTTCTCATTATGCCATTTACTGATCACATTAATTTATTTTATATTTCGATAGATCATACATTTCTGAACAAGGGCAATATTATATACCGTATATACACGTGTATAAGCCGAGGTTTTCAGACCATTTTTTTGGGCTGAAAGTCCCCCTCTCGGCTTATACACAAGTCATATACCGGGGGGGTCGGCGGGGGAGGTGGATCGGGGGTGTCAGAGATCATACCCTCTGCAGCCCCCCTGCTTGCTCCATGTTCTCGGCGCTGCTGTGCTCTTCCTTCCTATGCGCATATTCATGAGTTTAATGAGCGGTACCACGCGACCGCTGAAGCAGGAAGAGCACAGCAGCGCCGAGAAGAACATGGAACAAGCAGGGGCTGCACTGCAGAGACAAGCGGCAGGACGGGGTGAGTATGAACGGGTTGGGCATATTCACCTGTCCCCGTTCCAGAGCCGGCAACGCTGATGAGCAGCAGGCAGGAGGTGAGTATATAGTTGTTTTTTTGTAACGGAGGCAGCGGCAGCAGCAGCAACATGATGGGGCCACTCACTGTCCTCATTATCTGGGGTCACACACTGTGCAGCAAAACTGGGGCCACTCACTGTGCAGCATTATCTGGGGCCACTCACTGTGCAGCATTATCTGGGGCCACTCACTATGCACCCTAGGTTTACACGCGAGTCAATAAGTTTTCCCAGTTTTTTGTGACAAAATTAGGGGGGTCGGCTTATACACGAGTATATACGGTATGTATATTTTTTATTTTATACTTTAATTGCTTTATTTTCAATGTGGCAAAATGGGATTGATTTGAACTTTTTGTTTTTTTATCTTTTTCATATTTAAAAAAACATTTTGCTATTTTTAACTCTATTCTTTAGGTCGGTTAGGGGACTTGAAGCTGTAATTATCCGATCGCTCGTGCAATACATAGCAGGACTTCACAGGCTCAGCATGCATAGATCATGTGAAGGACTAATTTGAAAAATTGTCTCCTTACAATATAACTACAGTGGTATGCCTTACAATATAACTACAGTGGTATGTAAAAAGCTGAAGTTGAAAAGAGGATGGCTTCTACAAATATATAATTATCCTTAACACACCTCAATATCTACAATAGACTACTTCAAAAGGCAAAAGCTGAAGGTTTTACAATGGCCCTCACAGTCCCCTGATCAGAAAGAACATCATTGAAAATCTGTGGCTAGACCTCAAAACAGCAGTGCATGCAAGACAACCCCGGAATCTCACATGTTATGAATGAGTCAACGGAGGAGGAGAAAACAAAAATACAAGCTAAGTCCAGAAAACCGGAGAGGTTGGTAGCTATCGGATTGCAGACCCCTGATCCTATTCACCACAACTAACAGTAGCCGTGGGGGGTTCCTACGGTGCCCTAGACCCCTCGTCACAGCCGGAGAACTACATAAGCCTAAAGAAAGAAAGGGGAAATCTAAACTGCCCCAGAGCAGACCCCAAAGCAATAGACAGCCCCCAACATGTATTGTCTGTGAAAAACAGATGAAAACACAAACACAGACAGAAAGACAGGCTGAGCAAACGATGGGGCCCAACTAACTAGATAGGACAGTACAGAAAAGATGCTGGCTGCAATCCGCAAAAAACCCTACAAAAATGTCCCAACCGTCTGATAGGAAAAAAGGCCCTAAAATTGCTAGACTTCAAAATCACTATATCAGCACTCAGGTATATTCTGAAAACAGAGCAAAGAGATCAACTGATCAGAGACAAAAATGGAATTCAGCCAGTCCCAACCAGGACTGGCTGAATACAAACACTAAGGAAACCAGACAAAATCTCATGGAATAATAGTAGGGTAAAAACTTAGCTTTTAGTAGACAGGAACTAAAACTGGATGCCAGAGCTCAGAGCAGAAAGGATCACCAGCAAACCCTGCAGGGCGTCGGCTGCCTTATATCCACTCAGAAATTCCAGATGTCCAATCACACTCCGCCTGTTCAGATAACAGGTTCTTCCCATCCCAATCAATTTCACTACCTCTCTTCACCAGCAGAGGGAGTTCATCAGACATCAAAGGTGAAGGGGAAAATGAACTCACAACAGTACCTCCCCCTTGAGGAGGGGTCACCGAACCCTCATCCATGCCACCAGGGCGATCAGGATGGGCCCGATGAAAAGCACGAACCAATCTTTCGGCATGAATATCGGATGCAGGGACCCAAGAATTATCCTCCTGGCCATAACCCTTCCATTTAACCAAATACTGGAGTCTCCGTCTAATCAGACGAGAATCCAGTATCTTCTCAACCTCATATTCCACATTACCTTCAACCAATACAGGGTCAGGAGGTGCCACCACAGGAACTACTGGCTCAACAAACCTCTTTAACAGAGACTTATGAAACACATTATGGATCTTGAATGTAACAGGAAGAGCCAATCGAAAAGCGACCGGATTAAGAATCTCCAAAATCTTGTAAGCTCCAATAAATCTAGGTTTAAACTTTGGAGAAGCCACCTTCATAGAGATATTCTTTGATGACAACCAAACCATATCACCCACCTTAAACCGGGGACCAATGGTCCTATGCCGGTTGGAAAACCACTGGGCCTTTTCCTGGGAGAGAGACAACTTATCCACCACTTGGTCCCAGATCTGGTGCATTCTCTCCACCACAGTGTCAACACCTGGGCAGGCAGAAGTCTCCACCTGCCCTGAAGAGAATCGAGGATGAAACCCAAAGTTACAAAAAAAAGGTGACATCAAAGTGGCAAAACTAGCTCTATTATTTAAAGCAAATTCGGCCAAGGGCAAAAATGAAACCCAATCATCCTGGTCAGCAGAAATAAAACATCTCAAATATGACTCCAAAGTCTGGTTTGTTCTCTGCATCTGCCCATTGGTCTGAGGGTGAAACGCAGAGGAGAAGGACAACTGAATTCCCAGCTTGGAACAGAAAGTCCTCCAAAATCTAGAAACAAACTGAACTCCTCTGTCAGATACAATGTTCTCAGGAATCCCGTGCAAGCGAACCACCTGTTGCAAAAACAAGGTCACCAACTCTGAGGAAGATGGCAACTTAGGGAGTTGTACAAGATGGACCATCTTAGAGAATCTATCACAAATCACCCAAATAACAGTCATTCTCTGAGAGACAGGCATATCAGAGATAAAATCCATTGAAATATGGGTCCATGGCCTCCTGGGCACCGGCAAAGGCATTAACAACCCACTAGAGCGAGAACAAGGTTTAGACCGGGAGCAAGTCCCACAGGACTGCACAAAATTCCTGACATCACGAGACAAGGCGGGCCACCAAAAAGACCGACTCACCAAATCTCTAGTACCAAAAATACCTGGATGACCAGCCAATGCGGAGCAATGAAACTCAGACATCACTCTCTTCCTCCACTGGTCAGGAACAAACAATTTTCCAATGGGACAACGCTCAGGTTTGTCCTCCTGAAACTCTTCAAGAGCACGTCTCAAATCAGGCGAGATGACAGAAAGAACTACCCCCTCACCTAAGATGGTAGCAGGCTTGTTCACAATAGGAAAATCAGCAAAGAAACTCCTAGAGAGGGCATCTGCCTTGACCTTCTTAGTGCCCGGAAGAAAAGAGACCACAAAATCAAAACGTGTGAAAAACAAGGCCCACCTAGCCTGTCTAGGGTTCAAGCGTTTGGCCGCCTCTTCCTCCCTGTTGTTGCCTGATCGCCACTTGTGTTCAGCTAAGTGACCCTGGCCCCTTGTCTGCCTGCCTTCCCAGTTCCTGCTTCCTTACTCTGCTTCCTAGCTCGGTCGTTCCACAGTATTAACCTGTTCCTTTGTGTCTCTCCCAGTGCCTTCCATCCCATGCCCACCTCCGGTCCGTGTCCCTGTGTTCCTGTCCTGCCCGCCTGTGTCTTCATCCAGTCCGTATCTCAGCGCTCCTGCCGTGCCTGCCTGAATCTTCCAGTCCGCATCCCTGTGTTCAAGTCCTGCCAGCCTGTGTCTTCGTCCCCTCCGTCTACCTTGGTTCCGGTCCTGCACGTCCGTCCGCCTGCCTCTCTCATCTCCTGCTGTGTCTCCTCTGTCCTCCTCGGGTACCGGCTGCCGTGGTGAGTAGTTTCCCCTGGTCCTGTCCCTAACACTCCCTGTATAGGGGGTGGTCCACCTGGCCCGCTCGTCAAGGGGAGGTTCGCTTACCGCGGTCCAGTGGGTCCACCCTTGGGAACCATTACAGCACGATCAGGCCATGGACCCCGCCGGTACCTCAGCCGCTGCCCAAAAGGAGCTAGCAATCCTACGGGAGAATCAGTCTCGGATCATGGCTTTTTTGAAGGCCATGGAGTCCCGCCTCTCGGCTTTGCAGGCCTCCGACCCGGGGAGTGCGTCCCAGCTGTCCAGTCTCCAGCAGGAGCTTGCCCAGCAGCGAGACACCCAAGCCCACACGCTTAACTACATGTCTTCGGTGGATAACCGATTGCTCTCACTCCAAGCCTCTGCCTCGGTCCAGGCCCCTATCCCCCATCCGTCACCCCGTTTGGCCAAACCTCCGCGGTATAGCAGGGATCCCAAATTATGTCGGGGGTTCCTTAACCTGTGCAAGCTGCATTTTGAGCTGTTGCCGCAGCAGTACCCCACTGACTGATCCAAAGTGGCCTTTGTGGTTTCCCACCTGGAGGGGGGGCGCTAGCCTGGGTAAACCCCCTGTGGGAGCGAGACGATCCTCTGGTCTCCCAGCTCACTACTTTTCTGGAGATTTTTCGTAAAATCTTCGATGAGCCGGGTCGCCTGGCCTCCACCACCGAGTCCCTATTTAGTCTCCGCCAGGGTTCCCTCTCCGTAGGCCAGTACGCCATGCAGTTTCGTACAATGTCATCTGAGCTGGGATGGAACAATGAGGCTCTGGTAGGAGCTTTTTGGCGAGGCTTGTTATCCCGAATCAAGGACGAGTTGGCAGGGCGAGACACACCAACGTCCCTTGAGGATCTAATTTCCCTGGCTACGCTTATCGATCTACGCTTCCAGGAGCGATCTCGCGAAGCTGCCAGGGAGAGAAGGCCCTCTCGGCCTTCCCCAGCCACACGCAGTCCTTCCCGCTCGCGATTTTCCTCCGCAGCCCTGCGCCAGCGCCCATGCAGGTGCACCGCCTCAAGCCAGCTGAGCTGCGCCATGAACAGAGGTTCGTCCAAGGTCTCTGTTTCTACTGTGGCGGTTCCTCCCACCTTCTGCGCTCTTGCCCAGTGAGGCCGGGAAACGCGTCCACCTAGGACAGGTAAGAGAGGCCTCCCTAGGTGTTAGCAATACCTCTCTACCCTTAACCCTCTCGGTCTTATTGAATTTCGGTTCCAGCCGCTCCTCTGAAGTGGCCTATATTGATTCTGGAGCAGTGGGGAACTTCATCCAGCTCGAGGCGGTCAAAAGATTGAGGATACCTGTCAGATCCTTGGAGACTCCTCAGCAGTTAGCTTCGGTCGACGGTGCTCCCCTGCGGGAGACCGTTACTTTGGTCACCGAAGAGGTGGAGCTACAGATCGGAGTCCTGCATCGGGAGAAGATCGCCTTCCTCGTACTGCCGTCGTTATCCCATACACTCCTCTTAGGCCTTCCTTGGTTAAGAACCCACGAACTCGTACTAGATTGGCGAACTGGTGATATTTTACGATGGGGTCAATCCTGTCACTCTACGTGCCTTCTTCCTATTCAGCCAGCCAAAGCTGTTCTATCTCCTGCGGTGCCTGCAAGCTTGCCTTCGGCCTACTGGTCCTTCGCGGACGTTTTTAACAAGAAAGAAGCAGAGAGCTTGCCTCCGCATCGTCCCTATGACTGCCCAGTAGACCTAATTCCGGGTTCTACTCCACCCCGTGGTCGAATTTACCCTCTGAATCCTCTCGAATCACAGGCCATGACCGAGTGCGTTCAGGAGAACTTGGCCAGAGGCTTTATTCGGAAATCGTCTTCGCCTGCAGGAGCGGGCTTCTTCTTCGTCAAGAAGAAGGACGGCTCGCTCCGTCCCTGCATTGATATCGGGGCCTAAATGATATCACCATCAAAAATAAGTACCCGCTCCCTCTCATTCCGGAGCTATTCGATCGACTGCGAGGAGCACGAATCTTCACCAAATTAGATCTCCGTGGAGCCTATAACCTCATCCGTATTCGTTCCGGAGATGAATGGAAGACCGCTTTTAACACCAGGGACGGTCACTACGAATATATAGTGATGCTATTCGGCCTGTGCAATGCTCCCGCAGTGTTCCAGGAGTTCGTGAATGATATTTTCCGAGACCTTCTATACTCCTGTGTGGTTGTATATCTGGATGACATTCTTGTCTTTTCCCCGGACTTGCCTACCCATAGAAGGAATGTCCATCAAGTGCTGCTGCGCCTGCGAGAGAATTGCCTGTATGCTAAGCTAGAGAAGGGCGCCTTCGAGCAGACATCTCTCCCGTTCCTGGGTTACATTATTTCCGACTCCGGCTTGAGTATGGACCCGGAGAAGGTGTCCGCCGTGCTCAACTGGCCACAACCTCATGGAATCAAGGCAATCCAGCGATTTCTTGGCTTTGCCAATTATTACCGGCAGTTCATCCCTCACTTTTCTTCTTTGACTGCGCCAATCTCCTCTCTAATTCATAAGGGGGCCAACCCTCACGTCTGGTCCTCGGAGGCCGAAAAAGCTTTTCTTGCCTTCAAACAAGCCTTTGCCTCAGCTCCCGTTCTCCATCGTCCGGAGACCAACAAACCTTTCATTTTGGAGGTGGATGCCTCCGCCATCGGGGCTGGAGCCGTGCTCTCGCAGAGATCCTCTTCTGGGCTACTGGTCACCTACGGCTTCTTCTCAAAGACATTTACTGTCTTGGAGCGAAATTATGCCATTGGTGACAGGGAGCTGTTGGCCATCAAGTTGGCATTGGAGGAATGGCGGTACTTATCAGAGGGAGCTGTGCACCCGTTTAAGATCTACACGGACCACAAAAATTTGGCATACATTCGAACAGCGCAGAAGCTGAATCCCCGGCAAGCCAGATGGTCCTTATTTTTCGCCCGGTTTGATTTTGAACTCCACTTCCATCCTGGTAGTAAGAACCTCAAGGCCGATGCGTTGTCCAGATCTTTTCTTGTGGACGATACTGAAGAGGAGCCCACGCACATCGTGGACCCTTCCAAGATCATCACGGTGGCACCCCTTAGCCTGTCCACTCAACCACCAGGGAAGACCTACGTCCCTGAGAACAACAGGAAGCGGGTCTTGCGCTGGGGCCATGCCTCCAAAATTGCAGGTCATGTTGGGATCAAAAAGACTCTTCAGCTTGTGTCTCGCTACTGCTGGTGGCCCACTCTCCTTCAGGATGTGCAAAGCTTTTTAGTGTCTTGCCCCTCATGTGCCCAGAACAAGGTCCCCAGGCAATAACCTTCTGGTCTCTTACATCCGCTGCCAGTCCCTTTGGCTCCCTGGCAGCATGAGGCTGTGGACTTTATTACTGATTTGCCTCGCTCTGCGGGCCGCACCGTCATCCTCGTCGTTGTGGATAGATTTTCCAAGATGGCCCATTTCATCTCGCTTCCTGGTCTACCTTCGGCTCCCGAATTGGCGAAAATCTTCTTCCATCATATTTTTCGTCTTCATGGTCTTCCTCAACATATCGTGTCATGATTGAGTCACCGTAGGAGGCAAAAACAGAAATGCTAGCTAAGTCCTGAAAACCAGAGAAGTTGGCAACTATCAGATTGCAGACCCCTGAACCTATCAACACAACTAGCAGTAGCCGTGGGGGGTTCCTACGATGACCTAGACCCCTCGATCACAGCCGGAGAGATACATAGGCCTAAAGAAGGAAAGGGGAAATCTAACTGCCCCAGAGCAGACCCCAAAGCAATAGGCAGCCCCCCACATATAATGACGGTGAAGCAAGATGAAAACACTCACACAGACAGAAAGACAGGCTGAGCAAAGACGGGGCCCAAAAACTACCTAGATAGGAACGGATAGGAAGGCTGCTGTCTGCAATCTGCCAAAACCCTATCAGAGACAAAAGCCAACAAGCTGATATAAAAATGGCCCTGAAGCAACTAAGCTTCAAAAACTAAATCAGCACTCAGGTACTTTCAGAAGACAGAGCTCACGGAACACTGCACACTCCAGCAGGGAGTGGCAGAATCCAAAAAGCAAGAAAAACAAAAACAAATCTTAGATGCAAAAAGGAAAAACAGAAAACCTAGCTTTAGGAGAGCAGGAATCAGACTGGTGTCCAAGAGTCCACAGAGAAATCACCCGCAGGGCAGAAAGGGCGTAGGCTGCCTTAAATCCAGTCAGTGACTCCACTCAGCCAATCGTCTTCATTAGTCCCAGGTGCCTGATAATCAGGCTCACTACCTTCCTTCACTAGAATAGGGAGTTCACCAGGCCTCAGTGACGGAGGGAAAAATGAACTCACAACAATATCGTCTCGGACAGGGGAGTCCAGTTCACGTCCTGATTTTGGAGGGCACTCTGCAAATCCATGAACATCGTATTGGATTTTTCCTATCACCCACAGTCCAACGGACAAGCTGAGCGTACTAACCAAATTTTGGTGAATTACCTCCGTCACTTCTCCAACGCCCATCAGAACGATTGGACAGACTTACTTCCATGGGCCGAATTCACTTATAACAATCACGTCAGCGAATCTTCTTCCAAGTCCCCCTTCTTTATCGTATACGGGCAACATCCAGGCTTACCCCTGCCAGTTCCTCCTGTCTCGGGTGTGCTGGCGGCCGATCTTCAGTCTGGGGAGTTCTCCAGGATCTGGCAGGAGACCAAGACCGCTCTCGAGCACGCACGCATAAGGATGAAAAAACACGCAGATAAGAGGCGCTTGGATCCACCCCTTTATCATCCGGGCGATAAAGTGTGGTTGTCCTCCAAATTCATCCGCCTAAAGAATCCTTCGCACAAATTGGGTCCTCGGTACATCGGACCCTTCGAGGTCTTGTCTCGCTTTAACGACGTCTCTTACAAGTTGAAGCTTTCCACCTCTCTCCGTATCCCCAATTCATTCCATGTCTCTCGTCTGAAACCAGCGATTCTCAATCAATTCCATGCCTCTACCACTCGTTCTCCTCGGCCTATTTCCGCTGATGAAGTCTTCGAGGTTAAAGACATTCTCGCCATGATAAATCTTAGAGGGAGAACCTATTTCCTGGTGGATTGGAAAGGTTTTGGTCCAGAGGAGAGTTCTTGGGAGCCTCGGGAGAACATCCAGGCTCCCCGGTTTTTGGCACGATTTCTTTCCAGTCTGGGGAGGAGGGTGCGTAAGGAGGGGGGTACTGTCACGCCGCTGCCTGCTCTGCCTGCCCCGCAGCCGCACATGCCCCGTCATACTCCCCGGGCTCGGCGCAGTCCCATCTGCTCTTCTCCCCCTGCACCCGCTCCTGTCTCGGCTTCCTGTCAGGGGCGCGCTCGCGACCGGCCCCACCGCGCGTGCGCACACCGCTCTCTGTGAGACCGGCCTCTCCCCCGGCTCACTATAGGTCCTGACCCGGAAGCACCTCTGCACCTGCCCTTATCAGGCCGCCTCTTCCTCCCTGGCGTTGCCTGATCGTCACTTGTGTTCAGCTAAGTGACCCTGGCCCCTTGTCTGCCTGCCTACCCAGTTCCTGCTGCCTTACTCTGCTTCCTAGCTTGGTCGTTCCACAGTATTAACCTGTCCTTTGTGTCTCTCCCAGTGCCTTCCATCCCATGCCCACCTCCGGTCCGTGTCCCTGTGTTCCTGTCCTGCCCGCCTGTGTCTTCATCCAGTCCGTATCTCAGCGCTCCTGCCGTGCCTGCCTGAATCTTCCAGTCCGCATCCCTGTGTTCCAGTTCTGCCAGCCTGTGTTTTCGTCCCCTCCGTCTACCTTGGTTCCGGTCCTGCACGTCCGTCCGCCTCTCTCATCTCCTGCTGTGTCTCCTCTGTCCTCCTCAGGTACCGGCTGCCGTGGTGAGTAGTTTCCCCTGGGCCTGTCCCTAACACTCCCTGTATAGGGGGTGGTCCACCTGGCCCGCTCGTCCAGGGGAGGTTCGCTTACCGCGGTCCAGTGGGTCCACCCTTGGGAACCATTACATCCCTCATATGCAGCATAATGGCGGAGCTGTACATGGGCGGACAAGGGCTTCAAAGGCTTCCCCATTAGTTCTCACACCAAATGATGGCCGCAACATTACCCCTATAAAGGGTATAGGGGTATATGAGGTCTCTCACATTAGCTGTTCAATGGCCTCCCCCCTTTAGGGCCCCCCACAGTAGCCCCAAAAATATATGAGAGCCCCCAACCCACATCAAAAGTGGATCCCAATGACTTCACCAAGCGGATCAATGGTTTGAATTTGGTCTCATCTAAAAGGGTGGTCACATACTTTAAGCAATGTATTTCTATGCAGCCGCACACTCTGGTCCGAGTGCCGGCGGCAGTGGCGGATATTGATGTGAGAGACTTGCGCAAGTTTCTCGCATTGCACACGCAAGTGTCACCCTGGCCTTAAAGAGGAAAAAATATATATAATAGGAGATATGCACTGTACACACACATATATACAAAGATTGTCCTGACAACAGGAGCTTACAGTAAGAAAAATGAAGATAAAAGAATGCCTACAGTGAAACATGATGGGGGAAGTGTAGTATGGTAGGGTTACATTACTGCTACTGGTGTCAGGGAGCTATATTTCATTGATGGTATCATGAATTCACAGATGTACTGCTCTATATTGAAAGATAAGATGCAGACGTGCACTTTTCCAAAATGACGATGATCCAAAATACTCATCTGCTGCATTTCTGAATAATAACAGGGTGAAAGTGATTCAGTGGCCAAGTGTCTCCTGATCTAACCGAACACCTATGGGGAATTCTGAAGAAACAAGTTGTCATCACTCTCCATCCAGCACACAAGTTCTAAAAGAGCTCAGTCTTGAAGAATGGAAAAAGATAGATGTTTCAATATGTCGCCAATGTGTTAATTCCAAGCCTAGAAGACTTGGTGCTGTCCTTCAAAATTACGGATGTCATACAAAATACTAGATGCAGTAGTTTTGATGTGGGTTTTATTCACTTTGTCATCGACTATTTGCGTAAAACTAGATTTTGTAATTGATGTTATATTATTAAGCTTCATTTCATTAAACAAAAAGTGTTTAGTGAAACTCAGTGTTGTCAAAGTTTGGGAAATTGTTGTTGTATTCAGTGAGATATTGATTAAAATCTTACTTTTTGAAGGGGGTGCACTTCGAATAGTAAGCTGAGCATGAAATATATATATATTATTATTTATTTATATAGCGCCATTAATTCCATGGTGCTGTACATGAGAAGGGGGGCTACATACAAAGTTATAGATATCGTTAACAGTAAACAAATTTACAATGACAGACTGGTGCAGAGGGGAGGGGATCCTGTTCTTGCGGACTTACATACTATGGGATAGTGGGGAAGAGACAGAAGGTCAGGGGTGCAGCAGCTCTGGTGGTGATGAGGCGGCAGCTCAGGCGGTGGTGAGGCGGCAGAATGGTTATTGCAGGCTGTAAGCTTTCCTGAAAAGATGGGTTTTCAGGTTCCGTTTTAAGTATCGCAGGGTGGTGGGTAATCGGATGTGTTGAGGCATGGAATTCCAGAGGATAGGGGATATTCGGGAGAAATCTTGGAGGCGGTTGTGTGAGGAACGAAAAAGTGTGGAGAAGAGTAGGAGGTCTTGGGAGGATCGAAGATTACGTGAGAGAAGATATTGGGAGATTAGTTCAGAGTAGTGTTGAGCATTCCGATACCGCAAGTATCGGGTATCGGCCGATACTTGCTGTATCGGAATTCCGATACCGACTTCCGATATTTTTTCAATATCGGAAGTCGGCATCGGAATCGGAAGTTCAGTTGATTGACAGCCTGACGTCATCACGATGCGCGGTGTGTGCGCATCATGATGCGCCGTCATTTCGGGCCTGCCGGGGGTCTCTGCCGGCCTGCCGGGGGGCTGTGCCGGCCTGCCGGGGGGCTGTGTGGACTGCCCGGGGTCTGTACCGGCCTGCCGGGGGGCTGTGCCGGCCTGCCGGTGGTCTGTGCACCCTGTGGGGGTCTGTACCGGCCTGCCGGGGGGCTGTGCCGGCCTGCCGGTGGTCTGTGCACCCTGTGGGGGTCTGTACCGGCCTGCCAGGGGGCTGTGCTGATGTCCGGGGGTCTGTGCAAGCATCGTCCGATGGGACTACAAGTCCCATCTGGCGATGCCTGCTACCATGACAGTGATTGACACATTAGCCAATGATGGGACAGTAGTAGTCCCATCATCCGGCTAATGTGTTAAATGTTAAAAAAAAAAATACTACATACATACTACATGCATGCTACATACATACTACATGCTACATACATACTACATACATACCACATACATACTACATACATACTACATACATACTACATACATACCACATACATACCACATACATAACACATATATACTACATGCATGCTACATACATACTACATGCTACATATATACTACATACATACTATATACATACATACTACATATATACTACATGCATGCTACATACATACTACATGCTACATACATACTACATATATACTACATACATACTACATACATACTACATGCATGCTACATACATACTACATGCTACACACATACCACATACATACTACATACATACTACATGCTACATACATACTACATATATACTACATGCATGCTACATACATACTACATGCTACATACATACTACATACATACCACATACATACTACATACATACTACATACATACTACATACATACCACATACATACCACATACATAACACATATATACTACATGCATGCTACATACATACTACATGCTACATATATACTACATACATACTATATACATACATACTACATATATACTACATGCATGCTACATACATACTACATGCTACATACATACTACATATATACTACATACATACTACATACATACTACATGCATGCTACATACATACTACATGCTACACACATACCACATACATACTACATACATACTACATGCTACATACATACTACATATATACTACATGCATGCTACATACATACTACATGCTACATACATACTACATATATACTACATGCATGCTACATACATACTGCATGCTACATGCATGCTACATACATACTACATGCTACATACATACTACATATATACTACATGCATGCTACATACATACTACATGCTACATACATACTACATATATACTACATGCATGCTACATACATACTGCATGCTACATGCATGCTACATACATACTACATACATACTACATGCTACATACATACCACATATATACTACATACATACATACTACATATATACTACATGCATGCTACATACATACTACATGCTACATACATACCACATACATACTACATACATACTACATGCTACATACATACTACATATATACTACATGCATGCTACATACATACTACATGCTACATACATACTACATATATACTACATGCATGCTACATACATACTGCATGCTACATGCATGCTACATACATACTACATACATACTACATGCTACATACATACCACATATATACTACATACATACTACATACAATACATTCATACAATACATACATAGACATACAGTACATATAACATAGAGTAACATACTTACCAATACGTTCTCTACGGGCTGCAGGAATCCAATGACGGAAGGAAATTCCCACGCAGCAATGGCATAAAGTGAGACTAGGGACTTTTTTTTTTTTAAGTGGCGGAGGAATACAGTGCGGAAGGATACCTACCTTCCGTCATTGGATTCCTGCAGCCCGTAGAGAACGGCAGCAACAGCTGATGCTGCAGTTCTCTACCCAAGATCGTCGTGGGACACACTCGTGGACTGCTTCGGATCGTGGGTGAGTATTTTTGTGGTTTGTTATGTTAATATTTATTCCGTAAAAGACAATGGCTTCGGGGAACAATGTGACAAGTATTGGTAAGTATGTTACTCTATGTTATATGTACTGTATGTCTATGTATGTATTGTATGAATGTATTGTATGTAGTATGTATGTAGTATATATGTGGTATGTATGTAGCATGTAGTATGTATGTAGCATGCATGTAGCATGCATGTAGCATGCAGTATGTATGTAGCATGCATGTAGTATATATGTAGTATATATGTAGCATGTAGTATGTATGTAGTATGTATGTGGTATGTATGTAGCATGTAGTATGTATGTAGCATGCATGTAGTATGTATGTAGTATGTATGTAGTATATATGTAGTATGTATGTAGCATGTAGTATGTATGTAGTATGTATGTAGCATATATGTAGTATGTATGTAGCATGTAGTATATATGTAGTATATATGTAGCATGTAGTATGTATGTAGTATGTATGTGGTATGTATGTAGCATGTAGTATGTATGTAGCATGCAGTATGTATGTAGTATATATGTAGTATGTATGTAGCATGTAGTATATATGTAGTATGCATGTTGCATGCATGTAGTATATATGTAGCATGCAGTATGTATGTAGTATATATGTAGTATGTATGTTGCATGTAGTATATATGTAGCATGCAGTATGTATGTAGTATATATGTAGTATGTATGTTGCATGCATGTAGTATATATGTAGTATGCATGTTGCATGCATGTAGTATATATGTAGTATGTATGTTGCATGTAGTATATATGTAGTATGAATGTAGCATGTATGTAGTATGTAGTATGAATGTAGTATGTATGTAGTATGTAGTATGCATGTTGTATGTATGTAGCATGTATGTAGCATGTAATTTTTATTTTTTTTTTTACATTCAACACATTAGCCGGATGATGGGACTACTACTGTCCCATCATTGGCTAATGTGTCAATCACTGTCATGGTAGCAGGCATCGCCCGATGGGACTTGTAGTCCCATCGGACGATGCCTGCACAGACCCCCGAAGCCTGCACAGCCCCCCGGCAGGCCGGCACAGCCCCCCGGAGCCTGCACAGCCCCCCGGCAGGCCGGCACAGCCCCCCGGAGCCTGCACAGCCCCCCGGAGCCTGCACAGCCCCCCGGCAGGCCGGCACAGCCTCCCGGAGCCTGCACAGCCCCCCGGCAGGCCGGCACAGACCACCGGAGCCTGCACAGACCCCATGGCAGGCCGGCACAGCCCCCCGAAAGGCCCGTACAGACCCCAGAGAGGCTGTACAAGGGAAAAACAGGATTTTTCTTATTCCGATACCGGAAGTCCCATAGACTTGAATGGGACTTCCGGTATCGGAATCGGCGATACCGATACTTTTTTTTAAGATCGGCCGATCCATTCCGATCCGATACTTTGAAGTATCGGACGGTATCGCTCAACTCTAGTTCAGAGATATAGGGAGGGGAAAGGTTGTGGATAGCTTTGTAGGTCAGTGTTAGTAGTTTGAACTGGATTCGTTGGTGAATTAACTCTGGGTTATATTATGATGTTTAAGTGCTCCCTTCACTTTTTTGATCAATAGATACATTGAATATATATATAAATATATATATATATATATATACAGTCATATGTTAAAGTTTGGGCACCCCTATTAATGTTAACCTTTTTTCTTTATAACAATTTTGGTTTTTGCAACAGCTATTTCAGTTTCATATATCTAATAACTGAAGGACTCAGTTATATTTCTGGATTCAAATGAGGTTTATTGTACTAACAGAAAATGTGCAATCTGCATTTTAACAAAATTTGACCGGTGCAAAAGTATGGGTACCTCAACATAAAAGTGATATTAATATTTTGTAGATCCTCCTTTTGCAAAAATAACAGCCTCTAGTCGCTTCCTGTAGCTATTAATGAGTTCCTGGATCCTGGATGAAGGTATTTGTGACCATTCCTGTTTACAAAACAATTCCAGTTCAGTTAAGTTTGATGGTCGCCGAGCATGGACAGCCCGCTTCAAATCATCCCACAGATGTTCAATGATATTCAGGTCTGGGGACTGGGATGGCCATTCCAGAACATTGTAATTGTTCCTCTGCATGAATGCCTGAGTAGATTTGGAGCGGTGTTTTGGATCATTGTCTTGCTGAAATATCCATCCCCTGCGTAACTTCAACTTTGTCACTGATTCTTGCACATTATTGTCAAGAATCTGCTGATACTGAGTTGAATCCATGCGACTCTCAACTTTAACAAGATTCCCGGTGCCGGCATTGGCCACACAACCCCAAAGCATGATGGAACCTCCACCAAATTTTACTGTGGGTAGCAAGTGTTTTTCTTGGAATGCTGTGTTTTTTAGCCTCCATGCATAACGCCTTTTTTTATGATCAAACAACTCAATCTTTGTTTCATCAGTCCACAGGACCTTCTTCCAAAATGTAACTGGCTTGTCCAAATGTGCTTATGCATACCTCAGGCGACTCTGTTTGTGGCGTGCTTGCAGAAACGGCTTCTTTCTCATCACTCTCCCATACAGCTTCTCCTTGCGCAAAGTACGCTGTATTGTTGACCGATGCACAGTGACACCATCTGCAGCAAGACGATGCTGCAGGTCTTTGGAGGTGGTCTGTGGATTGTCCTTGACTGTTCTCACCATTCTTCTTCTCTGCCTTTCTGATATTTTTCTTGGCCTGCCACTTCTGGGCTTAACAAGAACTGTACCTGTGTTCTTCCATTTCCTTACTATGTTCCTCACAGTGGAAACTGACTGGTTAAATCTCTGAGACAACTTTTTGTATCCTTCCCCTGAAAAGCTATGTTGAATAACCTTTGTTTTCAGATCATTTGAGAGTTGTTTTGAGGAGCCCATGATGCCACTCTTCATAGGAGAATCAAATAGGAGAACTACTTGCAGGTGGCCACCTTAAATACCTTTTCTCATGATTTGATACACCTGGCTATGAAGTTCAAAGCTCAATGAGGTTACAAAACCAATTTAGTGCTTCAGGAAGTCAGTAAAAAGTAGTTAGGAGTGTTGAAATCAAGAAAATGATAAGGGTGCCCATACTTTTGCACCGGTCAAATTTTGTTTAAATGCAGATTGCACATTTTCTGTTAGTACAATAAACCTCATTTGAATCCAGAAATATAACTGAGTGCATCAGTTATTAGATATATGAAACTGAAATAGCTGTTGCAAAAACCAAAATTGTTATAAAGAAAAAAGGTTAACATTAACAGGGGTGCCCAAACTTTTACATATGACTGTATATATATATATATATACAGTATATAGTATACAGTACATATATATATATATATATATATATATATATATATATTCAATGTATCTATTGCTCAAAAAAGTGAAGGGAGCACTTAAACATCATAATATAACCCAGAGTTAATTACACTTCAAGGATTTCGATCTGTCGAGTTTGAAAGTGTAAATGATTGTGAATTACTGTCACCTTCTATAGTTCAAATGAAAGTGACAACTGGAGCAATTGAGAAGAACAGCAAAAAAAAAACCCCAAAAGGAATGTTTTTGCAGCTGGTGGCATCAGGCTTTTGCCTTGTCCTTCTTCACTGGTTCTTCTCTAGTTTTGCGATTTCCTATTGTCCTTGTTATTTCTGGTAGCATGAGATGGGTCCTGTATTATGAATCTGCGCATCCAGCGCAGCCAAGTAGCGCCAAAGATTGTCCAAGAGCTCACTTGGTCCCTGATCCAGGACTTGGTGAAGATCTCCAGGACATCATCCACCTTGTCATCAGGAGCATGCCCAGACTTTTGTATGCAATGTCGGGGTCATACACACTACTAAGTCACATTATGATTTCCCCTGATGAAATTTGCACAAATTGAATCCACCTGTTGTTTCAATTTCTTACTTTGATTTTTGGTTTTGTTTTCCGTTCACTATTAAGTGAAACGTCATTATTTTTATCAGTGAAGATTTTCAACTTGAATCTCTTGTTCATTGAAATCTGATGTGTGATTTATGTATATAATATATATACTCATACACATTATATATATAGTAATTTTATGCAACCAGAAGCTTTTACCACAATTGATTAAAATTCAAAGAGATGAAAAAGCATCAGTATAAAATATTCCATCACATTTTACATATAAATTGTCACATTTCAAAATGTAGCAATTACCAATTTGGGGGAAAAAAATGTTAAGCGCACACAACTTTTGTCTAAATAACTGGAGCAGAAAGTGATTTGTACATTGTAACTTTTTTTTTTCTCTCGCTAACGATATTTTTTTAAAGCACATTTGTAAATTAGGTCAAAGGCAATGTTTGATCATCTGTAATTTAAAAAGCATTCATTATGACATTTTTTCTTAAGAAGTAACCAAACTGGATGTATTAAACTAATATTCAACAACAAAGTCATCAATGAAATAATGTCTTTTTTTTTAATCGGGCTGTAATTGCTTGATATGTGTTTTTAAAGCAACACACACAACTTTAAAGTAGTAAATTGGTATACATGTATAGATGATTGTAGTCCACTTTAAATCCTATGTACCCTCTTTTCCACTATATATGTTCTTTGTGACTTCTCAAAAAAATGTTCAGCAGAAGCTGGAGGGTCTGGTCTATCTGTCCATGAGATTGTATCATATCTGAGAACCTTTCATGAAGTCAAAGCTGTGACGTCTATGGGCTCATTCCAACGTCAGCGCTGAGGCCTATGTTCAAGACATCAATGACAAGCTTCGCTGTCCACATAAAGCGTGGGCCTTCATGTCGGATGAACCACAAACCTGTTTGAAGCACCAGGGAAGCATCGATGGTTGAGACTGCATAAGGCATTAGGTGACGATCAAGGATAGGCGAGTATACATTTTTTGCTGGATTCATGCAAAGTTAAATATTAAAAATTTCAGTTTCTCCAGAACCCAAAACTTTAGGGAAAGTCAATAATTTCTAATTAGTATACTTGTTTGGGAGAAAAGTCAAGTGAACTTGTAGAGTGTACAGAAACTTGATAAAGACTTTGCCCTTTGTTCGTTTCAGACCCAGGACCCCAGCACTACCCGGATGGGTAGTACTTCAGTGCTTCGCAGTATTGTCTACCGTCCTGGGTTTGAATCTAATAAAGGGTCAAGTCTTATGATTTTTCCATGCACTCCACAAGTTTACATGGATTTCTTCCCCAAAAATATACTAAATAGAGATTATTGACCTTTCCTAAAGTTTTGGATTCTGATGAATCTGATTGTTTTTGGGTTAGATTTGCATGAATACAGCAAAAAAATGTATAGTTGCATATCCTGTGTAGTGTTGAGCATTCCGATACTGCAAATATCGGGTATCGGCCGATATTCGCTTTATCGGAATTCCGATACCGAGTACCGAAATTTTTACAATATCGGATACCGGAATCGGAAGTTCCCATAATGCAATGAGCCACTGTTGTGGCTGTGATTGGCTGCTGAAATGATGTCATCATGATGCGCGGTCTGTGCGGGCCTGCAGGGGGTCTGTGCGGGCTTGCCGGGGGTCTGTCCCGGCTGCCGGGGGTCTATGTGGACTGCCAGGGGTCTGCACGGGCCTGCCGGGGGTTTATATGGGCCTGCTGGGGGGTCTGTACGGGCCTGCCGGGGGTCTGTGCCGGCTGCCAGGGGTCTGTGCGGGCCGGCCGGGGGTCTGTACGGGCCTGCTGGGGGTCTGTGCTGGCTGCCGGGGGTCTGTGCGGACTGCTGGGGGTCTGTACGGGCCTGCCGGGTTTCTGTGCCTGCTGCTGGGGGTCTGTACGGGCCTGACGAGGGTCTGTGCGGGCCTGCCGGGGGTCTGTGCAGGCCTGCCGGGGGTCTGTGCGGGCCTGCCGGGGGTCTTTGTGTCTGTGTGCAGGCATCATCCGATGGGACTACAAGTCCCATCGGGCTATGCCTGCTACAATGACAGTGACTGACACATTAGCCAATGATGGGACAGTATTAGTCCCATCATCCGGCTAATGTGTTGAATGTAAAAAAAAAATATATATATACATACTACATACATACTACGTACATACTACATATATACAACATTCATACAACATATATACATACTACATACATACTACATATATACTACATTCACACAACATACATACTACATATATACTACATTCATACAACATATATACATACTACATACATACTACATATATACTACATTCATACAGCATACATACCTACTACATACATACTACATGCATACTACATATATACAACATTAATACAACATACATACATACTACATATATACTACATTCATACAACATACATACATACATACTACATAATACATACATACTTCATATATACTACATTCTTACAACATACATACATGCATACTACATACATACTACATATATATATATATATATATATATATATACTACATTCATACAACATACATACATGCATACTACATACTACATACATACAACATACATACAACATGCTACAGACATACAAAATACATACTACATACTTACTACATACATACAACAAACATACATGCATACTACATACTACATACATACAACATACATACAACATGCTACAGACATACAAAATACATACTACATACTTACTACATACATACAACATACATACAACATGCTACAGACATACAAAATACATACTACATACAATACATTCATACATTCATACAATACATACATATAGACATACAGTACATATAACATAGAGTCCATGCTCACCATCACTTGTCACTTTGCTCCCCGAAGCCAGTGTCATCTATAGAAAATAACAAACAACCGATATACTCCCTGATCCGCAGGAATCCACGAGTGTCCCATGATGATCTCCTGCACTGCAACACTGAGAGGTTACTATGGTTCACTGGTCTCACTTTATGGCAAAAGCTGCGTGGGAACGTTCTCACACAGCAATGCCAAAAGTGAGACTAGGGACTATTTTTTTTTACAGTGGCAGAGGAATACAGTGCGGAAGGATACCTACCTCCCATCATTGTATTCCTGGGGCCCCTAGAGAGCGGTCGCATCAGCTGATGCTGCTGTTCTCCATGGGAGATCGTCATGGGACACTCGTGGATTTCTGCGGATCAGGGAGTATATCGGTTGTTTGTTATTTTCATATTTTTTATAGATGACACGGGCTTCGGGGAACAATGTGACAAGTGATGGTGAGTATGTACTCTATGTTATATGTACTGTATGTCTATATGTATGCATTGTATGAATGTATGAATGCATTGTATGTAGTATGTATGTAGTATGTATTTTGTATGTCTGTAGCATGTTTTATGTATGTTGTATGTATGTAGTATGTACTATGTATGTATTTATGTTGTATGAATGTAGTATATATGTAGTATGTATGTAGTATGTATGTATGTTGTATGAATGTTGTATTTATGTAGTATGTATGTATGTTGTATGAATGTTGTATATATGTAGTACGTATGTATAGAGTTGAGCGAAACGGGTCGAAAAAATTCAAAAGTCGCCGACTTTTGGCAAAGTCGGGTTTCATGAAAAGAAACCCGACCCTAGGATGAGGTCGGCCACGAGGTCGGCGACTTACGCGCCAAAGTCGCGTTTCAAAAGTTTGTTTTGCGCTCTTTTTCAGCCAATCAGGATCCACGGACACTGTGGGCAACATGATGACCTAGGCACGGGTCACCACCATCTTTCAGAAGGGCATGCAAGTGATTGGCTTGCTTTGGTGGGCGTCACAGGGGGTATAAAAGGGCGTGCACGCCGACCGCCATCTTACTTCTGCCGATCTTAGTATAGGGAGAGGTTGCTGCTGATTCTGTAGGGAGAGCGTTAGGCAGGGAAGAAGACAAAAAAACTGCTTCTGCTGCTAGCGATTTGGCCTGCACAACACACAAGTCACTGTGTGTGCAGTGCAAGGGGAGGCTATATTGTGGTGTATCAGTGGTGTTGGTTGTTGGGCTGCCTTTTAAGGCTTCCTGACACGCTGGCATTGCTGTTTACCCACTGCTCCGCAAACTGCTTTTTCAAAAGCAATCCAATCTCCCTTATCCTCTAGTCACTTTTGTCACAGCTGTGCCATCGAGCCTGTCACATACATGTTATCCGGGGATACGGTACCCTTTCTAACCTTTGTGCAATCACGTGCAATCCATACTGTGCCTGACACCGTCTGAGCCTGCCTCCTGAGACATATATTTTGAATGTGTACGCTATCCATACATGTTATCCAGGGATACGGTACCCTTTCTAACCTTTGTGCAATCACGTGCAATCCATACTGGGCCTGACACCGTCTGAGCCTGCCTCCTGAGACATATATTTTGAATGTGTACGCTATCCATACATGTTATCCGGGGATACGGTACCCTTTCTAACCTTTGTGCAATCACGTGCAATCCATACTGGGCCTAACACCGTCTGAGCCTGCCTCCTGAGACATATATTTTGAATGTGTACGCTATCCATACATGTTATCCGGGGATACGGTACCCTTTCTAACCTTTGTGCAATCACGTGCAATCCATACTGTGCCTGACACGTCTGAGCCTGCCTCCTGAGACATATATTTTGAATGTGTACGCTATCCATACATGTTATCCAGGGATACGGTACCCTTTCTAACCTTTGTGCAATCACGTGCAATCCATACTGGGCCTGACACCGTCTGAGCCTGCCTCCTGAGACATATATTTTGAATGTGTACGCTATCCATACATGTTATCCAGGGATACGGTACCCTTTCTAACCTTTGTGCAATCACGTGCAATCCATACTGGGCGTGAGAACGGCTGGCGAGCTGTTAAGCAAGCTACAGCACCTGTCCAGACAAGTACAGGGATTCCCTAGCGAGGAGACTTACTTGATTGTTTTCAATGTTGGGACAGCAATTTTTGGGGAGCACTATACTCTGGAGAATGATAGATGGGGCCCACCATACACTGGAACATTCCAAAGGTGGACATCAGACACTGGAGCAGCATTTACAGGGCCCATTATACACTAGAGCATTAGAAATGGGGCCCATTATGTTTGGAGCATTATTTGGGCCCATAAGACAGTGGAGCTTCATCCATGGGGACCAACATATACTGTAGCATTATGTGGAGCTCATCATATACTGTTTCAAACATTATATGGGACAAATGATTCTGTATGGAGAAATAGATGGGCCTCGTCATGAGATGTAAAAAGTGAGGTATTTTTCATTGTACTATACCGCTATTTATCTGCCGTATCGGAGCATGATGAGTTGTGGTATGTGTTAAAGGGGCGCTCTTTCGCCCAGGGCACATGAAAACCTGCAGCCAGCCCTCCCCCCCCCACAACTTTAGCCAAATAACCCCCATTTTTCAGTGCGTAACTTGTATTATGAAGTTAATTAAGGTTGACAAGCTTAAGTAAGAAGAATTGATGCTTTTGGCATTCAAATGGGCACTGTAGGTGTGTTTCCTGTCCTCCTCTCACTGCCGACTTTTATTCCCCATTGACTTACATTGGGTTTCGTGTATCGGGACGACCCCGACTTTTCCCTATAATCGGACGATCTTGCTCGACCCGACTTTTGGAAAAGTCGGGTTTCACGAAACGAAACGCGACCCTAAAAAAACAAAAGTCGCTCAACTCTACGTATGTAGTATGTATGTAGTATTTTTTTTTTTTTTTTTTTTTACATTCAACACATTAGCCGGATGATGGGACTAATACTGTCCCATCATTGGCTAATGTGTCAATCACTGTAATTGTAGCAGGCATCGCCCGATGGGACTTGTAGTCCCATCGGACGGTGCCTGCACACAGACACAAAGACTCCCGGCAGCCCGCACAGACCCCCGGCAGGCCGCACAGACCCCCGGCAGTTCGCACAGACCCCCGGCAGCTGGCACAGACCCCCGGCAGGCCCGTACAGACCCCAGGCAAGCCCGAACAGACCCTCGGCAGCCGGCACAGACCCCCGGCTGGCCCGTACAGATCCCTGGCAGGCCCGCACAGACCCCCGGCAGTCCGCACAGACCCCCGGCAGCCCGCACAGACCCCCGGCAGGCCCGTACAGACCCCCGGCAGTCCACACTTACCCCCGGCAGCCGGCACAGACCCCCGGCAGTCCGCACAGACCCCCGGCAGGCCCGTACAGACCCCCGGCAGGCTCGCACAGACCCCTGGCAGGCCCGTACAGACCCCCGGCAGTCCACACTTACCCCCGGCAGCCGGCACAGACCCCCGGCAGTCCGCACAGACCCCCGGCAGGCCCGTACAGACCCCCAGCAGGCTCGCACAGACCCCCGGCAGGCTCGCACAGACCCCCGGCAGGCCCGTACAGACCCCCGGCAGTCCACACTTACCCCCGGCAGCCGGCACAGACCCCCGGCAGTCCGCACAGACCCCCGGCAGGCCCGTACAGACCCCCGGCAGGCTCGCACAGACCCCTGGCAGGCCCGTACAGACCCCCGGCAGTCCACACTTACCCCCGGCAGCCGGCACAGACCCCCGGCAGTCCGCACAGACCCCCGGCAGGCCCGTACAGACCCCCAGCAGGCTCGCACAGACCCCCGGCAGGCTCGCACAGACCCCTGGCAGGCCCGCACAGACCCCACCCGCACACACAGACACGCACAGTGTCCGCCCACGCACCGCCCACACTCTTCCCCCCTCCTGAACAGGATGTGCAAGTACAGAAAGGTTTTTTTTTATTCCGATATTTCTGTCCCATTGACTTGAATGGGACTTCCGGTATCGGAATTGGCGATACCCAATACTTTTTGGGTATTGGCCGATCCTATCCGATCCGATATTTCTCAATATCGGATGGTATCGCTTAACACTAATCCTGTGTACATAATGTATACTCGCATATATAAAGAGCCTTGAAAAAGTATTAATAATCTGTGAACTTTTCCACATTTTTTCATGTTACACCCACAAGCATAAATGCATTTTATTGGGAGTTTATTTGATATACCAACACAAAGTAGCAAGTATTTGTGAAGTGTAAAGGAAATTATACATAGTTTTCTAAATACTTTAAAAAATATAGACCTGGACATTTATTTGTATTCAGTCCCCCTGAGTCAATACTTTGTAGGATCATCTTTCACTACAATTACTGCTGCAAGTTTTTTGGGATATGACTCTACCGGATTTGCACATCTAGAGGCTGAAATTTTTGCCCATTCTTCTTTGCACACTCTCTCAGTGAGATTGGATAGAGATGTCCATGAACAGAAATTTTCAAATCTTGCCACAGTTTCTTAATGGGATTTAGATCTGAACTGGGACTGGGCCAGTCACACACATGAATATGCTTTGATCTAAGCCATCCATTGTAGCTCTGGCTGTATGATTAAGGTCGTTGTCCTGCTGGAAGGTCAACCTACGCCCCAGTGTCAAGTCTTTTGCATCCTTTAAGAGGTTTTCCTCCAGGATTGCCTGCATTTAGCTCTATCTATCTTCCTATCCACTCTTACCAGCTTCCCTGTTCCTTCTGAAGAAAAACATCACAATGGCATGATGCTGCCTTCACCATGTTTGACAATGGAGATGGTGCTTTATTGCTGATGTGCAGTGCTGCTGTAGTTTTCCACCACACATAGCCTTTTAGCCCAAAAAGTCCTACTTTGGTCTCATTTGACCAGAGAACCTTTTTCCACATGCTAGTTGTGTCCCCTAAATGGCTTTTGGCAAAGCAAACTAAACTTCTTATGGCTTGCTTTCAAAAATGGATTTCTTCTTGTCACTCTTCCATTAAGGCCAGATTTGTGGAGTACTGTATAAGACTAATAGTTGCCCTGTGGACAGATTCTCCCAATTGAGCTGTGGACCTCTGCAGCTTTTCCAGACTGACCTGGGCCTCTTGGTTGCTTCTATACTTAGTGCTCTCCTTGCTTGGGATGGCAGTTTCGGTGGATGGCCATGTCTTGGTAAGTTTGCAGTTGTGCCATATTCCTTCCATTTATGGATGATGGGTTGAACAGTGGACCATAATATGTTTAGAACTCGGGGTATTTTTTATGACCTTACTCTGCTTTACTCTTCTCCACAACTTTATCCCTCACCTGTCTGGTGTGTTCCTTGGTTTTCATGATGCTGTTTGATCCTTCATATTTTCAAATAAATCTCTGAGTCCTTCACAGAACAGCTGTAGTTATACTGAGAATAAATTACACACAGGTAGACTCCATTTATCAATTATGTGGCTTTTGGGGGGGGGCAATTGGTCACTCAGGGTTTTATTTAGGGGTGTCAGACTACAGAGGCTGAATACAAAATGCAATTCACAATTTTCAGAATTATATTTTAAAATAATTTGAAAACCACGTACCATTTCCTTTACACTTCCCAAATACTTGCTACTTTGTGTTGGTATATCACAAGAAATCCCAATAAAATACATTTAGGTTTGTTGGTGTAACATGAAAAAATGTGGAAAAGTTCACTTGCTATGATTACTTTTTAAAGGCCCTTTATGTGCTAAGTAATTAGCAAATAAAGTAAATTTAAGTGAAAAGCCTGCAATTATTAATAAAAATTAAAATTAATAATCACAGAACAATTTAAAAAGATTCCCTTACACTTCAGTTTTTAATCTTCTAGTTTATGCTTAAAAGAAAATCGTACACCACGATATACCGTGATCCTGTAGCTACATCTCTGTGCACTATGTGGGACTGACTAAAGCAGAAGCAAAGGCTGAGGGTTCATTCAAATGGGTGAGTAATAGCGCAGCTCTCTGATGCATGATTACCACCCTGTCGAGAAACCATATGTAAATAGTTGAATTATTGTTGCATTATTGATTGTTTCTTGCAGTTTTACTGTCACAGCTTTCACAAAATATTAGTAAAACTGCAAAATAAAAGTGATTTTTGACCAAAACTATTAGAAATAAATAAAAAAAAATTAAAGTATACGTTTTTTTCTTCTTCAGGATTTACTCCCAGTTTTAGTTAAATTAAAATCCATGCAAACCTGCACCGTGAGAAATCTTTTAATAATCAGGTTCCTGTTTTGTCTTTAGAAAAGATGGATACAAAAAATGCACAAAATGGTATAAACAGAGGGTAATATACGAATAGCAATAATAATAATAAATCATTTTTATTATATTTTTTTAACTAAAGGGATGTAAAATTACTAGAACAACTAAATCTGGTTAAAAGACACATATATCATATACTAAAAAAAACTAAGTCCAGTTAATATATTCATATATCATGTTCATTAAACAAATTTTTGTAACTAACATATACTTTTGTAAAATCGTTATTCCGTTACATAAGAAGAAAATAAAAAAGGGAGAACAAAATAAAATATTTAGTTTAAACGGATAAATATTAATTAATAATAAACATAAAAAGAAAAAAATATATAATTTGAATCCCCTAAATTATATACCGTATATATTTTTTTAAATGTTTTAATATTTCAATGACTGTAAAAATAAAGGCAATAAAGCGCAATTTTCAACTTGGAATGAAAACACAATTTTTTGCAAATGCCGCAAAAAAATGGACAAAAAAAAAACCTAAATTAAGTCTTGCCGATAGGGGGCTCCTTGGTCATTAAGTGGTTAAGACAACATTTTTTAGGTTGGTCCTAGATTGCACTATGTGGAGGCAGTGATTCTATTTGACCACAGGTGGTGAGATCCCGTATGAGAAAAGCCCACGGTTGTCATATGTTTGTTTGCTGAGCGATAAGGCGCGAGATGTTGTGTTTCTAGACACTAATATAGAATGTCACCTGAGATATTAATCTCTTTCTGACGGCGGCCAAAATAAGAAAGCGTTGAGGCCGAGGAAGACGAAATAAGAGCAAAACCTAGATGGGGACATGTAGCAATGCAGGAAACGGACAATCCTTGCTTTATTATCCCACCGCAATTATATTGTGGACACCCACTCCTTGCCGGCACAGCAGATAGGCCTATAATTGTATGTTATTTTTTAATTACAAGGGGGTAAAAAAAAATGTGATGATGGGCTGGAAGGTGCCATTGCATTGTTATTTTTTCTCTCCCTTCGTTTGCTGATTATGTGAGCTGGGCTCCTTTGCTAGCCGATGATAAGCAGAATTTCCATGTTCTCTGCATAATTAATCCATCTCTGCCTCTCTTCATGCCAACTCGCCCGTTATCGCCGGCACATGCCTGAATTGCAAAAGAATCCACTCTTCAATTGGAACTTATTGATATTCTAAAAAAAAAAAAAGAAAAAAAAATGTGAGAAAGAAAAAGAGGAGAGTGAGTATGTAGGGAAGACTGGAATTTCTTAAGTTTAAGCTGTAGATTTGTAAATGGATTAATTTCTCTGCAGCAATCGCAGCCATCTAAAGGAAGGAGGCAGCCAGAGCGCATTGAAAGCGCCGGGCCCAGGACACTGTAATACATTGGCATAGCTCTCTCTTTTAAAGTCAGAAAATTACCATTCATTTACATCACATGAAATACGTTTTTTTTTAATGCTGGAAATATTCAGGAGCCGTTCTGTAAATGCCTGCTAATGCTTGATAACATTTCCAACTTTCAACGCCTTGCGAGACTTTGATATGACATGATAGGAATGTCTGCCTTTAAGGAATATTAGATGCATCACTAATCTCTTTATATAAAAAAGTTGATTGCATCAGTTTGGGTTTTTTTTTTTCTTTTCACCGACCCAAAGAAGAATTTAGGGCTCATGGACATCCCTTTTCATTGGCACCCTTGAGTGACTAACATCTGAAAAATCTCTTGGAAGCATCAGGGGCGATTATAACAAAAAAAAATGAGGCATAAGTGGGGTCAGAAGAGAATACATTTCCTCATCCAAGAGAATCGGTCTGATTGTGAAAATCACCCTCTGATCAAACTATGACCATAGTGTGATCCGAGTCTCTTGGATGAGGACAAGAAAGAAAAAATATTTCTTCATCTTCTACATTCTATAAGTCAGTGGGAATTAGACTGTACTCAGAATCATCCGAGTGCAGTCCAATGTTTGCCACGGACTTACTGACTTGCCTGGCCGAGTACGATCTGAATATGAAATCCAACTTGGGCAGGTTTTGATTTTTTCCTTTAACCAGCGTGGAAATGTACATGGCCCCATACACTAACATTGGTCCTAGTGCGACCCAATATTTTGTCAGATTGAATTGAGACCAAAAAATATTACTTATCCACTCTGACCGGTGTGAAGCAATGGCCACCCCTGAGTGATGTTGTAAAGTCACCTGACTGCTAAGGCAAATGATTGATCACTGGATCAGTATACCATCATTGGTCTAGAAACACTTTCTGTCCTGGAACAAAGCGGCATGTCTCTGGATCCATGGAAGCCAAAACCAATAGCACTTGTCTGATTTTACGGTCATGTGCAAGAGCCCTAAGAGGCATTGCTTCTATGGGAGAATATCTTTGTAATATAACGCAGTACAAAACCATATGGAGACTTACATTGGGCCCACAGTATGTCACTACATTTGTACAGCTCTACAAATGAAATAAGAGATCTCAGGCTATCTTTAATAAAGTTTTTTTTTAGTTCAAATGATAAACAACCAGTGTGAGAAGAGGATGTTTTACTGTGTACACCTGTCCATGATTACCCCTAATTTTACAGAACTCATTTTCTCTGAAAATTGTCTCTGTAAATATACTTATGAGAGAATTGGGCTGAAATATATTCATCCATAACAAGGATCAGCTGCATGAATGTTCTACACAATACTACAGGCTCAGCATGCATAGCAAATGAGTACGTTGATTTTAACTCTAAATGTGAAAGAGCAATTTGAAAAATTGCCTTCTTACAACATAACTACAGTGGCGTGTAAAATTTTTGGGCACCCCTGGGCACAATTAATGTTGTTGTGAACAGTTAAGCAAGTTGAAGATGAAATTATCTCGAAAAAGCCTAAAGTTAAAGATGACAAATTTCCTTTGCATTTTAGGCAAAAAAAATGTATATATTTTCATCTTTTATGTTTAATAAATTGCAAAAATGAAAATGGGCCGATGCCAAAGTTTAGGCATCCTGCATGGTTGGTACCTAGTATCGATGAGCGAACTTGTTCGGAAAACATTCGTCAATCTCAAATTCAGCACGAACGTAGCACACTCGGATTCGTGTTCATTTTCATGTGCATTTTCCTCAAAGTCATCAAAATTCCGTCAAAAATTGGGAAATGATCACGTTTCCGTTAATGCTTTTGTTTTAACTTTGCCTTTTTAAATTATTTTTTTTTCTTTAATAGCTTAATGTGTGTACATTCAGGCAGTCAAACCATCCACAACCTCATGACACAAGGGGTTCTGTGTTTGGCTGCCGAAGTCACATGTCCCTCTCCATATACAAGTCATGGCCAAAAGTATTGACACCCCTGCAATTATGTCAGATAATAGTCAGTTTCTTCCTGAAAATGATTGCAAACACAAATTCTTTGGTATTATTATCTTCATTTAATTTGTCTACAATGAAAAAACACAAAAGAGAATGAAGCAAAAAGCAAAACATTGATCATTTCACACAAAACTCCAAAAATGGGCCGGACAAAAGTATTGGCACCCTCAGCCTAATACTTGGTTGCACAACCTTTAGCCAAAATAACTGCGACCAACCGCTTCCGGTAACCATCAATTACATCAATCAGCATTCTTACAATGCTCTGCTGGAATTTTAGACCATTCTTCTTTGGCAAACTGCTCCAGGTCCCTGATATTTGAAGGGTGCCTTCTCCAAACTGCCATTTTTAGATCTCTCCACAGGTGTTCCATGGGATTCAGGTCTGGACTCATTGCTGGCCACCTTAGAAGTGTCCAGTGCTTTCTCTCAAACCATTTTCTAGTGCTTTTTGAAGTGTGTCTTGGGTCATTGTCCTGCTGGAAGACCCATGACCTCTGAGGGAGACCCAGCTTTCTCACACTGGGCCCTACATTATGCTGCAAAATTTGTTGGTTGTCTTCAGACTTCATAATGCCATGCACACGGTCAAGCAGTCCAGTGCCAGAGGCAGCAAAGCAACCCCAAAACATCAGGGAACATCCGCCATGTTTGACTGTAGGGACCGTGTTCTTTTCTTTGAATGCCTCTTTTTTTCTCCTGTAAACTCTATGTTGATGCCTTTGCCCAAAAAGCTCTACTTTTGTCTCATCTGACCAGAGAACATTCTTCCAAAATGTTTTAGGCTTTTTCAGGTAAGTTTTGGCAAACTCCAGCCTGGCTTTTTTATGTCTCGGGGTAAGAAGTGGGGTCTTCCTGAGTCTCCTACCATACAGTCCCTTTTCATTCAGATGCCGATGGATAGTACGGGTTGACACTGTTGTACCCTCGGACTGCAGGGCAGCTTGAACTTGTTTGGATGTTAGTTGAGGTTCTTTAGCCAACATCCGCACAATCTTGCGTTGAAATCTCTTGTCAATTTTTCTTTTCCGTCCACATCTAGGGAGGTTAGCCACAGCACCATGGGCTTTAAACTTCTTGATGACACTGCGCACGGTAGACACAGGAACATTCAGGTCTTTGGAGATGGACTTGTAGCCTTGAGATTGCTCATGCTTCCTCACAATTTGGTTTCTCAAGTCCTCAGACAGTTCTTTGGTCTTCTTTCTTTTCTCCATGCTCAATGTGGTACACACAAGGACACAGGACAGAGGTTGAGTCAACTTTAATCCATGTCAACTGGCTGCAAGTGTGATTTAGTTATTGCCAACACCTGTGAGGTGCCACAGGTAAGTTACAGGTGCTGTTAATTACACAAATTAGAGAAGCATCACATGATTTTTCGAACAGTGCCAATACTTTTGTCTACCCTCTTTTTATGTTTGGTGTGGAATTATATCCAATTTGGCTTTAGGACAATTCTTTTTGTGTTTTTTCATTTAAGACAAATTAAATGAAGATAATAATACCAAAGAATTTGTGTTTGCAATCATTTTCAGGAAGAAACTGAGTATTATCTGACAGAATTGCAGGGGTGTCAATACTTTTGGCCACAACTGTAAAAAGCATATTTGGAATTGAGACTCCTCAGTGGTTGATACCTTTCAATGCCCAACTGAAAAGATGGTAACAAATTGCAAGCTTTCGAGACTACTCAGGTCTCTTCATCTGGCATATAGACTAACACAAAATCTGAAGAATCATATACAGTATTTATACAAAAGTAGTCTCGAAAGCTTGCAATTTGTAACCATCTTTTCAGTTAGCCATTAAAAGGTATCAGCCACTGAGGACTCTCAATCCTGAATATTTTTCTATCTACTGGCTAGCACGGTACAAATTTATATATCTATCTTACATAAAAAGCTGACATCTTGTTTTACTGGTGACATGGAGTCACACTTAACGTATGAAAAATCGGTCCGAGTCTCCTTGCCAAGAGTCGCGCGAGTGTCATGTGAGTCGATTTCTCACACCTAGTATCCGATTGACATCCGGATGCAGTACAATTGCTATCCGATTGCAATGCGATTTTAACATGAGCTTTTACATACAGCAATTCTAGGTCATTTACACATCGTTTTCAAAGGAAATATTCTTCAAAACACATAACACATGCATTATATATATATATCTTAGATACTGTAGATTAAAAGCCGGCAAATGATCTGCTGCGTACAGTGAAATCACAGAGTGACAAGTTAGAATAGAGATATACACATAGAATAGATTTGTATGTATATATATATATATATATATATATATATGTCAGTGACACACACGTATATATATGTATTTATATATCATAGATAGATAGATAGATAGATAGATAGATAGATAGACAGATAGGTGGACAGACAGAAGAAGAAAAGCCGACAATTCATCTGCCGTGTTCTGTAAAATCACTGCAGGAGCCGACAGGATAGAAGAGATGGATTACATACAGTAAATACATATAGAATAGGTAGATATATAGATGACAATGACATATACAATTAGTACAGTGTGTGTGCAGCTTACTGTACATGTATTTAATTAATAAAAGATTATTTTTTGGAAAAAAATGCTGTGGGCTCCCGCGCAATTTTTGGAACCAGCAGATGGAAAGCCAACAGCTGGAGGCAGATGTTTATAGCCTGTGAACTGGGTAATACCCATGGAGCTTCCCAGGCTATTAATATCAGCTCACAACTGTATACTTAGCATTTACTGGCTATTAAATTGGGGGATCCCCCCAAAAAAATGATGTGGGGTCCTCCTATATTTAAAGGCTATGCAGACAGCTGCGGGCTAACATTAATAGCCTAGGAAGGGGCAATGGATACTGGCCCCTCCCTGGCTAAAAACATCAGCTCTCAGCCACCCCATAAAAGGCGCATCTCTAAGATACGCCAATTCTGGCACTTACCCTCGCTCTTCTTCAGATGAATTGCCGGCTTTTCTTGTATTTATGCAATATAAATACATATATATATATATATATATATATACACTGCTCAAAAAAAAGGGAACACTTAAACAACAGAATATAACTCCAAGTAAATCAAACTTCTGTGAAATCAAACTGTCCACTTAGGAAGCAATACTGCAATCAATTTTACATGCTGTTGTGCAAATGGAATAGACAACAGATGTAAATTATTGGCAATTATCAAGAAAGCCACTTGTTTTGGTTGTAGAGTCCGTCTCATGCTACCATGAGTGTGAAAGCACAACCAACATTCAAAAGTGACCTAAAACATCAGTCAGAAAACATTGGTACTGAGATGTGGTCTGTGGTCCCAACCTGCAGAACCACTGCAGAATTGAGACTGTCTTGATAATTGCCAATAATTTACATCTGTTGTCTACTCCATTTGCACAGCAGCATGTGAAATTTATTGTCAATCAGTGTTGCTTCCTAAGTGGACAGTTTGATTTCACAGAAGTTTGATTTACTTGGAGTTATATTATGTTGTTTAAGGGTTCCCTTTATTTTTTAGAGCAGTGTATATGTGTATGTGTCACTGGCATCTATATATCTATTTATGTATTCTATATGTATATATCTTTCCTACAGTGGTTACAGAAAGTATTCAGTATTCAGACCTATTCAAATTTTTTACTCTTTGCTTCATTGCAGCCATTTGGTAAAATTCAAAAAAATTCATTTTTCCTGGATGTCCTCTTGACAGCACCATGGAGGACATCCTCCTCCTCCTTGCAGGGACAGGAAAGCACATGAGAGGTTAAAAGGTCCCACTCCACCCCCTTTTCCTCAGTGGTTTTCCTGTCCCTGCATGGAGGGACACACGAGAGCAGCGCTGTGCAGCTTTCTGGAGGGCTCAGGGGGATCGTGCAGCTGGTACAATATCCTTCCCCCTGTCAAGTGGCCCAGGGCCGAAACTCCCCCGGTGGGGAGTCCCTCTGCCCCAGAGACCAGTGAGCGGACAGGCTCCTGGGTAGAGCCGCTCCTCCCGGTAGGAGGTTCTCGGGCTCATGCACTATCTTCTCAGTCAAGCAAGTCCAGAGATCGGAGGAAGGGGCACCCAGGAGCATGCGTTCCACTTCCGATGATGTCAGCTCCTGGAGCCAGCGTGCATTCCACATCGTGGAATGCAGATGCAGCCACGACAGTCTGCAGAGCAAGGAGAGTGTCACTTCCGGTGACGTCAGTGCTTGGAGCCAGTGTGAGCTCCAAGCGTGGAATGCAGAAGGCCTCCGGCGACGCCTCACACAGGTGATAAGGGCAGCTTGCGTTCCAGTTCGGGGAGCGCAGATGCTGCGCTGGCGACAAGCAGCTGACAGGCTCCCTGTTGCCCGAGGGGAAGGAGTGCGGTAACATGGAGGACAGGAGCGAGGATGCAGGTGTAAGTGCGCATAGCGCATAACTCGCACCCCTGACACGCAGTTCCCAGCACTTAGACCTCAGCTCCTAGACCTGACTATCCACATTCTTGTGCCATCTAGGATAAAGGTACCCCATTGGCATCCCTACCCACAGCTAAAAAGTCAGGCAAGGCCTCGGCGAAATCCAACGCCTGCCCCATATGCCATGTGAAGCTGCCGGATACTTACAGCAAAGCCCTCTGTGGCCCCTGTGCATCCAGAGTTGTAAGGGAGGAACAGCCATCCCTCCTGTCTGAAATGAGGACCCTGATCCGCAAAGAGGTGCAGGCCTCCCTGTCCACTATCGCACAACAGCAACTCCCCAGTCCAGGACCGAGTCATAAGAGGCCTAGGTGAGAATCGAAGCAAAGATAATTTGAACTAGGCTCGGATGATGAATCAGGCATACAGGGCTCAGACCAGGAGGAGGGCGAGATACCGCTAGAAAACCAGGAACATGGCAGGAAGTACCTATTCCCAGTTGAGGATACCGAGGAACTGGTACAGGCTGTGAAGGACTACCATGCAAATAGAAGAGGTCCCTCGACTGCAGTCCAGACAGGACTTAATGTTTTGGGGCCTCACATCCCATAGGCAGACGGTGTTCCCAATAAGTGACCATATTCGGACCATGATATTACAGGAATGGACTCAGGTGGGCTCAGGCTCACTCAAGACTGTTGCAGAGGGAAGTCCTCTCAGCATGGAATCGCCGCCAGGCATCTCTGGACCAGACAATACGCCTGTCAGCAGGGGTGAGAAGATCATTACTTTGGTGGACTCAACACAGACACCTAAGGACAGGTGTCCTGTGGATCCCTTCTCGTGATAATCATCACGGATGCCAGCACGTGGTGATGGGGAGCTCACCTAGAAGGAAGAATCATCCAGGGCAGATGGCCCGAAGACATCAGCCACAAGTTCTCGAATTACAGGGCGCTCTATGCAGTATGGGAGGCCCTAAGAAGAAACCGTTCATGACTGAGGAACCAGCATGTGAGATTTTTAACAGACAATGCTACAGCAGTGGCATTTCTGAGGCACCAGGGAGGTCCCAGACAGAGCGCTACAAGATATGGCACGGAAAATATTTTCCTGGGCAGAAAACATGGTTTTCTCAATAACCGCGGTACACCTGGAGGGGTCGCAAAATGTTGTAGCAGACTACCTGAGCAGGCAAAAGATCTGCCCAACCGACTGGGAACTGAGCCAGGAGATATTTCAGTTACTGTGCCATCGATGGGGGACTCCCCGGATAGAATTGTTTGCCACGAGGAAAAATTCAAAGGTGCCCAGATTCTATTCTGTTATGAATGAGTCACCGAGGAGGAAAAAACAAAAAGCAAGCTAAGCCCAGAAAACCGGAGAGGTTGGTAACTAGTGGATTGCAGACCCCTAATCCTATCCACAACAACTAGCAGTAGCCGTGGAGCGTGCCTACGGTGGTCCTAGACGCCTCGTCACGGCCGTAGAACTAAATAAGCCTAAAGAAAGAAAGGGAAAATCTAAACTGCCCCAGAGCAGACCCCAAAGCAATAGACAGCCCCCAAGATGTATTGTCGGTGAAACAAGATGAAAACACAAACACAGATAGAAAGATAGGCTGAGCAAACGATGGGGCCCTCACTAACTAGAAAGGACACGAAAGAAAAGCTGCTGTCTGCAATCACGCAAAAAACCCTGCCAAAAAATGTCCAGCATGTCTGATAGAAAAAGGCCCTGAAGTCGCTAGACTTCAATTCCCTATATCAGCACTCAGATATATTCTGAAGACAGAGCAAAAGAGATCAACTGATCAGAGACAAAATGGGGATTCAGCCCAGTCCCAGCCAGGGCTGGCTGAACACAAAAACTAAGTAAACAAGACGAAAACTCGTAAGAACAATGGCAGAGAAAACTTAGCTTTAAGCAGGCAGGAACCAAACTGGAAACCAGAAGCCACAGTCAGGAGAAATCACCAGCATGAAACTAGGGAGTCGGCTGCCTTAAATCCAATCTTTGCTCCTGAGGAAGTGTACAGTGTGTACACGAAACGCGTAGAGTTTTTGGAATAAAAAGAAAGTTATAATCACTGCTTGGTCCTTGGATTAACTCCTTGTGAACTTTGGACTGGAACAGCGCGATCCTGAAAGCCGGACTTCTCTCCTTCCTATATATTAAATCCAATCAGAAATTCCTGATGTCCAATCACAGTCCTCTTCCTCAGGTGGCCGATCTCTGCCATTTAGATCAGCTTCATTACCTCCCTTCACCAACAGAGGGAGTCCAGATAGAGAACTCTCTACTACTCTGTCAGCACAGCCAGCTCCATAACCCCCACCAGAAGCCAGAGGCAAACCCAAAAATGAGCTCACAACAGTATTCCCTGAATCCTTCAGATGTGCCAGAGGCGGTCGACGCCCTGAGTCAGACTTGGGACGAACCGCTTTCCTGTGCGTTCCCACCACTGGCACTCATTCCAGCAGTGCTCAGGAAGATCCAGGAAGATCGGGCAAGGGTTCTTCTGATCGTCCCGTTTTGGCTGAAAAGGAGCTGGATCCTGCTGCTGGGGTACATGGCCATAGAGAACCCAATCGAGCTTCCTCTGTGGAGAGACATCATTCACCAGGGTCCAGTCTTACACCAGAACCCAGGAAGGTTACACCTTTCAGCATGGATCCTGAGAGGGACATCTTTAAGGCCTGGGGCTTATCGGATCAAGTCATATCCACTATCCAGGTCAGCAGGAAACCGGTAACCTCGGCTATCTACTACAAGATCTGGAAGAGGTTCTGTCTGGAAGGTGGCAGGTCCGACAGCTTAACAGGAGTCCCTGATGTCCCTCGAGTCCTTGATTTTCTCCAGGCAGGGTTTAATATGGGTCTTAGACATAGCACCCTTACGGTCCAGATTTTGGCATTGAGTAACTACATGGACTACCCCCTAGCCTCTCACCCATGGGTAGTTAGGTTTGTAAGAGCTATTCAGAGACTGTGCTCTACTATCAGGCAGATAACCCCTCCCTGGGACGTAAACCTGGTCCTCACGGCTCTTTGTAAAGAACCCTATACTCTGGAGGGAGACGTGCCGATTTCAGCCCGCTCTTGGAAGACTGCATTCCTGGTGGCCATTACCACAGCTAAGAGAGTGGGGGACATTCAGGCCCTGTCCACTAGAGACCTGTATCTAAAGATTCGGGAGGACCATATTGTATTAAAGCTGGACCCAGCTTTTATACCCAAGGTAGCATCCGGCCAGAATCGGAATCAAGAAATCGTGTTACCCTCTTTTTGCGAGAACTCCTCAACCGTAAAAGATCAGGCTTTGCACTCTCTGGACGTTAGACGGGCAGTAATTGACTACCTGGAGGCCACTCGCAGCTGGAGAAAGGACCCTAACTTGTTTATTCTGTTTGGGGGACAAAAGAGCTTCCAAAGCATCCATCGCAAGGTGGATTACCACTGTAATTTCTAAAGCCTATACATCAGAGGGGGTAGACTGCCCAGTAGGGATAAAATACCATTCTACCAGGGTTATTTCAGCATCTTGGGCCAAATGAGCAGGAGCATCTCTAGAGCAGATCTGAAGGGCCGTGACTTGGGCCAGGGTAAACACGTTCTGCAGGCACTACAAACTAGATGTGTTATCCAGCAAGCAGACGGCTTTTGGGAGAAAAGTTCTCCAGGCAGTAATCCCACCTTGAGGAGGTTTCTTTGGTATTCTCCATGGTGCTGTCAGGGGGACGTCCTGGAAAATGGGTATTAGACCTACCGGTAATTCGGTTTCCAGGAGTCCATCCTGACAGCACGGTTAGTTCCCCCCCTATGTATACTATATCATATGCTGTAATGTGACTTGGTTAATGAAAATTGTCACTTGCATCGATCCATGGTGTGGTACTTGTCAAAACACTGAAGAAAATGGGGTGGAGTGGGACCTTTTAACCTCTCATGTGCATTCCTGTCCCTGCAAGGAGGAGGAGGACGTCCTCCATGGTGCCGTCAGGATGGACTCCTGGAAACCGAATTACCGGTAGGTCTAATACCCATTTTTTCTCATTAATGTACACTCTACACCCCATCTTGACTGAAAAAAAAACAGAAATGTAGAAATTTTTGAAAATTTATGAAAAAAGAAAAACTGAAATATCACATGGTCATAAGTATTCAGACCCTTTGCTCAGACACTCATATTTCAGTTACATACTGTCCATTTCCTTGTGATCTTCCATGAGATGGTACTACTCCTTTACTGGAGTCCAGCTGTGTTTAAATAAACTAATAGGACTTGATTTGTAAAGGCGCACACCTGTCTATATAAGCTCAATGTGCATGTCAGACCAAATGAGAATCATGAGGTCAAAGGAACTGGCCAAGGAGCTAAGAGACAGAATTGTGGCAAGCCACAGATCTGGCCAAGGTTACAAAAGAATTTCTGCAATACTCACGGTTCCTAAAAGCAAAATGGCCTCCATAATCTTTAAAGAAGTAGTTTGGGACCACCAGAAGTCTTCCTAGACATGGCCATCCAGCCAAACTGAGCAATCATAGGAGAAGAGCCTTGGTGAGAGAGGTAAAGAAGAACCCCAAGATCACTGTGGCTGAGCTCCACAGATGCTGCCCTTCACCAGGCAGGACTTTATGGCTGCCTCTCCTCAGTGCCAGACATATGAAAGCCTGCATAGGGTTTGCTAAAAAACACATTAAGGACTCCCAGACTATGAGAAAAAAAACCTTTTTTGGTGATAATTCTAAGCGGTATATGTGGAGAAAACTAGGCACTGCTCATCACCTGCCCAATACAATCCCAACAGTGAAACATGGTAGTGGCATCATCATGCTATGGGGGTTTTTTCAGCTGCAGGGACAGGACGACTGGTTGCAATTGAAGGAAACATGAATAAGGCCAAGTACAGAGCTATCCTGGATGAAAACCTCTTCTAGAGTGCTCTGGACCTCAGACTTGGCTGAAGGTTCACCATCGAACAAGACAATGACCTTAAGCACACAGCCAAAATAACAAAGCAGTGGCTTCAGAACAATTCTGTGACCATTCTTGACTGGCCCAGCCAGAGCCCTGACCTAAACCCAATTGAGCATCTCTCTAGAGACCTGAAAGTGGCTGTTCACCAATGTTCACTATCCAAACTGACGGAACTGGAGAGGATCTGCAAGGAAGAATGGCAGAGGATCCCCAAATCCAGGTGTGAAAAACTTGTGGCATCATTCCCAAGAAGACTCATGGCTAGTGTTGAGCATCCCGATACTGGAAATATCGGGTATCGGCCGATATTCACTGTATCGGAATTCCGATACTGAGTACCGATATTTTTACAATATCGAGTACCGGAATCGGAAGTTCCAATAATGCAATGAGCCAGTGTGGTGGCTGTGATTGGCTGCTGAAATGATGTCATCATGATGCGTGGTCTGTGCGCATCATGATGCACGGTCTGTGCGGGCCTGCCGGGGGTCTGTGCGGGCCTGCCGGGGGTCTGGGCGGGCTGCCGAGGGTCTGTGCGGGCCTGCCGGGGGTCTGTACGGGCCTGCCGGGGGTCTGTGCGGGCCTGCCAGGGGTGTGTACAGGCCTGCCGGGGGTCTGTGCGGGCCTGTCGGGGGTCTGTGCGGGCTGCTGGGGGTCTGTGTGGGCTGCCGGGAGTCTGTGCGGGCCTGCCGGGGGTCTGTGCGGGCCTGCCGGGGGTCTGTGCTGGCTGCCGGGGGTTGTGTGTGTGTGCAGGCATCGTTCGCTACAAGTCCCATCGGGCTATGCCTGCTACAATGACAGTGATTGACACATTAGCCAATGATGGGACAGTAGTAGTCCCATCATCCGGCTAATTTGTTGAATGTAAAAAAAAAAACATACATACTACATACATACTACATATATACAACATTCATACAACATACATACATACTACATACTGCATGCATACTTCATATATACTACATTCATACAACATACATAGATACTACATACTACATACATATATACTACATTCATACAGCATACATACATACTGCATACTGCATATATACTACATTAATACAACATACTACATACATACTACATATATACTACATTCATACAACATACATACATACTACATACATACTACATATATACTACATTCATACAACATACATACATACATACATACAACATACGTACTACATATATACTACATTCATACAACATACATACTACATACTGTACATACTACATATATACTACATTCATACAACATACACACATAAATACATACTACATACATACTACATATATACTACATTCATACAACATACATACATACATACTACATACATACTACATATATACTACATTCATACAGCATACATACATATATACATACTACATACAACATACATACTACATACATACTACATACAATACATTCATATAATACATACATATAGACATACAGTACATATAACATAGAGTACATACTCACCATCACTTGTCACTTTGATCCCCGAAGCCAGTGTCATCTCACTGTAAAAAATATTAACATAACAAACAACCGATATACTCCCTGATCCGCAGAAATCCACGAGTGTCCCACGACGATCTCCTGCAGTGCATCACTGAGAGGTTACTATAGTTCACTGGTCTCACTTTATGGCAAAAGCTGTGTGGGAACTTTCTCACACAGCAATGCCAAAAGTGAGACTAGGGACTATTTTTTTACAGTGGCAGAGGAATACAGTGCGGAAGGATACCTACCTCCCGTCATTGTATTCCTGGGGCCCCTAGAGAGCGGTGGCATCAGCTGAAGATGCTGTTCTCCATGGGGGATTGTCATGGGACACTCGTGGATTTCTGCGGATCAGGGAGTATATCAGTTGTTTGTTATTTTAATATTTTTTTTACAGATGACACTGGCTTCGGGGATCAAAGTGACAAGTGATGGTGAGTATGTACTCTATGTTATATGTGCTGTATGTCTATATGTATGTATTGTATGAATGTATGAATGTATTGTATGTAGTAAGTATGTAGTATGTATGTTGTATGTCTGTAGCATGTTTTATGTATGTTGTATGTATGTAGTATGTACTATGTATGTATGTTTGTTGTATGAATGTAGTATATATGTAGTATGTATGTAATATGTTTGTATGTATTTTGTATGAATGTAGTATATATGTGGTGTGTATGTAGTATGCATGTGTGTTGTATGAATGTAGTATATATGTAGTATGTATGTATGTTGTGTGAATGTAGTATATATGTAGTATGTATGTTGTATGAATGTAGTATGTTGTGAGTTCATTTTCCCCTTCACTACTGAGGCCCGATGAACTCCCTCTTCTGGTAAAGAAAGGTAGTGAGCCTGATTATCAAACACCTGAGCCTAATGATGATGACTGGCTGAGTGGAGTTACTGACTGGATATAAGGCTGCCAACGCCCTTCTGCCCTGCGGGTGATTTCTCTGTGGGATCCTTGGAGACCAGTCTGAATTCCTGCTCTTCTAAAGCTAAGTTTTCTGCTCGGCCTTTTGCATTTGTGCTTTGACTTTGTTTGGCTTTGTTTTTCTGGATTTCTACCATTCCCTGCTGGGGTGAGCTGAATTCCTTTAGCTCTGTCTTCTGAAAATACATGAGTGCTGATTTAGTGTTTGAAGCCTAGCTGCTTCAGGGTCTTTTTCCATATCAGCTTGTTGGCTTATTTCTTTGATAGGGTTTTGGCAGATTGCAGACAGCATCCTTCCTTTCCCGTTCTGTTTAGTTAGCTTCTGCCCCAACGTTTGCTCAGCCTATCTTTCTATCTGTGTGAGTGTTTTTTCATCTTGCTTCACCGTCATTATATGTTGGGGGCTGCCTTTTACTTTGGGGTCTGCTCTGGGGCAGTTTAGATTTCCTTTTCTGTCTTTAGGCTATTTAGCTCTCCGGCTGTGATCAAGGGGTCTAGGGCACCGTAGGAACCCCCCACGGCTACTGCTAGTTGTGTTGATAGGTTCAGGGGTCTGCAATCTGATAGTTGCCAACTTCTCTGGTTTTCTGGACGTAGCTTCTATTTTTGTGTCTGCCTCATACGGTGACTCGTTCATAACAGTAGTATATATGTAGTATGTATGTATGTTGTATGAATGTAGTATATATGTAGTATGTATGTATGTTGTATGAATGTAGTATATACAGTATGTAGTATGTATGTTGTATGAATGTAGTATATATGTAGTATGTATGTATGTTGTATGAATGTAGTATATATGAAGTATGTATGTAGTATGTAGTATGCATGTATGTTGTATAAATGTAGTATGTATGTAGTATGTATGTATGTTGAATGAATGTAGTATATATGAAGTATGTATGTAGTATGTATGTATGTTGTATGAATGTTGTATATATATAGTATGTATATAGTATGTATGTAGTATGTAGTATGTATGTTTTTTTGTTTTGTTTTTTACATTCAACACATTAGCCGGATGATGGGACTACTACTGTCCCATCATTGGCTAATGTGTCAATCACTGTCATTGTAGCAGGCATAGCCGATGGGACTTGTAGTCCCATCGGACGATGCCTGCACACACACACAACCCCCGGCAGGCCCGCACAGACCCCCGGCAGCCCCCACAGACCCCCTGGCAGGCCCGCACAGACCCCCGGCAGGCCCGCACAGACCCCCGGCAGCCCGCACAGACCCCCGCCAGGCCCGCACAGACCCCCGGCAGGCCCGTACAGACCCCGCCCACACACACAGACACGCACAGTGTCTGCCCACGCACCGCCCACACTCTTCCCACCTCCCGAATTGGATGTGCAAGTAAAGAAAGGGGTTTTTTTTAATTCCGATATTTCTGTCCCATTAACTTGCATGGGTTTCCGGTATCAGAATCGGCGATACCCGATACTTTTTGGGTATCGGTCCGATCCAATCCGATCCGATATTTCTCAATATCGGAAAGTATCGCTCAACACTACTCATGGCTGTACTAGCTCAAAAGGGTGCTTCTACTCAATACTGAGCAAAGGTTCTGAATACTTTTTGCACTCACAGGCTTGCATTGGCGAGTCTCGGCCGAGCCTTGGTGATGATCACAGCATGCTGCGATTTGAAATGCACGCTGAATGCGCCCGAGAAAAAAAATGGTGATGTGAGCTGCCCCATAGATTAGCACTGGGCTGAGTGCTATGCAATGTTTACTTGCATAACACTCGTCCGTATTCTACAATAGTGACTCCGGCCTAACAGCTCAGACCGGTTGCTCTTTCTGCTGCTGCAAGTGAAATTGTCATTTTGCTAGACAGGATCCTGTCCTGGGTGAAATTGATCTTTCAGCATCTAACTAGATTGCGCTAATAGTGGTCCACATTTCCTACTCAAAATCATTTGGGCTAAAACTGTGTTTCAGTCAGGAATCAGGAGGCCGCATTTGCTAATCACAATCATTAGGATTCATATAAGGGTTCAGCCAGGGGGCCCCATTTGCTAATCAAAATAGCTAGAACTAATATTGTGGTAATAGCAGCAAGCCAGTAGAATATATACAATTTACCAAAATATAAAACTAATCAACTTTATTTGAATAGATTAAAAAGGAAATCCTCTTCCTAATAAAAAGTGTACCTGAGACAGAAGACAAGCAAAAAACACACAGAATCACATATGTACCCAGCCTATGCGATAACAAAGACACCCAACTTTCCTAGGAAATTTTATCAAATGACAGTGCTAAAGAGAAAATCTCACAGTTATCCCTTATGCAGAGTTGTCTGAATTAGAAGAAGATGGTGTCTAACACAGTATTCTACTCATGACATGGGAGAAAAATATCCCTAAAGAATACTGAACTGGTCTATGGTTTATAAGGAATTATATTCCATAAATGAAAAAACATTGCATTTACCCTTAATGGTGTAAACATGTATATATCTCATAGACCATATAGCAGCACAAAGGATCCAATTGATCCAACATGGGCAACACAAAAAAGCAAACTGGGGTTACCAATTCATATATGTGTCTCATAATCTGAGATCACACAGATCATCCATGTCATATACCCCCCTCTCAAAGTTTGCAGAAAACATTCCAACATGGGCGGCACAATAAAGCAAATAGGGGTTTCCAATTTCAATATGTGTCTCATAATAATATAGAAGAACACAAATCATCCATGTCCTATTCCCCCTTCTTAGAGTTTGCATGTACAACAAGCAGCATGTAAAACGGAAGGATCGCACCCATTCTCAATCTATTGGTGGTTCTCTTCATAGCACATTGCTCCCTTCTCCCGACGCATTTTGCTCTGGTAAAGCTCTTCAGGGGAGTCTCAAGGTGTAAATTCGTGCCTGTATGCTCAACAAATGCCCTCAAAGAGGCAGCTTACCTGCCCATCTTTTATACCACGCGCCACATTAGATACTTCCTGCTTTCACAGGAGGCCTAGATTACCAGCGCTGACAGCTTCCTGTCTGTGAGGCGCACTGGAACGCAAGCGCGCCCACCAAGCATGCGCATTCCCTTCATTCATAGCATCCACACATCTATGACGCAGGTAAAAGCTTGCGCATGCGTGATCAGCCTGTCAGCGGTGTCCGAACTTACAACTCATTCAGATCTATGAATTTTCTCCGCGGTTGTACATAGATAGCTCTTTCAGCAGAGAGCATCATATATATCCATCCAGGCCCTATTAGTTCTAGTATCAGGTGTTTCTCAGACTCATGTTAGAGATCACCTCTTATTTATACCCATCACAGGTCACATGAAACGCCAACTATTTACTCCTTTAAAGAGGTGTATTCATTAACCACTATGGGTCACATCAAGCTATGTGCAGTAATGACTATAGTTAAACCGGTTAAAGTTGAATTCTCGAGGTTGCAGTTCTCTTAATTGTAGCAAAGGTACATTCAAGGAATTTAACATAATTTCAGAAAAGGTTAAGTTAGAAAGAGGCTAGGGAGAAAAAAAAATAAAAAAGGAAGGGGCCGCAAAACGTGCGTAGGGGCGCGTTCCTACACGTGGTCACGGACATGGGTAAGATTAACCCCTAACTATCTTGTCTGCATGCCGCATTTTGTCTGCTATGCCTGGATCCGCTTGTATGATATTGTTGTGATGATTTTAGGGATTTACTACAGGGAATATTATTATATTACTATATGGAGACTTAGAGAAACTTTCCCACGGCAATATACTATAGACTTAGGGATATGATTTCAATCTGGGAGTTAGTACTTGTTAGTCCCTAGCCCATTTATATCCATTCCACTATGTAGAATTTTTGTCATCTGGCACTCCCGGCTTGTGTACAAATACCTCTTTGCTTTGTATTATCATATGTTGTATTATATACAGGGGTTGGACAAAGTAATGGAAACACCTAACGTTTTGGCATCATAATCTTCGAACATGTTATAAACATGCAAACCATGACATATGGTAATGTTTTGTAGTTGATTATTTGTGTTATGTGATAGGTGTATGTAAATTAACTGTTTGTTTTGCAGAATTGTAAGAACATTCGATGAGAACCTGATAGCAATGGCAGACCTCTCGGATTTTCAAAGATCCCGAATTGTTGGTGCTCGTATGGCAGGCGCTAGTGTAACAGAAAGTGCCCGAATGCTTGGCGTGTCAAGAGGTACTGTCTCCAAAGTAATGACTGTGTTTGAAAGAAAAGGAAATACGTCTGCAGCAAAGCACAGGTCCGGCCGAAAGTCTAAGTTGACTGAGAGAGACCGTTGGACTCTAAAGCGAATTGTGAGAGAGGATCGCAAGACCAAGGCTCCGAAAATCACTGCTGAGCTCAATGAACACCTACAGAACCCAGTTTCCACGAAAACTGTTCATCGGGAGCTGCACAAATCTGGATTCCACGGAAGAGCTGCAATTAGAAAACCGCTGCTCTCAACCACAATTGTTTCCAAGCGTTTAGAGTGGTGTAGAAACCTCCAGAATTGGTCCCTCGAGCAGTGGAAACATGTGATATTCTCAGACGAATCATCGTTTACCCTATTTCTGACCTCCGGCCAAGTGTACATTTGGAGACAGCCGAAAGAAGCATTCCATCCAGACTGCCTTCTCCCAACCATAAAACATGGCGGAGGTTCTGTGATGATCTGGGGTGCTATTTCGTAGAGATCCGCTGGGTCAATGATATCCCTTCATGGAAGATTTAACAGCCGAGATTATTTAGGCATTTTGGGCTACCAAGTGCATCCTATGGTTCAAGCACTGTTCCCGGAGGGAACGCCATCTTTCAGGATGATAATGCACCAATTCACACAGCTAGAATCGTTAAAGCATGGCATGAGGAACATTCTAATAAAGCTGAGAATCTCATCTGGACCCCCCACAATCCCCAGACCTCAACAATATTGATCATTTATGGTCGATTTTAAAGATTCAAGTTAGACGTCGATTTCCGCTGCCATCGTCGATCAAAGAACTGGAGGGTGTTTTAACTGAAGAATGGGCTAAAATTCCTTTGGAAACAATTCACACCTTGTATGAATCCATACCTCGGAGAATTGAGGCTATAATCGCCGCAATAGGTGGACCTACACCATATTAAACTAACTTTTGTTGATGTTTCCAGGTGTTTCCATTATTTTGTCCAACCCCTGTATATGTCTGCATTTTAATACAGGAAAGATATATATATTTGTACCATGTTAGCCAGTAGATAGAAGAATATTTTGAATTGAGAGTCCTCAGTGGTTGATACCTTTTAATGGCTAACTGAAAAGAGAATAACAAATTGCAAGCTTTCGAGACTACTCAGGTCTCTCCATCAGGCTAGGCTAATACAAAATATGAAGAATCACATATTTATACACAAGACAGCACAGAAATAACTCAATAGATAAGACAAGTGATGTGAAGCGGAATAGTCATTATGGGAGAGAGATAAGCAAAAATATTGGAGCAGTTCATAGATAAGCAGTGTGAAGGTTTTATTGCCCTCTGATTGCGTCTGTCTGGTTCTGTGTTGTGATGAGCCCAGAACGTCTGAGGAGCAAATTCCTTAATTGATGTAAAAAGACATAAATCCATGCAACACATTAATACCTACACTGAATGTGTCAAAAGTTTTCATAAAAGTGTACTCAAAGATTCCTCTCTCTCTCTGAGACTTGAAGTTACCTTTTAATATAAGTAATTTAATGTCCATCATGCTATGACCAGACTTGCATTTTAATATTTACATGACTGCATTAAAGACTTCTTTAATATTTTGAGATTATGGTACTATGGTGGTTATCGCTCAAGCTTTTTGGTGTTTTCAAGGAATCCCGCTGTGCGGCTGCCAAAGAAAGGGATTCCAGTAGCCCAGCCAGTAATAGATGTTGTCAGTGGTGTTTGGATACAGCAAGACAGTGTTTGTTCAGTTGAGCTTTCATTCACATTAAAACCTAACCCATGTACAAGTCGAACACCAAACCTATTCGCCCTTACACCGCGACCTTGCTTTTTCCCACTCAAGTTGTAAGTAGCCTTCCCCTCATGTACCCTGCTGTTTCACAACATTACGCCCAAAGCTGTCAGTGACCGGTCACAAAATAAACAATCACAATTTATTTTCTTAGATACTGTGTCTGAGCAACACTGTTATGTCTAACGATTTTTAAGTGGAAATCTGGCCTTCTGATTTGCCAATGAAACATAGATTTATCGCAAATTATTTGGAGTAGGAAATGGGGCCAACGGAGACTGCCACAATTTTTGCACATTCTACTTTGATGCTGGAAGGTTGATTTCACACAGGACAGGATCCTGTCTATGTAACTTACAAGCAAAAAAAAGATTTCAGCTTTTTATATGGGCAGGGACATGTGAATTCGGCAGCCAATCACAGAGAACCTTGTGTCATGACGTTGTGGATGGTTTCTACACCATGATTGGCTGCTGGAATCAACACCCATAAAGTTAAGGGAAAAAACACACAACCTTTCAAGATGCTCCTCTGACCTCTCCACAGCCCCTTCATACATCAAACACATCCCACCATATCCTCCGCTCATCATACAGCACCACTATCCTAGCCAAAGCAATAACAGAAGCATTAGTTGAAATGTTTTACTAAATTTTGACCGAATTTTGCCGACTTTGAGTAAAAATGCTTGCGAAAGTGAACATGAATATGAATGTGCTATGTTCATACGGAATTAAAAATAGGTGAACGTTTTCGAAACATGTTCGCTCATTTCTAGTTCCATTGCATTTTTGAGAACCAACTAGATAAAACTGACAGCTGCAGGCTGCAATGCTCAGCTGTCAGTGTTAGCATGGCTGGTTATCAAGAATTGAGAGGTACTTATGCTGTTTTTTGATTATTTAAATAAATAACTAAAAAAAGTGTGAGGTCCCGCCCATTTTTGAAAACCAGCCAAGCTAAAGCTGACAGCTGGGAGCTGGTATTCTCAGACTTGCAAAGGGACATTGATATTGTCCCCCCCAGCCTAAAAATAGCAAACCACAGGTGCCCCAGGAAAGGCGCATCTATTTGATGTGCCAATTCTGGCACTTTGCTTGGCTCTTCCCTCTTGCCTTGTGGCGTTAGGAAATGGAGTACATATTTGTGGGGTTGATGTCACCTTTGCATTGTTCATTGACATCAAGTCCACGGCTTAGTAATGGAGAGGCATATATAAAACACTTCTCCATTACTATTCCTAGAAATAGAGTGTATATAAACACACAAACAGAATAAAGTCCTTTATTTGAAAAAATGACACAGACTCCTTTAATGAATCTAAATTAAACTATTCTCACGTCATCGCCCAGTCCAGAGAAGCCATGGTCTCCTGTAACTTAATTAAAATAAACCACAATATTCCTTACCTATCTGCCGAGAACATAATAATCAATTTGTTTGTGGCATGATGCGACTATACAGCCTGACATCCAGCAGAGACACCAAGCAGGGAGTGCTACAGCTGCTCAGTATCTTGTGATGAACTCCTATGACTGTCACAAAGGTCCTGGAAGGTCTCAGCCAGTGAACTCTGTTCAACTCACTGACGTCAGTGCAAGCGCTGTGGGAAAAGTTGCAATGGCGCTTGTGCTGATGTTAGTCAGTTGAGCTGAGTTCATTGGCTATGAACTCCCAGGAGCCCATGCCTTCTCCCTCTGGTCATCACACTGCCTCTTCCTGTCTGTTTTGATGCTGCCGATCTCTCCCCCTCAACGCTGCTGGCATTGTTCTGTATGAAAGCTTCCCAGGTTGAGTCGATGACTTTGTCATGACCTACCTCATCTTTCACCTCCGCACCTTGGTCCTTCTGGCTTTGTGATTTAACAACAGCAAGACTTAGCGGCAACTGAGTCTCATCATCCTTTTCCTCCTTATCCCAAATTTGCCATTCCCACTAGCATGCTCTTGTGGCCGTGGCTACTCTGAGGTTTGTGCATCACTAAGCAGCATGTTCTCCTGTGCCTCTTGGAGCATGCAGGTTGAGAGGCCACAATCAAAAAATCATGTTGTAAAGAGCTCCTCGGAGTGTCCTAGTGTGGGATCACTAGTCTCCTGAGACTTAACATGATGACAGGAAGGAGGATCAGGGTGAGGATTAAGTGATCAAGACTTAAGGCTGGTGAGACTGGATGGTGTGAAATACTGTGTGGTGCTGCCAAGCCTACTGGAAGCATTATCTGTTATCCAACGGACCACCTGTTCACACTGCTCTGGCTTCAGAAGGGGTGTACCGTGCCTCCCTGCAAAGTGGGACAGAAACCTATGTGTTGATGTGTATGGGCAGGTTTCTTGTGCTCCAGCAACAGTCATAGTCACATCTGAACCATGTCCTCAGCATCTATGTGCCCCATCATCAGCACTTCCACTTCCTGTCCGTTAATGCATGCCTTATGCATTTAGTAATTGCTAGGTCTCTTGAAACTAAGTTTATTTTTAGCAAGAGAAAAAAAAGGTCACTTGCAGCAATCAAAGCGTTTTTTCTGAGTTTACTCCACCGTAATGTAACAGAAAGAACTCAAAAGTGTAAGATGACAATCAAATTCAATCTAGAAAATTGTTTCAATGCTTTTTCTCAGTTTTAGAGATGACAGAAATGCTCACAGAGCACGTAACACTATATGGTTGAGAGATAGTTGCTTACAAATTTTTTAAAAGTCTTTGTTCACTTTTAGAGATCACAGAACTGTTCACAGGCCACATAACGCTGTATGTCTGAGAAATAGAGGCCTACAACATTTTAGCGGTTTTAGAGATCACAGAAATGTATTCCACACTATGCAACTAGAAATAGTAAATGAAAGGGCGCACTGCTAATAGTCAACAAAATATGAGAACCGGGGGTGCAGATCAATGGTCACAAAATTATGTAATGCAAAGAGAAAAAGAAGGACCAAGGTAGAAATGCACACTACCAATGTATTAATATGTAGGAAAAAAGCTTTATTAGCAACAATGTTTAAAAACATGTATAATAACAACAGGAGTCAAAACCCACCGTTAACCCTAGTCTGTACAGGAAATAAGTGAGTCTAACTAATAATAGGTAGATAAATATGGCATCTATATAGGTAGAAAAATTAATATTATAAATGTGGATGCATTTTATAATATTAATTTTTCTACCTATATAGATGCCATATTTATCTACCTATTATTAGTGAGACTCACTTATTTCCTGTACAGACTAGGGTTAACGGTGGGTTTTGACTCGTGTTGTTTTTATACATGTTTTTAAACATTGTTGTTAATAAAGCTTTTTTCCTGCATATTAATACATTGGTGGTGTGCATTTCTATATTGGTCCTTCTTTTTCTCTTTGCATTCCACACTATGCAATACTCGTATAGCTGAGAAATGTAGCCCAGGAAAATGCTTCAACAATTTTTGGGTGTGTTACATAACACAAAAAGGACCCCAAAGCACGTAACACTTGATGGATCAAAATATATCCAATTTTTTTAGCCCCCCAAAAAACTGCAGCTATATGTTTGCCAACGGACTGCATAGGCCTAATCGCTGCTTACAGAATGGATTCTGTCACTCTCCCTGCTCCTGCGATTCTATCTCCCTCCCTAGGCGAAATGCAAATTGTATGTGCTGCAATCTATTAGCTTATAAGATAAGGGCTTATAAGGGCTGTTAGTATGATGGCTCAGCTTCAGCACCAGAATCAGCACTACAGGCATCTGATTTGCTATGCTGTGCACACAAGTCTAGACAAGCACTCTCTCCTTCCAATACAAGGTGCTGCAGAGCTGTTCAATGGCGCCAGTGTGCAAAGACAGGCAGCGTTTGTCCTTTTATAATCCCTGATGATGTCACATGGCCAATCACAGTTATGCCACAATCAAGATAGCTACAGCTTTACAGTGACTCAAAGGCATTCCCTGCATGCTTATTGGCTGCGCAGCAGGTGCCAAAGATGGGGGGTGGGGATTTGAGTTTTACATCAAGCACCACCCATTACTCATCGAGTAACGAGTACATACTAGCACCATGATACTTGAGTGATAACCAAGTATCACTGAGCATGCTCACTCATCCCAATTAGCTTTGCATCGTTTGGAAATTTGATTAGTTTTCTTTCAGTTCTCTGATCTAGATCATTAATAAAAATGTTGAACAACACTGGGGCCAGTACAGAGCCTTGAGCTACAACTCCACCTGAACTACTCTTTCAATTGGATGTGCCAATTTATCACCACTCTTTGAGTACGATCACTGAGCCAGTTACAAATACACCTAACCATAGCCTTGTCAATACCATACTTGGTAATTTTTTCAATAAGGATAGTATGACATAATTTATCAATTGCTTTGCTGAAGTTGAGATATACTTTATCTACCGCATTTCCTTGATCCATCCAGTCAGTGATTCAATCATAGAAGAAAATTAGATTAGTTTGGCATGACTTTGTTTGCTATAGACCCATGCTGGCTCTGGTTAATTACTGTATTCTTATCCAAGTACTTAGATATAAAGTAGTACAGCCAGAGTGAAGTGCAATGTGGTATAGACTAAAGTATACCGGTATAATTTTCAGAATTACAATTTTGCATTTTTAGAAATCTTGATCTCTGCAAATATTCAATTTCTGGTTTACATGTATAAATGAGAATGCATTTAATGTAATACGTGAAAGTTGCAGAGAAGGCATCTCATATTATAGCTTTTCTTCAATGTACTGAGCTATTTAAAGCACAGACTATTTTTAGTGGCTTACCTCAGATCGATGTGTGAATAAAGCTCTCATATATGCTGGCAAATGACCACTTTTCTAAACTACCAGCTACTCATATTCAGGTATTAAATATCAGGTGGTGTTAATAAAGTAGTAATATTGGCTGTGTATTTTCTGTATATAATTTAAAAAAGACATATAAGCTGTCAGATTTTCTACAGTCTATAGCTGCATCGTTTGTGTGCATGTATCAGGGTTTATAGCAAGTTTTAAAACAAGACTCAAGGAAAAGATTGACTTGTTATGTTGAAGTATGATTCAACAAAGGACCATGGGTGATTTCAATACTAGCTGTCTTTTGAATTAAGATAATACCATAAGTCTTTTGGGGGGCATTCCACATTAGTAGCACGGTTTTTTAAGTCCTATATAGAGTTCACCCTGACCTGTGGCTTAGTAGATCCATCGCCCAATATGTGCTTGACTTCATGGACGCTTTGCCTCAAACTCCTGCGGTTACACCTCTGGCTCCTCAACACCTGTCATAGCCAAATTCTTACATGAGAACGCACAAGATTCTTATGTCTTACTTACATACTAACATAGTTTTTAAGGTTGAAAGAAGACTTTAAGTCCATCTAGTTCAACCCATAGCCTAACATTTTGATCCAGAGGAAGGCAAAAAAAAAAAACCATGTGGCAAACAGTAAGCTCCACATTGGGGAAAAAATTTCCATCCCGACTACTTACCAGAGCTTATTCAAAATCTCCTCCCAGAGAGGCTGTGCTGGAACCCATGCAAATTGGCCAGAATAAATGGTCATTGGAAGAAAGATCCCATCCCCTTACTGAAGGACTTTGTTTCTATTATAGTAAGCAACATTATTTTCACATAAACTGTTCCAAATTGAAGGCCAAACAGGAAAACTTCACACCCTAAGTGGGAAAGGAGGGCTTAACTTGGGGTTGACTTTATCCTCCAGTAAAGACAAACTGATTGTACTTATTTCTATTTCTTTCAGTTCCTTTGTGTCCATAGGACAAGCTTTCATTGATTTCAGTGCTTCAAAGAATTTTATTGACCTTTTTGTCACCAAAAGACTCGAAATTCCTTTTATTTCTTTGCGGATATCTCTGAAGTTAATCTCCATGAATTGCTCAACATTCCCTTAAGATTGCTTCCAATCTGGAACAAAGTGATTCTTTAGATTAAAGGTTTAAAACATTCCTTTTTTAGTTTTGCCGCTTTCTGATGTATCGATGTTTTGAAACCTCTGTGGCTACATAGTCCAGACATTGACTGGTCGTCTTACCAGATCATCTAATGCGTAGCATAACTCATAGCTCTTGCTCAACCATCTTCTCTGAAACTCTGCTCTGCTTCCACTGCCTCCAATTTGCCTGCTCTTTTCCTGGACTTTGCAGATGTTTATTCTAAACAGAAGGCTGAGCTGCTACCTCCATATCAGCTGTTCGATTTCTTCCTTATATTGAACCACCCAGAAGAAGAGTTTGTCCTCTATCGCTCCTTGAGACTAGGACAATGTCAGTTTGCATTAAAGAGAATCTGGAAAGAGGGTTCATCTGAAAATTTACAGCACATCTCCAGGTGTTTCAGGATTCGCCCTAATTAAAGAAAGACAGGTTTCTGAAACCATGCATGGACTATCGAAGACTGAATAAATTCACATTGTCCATTATCCGCTGCCCCTCATTTTTGCTTGACAGGATTAAAGGTGCTACCATGTTCATTAAATTAGACTGTTAAAGAGGGTGACAAACGGAACCCATAATGGTCCCTATGAATATCTTGTCATGTCTTTCAGAGTATGCAATGCATTGGCTGTGTTATCATGTTTGTAATATCCTGTACCAAAACATCCTGGTCTACCTGGATGACATCTTAATCTTCTCCAGAGACCTAGACAGACTCTCGCCATCTTCATGTCCACTTTGTTCTGTAGAGCATGTAACAAAACTGTTAACCCTCAACTGGTGAGGTGGGGTTTGCCACACCCCAGGGAATTTTTGTTCGGCTGCCATTCATTGAAAAATGCTGGTATGAGGATACATGTCTGACTAGCTTCCATCCATTTCCTTGTCAACAAGATGTCGTCAAGGCCTCTCTCTTCTGGCCACGCATAGCAGAGCTAGCTGTCGCTAGCTGAACCCCACATCACCACTCACTATTTACATTATCCTAAAAGTCATGTTTCATAATGCCCTCGGATTGAATCATCAAAGTATTACATTTTCTGATACTTGTGGGTGTCAAAAATTTATATGTAATCAATCGCCAATAAGAAAACAATTAAAACAAACGTGATCTTTGCATTTTCTGTAAAAATAAAAGATTTCTAAACACTGGGGTATAGGAAACCCCACATCATCAGTTGCGTGACAAAAACCCCACCTCACCAGTTGAGGTTTAGGTTATAAACATTACTCTTTGAGCGTAATGAACTGTCATTACTCAAGTACAGTTGTGGTCAAAAGTATTGACACCCCTGCAATTCTGTCAGATAATACTCAGTTTCTTCCTGAAAATAATTGCAAACACAAATTCTTTGGTATTATTATCTTCATTTAATTTGTCTTAAATGAAAAAGCACAAAAGAATTGTCCTAAAGCCAAATTGGATATAATTTCAGACCAAACATAAAAAAGAGGGTGGACAAAAGTATTGGCACTAGAGTTGAGCGATACCAGCCGATACTTTAAAATATCGGATCGGAATGGATCGGCCGATCTTAAAAAAAAGTATCGGTATCGCCGATTCCGATACCGGGAACCAACGCAAGTCAATGGGGCCAAAATATCGGAATTAAAAAAAAACCTTTCTTTCCTTGTAGGTTAATTCTACATGAAGAAAAACAACTAAGAATAATGTAGAATGTATTTTGGGAGGTGGAGGAGACATTAAAGCCATAGAGGTTTAGCCCAATCAAATGGAATAGCAGGAATTAAACTTTTTTTTTAAAGACGTTAGGAGTTACAAAGATATTGACTATGTTAGCCTCATTTATATTTTGCCAGACATGTATGTCTTCTTCTTCTTTCTTCTTTCTTCTTCTTTCTTATTCTTCCTTTTTTTACCTTCTTCTTCTTATTCCTTTTTTTACCTTCTTCTTCTTCTTCTTATTCCTTTTTTTACATTCTTCTTCTTCTTCTTCTTCCTTTTTTTACATTCTTCTTCTTCTTCCTTTTTTTAAATTCTTCTTCTTCTTCCTTTTTTTAAATTCTTCTACTTCCTTTTTTTACATTCTTCTTTTTCTTCCTTTTCTTACATTCTTCATATTCTTCTTATTCAACAATTATTATTCTACATATTCAACTTCTTCATCTTCTTCCTATTCTTCTTCATCATATTCTTGTTTGTGTCAGGCATTCCTGTAGTTGTTATCTAGAAAAGTTAGAAGTTTACACCTTCCGTTCTGCCTGTCACAAAAGATTTACAACAGGATTTGTCCGCGTTCAGTTTGGCCTGCAGCAGCAGGCCTTTTCCAGGGGCACCACGAGGAGGAACGGACTCACCCCCATACACTGCTTAGTCTTCTTCTGCTTATAAATAAGATAATATCATTTGCTCAGAGTATTAGTCTTATGCTTAATGTTCTTCTGCTTTGTTTTTTTATGCTTCTTTGTCTTCTCTCTCTTGTTGTTCTGCATCTTGGTGGTTGTCTTCCTGTTCTTTGTCCTCTTGAACCAGCTGACGGCACTGGCACCCGGAGGGGCAGCAGAAGGAACAAGAGCCAATGGCACTACCGAGGACCAGCTGACGGTGCTGGAACCCGGTTACTAAGCAGGAGGTACCTGTGCTACAAAGCACTACCAAGGACCAGCAGACGTTGCCGGAACTCGGATACCGAGATGGAGGCACCTAGGCCAAAGGCTCTGACGAGAACCAGCTGACGGTGCTGGAACCCGGAGGGGTAGCAAAAGCTGCAAGAGCAAATGGAAATAGCGAGGACCAGCTGACAGTGCTGGCACCCGGAGGGGCAGCAGAAGGAATAAGAGCCAATGGCACAACCAAGGACCAGCTGACGGTGCTGGAACCCGGTTACTAAGCAGGAGGTACCTGTGCTACAAAGCACTACCAAGGACCAGCAGACGTTGCCGGAACTCGGATACCGAGATGGAGGCACCTAGGCCAAAGGCTCTGACGAGAACCAGCTGACGGTGCTGGAACCCGGAGGGGTAGCAGAAGCTGCAAGAGCAAATGGAAATAGCGAGGACCAGCTGACAGTGCTGGCACCCGGAGGGGCAGCAGAAGGAATAAGAGCCAATGGCACAACCGAGGACCAGCTGACGGTGCTGGAACCCGGTTACTAAGCAGGAGGTACCTGTGCTACAAAGCACTACCAAGGACCAGCAGATGTTGCCGGAACTCGGATACCGAGATGGAGGCACCTAGGCCAAAGGCTCTGACGAGAACCAGCAGACGGTGCTGGAACCCGGAGGGGTAGCAGAAGTTACCCCTGAAAAGCAAAGTTGGCATGCTGCAAGCTGGCCGCAGTTACCGAATCACACAGTCCTACAGGGGGTGCTTGTCCTACTGGCACTACGGAACAAGCCTTTCTTACCAGAACCCGCAGTAAACATAGGAAGCACCTAAACTGCTGGCACCCTAGCCTCGGCTAACTCAACCGCAACACGACATGGCAACTTGGGGTGGCAAACTGACATTGACACTTCCCGGAAACAGCAGGCAGGGCTGGAACCAAGCTGGGCAGGAGGGAGTACCCGTGCCAAAGTCAGTTATGAGCAGCAACTGGCGATGTTGGAGCCCAGGGACAAGCACTTAGCAGGCTGAGGCCTGATGTGCTGTCAATTGGGAGGCAGCAGGACAGATTGCCATCAAAACAGCAGGGGAACAGCTGACGTTACTGAACCCCACAAACACAGGAGCTATTGTTTTACTCTGTGAAGACGGCACTTACGAGCAACAACTGGCTATGTTGAAGCCCAGGGACAAGCACGGAGCAGGCTGAGGCTGCATTGAAGAAATTTTAAGATCGGTTGTAGACTTCTACTAATTTTAACCGTGCTCCACTTAGGCCTGTGGCTTCACTGCTTTTCGTATTTCCCCTGTCCTCCAACCCCGCCAGTTACAGCTCCGAAGTGGCGTCTGCACAATCCACACTTCTTCCTGTGTAACAGGTGTTCAGTCCGGTCAGTTAATCCCCTGATGTGTGTCCGGCAATGTCGCCTGCTCTGTCCACATTCCCATAACTAGTTATGGGAATGTGGACAGAGCAGGCGACATTGCCGGACACACATCAGGGGATTAACTGACCGGACTGAACACCTGGAACACAGGAACAAGTGTGGATTGTGCAGACGCCACTTCGGAGCTGTAACTGGCAGGGTTGGAGGACAGGGGAAATACGAGAGACAGTGGAGCCACAGGCCTAATTGGAGCACGGTTAAAAATCAGTAGTGGTACGACTGTGTAGGCAGCAGGAGACTTTGCCATCCACACAGCAGGGGATCAGCTGACGTTACTGAACCCCACTGAGACACGGGAGCAAGTGTCTTTCCGTGTGGACGGCACTTCCGAGCTACAACTGGCTGTGTTGAAGCCCAGGAAATAGGAGGGTGTAGGCAGAGGCCTACTGTATTTGGAATGTGGTGACAGCAGGAGAGACTGCCATCCACACAGCAGGGGATCAGCTAGCGTAACTGAACCCCACTGAGACACGGGAGCAAGTGTCTCTTTCCGTGTGGACGGCACTTCCGAGCTACAACTGGCTGTGTTGAAGCCCAGGAAATAGGAGGGTGTAGGCAGAGGCCTACTGTATTTGGAATGTGGTGACAGCAGGAGAGACTGCCATCCACACAGCAGGGGATCAGCTGACGTTACTGAACCCCACTGAGACACGGGAGCAAGTATCTCTTTCCGTGTGGACGGCACTTCCGAGCTACAACTGGCTGTGTTGAAGCCCAGGAAATAGGAGGGTGTAGGCAGAGGCCTACTGTCTTTGGAATGCAGAGACAGCAGGAGAGACTGCCATTCACACAGCAGGGGATCAGCTAGCGTTACTGAACCCCACTGAGACACGGGAGCAAGTGTCTCTTTCCGTGTGGACGACACTTCCGAGCTACAACTGGCTGTGTTGAAGCCCAGGAAATAGGAGGGTGTAGGCAGAGGCCTACTGTATTTGGAATGTGGTGACAGCAGGAGAGACTGCCATCCACACAGCAGGGGATCAGCTGACGTTACTGAACCCCACTGAGACACGGGAGCAAGTATCTCTTTCCGTGTGGACGGCACTTCCGAGCTACAACTGGCTGTGTTGAAGCCCAGAAAATAGGAGGGTGTAGGCAGAGGCCTACTGTCTTTGGAATGCAGAGACAGCAGGAGAGACTGCCATCAACACAGCAGGGGATCAGCTAGCGTTACTGAACCCCACTGAGACATGGGAGCAAGTGTCTCTTTCCGTGTGGACGGCACTTCCGGGCTACAACTGGCTGTGTTGAAGCCCAGGAAATAGGAGGGTGTAGGCAGAGGCCTACTGTATTTGGAATGTGGTGACAGCAGGAGAGACTGCCATCCACACAGCAGGGGATCAGCTAGCGTTACTGAACCCCACTGAGACACGGGAGCAAGTGTCTCTTTCCGTGTGGACGGCACTTCCGAGCTACAACTGGCTGTGTTGAAGCCCAGGAAATAGGAGGGTGTAGGCTGAGGCCTACTGTCTTTGGAATGTGGTGACAGCAGGAGAGACTGCCATCCACACAGCAGGGGATCAGCTAGCGTTACTGAACCCCACTGAGACACGGGAGCAAGTGTCTCTTTCCGTGTGGACGGCACTTCCGAGCTACAACTGGCTGTGTTGAAGCCCAGGAAATAGGAGGGTGTAGGCAGAGGCCTACTGTCTTTGGAATGTGGTGACAGCAGGAGAGACTGCCATCCACACAGCAGGGGATCAGCTAGCGTTACTGAACCCCACTGAGACACGGGAGCAAGTGTCTCTTTCCGTGTGGACGGCACTTCCGAGCTACAACTGGCTGTGTTGAAGCCCAGGAAATAGGAGGGTGTAGGCAGAGGCCTACTGTATTTGGAATGTGGTGACAACAGGAGAGACTGCCATCCACACAGCAGGGGATCAGCTAGCGTTACTGAACCCCACTGAGACACGGGAGCAAGTGTCTCTTTCCGTGTGGACGGCACTTCCGAGCTACAACTGGCTGTGTTGAAGCCCAGGAAATAGGAGGGTGTAGGCAGAGGCCTACTGTATTTGGAATGTGGTGACAACAGGAGAGACTGCCATCCACACAGCAGGGGATCAGCTAGCGTTACTGAACCCCACTGAGACACGGGAGCAAGTGTCTCTTTCCGTGTGGACAGCACTTCCGAGCTACAACTGGCTGTGTTGAAGCCCAGGGACAAGCATGGAGCAGGCTGAGGCTGCATTGAAGAAATTTTAAAATCGGTTGTAGACTTCTACTAATTTTAACCGTGCTCCACTTAGGCCTGTGGCTTCACTGATTTTCGTATTTCCCCTGTCCTCCAACCCCGCCAGTTATAGCTCCGAAGTGGCGTCTGCACAATCCACACTTGTTCCTGTGTTCCAGGTGTTCAGTCCGGTCAGTTAATCCCCAGATGTGTGTCCGGCAATGCTGCCTGCTCTGTCCACATTCCCATAACTAGTTATGGGAATGTGGACAGAGCAGGCGACATTGCCGGACACACAACAGGGGATTAACTGACCGGACTGAACACCTGGAACACAGGAACAAGTGTGGATTGTGCAGACGCCACTTCGGAGCTGTAACTGGCGGGGTTGGAGGACAGGGGAAAGACGAAAATCAGTGAAGCCACAGGCCTAAGTGGAGCACGGTTAAAAATCAGTAGTAGCAGGACTGTGTAGGCAGCAGGAGACTTGCCATCTCCACAGCAGGGGAACAGCTGGCAGTGCTGAACCCCACTAACACTTGAACGAATGTGTTTGGCTCTGTGGAGACGACACTTCTGAACACCAACTGACGCTGTTGGAGCCCAGGATCAGGCGTGGAGCAGGCTGGGGCCTACTGGATTTTGGCTGGTGTAGGCAGCAGGAGACTTGCCATCTCCACAGCAGGGGAACAGCTGGCAGTGCTGAATCCCACTAACACTTGAACGAATGTGTTTGGCTCTGTGGAGACGACACTTCTGAACACCAACTGACGCTGTTGGAACCCAGGATCAGGCGTGGAGCAGGCTGGGGCCTACTGGATTTTGGCTGGTGTAGGCAGCAGGAGACTTGCCATCTCCACAGCAGGGGAACAGCTGGCAGTGCTGAACCCCACTAACACTTGAACGAATGTGTTTGGCTCTGTGGAGACGACACTTCTGAACACCAACTGACGCTGTTGGAGCCCAGGATCAGGCGTGGAGCAGGCTGGGGCCTACTGGATTTTGGCTGGTGTAGGCAGCAGGAGACTTGCCATCTCCACAGCAGGGGAACAGCTGGCAGTGCTGAACCCCACTAACACTTGAATGAATGTGTTTGGCTCTGTGGAGACGACACTTCTGAACACCAACTGACGCTGTTGGAGCCCAGGATCAGGCGTGGAGCAGGCTGGGGCCTACTGGATTTTGGCTGGTGTAGGCAGCAGGAGACTTGCCATCTCCACAGCAGGGGAACAGCTGGCAGTGCTGAACCCCACTAACACTTGAACGAATGTGTTTGGCTCTGTGGAGACGACACTTCTGAACACCAACTGACGCTGTTGGAGCCCAGGATCAGGCGTGGAGCAGGCTGGGGCCTACTGGATTTTGGCTGGTGTAGGCAGCAGGAGACTTGCCATCTCCACAGCAGGGGAACAGCTGGCAGTGCTGAACCCCACTAACACTTGAACGAATGTGTTTGGCTCTGTGGAGACGACACTTCTGAACACCAACTGACGCTGTTGGAGCCCAGGATCAGGCGTGGAGCAGGCTGGGGCCTACTGGATTTTGGCTGGTGTAGGCAGCAGGAGACTTGCCATCTCCACAGCAGGGGAACAGCTGGCAGTGCTGAACCCCACTAACACTTGAACGAATGTGTTTGGCTCTGTGGAGACGACACTTCTGAACACCAACTGACGCTGTTGGAACCCAGGATCAGGCGTGGAGCAGGCTGGGGCCTACTGGATTTTGGCTGGTGTAGGCAGCAGGAGACTTGCCATCTCCACAGCAGGGGAACAGCTGGCAGTGCTGAACCCCACTAACACTTGAACGAATGTGTTTGGCTCTGTGGAGACGACACTTCTGAACACCAACTGACGCTGTTGGAGCCCAGGATCAGGCGTGGAGCAGGCTGGGGCCTACTGGATTTTGGCTGGTGTAGGCAGCAGGAGACTTGCCATCTCCACAGCAGGGGAACAGCTGGCAGTGCTGAACCCCACTAACACTTGAACGAATGTGTTTGGCTCTGTGGAGACGACACTTCTGAACACCAACTGACGCTGTTGGAGCCCAGGATCAGGCGTGGAGCAGGCTGGGGCCTACTGGATTTTGGCTGGTGTAGGCAGCAGGAGACTTGCCATCTCCACAGCAGGGGAACAGCTGGCAGTGCTGAACCCCACTAACACTTGAACGAATGTGTTTGGCTCTGTGGAGACAACACTTCTGAACACCAACTGACGCTGTTGGAGCCCAGGATCAGGCGTGGAGCAGGCTGGGGCCTACTGGATTTTGGCTGGTGTAGGCAGCAGGAGACTTGCCATCTCCACAGCAGGGGAACAGCTGGCAGTGCTGAACCCCACTAACACTTGAACGAATGTGTTTGGCTCTGTGGAGACGACACTTCTGAACACCAACTGACGCTGTTGGAGCCCAGGATCAGGCGTGGAGCAGGCTGGGGCCTACTGGATTTTGGCTGGTGTAGGCAGCAGGAGACTTGCCATCTCCACAGCAGGGGAACAGCTGGCAGTGCTGAACCCCACTAACACTTGAACGAATGTGTTTGGCTCTGTTGAGACGACACTTCTGAACACCAACTGACGCTGTTGGAGCCCAGGATCAGGCGTGGAGCAGGCTGGGGCCTACTGGATTTTGGCAGGTGAAGGCAGCAGGAGACTTGCCATCTCCACAGCAGGGGAACAGCTGGCAGTGCTGAACCCCACTAACACTCGAACGAATGTGTTTGGCTCTGTGGAGACGACACTTCTGAACACCAACTGACGCTGTTGGAGCCCAGGATCAGGCGTGGAGCAGGCTGGGGCCTACTGGATTTTGGCTGGTGTAGGCAGCAGGAGACTTGCCATCTCCACAGCAGGGGAACAGCTGGCAGTGCTGAACCCCACTAACACTTGAACGAATGTGTTTGGCTCTGTGGAGACGACACTTCTGAACACCAACTGACGCTGTTGGAGCCCAGGATCAGGCGTGGAGCAGGCTGGGGCCTGTTGCTTTTGGCAGGTGAAGGCAGCAGTAGACTTGCCATCTCCACAGCAGGGGAACAGCTGGCAGTGCTGAACCCCACTAACACTTGAACGAATGTGTTTGGCTCTGTGGAGACGACACTTCTGAACACCAACTGACGCTGTTGGAGCCCAGGATTACGCATGCCGCAGGCAGAGGCCAATGGGCAGCATTTTTTATGGAGGTTGTTGACTACTACTGATTCTAACCATGCTCCACTTAGGCCTCTGGCTCCACTGTCTCTACTATTTACCCTGGCCTCCAACCCCGCCAGCTACATCTCTGAAGTGGCGTCAGCACAATCTACACTTGTTCCTGTGTTACTGGTGCTCAGTCCCGTCAGTTGATCCCCTGATGTTTGTCCGGCAAGTTCGCCAGCTCTGTCCTCATTCCCACTACTGGTTATGGGAATGTGGACACAGCAGGAGACCTTGCCGGACACACATCAGGGGATAAACTGATGGGACTGAGCCACAGGAACACAGGAACAAGTGTAGATTGTGCTGACCCCACTTCAGAGATGTAGATGGCGGGGTTGGAGGCCAGGGGAAATAGTAGAGACAGTGGAGCCAGAGACCTAAGTTGGGCACGGTTAAAAATCAGTAGTGGTTTGAATGTTGATGGAGCTGGTGACTTTGCCGTCCACACAGCAGGGGATCAGCTTGCGTTACTGAACCCCACTAACACAGGAGCTAGTGTGTTTCTCTGTGCAGACGACACATCTGAGTGACAACTGGCTGTGTTGAAGCACAGGTATTATAGTTCAGGTGGTAGAAAAATGAACACACCAGCAGACCTCGATACAGTTGCCAACCACTAATTTAGTCTGTAAGAGGAATGGCAAAGTCTTTGGACATCCAGGCCTTGTTCATTTTCAGAAAAGTCAGCCGGTCAACATTATCGGAAGATAGTCGCGTGCGACGGTCTGTTAGTACACCACCTGCGGCACTAAAGACGCGTTCCGATAATACACTGGCAGCAGGGCAAGCCAGCACCTCCAATGCATACTGGCTAAGCTCTGGCCATGTATCCAGCTTAGAGACCCAAAACTTGACGGGGGAAGAGCCATCTGGGAGTACAGTGACAGGGCAAGACATGTAGTCTGACACCATCTGACGGAAGCGTTGCCTCCTGCTGACTCGAGGCGTCGCTGATGGTGTAGACAATTGTGGTGGACACACAAAACTTTGCCACATTTGGGCCATAGTGGTCTTGCCTTGTGCTGCGGCGCTGCCTCTGCTCCCTCTTTGTGCAGAGTTTCCTCCACTGCCTCGACGCACAGAGCTGCTTTGTAAAGCACTAGCAACAATGCTGTCGGGTGGAATGGAAAACATTATGGACTGCACCAGTGACTCTTCGTACTCCCGCAGTTTACGCTCCCGGTTCAACGTTGGTATGAGCCTTTGTACGCTGTCCCGGTAGCAAGGATCTAGGAGGGCGTACACCCAATAATCAGCCGAGACGAGAATGTGGGCGATGCGGCGGTCGTTTCTCAGGCACTGCAGCATGAAATCAACCATGTGCTGCAGACTCCCAACTGCCAAAGAACCGCTGTCCCCTGCTTGAGGCATGACCTCGGCCTGCTCTGCATCACCCCACCCTCGCTGTACATACTGAGTAGAGGTTTGTGTACCTCCCTCCTCTGGAGAGATGTCTTCCTCCTCCATCGACTCCTCCTCATCCTCCTCACAAAGTGTCCCCTGCCTAGGCCTTTGTGAGGAAACACGTAGCGCAGACTGTCCAGAAGCAGATGGCATTTGGGACTCCTCATCCTCCACCTCTTCCGAAACCTCATCCCTTAGTGCTTGCAGTGTTTGTTGAAGCAGGCAGATAAGGGGGACAGTCATGCTGACTAGTGCATCATCCGCACTCGCCATCCGCGTGGATTCATCGAAGGCACGCAAAACGAGGCAGATGTCCTTCATAGAGGCCCACTCAATGGTGCTGAAGTGTGAACGGCGCACAGTGCGACTTGTTTGCGCATGATGCAGCTGGTACTCCATGACTGCTGCCTGCTGCTCACACAACCGCTCCAACATATGTAACGTTGAATTCCACCGGGTGGGTAGGTCACATATGATGCGATGTTCCGGAAGGGCAAATCGTCGCTGCAGAGCAGCGAGGCGCGATCTTGCCGTCCTGGAACGCCGCAAGTGAGCGCACTCTATGCGGACCTTGTGCAACAGTGCATCAAGATCCGGATAGTCCCTCAGAAAGCTCTGCACGACCAAGTTAAGCACATGTGCCAGACATGGGATGTGTGTGAGGTTGCCTAGGCCAAGAGCTGCCACCAGATTTCGGCCATTGTCACACACTACCAAGCCCGGCTGGAGATTCGCTGGCCCAAACCACACATCGCTCTCCAGCTTGATAGCATTCCAGAGCTGCGCTGTGTGGCTTCGATTCCCCAAAGAAATTAATTTGAGTACAGCCTGTTGACATTTGGCCACGGCTGTGCTCATATCGGTCGTAACAGGCTCCTGCTCTGCTGTTTCTGAGGAACTTGAGTAGGAGGAGGAGTCTATGTTTACAGACTGGAGTCCTGCAATCCGTGGCGTTGGAAGAACACGTACAGCGCCACTCTCCAGATCTGTACCCGGCTCCACAACATTGACCCAGTGGGCAGTGAGGGAAAGGTATCGTCCCTGTCCATGGTTACTGGTCCACGCATCGGTGGTCAGGTGGACCTTGCTACTAACGGCGTTTAGTAGCGCATGTTTTATTTTGCCCTCAACATGTTTCTGCAGGGCAGGGACGGCTCGCCTGCTGAAATAAAAGCGGCTGGGCACATTGTATTGGGGGACTGCCAATGCCATTAAGTCCCGGAAGGTGTCAGTGTCCACCAGCCTGAATGACAGCATTTCAACTGCCAGAAGTTTGGCACTGCCAGCATTCAGAGACTGTGCTCGGGGATGGTTTGCCGAGTAAGGGCGCCTTTTATCCCATGCCTGTGCTACCGATGGCTGTGATGGATGGGAACGTGCTGCTATGGGTGGAATCTGACAGGGTCTCCGGACAACAGTGGCAGAGGTTCTTCCTTGGCGATCCTGTGAGGAAGCCGAACCAGCAGTGCGTGAGCTGGAGGAAGAGGCCCCAACACGAACTGAAGAGGTGGTAGGTGGTGCTGTACGTTGGCCTACGTCTTCAGGGTGTCTCTGCAACTCCAACTCGTGCTTGGTGCGCACATGTTTCCACATATTTGTGGTATTGAGGTTGCTGACATTTCTCCCTCTTTTGACTATCTGATGACACAGCTTGCATTTGACAAAGCAAATGTCATCTGCAACTGTGTCAAAAAAGGACCACGCACTGCAACTCTTGGGAGCGCCCGTTTTGCCTTTTGAATGAGGAATGCTCCTAACGGGTGCCGAAGTGGAGGGTACAGGCAACCAAGTCTTCCCCCTCCCTCTGCCTCCTGTTTTGGCCGGTAGGGGAATCTCTTCCTCCGAGCTGCTCCCACCACCTTCCTGTTCCTCATGCCATGATGGGTCAAGGACCTCATCATCTTCCCTCCCCTCTTCAAACAGCTGCTTCTCCGGGGTTGTCTCGCCAGCACCGTACGCACCAGAAAGTGGCAACTGAGTCTCGTCATCATCTGATGCATACTGAGGTGTGCTGACCATAGGCACTGGCCCACTCGCCTCTTCAGATTCAGAGGGACAAAGAAGTTGCGCATCACTGCATACTCCCTCTTCTTCACATTCAGGAATGCTGCTTGGCTGGCCCCCTCTTTCCAAGCCAACAGATTCCGAGAACAGAAGTAGAGACTGTGATGGCTCCTGTCCATGTCTCTCTGACGGCCTGGGCACTTTGGCAGGTGGTGAAGAGACAGATGGTTGCTCTTCAGTGCTCTGGCCCTGAGAGGATGTGGAAGTAATTGAAGTCGATGCGTTAGCTGCCATCCATCCGACAACGGCTTCAATTTGTTCCTCCCGCAGCAGTGGGGTACGTTGAGGTCCTACAAAGCTGCGCATAAAGGACTGTTGCCTGCTAAAACTGGGGGATGCTGATCCACTGGTGCCTGCAGCAGGCCCAGAATCCCCACGTCCTCTACCTGCAGAATCCCCACGTCCTCTCCCTGCTGAAACTCCACGCCCACGCCCACGGGCCTTACTCCCTGCCTTCTTCATCTTGCCAGACTGCTTAAGATAGGCAGAAAAGTACAAAGGGGGGCCTTAGTGTGCTTATTCCTGAACAGCTGGTTACAGGTACAAGAAACACTAATTTTATGAAGTGTGTGTGTGTGGACTACACTTTAATAGGAGCTGATGTAGCCTACACAAGTTCCAAATGTAGTGTTTGGTGAACTTTTTTTGTGGTTTCTTTGTTGGAAACAAACTCAAAGTATGTGAACAAAGAATTGAAACTGATAGTATCACCAACTTTTTGGAGCTATTACAATGCAGGCAGGTAACCTACTATGCAAAAGATGAGGCTCCAAAAAAATTGGGTAATACTAATCTGGCTGCGCCGGCAGGGCACAAGCCAGAAAAAAAGGCTCCTCTATCTACTCCTATATAGTATTTGCAACCAACCAATGTTGATGGATACGGATGGATGCAGACTAATAGGAGAAGAAAAAATGAGCTGCACTCAAAGACAAATATGTGTGAGGCAGTGACGCACGTTGAGCGTCCTACAACCAGACGTAGCTGCAGGACACTCTACTCTGCGTGAGCTGCACTCACACACAGTCAGAGACCTCTCAGACAGCCGTGAACAGTGCAGCTAAGTGGGCACTGGCACTGACAGGCTGCAGAAAGGCTCCGCTGTGTACTCCTATATAGTGTTTGCAACCACCGTAGATGGAGACGGATGGATGCACACTAATAGAAGAATAAATGAGCTGCAATAAAAGAAAAATGTGTGAGGCAGTGACACGCTGAGCGTCCTACAACCAGACGTAGCTGCAGGACACACTACTCAGCGTGAGCTGCACTCACACACAGTCAGAGACCTCTCAGACAGCCGTGAACAGTGCAGCAAAGTGGACACTAGCACTGAAAGGCTGCAGAAAGGCTCCGCTGTCTACTACTAGTGTTTGCAACCAACGTATATGGATACGGATGGACGCACACTAGAGTTGAGCGATACCGTCCGATACTTCAAAGTATCGTATCGGATGGTATCGGCCGATCTTTAAAAAAAGTATCGGTATCGCCGATTCCGATACCGGAAGTCCCATTCAAGTCTATGGGACTTCCGGTATCGGAATAAGAAAAACCCTTTCCTGCCCTTGTACAGCCTCTCTGGGGTCTGTACGGGCCTTTCGGGGGGCTGTGCCGGCCTGCCAGGGGGTCTGTGCAGGCTCCGGTGGTCTGTGCCGGCCTGCCGGTGGTCTGTGCAGGCTCCGGGGGGCTGTGCCGGCCTGCCGGGGGGCTGTGCCGGCCTGCCGGGGGGCTGTGCAGGCTCCGGGGGGCTGTGCCGGCCTGCCGGGGGGCTGTGCCGGCCTGCCGGTGGTCTGTGCAGGCTCCGGGGGTCTGTGCAGGCATCGTCCGATGGGACTACAAGTCCCATCGGGCGATGCCTGCTACCATGACAGTGATTGACACATTAGCCAATGATGGGACAGTAGTAGTCCCATCATCCGGCTAATGTGTTAAATGTAAAAAAAAAATAAAAAAAAAAAAAAAAATTACATGCTACATACATACAACATGCATACTACATACATGCTACATTCATACTACATACTACATACATGCTACATTCATACTACATAAATACTACATGCAACATACATACTACATATATACTACATGCATGCTACATACATACTGCATGCTACATACATACCACATATATACTACATACATACTACATGCATGCTACATGCATGCTACATGCTACATACATAACACATATACTACATGCATGCTACATACATACTACATGCTACATACTACATATATACTACATGCATGCTACATACATACTACATGCTACATACTACATATATACTACATGCATGCTACATACATACTACATGCTACATACATACTACATATATACTACATGCATGCTACATGCTACATACATACTACATATATACTACATACATACTACATACATACTACATGCATGCTACATGCATGCTACATACATACCACATACATAACACATATATACTACATGCATGCTACATACATACTACATGCTACATACATACCATATACATACTACATGCATGCTACATACATACTACATGCTACATACATACCATATACATACTACATGCATGCTACATACATACTACATGCATGCTACATACATACTACATGCTACATACATACTACATATATACTACATGCATGCTACATACATACTACATGCTACATACATACTACATATATACTACATGCATGCTACATACTACATGCTACATACATACTACATATATACTACATGCATGCTACATACATACTACATGCATGCTACATACATACTACATGCTACATACATACCACATACATACTACATATATACTACATGCATGCTACATACATACTGCATGCTACATGCATGCTACATACATACTACATACATACTACATGCTACATACATACCACATATATACTACATACATACAATACATTCATACAATACATACATAGACATACAGTACATATAACATAGAGTAACATACTTACCAATACTTGTCACATTGTTCCCCGAAGCCATTGTCTTTTCCGGAATAAATATTAACATAACAAACCACAAAAATACTCACCCACGATCCGAAGCAGTCCACGAGTGTGTCCCACGACGATCTTGGGTAGAGAACTGCAGCATCAGCTGTTGCTGCCGTTCTCTACGGGCTGCAGGAATCCAATGACGGAAGGTAGGTATCCTTCCGCACTGTATTCCTCCGCCACTTAAAAAAAAAAAAAGTCCCTAGTCTCACTTTATGCCATTGCTGTGTGGGAATTTCCCACGCAGCAATGGCATAAAGTGAGACTAGGGACTTTTTTTTTTTTAAGTGGCGGAGGAATACAGTGCGGAAGGATACCTACCTTCCGTCATTGGATTCCTGCAGCCCGTAGAGAACGGCAGCATCATCTGATGCTGCCGTTCTCTACCCAAGATCGTCGTGGGACACACTCGTGGACTGCTTCGGATCGTGGGTGAGTATTTTTGTGGTTTGTTATGTTAATATTTATTCCGGAAAAGACAATGGCTTCGGGGAACAATGTGACAAGTATTGGTAAGTATGTTACTCTATGTTATATGTACTGTATGTCTATGTATGTATTGTATGAATGTATTGTATGTATGTAGTATATATGTGGTATGTATGTAGCATGTAGTATGTATGTAGTATGTATGTAGCATGCATGTAGCATGTAGTATGTATGTAGCATGCATGTAGTATATATGTAGTATGTATGTAGCATGCATGTAGTATATATGTAGCATGTATGTAGTATGTATGTGGTATGTATGTAGCATGTAGTATGTATGTAGCATGCATGTAGTATATATGTAGTATGTATGTAGCATGCATGTAGTATATATGTAGTATGTATGTAGCATGTAGTATGTATGTAGTATGTATGTAGTATGTATGTGGTATGTATGTGGCATGTAGTATGTATGTAGCATGCATGTAGTATGTAAGTAGCATGCATGTAGTATGTATGTAGCATGCATGTAGTATGTATGTAGTATGTATGTAGTATGTAGCATGTATGTAGTATGTATGAGGTATGTATGTAGCATGTAGTATGTATGTAGCATGCATGTAGTATATATGTAGTATGTAGTATGTATGTAGTATGTATGTGGTATGTATGTAGCATGTAGTATGTATGTAGCATGCATGTAGCATGCATGTAGTATGTATGTAGCTTGCATGTAGTATGCATGTAGCATGCATGTAGTATGTATGTAGTATGTATGTAGTATATATGTAGCATGCAGTATGTATGTAGCATGTATGTAGTATGTATGTAGTATATATGTAGTATGTATGTAGTATATATGTAGTATGTATGTAGCATGTAGTATGTATGTAGTATGTATGTAGCATGTAGTATGTATGTAGCATGCATGTAGTATGTATGTAGTATATATGTAGTATGTATGTAGTATGTATGTAGCATGCATGTAGTATGTATGTAGTATTTTTTTTTTTTTTTTTTTAACATTTAACACATTAGCCGGATGATGGGACTACTACTGTCCCATCATTGGCTAATGTGTCAATCACTGTCATGGTAGCAGGCATCGCCCGATGGGACTTGTAGTCCCATCGGACGATGCTTGCACAGACCCCCGGACATCAGCACAGCCCCCCGGCAGGCCGGCACAGCCCCCCGGCAGGCCGGTACAGACCCCCACAGGGTGCACAGACCACCGGCAGGCCGGCACAGCCCCCCGGCAGGCCGGTACAGACCCCCACAGGGTGCACAGACCACCGGCAGGCCGGCACAGCCCCCCGGCAGGCCGGTACAGACCCCCACAGGGTGCACAGACCACCGGCAGGCCGGCACAGCCCCCCGGCAGGCCGGTACAGACCCCGGGCAGTCCACACAGCCCCCCGGCAGGCCGGCACAGCCCCCCGGCAGGCCGGCAGAGACCCCCGGAAGGCCCGAAATGACGGCGCATCATGATGCGCACACACCGCGCGTCATGATGACGTCAGTCTGTCAATCAACTTTGAACTTCCGATTCCGATGCCGAATTCCGATATTGAAAAAATATCGGAAGTCGGTATCGGAATTCCGATACAGCAAGTATCGGCCGATACCCGATACTTGCGGTATCGGAATGCTCAACACTAACGCACACTAGATTGAAATTATGTAAAAAATGCAGCTCAAAAATTAAAAGATGTATGAGGCAGCAGTGATCACACTGGGTGGCCTACAGCCTGACGTGGCTGCAGGACCCACTCCACAGCGTGAGCTGCACTCACACAGCCCTTGCAAACAGCTATTAAAACAGCGCTGCTGGGCTAAAAAAATGCTACTGCGGTGGATTATGTAGCCTGGGTAGAGCAATAGATATGTTTGATGATCGCTATTTCTAACTGTCCCTCACAGTCTTCAACAGCAGCCTGTCCCTAACTGAATTCACAGCAGAGTGAACCAGAAATGGCGGCTGCGGTGGCTTTTATAGTGCATCATGACATCATTTCGGCAGCCAATCACAGCCATGCCAATAGTTAACATGCCTACATGCCTAACAGGATGTGCCCACACTTCGGAGGATTCCCATTGGCTTAATCAAAGCAAGCAGGCTCATAGCATGATGGGAACTTCCGATTCCGATTCCGGAATCCGATATGACAAAAGTATCGGAAGTCAGTATCGGAATTCCGATACCGCTAATATCGGCCGATACCCGATACTTGCGGTATCGGAATGCTCAACACTAATTGGCACTGTTCGAAAAATCATGTGATGCTTCTCTAATTTGTGTAACTAACAGCACCTGTAACTTACCTGTGGCACCTAACAGGTGTTGGCAATAACTAAATCACACTTGCAGCCAGTTGACATGGATTAAAGTTGACTCAACCTCTGTCCTGTGTCCTTGTGTGTACCACATTGAGCATGGAGAAAAGAAAGAAGACCAAAGAACTGTCTGAGGACTTGAGAAACCAAATTGTGAGGAAGCATGAGCAATCTCAAGGCTACAAGTCCATCTCCAAAGACTGAATGTTCCTGTGTCTACCGTGCGCAGTGTCATCAAGAAGTTTAAAGCCCATGGCACTGTGGCTAACCTCCCTAGATGTGGACGGAAAAGAAAAATTGACAAGAGATTTCAACGCAAGATTGTGCGGATGTTGGATAAAGAACCTCGACTAACATCCAAACAAGTTCAAGCTGCCCTGCAGTCCGAGGGTACAACAGTGTCAACCCGTACTATCCGTCGGCGTCTGAATGAAAAGGGACTGTATGGTAGGAGACCCAGGAAGACCCCACTTCTTACCCCGAGACATAAAAAAGCCAGGCTGGAGTTTGCCAAAACTTACCTGATAAAGCCTAAAACGTTTTGGAAGAATGTTCTCTGGTCAGATGAGACAAAAGTAGAGCTTTTGGGGCAAAGGCATCAACATAGAGTTTACAGGAGAAAAAAAGAGGCATTCAAACAAAAGAACACGGTCCCTACAGTCAAACATGGTGGAGGTTCCCTGATGTTTTGGGGTTGCTTTGCTGCCTCTGGCACTGGACTGCTTGACCGTGTGCATGGCATTATGAAGCCAGAAGACTACCAACAAATTTTGCAGCATAGTGTAGGGCCCAGTGTGAGAAAGCTGGGTCTCCCTCAGAGGTCATGGGTCTTCCAGCAGGACAATGACCCAAAACACACTTCAAAAAGCACTAGAAAATGGTTTGAAAGAAAGCACTGGAGACTTCTAAGGTGGCCAGCAATGAGTCCAGACCTGAATCCCATAGAACACCCGTGGAGAGATCTAAAAATGGCTGTTTGGAGAAGGCACCCTTCAAATATCAGGGACCTGGATCAGTTTGCCAAAAAGAATGGTCTAAAATTCCAGCAGAGCATTGTAAGAAACTCATTGATGGTTACCGGATGCGGTTGGTCGCAGTTATTTTGGCTAAAGGTTGTGCAACCAAGTATTAGGCTGAGGGTGCCAATACTTTTGTCTGGTCCATTTTTGGAGTTTTGTGTGAAATGATCAATGTTTTGCTTTTTGCTTCATTCTCTTTTGTGTTTCTTCATTTACGACAAATTAAATGAAGATAGTAATACCAAAGAATTTGTGTTTGCAATCATTTTCAGGAAGAAACTGAGTATTATCTGACAGAATTGCAGCGGTGTTAATACTTTTGGCCACAACTGTATATCATCTCATCTGAAGGTTTGTGCATGGATATAGAAAAAGTTTATGCTATTTTGGATTAACATTAAATTCCACATGAAAAAAGGCCTGAAAGCTGTTGAATACTTCCTAAAAAGGAAGAACCTCACTTGCCATTGCTACAGGGCAAGAGGGAAGAGCCAGGCAAAGCTCCAGAATTGGCACATCTAATCAATGCACCTTTTCTGGGTGGCTGTCAGCTTTAACAAGGTTGGTTGTCAAAAATGGGGGGACCCCACACCGTTTTTTAAAAATTATTTATTTAAATTATTAAAAAACTAGAAATAGGCCCGATGCTATTGCATCGGGAGTGTGGTGAAATGAACATCTGTGTATCCTTAGTGGCGGGGGATTCAAATCCCGCAAAGCACTGCTCATTGGCTCAGCCGGCGGGTTGGGAAATTGAATCCCGCACCACTCATTGGCTCAGCCTGCGATTGCTCAGCCAATGAGTGGTGCTGCGTGGCTTTGAGCGGTGCGGGATTCAAATCCCCTGTCAAAGCCATGCGGCACCGCTCATTGGCTGAGCATCCCTGGCGCTCAACCAATGAGCGGCGCGGGATTCAAATCCCCCGCCATGGCGGCTGAGCCAATGAGCGGTGCCGCATGGGATTTGATTTCCCCGCCAAAGCCGTGTGGCACCGCTCATTGGCTGAGCATCCCTGGCATGGCCCTGTCATCCGTATAACGATATGCATGGCCCTCTCATCCCTATTCTGGTTGTATGGGCCCCTCATCCCCCAATCCTGGTATGCATGGCACCCCATTTCTCATCCTGGTATACATGGTACCCCTCACCCCCCTATCCTGGTATGCATGGTACCCCTCATCTCCCAATCCTGGTATGCGTAGCCCCTTCACTCCCCAATCCTGGTATGCATGGTCCTCTCACCCCCCCAATCCTGGTATGCATGCTACCCCTCACCCCCCAACCCTGATATGCATGGTCCTCTCACCCCCCTATCCTGGCATGGATGCTACCCCAAACCCCCCTATCCTGGTATGCATGGTCCTCTCACCTCCCCTATCCTGGCATGCATGGTCCTCTCACCCCCCTTTCCTGGTATGCATGGACCCCTCACCCCCCCAATCCTGGAATGCATGGTCCCCCTCACCCCCCAATCCTGGTATGCATGGTCCTCTCACCCCCCAATCCTGGTATACATGGTCCCCTCACCCCCCTTTCCTGGTATGCATGGTCCACCTCACCCCCCATTCCTGGTATACATGGTTCCTTTCATCTCCCTTTCCTCGTATGCATAGTCCTCTCACCCCCCTTTCCTGGTATGCATGGTCCCCTTCACCCCCCATTCCTGGTATACATGGTTCCTGTCATCCCCCTTTCCTGGTATGCATGGTCCCCTCACCCCCCTATCCTGGTATGCATGGTACCCCTCACCCCCCCAATCCTGGTATGCATTGTCCTCTCACTCCCTTTTCCTGGTATGCATGGTCCTCTCACCCCCCAATCCTGGTATACATGGTCCCCCTCACCCCCCTATCCTGGTATGCATGGTCCTCTCACCGCCCAATACTGGTATGCATGGTCCTCTCACCCTCCCAATCCTTGTATGCATGGTCCCCTCACTCCCCAATCCTGGTATGCATGGTCCTCTCACTCCCCAATCCTGGTATGCATGGTCTCCTCACCCCCCCAATCCTGGTATGCATAGTCCCCTCACCCCCCAATCCTGGTATGCATAGTCCTCTCACCCCCAATCCTGGTATGCATGGTTCTCTCACCTCCCAATCCTGGTATGCATGGTTCTCTCACCCCCCAATCCTGGTATGCATGGTCCTCTCACCCCCCCAATCCTGGTATGCATGGTCCCCTCACTCCCCAATCCTGGTATGCATGGCCCTCTCACCCCCCAATCCTGGTATGCATGGTCCCCTCACTCCCCAATCCTGGTATGCATGGTCCCCTCACCCCCCAATCCTGGTATGCATAGTCCCCTCACCCCCCAATCCTGGTATGCATGGTCCTCTCACCCCCCAATCCTGGTATGCATGGTTCTCTCACCCCCCAATCCTGGTATGCATGGTTCTCTCACCCCCCAATCCTGGTATGCATGGTCCTCTCACCCCCCCAATCCTGGTATGCATGGTCCCCTCACTCCCCAATCCTGGTATGCATGGCCCTCTCACCCCCCAATCCTGGTATGCATGGTCCCCTCACTCCCCAATCCTGGTATGCATGGCCCTCTCACCCCCCAATCCTGGTATGCATGGTCCCCTCACTCCCCAATCCTGGTATGCATGGTCCTCTCACCCCCCAATCCTGGTATGCATGGTTCTCTCACCCCCCAATCCTGGTATGCATGGTTCTCTCACCCCCCAATCCTGGTATGCATGGTCCTCTCACCCCTCAATCCTGTTATGCATGGTCCTCTCACTCCCCAATCCTGGTATACATGGTCCCCCTCACCCCCCTATCCTGGTATGCATGGTCCTCTCACCCCCCAATCCTGGTATGCATGGTCCTCTCACCCCCTAATCCTGGTATGCATGGTCCTCTCACCCCCCAAACCTGGTATGCATGGTCCCATCACCCCCCAGTAATGGTATGCATAGTCCGCTCACCCCCTATTCCTGGTATGCATGCTACCCCTCACCCCCCAATCATGGTATGCATGGTCCTCTCACCCCCCTATCCTGGTATGCATGCTACCCCTCACCCCCCAATCCTGGTATGCATGGTCTTCTCACCCGCTATCTTGGTATGCATGGTCCCCTCACCCCCCTATCCTGGTATGCGTGGTCCCCCTCACCCCTATTAAACTGCACACATACAAAAAAAACATTTATACTCCCCCTTCTTTCCTGTGTTCCAGTGCTGTCCCTTTCTGCTGGAGGCTGGGGGAGGAGTGTGGCGCTGGAGTACGCGCATGCCCCTACACTGCAAATGTGTCTTCAGGAAAATGGCGCCGGATAGCGCTATGCGCATGTGCGATTCTCACGCGCAGTCCTGCCCCGGTCTCGGGAAGAAGAGAAGCACCGCAACAATGCTCCTCCGAGAGGTAAGTATGCGGTGCCGCACGATATGGCGGGGGATTCAAATACCGTGCGGCAACTCTCATTGGCTCAGCCGACGGGTGATTTGAATCCAGCGCCGCTGATTGATTGAGCACCCCTGCTGCTGTGCGGCTTGGTGGGGAATATGAATCTCGACCACCATATCAGAATACCCATAACTTGGGTGTTCCAATATGGCAGTCGGCTCTGTCACAGCTTCCGGCCGTGGTAGATTGTGGGAAAGCGACACAATCGCCGGAAGCTGTGAAACAGCCCATTGGTAATTATATATTAGATACGATGTGGGGACCCCTCTATTCTTGATAACAAGATTTGCTGAAGCTGACAGCTAAAAGTTGCAGCCCCCAGCTGTGAGTTTTGCCTGGCTGGTTGTCAAAAATATGGGGGAACCCACGCCATTTTTTTAAAAAAAAATTATTTATTTACAGCAAAGGAACGGCTGATGAATACTCCCATCAGCCGATCCTGCTCTCACTGTTATTAGAGGCAGCAGGCGTTGGCTAATGGGATCAGTAGTCCCATTAACTGACACCTGTAATCGGAGGAGAACTGTATACATCCGATCACAGCTGCGGGCTCACACTGTCTTTTGACAGTGTTGGAACCGCAGCTCTCACCGAAGGGGATGATTTCACCTCTGATAAGAAATGGTATTTGCCGTGCTGTCATTCACATGATAGAGCGACAAACACCCGGTGTTCGGGCAGCCAATCACAGTAATGCCACACCAAAGATTGTACTGGCATTACTGTGATTGGCTGCAAATAAAGAGCTAAACCATGGTAAGCAGGTCACTCGAATATACCGAGGTGAATAGCAAATTATTCGCCAAGTAATGAATTGCCCGAATAGCGTATTATACATGCGAGTAGCGAATAGTGCCGAATATAATCACTCATCACTAGTAAATTTAAAGTGGATACACCTATGAGAGGATAAGATTGGGATAAACATATACTACAATGGAAAACTAAAAGGATTTAGGACAGTTACGCCATTTAGGTCTGAATCATCATCTCACTTATGACTGTTTTCTATGGGGCTGGTAGGGATTTTCATGGCGATTAAGGGAAAGATGACATTGCATGGGGTACCCATATGCAGGTATTTAGGGCATCAATTTCTGCTGTTAATTAGGTGACAGCTGGATATAGTGACATTATAGGGAAATCCAGCTTGGACACTGCAAATATTTATTTATTATGCTTTGCATATATAGCGCCATCATATTCCCTATTGCTTTACAGACATCATCATTGTCTCTAATGGTGCTAACAATCTAAATTCCCTATCAGTATTTCTTTGGAGAAGGAAGCCAGAAAATCCAGAGAAAACCCACGCAAACACGAGGAGAACAGGGACTTTGTTTACTTAGGAGAAACATGTCCCCCTGAGAACCAGAAATCACATAGGCTCGATATACGCTACTATGAGAAAAAGAAATTACGTGAATGGGTCACTATGCTCAAAATTGACACAGGTTCATAAAGGATACCTTAACCCAGATGCAAATGTGATCTGTGGGTCAACCTCCCTTGCTCTTTACTTAAATAGGTGAGATGGCGACAACTAACTGCAGTGATGAGTGTCATGGCTCAGGACGGGATTTCTTTCTCCGTCCTGGGTTTGTTGGTTTTGACTCTGCATGGCCTCCCTTTAAGGGAGGGCTATTTGTACTCGCTCTGGTGCTGGGCTTTTTGTCATTGACACTTCCATTCTCGGCTGAGCAGCTGACCTAGTGACTCTGGTGTATACAGTTTATGTATGGATAAGTCCGTGATGTCACCTGTGGTATCTGGTCAGAAGGGGACCAGCGCTGCAGTGCAGATCCTCTGGGACCGATGGTGGGATGCTGCAGAGGTGTAATAGCTCTCCACAGGCAGAGGGGGTTGGGGCAGGAAGAAGGCAATGACACAGCTGAATGCAGTTCCAATGCTTTACTCACGTTTCTGGCATAGACAGGAGCCCATTTCAGTGCCGTGTCCTTCAGGACAGGGGCTCAGCCAACTCCCAGGCTGATGGAATACACCCTTCCAGCACTCCCTTCCTAATGTGCCTTTTCTGAATGTCTACTTACTAGCGCTAATCTGAAGTACTTGTAGTTATGAATTACACTCAAGTTCCTCTTTCTTGCTGTTACTTAGAACTCCACTCGCATGACAGGCAGCTGTAGTCTACTTCGGGGACTCCTTACAATCATGTCCCGGATCACACACGTTGCTGCTGTGTCGTCGAGTCTTAGGTGGGAATAAAGTGGTCACCACTAGAGTGGAGCGAAACGGGTCGAAAAAATTCAAAAGTCGCCGACTTTTGGCAAAGTCGGGTTTCATGAAACGAAACCCGACCCTAGGATGAGGTCGGCCACGAGGTCGGCGACTTACGCGCCAAAGTCGCGTTTCAAAAGTTTGTTTTGCGCTCTTTTTCAGCCAATAAGGATCCACGGACACTGTGGGCAACGTGATGACATAGGCACGGGTCACCACCATCTTTCAGAAGGGCATGCAAGTGATTGGCTTGCTTTGGTGGGCGTCACAGGGGGTATAAAAGGGCGTGCACGCCGACCGCCATCTTACTTCTGCCGATCTCAGTATAGGGAGAGGTTGCTGCTGATTCTGTAGGGAGAGCATTAGGCAGGGAAGACCAAAAAACTGCTTCTGCTGCTAGCGATTTGGCCTGCACAACACACCAGTTACTGTGTGTGCAGTGCAAGGGGAGGCTATATAGTGGTGTATCAGTGGTGTTGGTTGTTGGGCTGCCTTCTAAGGCTTCCTGACAGGCTAGCATTGCTGTTTACCCACTGCTCCGCAAACTGCTTTTTTAAAAGCAATCCAATCTCCCTTATCCTCTAGTCACTTTGGTCACAGCTGTGCCATCGAGCCTGTCACATAGCGCTCAGATATTCATTGGGCCTCAAACTGCTTTTTTAAAAGCAATCCCAATTTTTTTTTTTTTGTCCTGCTGAGAAGAAAAAAAAACTGCTTCTGCTGCTGATAGCAATTTGGCCTGCACAACACACCAGTCACTGTGTGTGCAGTGCAAGGGGAGGCTATATTGTGGTGTATCAGTGGTGTTGGTTGTTGGGCTGCCTTTTAAGGCTTCCTGACAGGCTGGCATTGCTGTTTACCCACTGCTCCGCAAACTGCTTTTTTAAAAGCAATCCAATCTCCCTTATCCTCTAGTCACTTAGGTCACAGCTGTGCCATCGAGCCTGTCACATAGCGCTCAGATATCAGTGGGCCTCACACAATCCAAAAGTGTCCAGTGTCCAAAAGTGTGTGCAGAGATTCAAAATCTCACTTATCCTCTAGTCACTTAGGTCACAGCTGTGCCATCGAGCCTGTCACATAGCGCTCAGATATTCATTGGGCCTCACACAATCCAAAAGTGTCCAGTGTCCAAAAGTGTGTGCAGAGATTCAAAATCTCACTTATCCTCTAGTCACTTAGGTCACAGCTGTGCCATCAAGCCTGTCACATAGCGCTCAGATATCAGTGGGCCTCACACAATCCAAAAGTGTCCAGTGTCCAAAAGTGTGTGCAGAGATTCAAAATCTCACTTATCCTCTAGTCACTTAGGTCACAGCTGTGCCATCGAGCCTGTCACATAGCGCTCAGATATCAGTGGGCCTCACACAATCCAAAAGTGTCCAGTGTCCAAAAGTGTGTGCAGAGATTCAAAATCTCCCTTATCCTCTAGTCACTTAGGTCACAGCTGTGCCATCAAGCCTGTCACATAGCGCTCAGATAACAGTGGGCCTCACACAATCCAAAAGTGTCCAGTGTCCAAAAGTGTGTGCAGAGATTCAAAATCTCACTTATCCTCTAGTCACTTAGGTCACAGCTGTGCCATCAAGCCTGTCACATAGCGCTCAGATATTCATTGGGCCTCACACAATCCAAAAGTGTCAAGTGTCCAAAAGTGTGTGCAGAGATTCAAAATCTCACTTATCCTCTAGTCACTTAGGTCACAGCTGTGCCATCGAGCCTGTCACATAGCGCTCAGATATCAGTGGGCCTCACACAATCCAAAAGTGTCCAGTGTCCAAAAGTGTGTGCAGAGATTCAAAATCTCACTTATCCTCTAGTCACTTAGGTCACAGCTGTGCCATCGAGCCTGTCACATAGCGCTCAGATATTCATTGGGCCTCACACAATCCAAAAGTGTCCAGTGTCCAAAAGTGTGTGCAGAGATTCAAAATCTCACTTATCCTCTAGTCACTTAGGTCACAGCTGTGCCATCAAGCCTGTCACATAGCGCTCAGATATCAGTGGGCCTCACACAATCCAAAAGTGTCCAGTGTCCAAAAGTGTGTGCAGAGATTCAAAATCTCACTTATCCTCTAGTCACTTAGGTCACAGCTGTGCCATCGAGCCTGTCACATAGCGCTCAGATATCAGTGGGCCTCACACAATCCAAAAGTGTCCAGTGTCCAAAAGTGTGTGCAGAGATTCAAAATCTCCCTTATCCTCTAGTCACTTAGGTCACAGCTGTGCCATCAAGCCTGTCACATAGCGCTCAGATATCAGTGGGCCTCACACAATCCAAAAGTGTCCAGTGTCCAAAAGTGTGTGCAGAGATTCAAAATCTCACTTATCCTCTAGTCACTTAGGTCACAGCTGTGCCATCAAGCCTGTCACATAGCGCTCAGATATTCATTGGGCCTCACACAATCCAAAAGTGTCAAGTGTCCAAAAGTGTGTGCAGAGATTCAAAATCTCACTTATCCTCTAGTCACTTAGGTCACAGCTGTGCCATCGAGCCTGTCACATAGCGCTCAGATATCAGTGGGCCTCACACAATCCAAAAGTGTCCAGTGTCCAAAAGTGTGTGCAGAGATTCAAAATCTCACTTATCCTCTAGTCACTTAGGTCACAGCTGTGCCATCGAGCCTGTCACATAGCGCTCAGATATTCATTGGGCCTCACACAATCCAAAAGTGTCCAGTGTCCAAAAGTGTGTGCAGAGATTCAAAATCTCACTTATCCTCTAGTCACTTAGGTCACAGCTGTGCCATCAAGCCTGTCACATAGCGCTCAGATATCAGTGGGCCTCACACAATCCAAAAGTGTCCAGTGTCCAAAAGTGTGTGCAGAGATTCAAAATCTCACTTATCCTCTAGTCACTTAGGTCACAGCTGTGCCATCGAGCCTGTCACATAGCGCTCAGATATCAGTGGGCCTCACACAATCCAAAAGTGTCCAGTGTCCAAAAGTGTGTGCAGAGATTCAAAATCTCACTTATCCTCTAGTCACTTAGGTCACAGCTGTGCCATCGAGCCTGTCACATAGCGCACAGATATTCATTGGGCCTCACACAATCCAAAAGTGTCCAGTGTCAAAAAGTGTGTGCAGAGATTCAAAATCTCACTTAACCTCTAGTCACTTAGGTCACAGCTGTGCCATCGAGCCTGTCACATAGCGCTCAGATATTCATTGGGCCTCACACAATCCAAAAGTGTCCAGTGTCCAAAAGTGTGTGCAGAGATTCAAAATCTCACTTATCCTCTAGTCACTTAGGTCACAGCTGTGCCATCAAGCCTGTCACATAGCGCTCAGATATCAGTGGGCCTCACACAATCCAAAAGTGTCCAGTGTCCAAAAGTGTGTGCAGAGATTCAAAATCTCACTTATCCTCTAGTCACTTAGGTCACAGCTGTGCCATCGAGCCTGTCACATAGCGCTCAGATATCAGTGGGCCTCACACAATCCAAAAGTGTCCAGTGTCCAAAAGTGTGTGCAGAGATTCAAAATCTCACTTATCCTCTAGTCACTTAGGTCACAGCTGTGCCATCAAGCCTGTCACATAGCGCTCAGATATCAGTGGGCCTCACACAATCCAAAAGTGTCCAGTGTCCAAAAGTGTGTGCAGAGATTCAAAATCTCACTTATCCTCTAGTCACTTAGGTCACAGCTGTGCCATCGAGCCTGTCACATAGCGCTCAGATATCAGTGGGCCTCACACAATCCAAAAGTGTCCAGTGTCCAAAAGTGTGTGCAGAGATTCAAAATCTCACTTATCCTCTACCATCATTGTCAGAAGCTCCCTGTCCTCTCCAACAGCTGCAGGAACCTTTCCTTGCAACCAGAAAAAATGTAAAACCTGTCCATTTATAATGACCACGGACAAGATAAAGATCCCCAACTCACATCAGGACTACAAGATCCCAGGTACTTTCACCTGCATTACATCTAATGTGGTGTACTTAATTATTTGTACTAAATGTCCAACTGGGGGTCTGTATGTGGGGGAGACAGGGCAAAAGCTTAGAACAAGGATGAATGCTCATCGTCACACAATAAGAGAAAAAAGAATGGATCTACCTGTGGCAAAACATTTCTGTATCCCTGATCACAGCAGCATGGATATGAAATTACTGGTATTGAACGGTAACTTCACATCTCAGAGAGAGAGACGAGTTTGGGAGTACAAATTTATGACGAACTTTGACACTCTCAGTGCTGGAATGAATGTGTCGCATGGATTTATGTCTTTTTACATCAATTAAGGAATTTCCTTTTAAAACCTTGCGGGGCAACACAGAACTAGACCCCAATCAGAGGACCATAAAACATCCAGACTCCTTATCTATGAACTGGTCCAATGTTTATATTTATGTTTCTCCCTCTCCCATATTGATAGTTCTGCTTCACGTCACTTGTCTTATCTATTGCATTTTTTCTAGGCTGTATTGTGCATAAATATGTGACTTCAGATTTTGTATTAGTCTAGCCTGATGAAGAGACCTGAGTTGTCTCGAAAGCTTGCAATGTATTACCATCTTTTCAGTTAGCCATTAAAAGGTATCAACTACTGAGGACTCTCAATCCTGAATATTTTTCTATCTACTGGCTAACACGGTACAAAGATATACATCTTTCCTGTATCACTTATCCTCTAGTCACTTAGGTCACAGCTGTGCCATCAAGCCTGTCACATAGCGCTCAGATATCAGTGGGCCTCACACAATCCAAAAGTGTCCAGTGTCCAAAAGTGTGTGCAGAGATTCAAAATCTCACTTATCCTCTAGTCACTTAGGTCACAGCTGTGCCATCGAGCCTGTCACATAGCGCTCAGATATCAGTGGGCCTCACACAATCCAAAAGTGTCCAGTGTCCAAAAGTGTGTGCAGAGATTCAAAATCTCACTTATCCTCTAGTCACTTAGGTCACAGCTGTGCCATCAAGCCTGTCACATAGCGCTCAGATATCAGTGGGCCTCACACAATCCAAAAGTGTCCAGTGTCCAAAAGTGTGTGCAGAGATTCAAAATCTCACTTATCCTCTAGTCACTTAGGTCACAGCTGTGCCATCGAGCCTGTCACATAGCGCTCAGATATCAGTGGGCCTCACACAATCCAAAAGTGTCCAGTGTCCAAAAGTGTGTGCAGAGATTCAAAATCTCACTTATCCTCTAGTCACTTAGGTCACAGCTGTGCCATCGAGCCTGTCACATAGCGCTCAGATATCAGTGGGCCTCACACAATCCAAAAGTGTCCAGTGTCCAAAAGTGTGTGCAGAGATTCAAAATCTCACTTATCCTCTAGTCACTTAGGTCACAGCTGTGCCATCAAGCCTGTCACATAGCGCTCAGATATCAGTGGGCCTCACACAATCCAAAAGTGTCCAGTGTCCAAAAGTGTGTGCAGAGATTCAAAATCTCACTTATCCTCTAGTCACTTAGGTCACAGCTGTGCCATCGAGCCTGTCACATAGCGCTCAGATATCAGTGGGCCTCACACAATCCAAAAGTGTCCAGTGTCCAAAAGTGTGTTCAGAGATTCAAAATCTCACTTATCCTCTAGTCACTTAGGTCACAGCTGTGCCATCGAGCCTGTCACATAGCGCTCAGATATTCATTGGGCCTCACACAATCCAAAAGTGTCCAGTGTCCAAAAGTGTGTGCAGAGATTCAAAATCTCACTTATCCTCTAGTCACTTAGGTCACAGCTGTGCCATCGAGCCTGTCACATAGCGCTCAGATATTCATTGGGCCTCACACAATCCAAAAGTGTCCAGTGTCCAAAAGTGTGTGCAGAGATTCAAAATCTCACTTATCCTCTAGTCACTTAGGTCACAGCTGTGCCATCGAGCCTGTCACATAGCGCTCAGATATCAGTGGGCCTCACACAATCCAAAAGTGTCCAGTGTCCAAAATTGTGTGCAGAGATTCAAAATCTCACTTATCCTCTAGTCACTTAGGTCACAGCTGTGCCATCGAGCCTGTCACATAGCGCTCAGATATTCATTGGGCCTCACACAATCCAAAAGTGTCCAGTGTCCACAAGTGTCTGCAGAAATTCAAGCTCTCCCCTGTCCTATAGACACCTTGTACCTTGTTTTACATTACTATATAGTTTGTTGGATTTTGTCTACATTTCTACCAAAAATGAGGAAGGCTGGTGGAAGAGGCCGTGGAATTGGGCGGGGGTTGGCAGCTGGTAATGATGGTGTTGGTGGTGGATCTGATGGTAGTGGCAAGAGCAAAATAGGACCGAATGCAGGAGGTGTTGAGCCTGCGTCATCGTCTGGCTACATAAGGCCTCGAATGCTTAGTTTTCTAGGAGTTGGCAAACCGCTTTTAAAGCCAGAGCATCAGGAAAAAGTTATGTCTTACATTGCTGACTCAGCCTCCAGCTCTATCGCCTCCTCTTCTTCAGTTGTAAAAAGTAAAAGCACTGAGTCGTCATTGGAGGCTCATGTTCATGAACCACACCTTTCCTTGTGTCCTTCACCCCAACCAAGATTGAAGGATGACGCAGGCCATACTACTGATTACTCCATGGAGCTGTTTTCACATACCATGCCTGGATTATCAAGTCAAATGGTGAATTACCCAGGCCAAGATGAATCTGACATGGAGTGCACTGATGCACAGCCGCTGATGGATGATTCTGCTGGTACATTCACTCAGAGCACTACATTGTCCTCGCAGTGTACAGAGCCAGATTCTGACCCTGATGAGACTCAGGTGCCCCTTCCCGCACACTATACCACCATACACGGTGACACAGAGGAAGGTGCACATGACATAGAAGAGGAGGTGATGGATGACCCAGTTGTTGACCCAGATTGGCATCCATTGGGGGAAGAGGGTGCTGCTTCCAATAGCTCAGATGAGGAGCATCCACAGCAGACATCGACATCGCAACAGCTGTTATCTGGCAGGCCCGGAGCACTCCAAAGACAGGTTCCAAACATCAAAAGAGTTGCTGGACAGCTTGCCCAGAGGGTCAAAAGATCAGAGCGTGCTAGGCCGCAAAATGTCTGCCAAAGTAGGAAGAGTGCAGTGTGGCACTTTTTTGAACAAAATCCTCATGATCAGGCCAAGGTTATCTGTAAGAAGTGCGCAAAGACCTTTAGCCGAGGGAAAAATCTGAAAAATTTGAATACCAGTTGCATGCTTAGACAATTAACCAGCATGCACTTGCAAGCGTGGACACAACACCAAACCTCAAGTGCCACATGTGCAACTGATCACAACGAAGGTAGTCAGCAACGCTACATTGTTTCCCCCACTGTAAGCCCACCGGTTAGCACAGCAGCAAATGTTGAGGTGTCGTTGCAAGGCCACAGCAGTCAGGGAATCCCACTGTTATATCAACGAAAGACTGATTCTAGGCCATCAGAAAGAACACCAACTCCATCACCATCATCAACCCTCTCTCAGTCCGCCCTGTCCACCGCTACTTCCACCATATGCAGCTCTCAAGTCCAGCTCACCCTCCCAGACACTATGAGTAGGTCAAGAAAGTACTCAGTCTCTCATCCGCGTACACTGGGTTTGAACGCCCACATTGCCAAACTAATCTCGTTTGAGATGATGCCCTTTCGGTTGGTGGAAAGCACAGCTTTCCGCGAACTCATGGCCTATGCAGTACCACGCTATGACCTACCCAGTCGCCACTTCTTCTCTCGCAAAGCCATCCCAGCCCTCCACCATCATGTGAAAGACCGCATTGTCCATGCACTCAAGCAGTCAGTGAGCGGAAAGGGGCACCTCACAACTGATGCATGGTCCAGTCGGCATGGCCAGGGCCGTTACGTGTCCATCACTGCGCACTGGGTTAATGTGGATGCAGGGTCCACAGGGGACAGCGGTGGTGGGACAGTGCTGCCTAGCCCACGGTATAGGAAACAGTTGGCTGTAGGCGTTCCACCCTCCTCCTCCTCCTCCTCCTCCAGAAGCGAAAGCTCGTCCACAGAGCGCAGTCGTACGAGCACTCCATCTGCAGCTGCCACTGTTGCACACGATGTGTCCACCTATCAAGCAGCTAGTGGAAAGCGTCAGCAGGCTGTGTTGCAGATGATGTGTTTGGGCGACAGACATACCGCCGAGGTGCTGGCCGAGTACTTGAAGCGACAAACTGAGTCATGGCTGGGCAGTGTACATCTTGAGGCAGGCAAGGTAGTTAGTGATAACGGCCGTAATTTTGTGGCAGCCATAGCCCTTTCAAAACTCAGCCACATACCTTGCTTGGCTCACACCTTGAACCTGGTGGTGCAGTGCTTCCTCAAAAATTATCCGGAGTTAACAGCCCTGCTCCAGAAGGTGCGAAGACTGTGCGCGCACATCCGCCGGTCGCCTGTACACTCCGTTCGTATGCAGAAGCTGCAGCGATTGCTCCACCTTCCCAACCACCGCCTCATTATCGACATTGCAACAAGGTGGAACTCCACCCTGCACATGGTGGAGCGGCTGTGCGAGCAGAGGCAGGCCATAATGCATTTGTGGGAGGATACACGGCCAGGCACTTTGAGAGCAGACATGGAGTTGACAGGTGTGCAGTGGTCGAAGCTGAAAGACCTCTGTAAAGTCCTTCAGTGTTTTGAGGAATGCACATGGCTGGTAAGCGCAGACGACGCCATCCTAAGCATGAGCATCCCACTTATGCGTCTGCTCATGCAAACTTTGACGCACCTTAAGGAGCAGGCGTCTGCAGCCAATGTTGATGAGGAGGAAGAGGAGGAGGGAATCCTTGATGACATTCAGCCATTGTCTGCTCAGGAACCTCTCCTGGACGAGGTGGAGGAAGAAGAGGAGGAGGAGGATGATGATGGGGATGATTACTTAGGGGAGGAGGATGCATCTCGTGGGGCAAGTGAAAATGTTGGCGTGGCAAGGTCTGGTACAGGGTTTGTGCGTGACTGGAGGGATGTGGATTTGCCAGAAAGTGCTCCTCCAACCAGCACTCGCAGTGCATCATTGACACCGGGAACATTGGCCCACATGTCAGATTATGCCTTGCGGATCCTAAAAAGGGACCCCCGCATTGCCAAAATGATGAACGATGACGACTACTGGTTGGCCAGCATCCTGGATCCACGCTATAAAGGAAAATTACAAAACATCATGCCACAGGAGAACCTTGCCCTAATATTGGCTAATAAACAAGCAACTCTGGTAAATCGGTTGCTTGAGGCATTCCCAGCACACAGCAGCGGTGATGGTTCTCACACGAGCCGTACGGGCCGGGGGCAGCTTGGCAGAGGTGTTCGTGGTGCACACAGCAGAAGTGGCGTTGGAGACAGGGGTTTCATGACAATGTTGTGGACTGATTTTTCAAATACCGCTCACACAACTGGTAATACTGCATCGATGGAAAGTGACAGGAGACAGCAGTTGTCAACCATGGTTACAAACTACTTTTCCTCCCATATCGATGTTCTCCCACACAGGTCATTCCCCTTTGACTATTGGGCCGCTAAACTGGACACCTGGCCTGAATTGGCACAATATGCCTTACAGGAGCTCGCTTGCCCAGCTGCAAGTGTGCTATCGGAAAGAGTCTTCAGTGCAGCTGGATCAATCCTGACAGAAAAAAGGACCCGTCTGTCAACCCAAAATGTGGATGATCTAAGCTTCATTAAAATGAACCATGCATGGGTTTCCAAGGATTTTGTCCCACCTTCCCCTGATGACACATAGGGTGACAGAAAAATGGCTTGCTTTGGTCCACCTCTTCCTGGGACTTGACCTACTTCGCCTTTTGCATCAGCTGAATGTCCAACATCAACATATGCCACTTTCTAAAACTCCCTAACTGTGCTGCCTCCCCCCCCATGGCCGGGGTCACCACCTAGCGCACGACACCGTGCGAGTGCCGTTGCCCTGGACAGGTGGGTAGGCCGACTCTTGGGCGCGGGCACTGGCACAGGGTCCCTCATAGTGCAATCAAGTGTCTCTGACGGTGGTGGTGCACACCCGCCGTCAGACACATCGCTGTACTATGAGGGGCCCAGTGCCAGTACCGACGCCCACGAGTGGGCCCCCCTTGCTTGGGCAGGGCCCCAGCATTTGCAATCTTTACCTCTCCCTGCTCCTCCGCTGTGTAATCTGGGCCGTCAAATCCATACTGTGCCTGACTCCGTCTGAGCCTGCCTCCTGAGACATATATTTTGAATGTGTACGCTATACATACATGTTATCCGGGGATACGGTAACCTTTCTAACCTTTGTGCAATCACGTGCAATCCATACTGGGCCTAACACCGTCTGAGCCTGCCTCCTGAGACATATATTTTAAATGTGTACGCTATCCATACATGTTATCCGGGGATACGGTACCCTTTCTAACCTTTGTGCAATCACGTGCAATCCATACTGGGCCTAACACCGTCTGAGCCTGCCTCCTGAGACATATATTTTGAATGTGTACGCTATCCATACATGTTATCCGGGGATACGGTACCCTTTCTAACCTTTGTGCAATCACGTGCAATCCATACTGGGCCTAACACCGTCTGAGCCTGCCTCCTGAGACATATATTTTGAATGTGTACGCTATCCATACATGTTATCTGGGGATACGGTACCCTTTCTAACCTTTGTGCAATCACGTGCAATCCATACTGGGCCTAACACCGTCTGAGCCTGCCTCCTGAGACATATATTTTGAATGTGTACGCTATCCATACATGTTATCCGGGGAAACGGTACCCTTTCTAACCTTTGTGCAATCACGTGCAATCCATACTGGGCCTAACACCGTCCGAGCCTGCCTCCTGAGACATATATTTTGAATGTGTACGCTAACCATACATGTTATCCGGGGATACGGTACCCTTTCTAACCTTTGTGCAATCACGTGCAATCCATACTGGGCCTAACACCGTCTGAGCCTGCCTCCTGAGACATATATTTTGAATGTGTACGCTATCCATACATGTTATCCGGGGATACGGTACCCTTTCTAACCTTTGTGCAATCACGTGCAATCCATACTGGGCCTAACACCGTCTGAGCCTGCCTCCTGAGACATATATTTTGAATGTGTACGCTATCCTTACATGTTATCCGGGGATACGGTACCCTTTCTAACCTTTGTGCAATCACGTGCAATCCATACTGGGCCTAACACCGTCTGAGCCTGCCTCCTGAGACATATATTTTGAATGTGTACGCTATCCATACATGTTATCCGGGGATACGGTACCCTTTCTAACCTTTGTGCAATCACGTGCAATCCATACTGGGCCTAACACCGTCTGAGCCTGCCTCCTGAGACATATATTTTGAATGTGTATGCTATCCATACATGTTATCCGGGGATACGGTACCCTTTCTAACCTTTGTGCAATCACGTGCAATCCATACTGGGCCTAACACCGTCTGAGCCTGCCTCCTGAGACATATATTTTGAATGTGTACGCTATCCATACATGTTATCCGGGGATACGGTACCCTTTCTAACCTTTGTGCAATCACGTGCAATCCATACTGGGCCTAACACCGTCTGAGCCTGCCTCCTGAGACATATATTTTGAATGTGTACGCTATCCATACATGTTATCCGGGGATACGGTACCCTTTCTAACCTTTGTGCAATCACGTGCAATCCATACTGGGCCTAACACCGTCTGAGCCTGCCTCCTGAGACATATATTTTGAATGTGTACGCTATCCATACATGTTATCCGGGGAAACGGTACCCTTTCTAACCTTTGTGCAATCACGTGCAATCCATACTGGGCCTAACACCGTCTGAGCCTGCCTCCTGAGACATATATTTTGAATGTGTACGCTATCCATACATGTTATCCGGGGATACGGTACCCTTTCTAACCTTTGTGCAATCACGTGCAATCCATACTGGGCCTAACACCGTCTGAGCCTGCCTCCTGAGACATATATTTTGAATGTGTACGCTATCCATACATGTTATCTGGGGATACGGTACCCTTTCTAACCTTTGTGCAATCACGTGCAATCCATACTGGGCCTAACACCGTCTGAGCCTGCCTCCTGAGACATATATTTTGAATGTGTACGCTATCCATACATGTTATCCGGGGATACGGTACCCTTTCTAACCTTTGTGCAATCACGTGCAATCCATACTGGGCCTAACACCGTCTGAGCCTGCCTCCTGAGACATATATTTTGAATGTGTACGCTATCCATACATGTTATCTGGGGATACGGTACCCTTTCTAACCTTTGTGCAATCACGTGTAATCCATACTGGGCGTGAGAACGGCTGGCGAGCTGTTAAGCAAGCTACAGCACCTGTGGTTTGCACACATAAGTTTTTCATTTTTTCAGGAATGACGGTTAGGCCTAATTCCGGAACTGCAGTTGACCTGCACTTACTGGGAAATCATTGTTCGCGGGTAATAATTGTAATCAGTGATCCCCATCACTAACGTTGTTCAGCGGGTTATCTGCACCTGTAAGCGACAAACGCTGGCCTTTTCAGTGTAGCGCACATGCAGCCACGGACATGTAAGGGCATGACACACCAGTTATTGGCCAATCTCATGTGCCAGAGCCTCACGTGTCCCTCTGGTAAGCCGGACTCGGACCGCGGGGCATGACGGAGTCTCGTTCGTTAACGGAATTAAGCTTGCAATGTGTGCATCTGTTCTGTAGCTGGAATGGTTGAGGTTTCCCAGGTGGAGTCGAATTTAACCGTAGGCTCCACTCCTGGTGGTGCCCTTCTGGACATTCCTTTAAGGTTCAGCTTTGCAACCATACTGCCCACGTAAAACAAACACTTTGCCTTCATGAACGCTGTTTGGAGGGTCATGACTTGTGGGAATAACGCCGCACAATCAGTTAACCTGCTAGAGAGATCGTTCGTTGCTCCCAAGCATGACATCACACTCCCTAGGAAGAAGGTAATGCCACTGTGGCGACCGTACTCCTGGGGGCGACACAAGTGCACTGATGCCCAGCCACTGCTCGATGAATCTGCTGGTACATTGACCCAGACCACTACATTCCCCTCGCACGCTACACGGCCTGAATCTGACCCTGATGAAACTCAGGTTACCCTTCCCATATACAGTTCCATCTTACACGGTGACAAAGAGGAAGCTGCAGATGAAAGTGCAGGTTCGGCCCACCCGCCATCAGACACACCACCGTACTATCAGAGGCCATGTGCCAGTGCCGTCGCCAACAAGTGTGCCCCCCCTGCTTGCTCAGGATCACAGCACTTGCAAGGTTGAAATACTGTGCAGTGAGATGGAAGATGGGGACGACGAGGAGTCCAGACTAGTACAGGGATTCCCTAGCGAGGAGACTTATTTGATTGTTTTCAATGTTGGGACAGCAATTTTTGGGGAGCACTATACTCTGGAGAATGATAGATGGGGCCCACCATACACTGGAACATTCCAAAGGTGGACATCAGACACTGGAGCAGCATTTACAGGGCCCATTATACACTAGAGCATTAGAAATGGGGCCCATTATGTTTGGAGCATTATTTGGGCCCATAAGACAGTGGAGCTTCATCCATGGGGACCAACATATACTGTAGCATTATGTGGAGCTCATCATATACTGTTTCAAACATTATATGGGACCAATGATTCTGTATGGAGAAATAGATGGGCCTTGTCATGAGATGTAAAAAGTGAAGTATTTTTCATTGTACTATACCGCTATTTCTCTGCCGTATCGGAGCATGATGAGTTGTGGTATGTGTTAAAGGGGCGCTCTTTCGCCCAGGGCACATGAAAACCTGGAGCCAGCTCCCCCCCCCACAACTTTAGCCAAATAACCCCTATTTTTCAGTGCGTAACTTGTATTATGAAGTTAATTAAGGTTGACAAGCTTAAGTAAGAAGAATTGATGCTTTTGGCATTCAAATGGGCACTGTAGGTGTGTTTCCTGTCCTCCTCTCACTGCCGACTTTTATTCCCCATTGACTTACATTGGGTTTCGTGTTTCGGGACGACCCCGACTTTTCCCTATAATCGGACGATCTTGCTCGACCCGACTTTTGGAAAAGTCGGGTTTCACGAAACGAAACGCGACCCTAAAAAACCAAAAGTCGCTCAACTCTAGTCACCACTTCTATTCTTCCTCCGGTTTCTGCTGTAGGATCATTAGTATCACACACAGCCTCGGATACTGGCACCTGGCCTTTGGCGCATTAAACTTAGGAAAGGTCTCTGCTCTAGCTCTGATCCCAGTTCTCTCCTCCTCACGTTCTGTACTTTTCTATCTTTCTTCTGAAGAACTGATCTTTCTCTTTCTCTCTTTCTTTGCCAGCAGCTCCAGCTCACAAGAGGCTGCTGCATATACGTCCTTTCACTCCATCCCTCTCTGGGGATCTGACTTAACTTCCTGTCTGTTTTCCCCTCTTAGTGAAATCTAAGCTCCACCCACCTCCCAGCACCTTCATAAACCAAAGCAGGGGCCATAGAGGGTGCTCTGTTGTTCTAAGGTTTCTGTGCTGGGTGCAGATGCTGGAGTCTGGTCAGGTGTTACCATCTTTACCTGAGGAGTGGGATACTACACCTCAGGAGGAGGTGCACTACCTCTGTGGCAACTGAACCCTCAGGGGCACCACACCTCCTGCTTACGCCCCTGGTTACCGCATTCCTGTCTGGTTTCTGACTTCGGCTTGTATTGCACCATCCTTCTGTCTCATCCCTAGGCTCCTGCGTTACCCTCCGGTTACTGATCTTGGCTTGTCTGACCTCGCTCCTGGCTCCGCCAGCTCCCGCTTTCATTTTCTCTCCCATATGGAAGTTAGCTCCACCTCCGGCCACTCCCCCCGGTGGTCATGTGTCTCAGGTCCGGCTCTCGTGCGGCTCGCACTTAGCTACGGCCACACGCTCTGATTCTAGATTGCCCTCTTTACTCCCCCTGGTGTTCATCACAATGAGACATCACTATCAGCCTATAACTTGGCTTCGTATGCAAAGTTTGTAATTTAATCTTTACACTGATGGAAATTTTAGTGCTGCAGTTGATAAGAACACAATATTTTTTTCACATTTATAGTCATGACATCCATTACTCTTTTAAAATTTTTAAGTAAATATCACTTTATAAGGTCATTTTTTGAGAGATGAGATATAGTATTTTTAAGCACTATTGTGCTACAATGGGCATGTAGGAATTGGTGTAACATAATTGGCCTCTGCTGCTTACAAAGCCTCGCCAGCATGTGCAGGTTGGAATTCCAAGGTGAGTTCAAGTCACACACCATTCAGTGAGCTACATGTCCTACTGCAGCAGAGTGGTGGCATCAGTAGTTGACTTGTAGAAATAGGTGCTGACATGGCGTACCTTGACCAGAAGCTTTGGTTAAGGGTGGATTCACATTAGCATTTCAGGGCGCAGCGACGGCCTCCGCATGGCCGCCGCTAAGCCCCACCCCCTGCCACACCTCCTCCGGTAGCTCCGCCTATGGGCGCATGACGCTGCATGGGTCCTGCGTCCCCTATCTTTATCACTGGGGATGCAGGCCGTGCGCAGTATGCGTTTGGCGGCCCATGCGTCCTTTTGACGGTGCGCCGAGAGCAACCAAATTGCAACAGGTTGCGTTTGGCGCTGGCCGGCGCACCGTCAAAAGGACGCATGCGCCACCAAACGCATACTGCGCATGGCCTGCGTCCCCAGTGATAAAGATAGGGGACGCAGGACGCATGCAGCGTCATGTGCCCGTAGGCGGAGCTACTGGAGGAGGCGAGGCAGGGGGCGGGGCTTATTCGTGGCCGTGCGCAGGCCGTGGCTGTGCCCTGAAACGCTAATGTGAAACCACCCTAATCTGGGTTGGTTTTCAGAAACCGCTGATCTACCAATTTGAGCTCGAGGGCCAAGCATGGTATGTGTGGGAGCTTGCCAAGGTTCACAGCTGTCACCAAGCTATGCCCATTATCACACAAGACCATACCTGGTTGGAGATTTGCGGCAAGATACATAGATCTGTCTGGTCTATTATTCCTTTCAATATCTCTGCCGTGGTATGCAGTTAGTCTCCTATACAAATTAACTTCAGCTGAGCCTATTGCCACTTTACTGAGGCATTGCTGCAGAGCTTCCAGCTTCCAGCTGATGGGGACAACGTGCTCTGACATAGCACATCGGAGATGGAGGATAAAGAGCAGCAAGAGTTGGTGCAGGTGTGGCACCCAGGAGTACGGTTGCCACAGTGGCATTGCCTCCCACACAGGGGGTGATGTCATGCTTGGAAGCAAGGAGGGTTCCCCTTGCCAGGTAACACCAGCATCCAACACTTTTCCTGACTTCAGACCAGAAGGGGGAGCTCTAACACCTGGTTTCAGGAGAGCTTCCCTATAAGTTCTGGCCTGGAGGCAGGGTTAGTCAGTCTGTGAGAGAGAGTGAGGGAAGAAGGAGGGAAGTGAAAGTGAACCTGGGGAATGGAGCTGTGACCAAGCTCACCCCAGAGTTGAGTACTAGACACCGGATGCCAGAGTCCTTGGCTGCGTGGGTACAGAAGTCCCAGCAGCTAAATCCGGAGGGCAGGGGACTGCAGGTTTCCTGTTCTCATCAACCACCTAGCAGCAGAGCAGCATCCTAGAGCCAGGAGCCGCCACGAAGGAGCAACACCTGTAGTAGGCTCAAGCTGCCTGCCATGCGGGCAAGGACTTAAGGACAAGGAGGAACAGAGGACCAAGCATAGCTTTAGGCAGCCAGGACCTGAGAAAACAGCACAATAGGAAGGCCTCCAAACCCATCTGGCTTAGGGGAACCTAAATTGCTTCCAGGCTGCCTGGATCTCCATACCAACTGTTATCTGTGCCTCGGTCTGCATTTCAAATCATCAAGTAAAGGTAAAGGAAACTACAACCCTTGTGTCTTCAGTCATTCCCCACTCCCTCAGTCCTGCACGCCAAGGTCCACGATCCCTTGTAAGAACTTTACTGGTAGCCCTGGGGTCCCGCTCCACCTGTGGGGAGCAGAACCATCCCAGCTGCGTCACCATCGGCCCCAGTGGTCTCCTTAAGCAGTGTCGGACATCCATTGCCAATTAGTCAAAAAAGATTAAAGGGCACCACACAAGAGGGATACACAAGAAGTCTGCAAACCAACCATTAGAGATAGAGAAAAGCTACAGACTTAAACCAGGATCACCTGAATATGCAAATACATTTCATTTTATTGGATACAAAACAGACATAACCAATTAACAACATTTAAAAAGTCATAAACATGACACATATAGCAAACCCTATTAGCCCAAAATAGAGCTATAGGCTCCCCCAAAACAATAATACACACATGTGGTTTGTAATAGCTTATGTCCCAAATGGCAATACAAAAAAGAAGAAATTAATATACATGTCAGTTATAATGACATACACAATATAATCAGTAATTGTGAAAAATTGACTCTACCCCTGAAGGGCTGAGAAATCTCCTATCCACCTGGCACCTATATACTATTGTGGACCATAGGCATATGTAGGCATAAACCCTAATGGCTCCAACTACCACATGTGGAACAAATAGACACAGTCCGCAATAAAGAGGAATGAGTATTCCCAAAGATACAAGAGTAAATGTCGCAAATAGCATACAGAGGGAAAAAAGTTCACATGAATAAGATACTTATCCCACAAAATAAGGACTCAACATAGTAGTCTATTAATATCTAAGACTGGGGGAGCTTGTGGACACCAATTGCCAAACACCACAGGTGGCGTACCGTTAAATCTACTATAGACTTTTCCTCAGCATTTTTATTGCACACCCAGGGTCACTGCTGCCGTGACATCCCCTGAAGAACTGACTGGCCCGGATCGAGTGCCCCGCGGCCCTGGTGGGTGCCGCAACCTTGGCGTTATGAACAGGATTTGGTAGCACGGCATTAGCGGGTACTGTGTGCCAAAAACTTTATTGAACAGGAAGATCGCCGCCATTACTGTGTCACACGAGGGGCGTATTGAAGTGTGAACAGGGAAGAGAGAGGATGTAGGAGAAGGAGCTGGAGATTGGAGCTATAGCAGAGCTCATCTCCAAGCTTAAGTACCAGAAACCGGGCGCCGGAATCCGAGGCTGTGTGGATGCTAATGGTCCCACAGCAGAAACCAGAGGAATAGAGGCTGCAAATCCCCTGTTCCCAACTGAGACTCGACGACACAGCAGCATGTGTGTGAGCCAGAGAACAGCTGCCTGTCATTCGAGTGGAGTTCTAAGTAACAGACAGAAAGAACTTGAGTGGAGTCTACAACTGCAAGTACTTCAGAATAGCGCTAGAAAGGAGACCTCACAACCCATCTGTATAGAGAGATTCCCAAATTGCTTCCAGGCTGACCAACTCCTGTACCAACTGCAACATGAAACCTGGACTGTACCTACAAAGCTCCATAAAAGGTAAAGGAAACTGCACTCTTTTGTGTCCCTTGAACTCTCCCTGCGTCACCTTCTCAGCAGTGCTACATCTCTTGCTCCATACTACTTCACCATCTATTCCTCAACATCTTTCATCTGCCCTGGGACAAAGCTGTAACTGTGGGGAGCTCTACCAACTCTGCTGCATCACATCATCTGTCCCAGAGGATCTGCACTGTAGCGCTGGTCACTATTGATCAGATACCATGGGTGGCGTCATGAACTCATTACAAAAACTGTTTATTTTTCAATCCCTTGTAAATACACCCCTTTTATTGAACTCCCAGGGCCACGGACTCTGTCACCGCCACTGTGACACTGCCCCTTTAAGAAGTGGCCCGATACTGAGTTTCCCACTGCCCCGGCGGGCACTCCATCTTCGTCTTCTCCAAAACCTATGAAGACCACTTGAAACACCTGGCCGAGGTGTTCGAAGCCCTGTCCAACTTTGGCTTGCAAATAAAGCTGTCCAAATGTCACCTTTTGAAGCCCAAAGTGCAGTACCTAGGCCTTGTGGTAAGCGTGGAAGTAGTGGCACCAGACCCTGACAAAGTTGGCGTTTTCCGGGACTGGCAAAGACCCAGCACCATTCATGAAGTGTGGCAGTTTCTTGGGTTGGTGGGCTACTACCGGAGATTCATCAAGGGCTTCACCAAAATAGCCGCACCCCTGCAAGACCTTCTAGTGTGCCAACATAAGAAGACCAAGAACAAGAGTCCTCTATTCAAGTGGAACAATAGGATAGAAGAATCCTTCACCAGGTTGAAATTGGCTCTCACGGGAGATGAGGTCCTGGCCTATCCTGACTATGGATAACCATTTTAGAGAGTGATTGCCTACGCCAGCATTAAGCTTTGTCCCACTGAAAGGAACCCCGACAACTACAGTTCCTTTAAACTGGAGTTCCTCGCCATAGTCTGGGCAGTAGCGCTTCAAGCACTACCTGGCTTCTTCGAAGTTTACCATTTATACAGAAAATAATCCGCAAACCCACCTTGAAACGGCAAAGCTGGGTGCACTGGAGCAGCGATGGCTGGCCCGGCTGTCCAACTACAAGTTTACCATCAAGTACTGAGCGGGGCATAAGAACGCTAATGCTGATGCACTGTCCAGGATGCCCAATTTACCAAATGGGGAGAAGACCTGGAATAACGTGAAGAAATCGCGTTACCAGCCTTCCACCACCCTGGTGCGGTTCAGTGCTCCCAGGGTGTGAGGAACAAGCGCTACATCGTGCAAAAGGCCACATTTAACCCATTGCCCCACCATGATTGGGTAGAGATGCAGGATAGCGACCCAGCAGTCCATCTAGTAAAGGAGTTGCCGACATAAGATGATTCACACCCTGGTCCAGATGCTCCACAGGAAGCACCGCAGTTGTAGAAGGAGAAGGGTAAGCTGTTCATCTATGAGGGTAAGCTGTCTCGGAGAAACATCAACTCGCGCACACGCGAACTGGTCTGGCAGGTGGTAGTCCCGAAGTGGGATGCGCCAATGGTCTTGGAGGCATACCACAATGGAGCAGGACATTTCGGGTGGAAGAAGTTGGAGGTCCTACTTCGTGAGAGATTCTACTAGGTTGGCATGAGGAAAACCATTGAGAAGTGGTGCCGAGAATGTGGCCCATTCCACCTGCGCAGGAATGACCGTAGCAGCCAGCGAGCCCCATTGCAGCCAATCATTACGAAGCAGACGCTCAAAGTGGTATTGCTGGATCAAGTGAAATTGATTTCGAGTAGAACTGGATACACCTACGCTCTGACCAACGTTGACCATTATTCAAGGTTCTTAGTAGTTGTGCCTGTCAAAGACCAAACAGCGAAGACAGCAGCCAAAGCGTTTCAAGAATACTTTTGTCGACCGCACGGTTACCCTAAACAAGTGCTCACTGACCAAGACCCAGCCTTTGAGGCAAAAGTGTTCCAGGAATTCTGTAACACGTACGGCTGCAAGAAAATCAGCACCACGCCGTACCATCCACAGACAAATGGCATGTGCGAGAAGATGAACAAGGTGGTAATTGACCTATTGAAGACCTTGCCCCTGGAAGAGTGAAATCTATGGCCAGAGAAGTTGCTGTTTCTAGTAGATCTATACAATCATATCCCAGTAAACTCCATCAACTGCACCCCGGCCTACCTGATGAGGGCAAGACCTGGCAAGTTACCCATTGATTTGGACATGGGAGTTTTAACACCTGAGACGACATCACCAGATGCAGACTGGGATACAGAGCGGCAGCAACAATACTGCAAGGTGCAAGAATGTGTATAGGAAAGTTTGTCCCAAGCCAGGCAGAGACAGGAAAAGAGCTACAACCAACAAGCTCTGGCTACTCCTTTAGTACCGGAAGAACAGGTCCTCAAAAGAAAGAGAAGGATGAACAAACTGGATGATCACTGGGAGGCTGAACCATACACTGTCATGCCTTCAAACTTTGATAAAACCAAGGTATGCCTTGTCACTAAGGATGGAGGAGAAACTTCAGCCACCGTGTCAAGGGATCATCTGAAGGTATGCTCTGACCAACTGAGAAACAAAGAGGAAGACCAAGATGTCCCGCAACCCATAGAAGAGGTGGAAGAGAAGATCCCAACCATTCTTGGAGACTTTCCCCTGTCTTGGACGCAGATGAATCAAGCCATCGATGTGACTGTCCTGATCTTTCCCCAGCCTACTGCACCTGAAGCAGCAGAGACTCTAGACCCGTCGGCTCTAGTAGCGGAAGCCCCAGCTGCAGTGGAAAGTGAAAATCTGCCCCCTGCTAATGATGACTCTGTCAGACCCATGGTGAGTCTAAGAAGTCACAGACGGTTGCCCAGTTTACCAGTGGGTTGCTGGCCTACCAGTAGCACAGACACTAGTAGGTCCACAACATCAATACCAACCACACTAGACCAGGCTAGGTCATTAGAGATACCAGTGCTGCTTAGATCCACCCGTAGTTCAAGTGGTCAGGTCCCAGCCCGGTATAAGGATTAAAATGTAAATAAGTTAATAATGTGTATAACTGCAACTGTTAAGCGTGAGAGCCTACAGAGACTTACTGTATGAACTTTTAAATAATCATAATAACCTATTGGAGGACAATTGGGCCACCTCACTACGTGTGGCCTGGACCTTACTTGTAATTAGTTACCCCGACTTGGCCATGAAAATAAGCTGCCAGTGTGGCCGAAAAACCAGGCCCACCTACAGAGTGCCCTCTAGCCACGCCCAGGGACGACACAAAAAGTGGGCTAAGGCGGTTCCCACCAACCAAACCCCAGGTACTCGGACAAAGGCAATTCCTGGATGGTAATGTAAGGACTAGACGCTGCAGTAACTGTGTTATTGTTTTTCTTTCTGGGTTTTGGTAATTGTTCACATTTTTAAGGCTTAGTAGATTTTCATTTATTGTTGTTATTAACTGTTCTTGTTATGTTTTCCTCAGTCCGGGAGTACTGAATTTTACTAGGGGGGAATGTGGCACCCCAGAAGTCCGGTTGCCACAGTGGCATTGCCTCCCTCACAAGGGGTGATATCATGCTTGGAAGCATGGAGGGTTCCCCTTGCCAGGTAACACCAGCATCCAACACTTTTCCTGACTTCAGACCAGAAGGGGGAGCTCTAACACCTGGTTTCAGGAGAGCTTCCCTATAAGTTCTGGCCTGGAGGCGGGGCTAGTCAGTCTGTGAGCGAGAGAGACTGAGGGAAGAAGGAAGGAAGTGAAAGAGAAACTGAGGAATGGAGCTGTGACCAAGCTCACCCCAGAGCTGAGTGCTAGAAACCGGATGCTGGAATCCGTGACTGCTTGGGTACAGACATCCCAGCAGCTATATCTGGAGGGTAGGGGACTGCAGGTCTCTTGGCCCCATCAACCATCTGTTAGCACAGCAGTACCCAAGAGCCCGGAGCTGCCACGAAGGAGCGACACCTGTAGTAGCCTAAAGCTGCCTGCCATGCGGGAAAGGACTTAAGGACAAGGAGGAACAGAGGCCCAAGGCCCAAGCATAGCTTTAGTCAACCAGGACCCCAGAAGACAGCACAATAGGAAGGCCTCTAAACCCATCTGGCTTAGGGGAACCTAAATTGCTTCCAGGCTGCCCGGAACTCCATACCAACTGTTATCCGTGCCTCGGTCTGCATTTCAAATCATCAGGTAAAGGTAAAGGAAATACAACCCTTGTTCCTTCAGTCATTCCCTACTCCCTCACTCCTGCACCCCAAGGTCCATGATCCCTTGTAAGAACTTTACCAGTAGCCCTGGGGACCCGCTCCACCTGTGGGGAGCAGAACCATCTCAGCTGCATCACATTCAGCCCCAGTGGTCTCCTTAAGCAGCATCGGCCATCCATTGCCAAACACCACAGGTGTCATCATGCTAAATCCACTATAGACTTTCCCTCAGCATTTTTATTGCACGCCCAGGGCCACAGACCGGGTCACTGCTGCTGTGACATCTCCTGAAGAACTGACTGGCCCAGACCGAGTGCCCCAGGGCCCTTGTGGGTGTCGCACAGGAACTGGTGTAGGAGGTGGAGGAAAAACTGATAGGAATAGAGCTAGCAATCCTTGATGTCGGCAGCACATGTGCCGTGCTAGGGTGGGAATCAACCCCGGCCTGCACAATCTTGATCCAGTGTGCCATCTGTGAAATGTAGCAACCCTGCACTGAATGTGTATCGAATTTCCCTTATAAATTCAAGATTTCCCTCTAATCTTTCCCTAATTGCAGTGCTTCCCTTCCCAACCATCTTGTTGTGCGCCTTCTGGCTCCTTGAGACACTATGATTGTTAAGGAGCTGGATTCATCACTTTAGATGCCACTTCTTCTACTCATTGGCTTGTTAGATCCTTTCATAACATCTGATGAGGTAATGCAGCCAGCAAATCACAGTAATGCCACTACCACGGTTACTTTTCTCACAAAAAGCATTTATGCACACATCTCCAATCCCCTCCATCACATACACATAAACACAGAGCATAGTATAATACTTTGTATTACATATAACACGTTACTCATCTTTCGTAGCTCTAGCGCCTGTCACGTGTCTTTCTTCTTAGGCAACTGGCTATTTGTGATCTCATACATGTTGGAATAACATGGTAACTCAACGTGTACCTCACACTCCTAGGCATTTTAAGGATGGCTCAAAGGGCTGCCTGCCACCTGAGTATTCAGGAAGTAAGTCCTCACTAATACCATGATCTGTCAAACTTGCTGAAAAATCGGACAAACCCAGCTATGTTATGACTCATTTTTGCTGCAATTCTCACTAGTGTGTCACCTGACAAGCACACCTCTGTTAATTTGCACAATCAGCTCTGCAATACCAAGGTGCCCATCTAAATGGTTCTATTGCTCCAATGTGCTGACTGCATAGCAAGCTCTACTTTACCAAGGTATATGTTTGCAAACACATCTCTACTGTTCCAAGTTCCATGGTGGAGTCCACACTCAAAGGTGTCTGTCCAAACAACTGGTTCTGTTGCTTCAAGGTGCCTGTCCACACATTTAGTTCCACTGTTCCAGAAAGAACTAATATTAAGAAGGTGAAAAAAACATTTTTAATCCTCATAGGCTAGTTTCACACTAGCGTTCTTGGGCGCAGTGCAGGGCCGCCGCTAAGCCCCACCCCCAGCCACACCCCCTCCGGTCAGTTCCTCCTCTGATCGCATGAGGCTGCATGCGATCAGCGTATCCTATATTTAGCGTTGGATACGCTGATCGTGCACAGACCGTGCGCTGGTATGATCTTGCTGGCGCTGCACCCTTTTGGCGCTGCGCCCAGTGCACAAAAATGCAACACAGCGCGTTTGTGTGCACTGGGCGCAGCGCCAAAAGGGCACAGCGCCAGTAAAATCAGTCCAGCACATGGTCAGCGCATGATCAGCGTATCCAACACTAAATATAGGATACGCTGATCGCATGCAGCCTCATGCGATCAGAGGAGGAACTGACTGGAGGGGGCGCGGCCGGGGGCGGGGCTTAGCGGAGGCCTTGCGCTGCGCCCGAGAACGCTAGTGTGAAACTAGCCTTACAGGGTTCTTTTAAGCAAGTGGATCCCAGAATTCTTCGATCTCGCTATCACATGAAGCTGGCCATATGTATTCAATGCACATTCAATAACATTTAAGCCATCTGTGATAAATTACAAATGATTTGAATACAGAAAATATTTTTTGTGTGCTGGGACTACTACCAGATATGGTCGTATTTCATGGTTCCTGATGTGTGCAATTGTTTTGCAGAAATTATTGTAAGCCTCATTAAAATTCAATGTAGTTTCTACCTAATTAAGACATACTTTGTGCAATGTGCAATCCTCCCTGCGATGAAATGAGATAAATGCTGATAGAATAGACCGTAGTTCCATAGGAAACATTTAAACACTTCTGCTGTATCTTTAAATTTCTCTACTTAGGTCTCGAAACAACACAACTTATTAAAATATTTAAGGATTTAAAGAGCAATCACGGACATAAGCCTCAGCTTGATATATGGATACATTTCCATAAACCATTTTTACGTCCCATAACTTAGCTATTTATTATATAATCTGTGAATTCTATCATCTGGAATTCCACAAATGCTGAAAGCACAATATTAATTACCATTACCATCTGTGCTAAACAATGGGAAAAACAATATTTTAGTCCAGAGACTTCAATCACATGAGTTATCATTGGCATTATGCTCTGTGTTTGTTGATTGAGTTTTACTACACTTTACCATTGCATAATTAATTTGCAGAGAGTCATTCAACCTACAATACAGAAACAGCATGTTACAGTAAAAAAACCCTCAAAAAGAATAAAAACAAAAAAGCCACAACTACAAAGGAAGAAAAAAACGATCATTGAGTCCAAAAATGCTCAAATATATCAATTTTTATTAAATTAATTACAGATATAGCAGCTAGTGTAGGGTGATACAAACCAAAGTGCTATGTGCAGTTAAAGGAAAAACCAAACAAATGGGATGCAGGCGTGCTGTCTGAATAATACAAAAATTATATCTAATATGATTGTATATAGGAGGTAACAAGACCCCACTAGGGTTAGTATATATCTAAATTCCCTCAAGGATATTAGCATACCAATCCTAATTGTAACACCCAGGAAGCAATCATTATAACATGATACCATATAGTATGAACCCAAATGGAGCCATATAGCACCAAGTACATACCAAGTAACGATCACCAGGCCGCTAGGGAAGTAGTAACGAGAGGGAATGGAGACAGCCTCACACCGGCGTCACCCCGACGCGCATTTCGGCAAGCCTTCGTCGGGGGCAGGAATAAAAACAAGTAACGTTTCAAATAAAGGAATGTCTCAAGCTAGAAGAGATCGCTAAAATAATATATCATTGAAAGAAACAGTGAAAGAGAAAACAAACAAAAACAAAATTATGTCAAATATTCATCATGGTAAAAAAAACTATAAAAAACACAAAATATCACAGTATTTTACAAAAACAAAACATTGCACTATATGTTTGCAAAATTACAAGAGTGCCAGTAGAATTTGTAGGCATACTCCCTAACCTGGTATAAAAACTATGCCTCTAAATGTCTCTTATCTAACTTGTCATTTTAACAGTAGTAGTGCATTGTTGTGTACTGTCCTGAAAAATAATGAAAGTTATCACTATCCACAGCACAAAAATGGCAGGGCAAGCGTTCCTGTGTGTGGGAGAGATGGGCGAAATAGCTAGCAAGCCGAAAAGTTGCCAGAACCGTTGTTAAGCCAACAGCCTTCTAAGGCTACTTTCACACATCAGGTATTCGGCATCAGGCGCGATCCGGCGTCGTGCCGGAACGCCGGATCCGGCAAATGTTTTGTAAAACCTGATGTGCCGGATCCGTTTTTCTGCCGGATCCGTCTTGTTCTTGACAGAAAAAAACGGATCCGTCTCATCCGGTTCATCCGTTTTTCTATCCGTTTTTTGACGGATTACGCTGGATCCGGTTTTTAAAATTGACCCTTGTGGCCTTCCGAACGGGATTGGCTACTGGAAAACTATATATAGCGTGTTCCTACAGCCCTTCTTTGACAGGTTGTAGAGGAGAAAGTGCAGGTTGGAGAGAAGAGCAAGTTACTGGCGAAGATGGATGTTGTGATTGGAAATATTTTGAAGAATTTGGCGGATTTTATAGCGGAGGCGAATCGTTTGAGGGTGATTGTTCTGGAGAAGGAGAGAGCGAGACAGCAGCGCATCAGGCATCGTAGACGACGTTTGTGGATCCACCCCATCACAGCCAAGAGAATGACGCGTGGGGTCTATTCTACACTCTGCATGGACCTTCGACGAAACCCGGATACATTTTTTGGATATGTTAGGATGAAAATGGAGAATTTTGATTACTTGGTGGAGCGCATTGCACACCTCATAAGAAAAGCGGACACCTATTGCCACTTCTCTGTTTCACCCGCAGAGCGTCTGATGGTGACTTTAAGGTAAGCCACATTTATTGGATGTGATCGCATCAGAGCACACTTTCACTGCAATCTTGTTGGTGGTAGTTTGTATGTCCAAGTGTTATAGCTGAGTTTTGGTATGTAATGCTGTGATTTAAAACTAATTTATTGTTTTTTAATTCCCCACAGATTTCTTGCAACTGGAGAATCCCTTTCGTCACTGCATTTCCAGTACAGACTCGGGATTTCCACCATATCTGGAATAGTGAAGTACACATGCCGTGCACTGTGGGACTCCTTAGCTGAAGAGTTTTTACCAGAGCCCACAACAGAGAGGTGGATTGAAATTGCTGACAAGTTTCAACAGATATGTCAGTTTCCCAACTGCTTGGGCGCTGTGGACGGGAAACATATCCGCATTGTAAAGCCAGCCGGATCGGGATCGGAATATTTCAATTACAAGAAATATTTTTCAATTGTCCTCATGGCCATCGCTGACGCGGAATACAAATTTATTGCTGTTGATATTGGGGCCTATGGCCGCTCCAATGACTCTCAAGTTTTCAAACTGTCTGCCATGGGGCGTAAACTGTATGGAAACACCTTCCAGTTCCCACCACCTAGACCGCTGCCGCAAACATCTGGTCCACCTATGCCATTTGTCTGTGTAGGGGATGAAGCCTTCCAGCTGTCAGAACACCTTTTGAAACCGTACTCTAGCAGAGGATTGACAAGACCAAAACGCATTTTTAATTACCGCCTCACAAGAGCAAGAAGAATGGTTGAATGTACCTTTGGTATTCTGACAGCCAAATGGCGGGTCCTATTGACTGCGATCAACCTCAAGACAGAAACTGTTGACGAGGTGATCAAAGCTTGCGTGGTACTCCACAATTTTGTTATCTGCAAGGAACCCATTTCCATTGAGGACACCTCTGAAGAAACCACCTTGCAAGATTACCATGACATTACCACTAGAAGTTCTGTGACGGTTTCAGTAATGAGGGACAATTTTGCACTATACTTTATGTCACCTCAAGGCAGAGTACACTGGCAGGATGACAGAGTGTGAAAGATTTGTGCCCTAACCAAACTTGTGTACCTTCTGGACCAACAGTATATACCTTTGCCAACCAAAGTTGGCTATCTTGTCATGGTCTTACTATTTTTAGCTTTAGGCCACAGGTGTGTACCTGGTTGTGTTTTATGCAAAGTATTTCACCTTTTAACAAAAGTTGTGCACATTGTTAGGAAATCACCAACAATAAACACAACTTTTTAGGTGAAATACTTTGCTTCAAACACAACCAGGAACACAACTGTGGCAAAAAGCTAAAATTTACCCACAGTTATATACCTGGTTTTGAATACCTTTTTTACATTTTAAATACCCTGTATTTAACCTTTTTTTTTAAACATATTTCGCCGCAGAAAGAAATGACAGACAACCAGTGTAAACAATAATTTAACTTTTATTTAAAATATTTTTTTTTTGTAAACTGTTTTTAAAGTTAAAAAAAACTTTTTTAATAAAGCTTTGAAAAAAAACTGGGCATTTTTATTACAAAACACACATTACAAATCTGTGTAGTGTGGGGTGGAAATACTGCTGGAGGGGCTGCGGGACACTTCGACAATGGGAGTGTGGAGAGAGGACTGGGATCGTGGTGGGGAAGGAACAGTTAGAGGTGATGGTGTGGAAAAAGCTACAGAATGGGTGGACATGTGGGAGGCAGAAGAGGTGGTGGGCGGTGGAGTGGAGGGTTGGGCAGGGACTGTAGGAGCAGATGATGTTGATGGAAAGTTGTATGGGGAAGGAGTTTGGTACGGGGAAGGAGTTTGGTACGGGGAAGGAGTTTGGTACGGGGCAGGTTGCTGGAAGTGGGGAGATGTCTGGTACTGGGGAGGTTGCTGGTACTGGGGAGGTTGCTGGTACTGGCCAGGTTGCTGGTATGTAATAGGAGGGGGAGGATGGAAAGTGGCTGGAGGGGGTGCAGATGTAATAGGAGGGGGAGGATGGAAAGTGGCTGGAGGGGGTGCAGATGTAATAGGAGGGGGAGGATGGAAAGTGGCTGGAGGGGGTGCAGGTGGAGGAACTACAGTGGTGGGAGGTGGAGGTTGGGAGGTAACCTGCTGTAGAGCACCGTGGCACGAATGCATTACATGCATCTGCTGGGTAGGAGATAGTGTTGCCATGCGCTCCACAACAGACCTGAAAAAGGTGTGGTTTGGCGAAGATCTTGCTTCTGAATGCATGGTTTGCAGAAGTGTCTTCACCTCCAGAATGCTGGAGTTGATCTGCTGAAAGCCTGCAGAGATTTGCTCTGACAAGACTTTTAGACAGTTCTGGAAAGATGCATTCAGATGCAAGAACTCTGGCGCATAACTCTTTTCCTGACCCCTCTGCCGGTGCCGCCCAGTACCCGCAGGTGTACTAGAGGTGGCAGGGGCAGAAGGGTGGGGTAAAGGGAAAGCGATCTCCTCACCAGCAGCTTCATGTAATGTAGGCGGCCACGATGCTCCTGTGCTGGTGGATGGGACAGATGTGTCGAATGTGTGGGAAGGCTGGGAAGGTGCAGATGTACCGGGGCGGTCGAAGTGTCCCTCGGTGCCGGTCTCCTCAGGGATCGCCTCAGAAGGGTCCAATCGTGCAGGCTCCCGAGTGCTGCTCACCGTGCTGTGGTATAAAGAGAAAAAAAACAATTTAAATAGTGACATGGTATGGCCCTGGCTGAAAAAAAAAAGTTACATCTAAACATTTTTTGGTCACATGTGGTGTGTAATATTTACCTTCTGGTGAGCATTGTCTCCCGGAGGAACGACAGGGCTCGTGCGTACTTGTACTTGCTCCTGCGTCCTCCAGATCCACTCGGGGCCCGCATCTCTTTATTGAACTCCTTCTTGAAACGATCCCTCACAGACCGCCACCGCTTCACAATTCTCTCCCCTGAAACGAGAAAGGACAAAGTGGTTAGTATACAACATCAGTGTTTCCCAAACTCCAGTCCTCATGGTCCCCAGGGGTCATGTTTTCAGGATTTCCAAAGTAAATAGAAATCCTGAACACATGATCCGTGGGGACCACGAGGACTGGAGTTCGGGAAACACTGGTTTAAATCAAGCAACCGGTACTGTATATACTTATGCTCTTTAATCTGGGCCCGAGCTTCGAGGTCCTCCCAGCGGTCCACAAGGAGCGAACAGATTTCCTCCCAGAGTCGTCGGGTAACGATAAGGTCAGCGTGGCGGCGGTCAGCCATATTCCAGAGCGGCTCCCTTTCTCTGACGAGATCGATGAGGCGGTCCACATCAATCCCTCCATCCTCACCGTCAGAGTCGGGAGCACGCTGTGAAGGCTGTTAAAGAAAAAGACAAAAATAACATAATTAGCCTCCACAAAAGAAATGAAATAAAAAGTGCAAAAAAAACAAAGCAAAAATATTTATACTTACACGCTGGTGACCGCCGCGTTGCTGTCGCCGACGACCCCGGGAGGCACTGCGAGGACCTCTTGGCCGAGCACCAGATTGGGAAGACTAGAGAAGAAAACAAAAAATTTTATGTCTTTGGATGTAGGCATTTGTTTGCTGTGTGTGGTCTGCAGAACATTGTTTTCTATGTGTTGTGTGTAGTGTGATGTTGTGTTTCTGCGCTTGATGCAAAAAACTTACCAATTGTGAGCCCACTCCAGGTGTCTGTCCACCCCTTCCTTCTTCTTCTGGGAGCTTCTCTTCATCTTGTGATTCCTGTTTTGAAATAAAAGGCAATGAATAGACATATATTACAGAGATGATGGATTTTGGAAAGAAAAACTTACCGTCAAACGCTGACGATGCGAGGGAGGGCTCCCAGAAGAAGATGTGCTGTCTTCCTCATGGCCAGACTCCATGGCTGTGGGTAGTGTTCCTGCTGCTGCCATTGCTGCTTCTGCTGCTGCATCTATTGGGCGGCTGTTGAATAAAGAGAAACAAAGGGCCAATGAATATCTTGATATTCCATAGCCCTAGTTTGGAGGAATGGGGGATTTGATAATTACCGTCTCTCATCTGCTGCTGGACTCCCCTCCCGTTGTTCAGCATGCTGCTCCATTTGGGGTGGTGCTGATGGTGCTGCTGCTGCAGATGTCTGCTGCCTTCTCCTGCTCCTGGTTCTTGGCTTGGGTGGCATGTTGGGTGTGGCTGAGGGTCACACTGTCTTGCTTTTATAAATGTCTTGTGGGCAGAGCTACTGAGCATGCTCAGACCAAAAAAATCGGATCCGGCCACCGGATCCGGCTGTCGCCGGATCAGGCGCATTGCCGCGCTCATAGGCTTTCATTGTATGAAAAAGCCGGACACGCCGGATCCGGCGTGTCCGGCTTTTTCGCCGGAGACAAAAAACGTTACAGTAGCCGTTTTTTCCAGACGCCGGATCGCGTCACATTGCCGGATCCGGCGAAAATCGGATGAAACGCATGGCCATCCGACTCGATCTGGCTCTAATGCAAGTCAATGGGGGGAAACCGGATCCGGCATTGCATTTCGCCGGATCCGGTTTTTGTCAAAAGCGCCGGATCGTGCCTGACGGCGAAAACCTGATGTGTGAAAGAGGCCTAAGTTGTATGAAGGACTTTAGTAATACAGGAGTGCAGTTCATGTATATAAAGAGAAGACATGGGGAAAAAACAGGCGAGGGAGAAAAATAAAGTGAGAGAGACAGAAGATGAGGCAATGGAAAGAAAGAAAGTGAGCAATAGAAAAGAGAAAATAATAACAAATGAAAGGGTATTTCCCAAAATTGTAAGTTATCTCCTATCCACAGCACAAAGGATAACATAACGCCCCAATAAACATTAGACAAATGTCTGATCTTGACGGATTCGGCCAATGATTTAGTATGTATGGGGGTGCTTGCTGACTGATGGTCAGGAGAAATATAGACTAATTTCGGACTGCCGATCACAATGTTCACTCGAAGATAAACTGCCGGCCAACATGTCAGTCGGAAACTTTCTCATAGACGAGTGAGCACTCCTGTATGTGGGAGAGTCGGCTGAGACGGCTGCGACCAAATGATCGGCCAGAGCTTTGTTCGGCCGACTGCCGTTTTATGTGTACATCAAGCCTTAATGATTGCTTGCATTTTGACTGCAATGGTAATCTGATTGACAAAAAACAAACTCTCTACTTATCCAATTCAAAATTGGGCCACTCCCATTCCTGAAACGGCAAATTTTCCTACATGCAGTTTAAAGAGCTATAAAATTGTTTTAAATTTGGATATTCAATTAGATTTTGAATCTTTTTTTAGTGACACATGGGACTTCATTTTTAGGTCACCGTCTCATTCTCTCTCTTTCGTTTTTTTTGCCAATTTCGCCCGATATCGGTGTAGACATATGTGAAATAAGTGTGTTTTTCTCATTTTTTTTTGTATGATGACACAGGAACACTAAAATAGAACTAAAATGTGTTCCACATCCCGTAACAAATATTTTTATACATTGGACATGTTTTTTTTTTCATTTTTTTTTTTTACTGGGGCAAAGATAGTAGTGATTTTGGATTAGCAGGCGTAGTTTAATTTTAATTTATTCATTTTCTATTATTTTTTAAGCATTCTTTTAATCATTTTTCATTTATTTTACACATTATGCCCCTCTGGGGGGAATTTAAATATTGGAATATTTTTATTTTCAAATTATTTCTCCTGTATTTAGGGCAGGTATATGTCATGATCCATGCTGGATCATGACAGATAAAAGCACTGGTAACCCTTTTTTTCTTTGAGCTGTTTGCTCAGGTTTGGCTTTTGCCCCGGTGGTCACAAGTGTCATTGCACTTGATGTTTTCTTTGCTTAGAGATAGTTTTGCCCCGGTGGCCAGTATGGTCATGGCACTGGTGTTTTTAGTTCTAGTTTGCCCCCCGGTGGTGGTTAGTGTAATTGCACGGGAATCACTAACAGGTGTGTTTGCTCAATATAGGTGTGTCTGTAGTGCTCACTGACGTTGGTGATATTATTATTGGTTCTTTTCCAACCATGCTGGGTGAAGAAAGGAGGGAGCTGGAGGAGAGTCCAGGGCGACTCATTCAGAGTCCTGGAGTGGCAGCTATGGTGTCAGCGAGCAGTTTGTGTAAAGCATGGTGGAGTGGCATCTATGGTGTCAGTGAAGAATTCTTGCAAAGCTTGGTGGACTGGCAGCTATGGAGTAGAGCTGCACTCAGTTTGCTGGACTCTGTTGCTGGAAAGCTGCACTCAGGTGCTGGACTCGGTTGCTGGACAGTTGCATTCAGGTGCTGGACTCTGTTGCTCCAAGGCGGCACTCAGTGGTGGACGCTGTTGCTGTAAAGCTGCACCCAGCTGTTGGACACGGTCGGAGGAAGATGCACTCAGGGTTGGTCTCTGTTGCCAGGAGCAAATGCATCAGAGCAAAGCTAAGTGTTTCCCTGTTTGTCTCTTTTCCTCATGTTGGTGTTAGTGCAGCGGTGGGGCCAGTGCCCCTAGCAAGGGATAGGTGTAGGGTGTGCCAGGGCTACAGGTTCCTGAGCGGTGCCCGGTGCAGAACTGGCATAGGGAACGTTAGGAGTGTTAGGGACACTGACTCAGGGGAGTGCAGGATGTCTCCACATCCCCTTTCCCTATTGCAGGGCCCACCGTTGTAACCATTTCCCTTTTCCCTGTGTCTTGTTGTATTCGTTACCGGCCTGCGGGCCGCGTCACACAGGACAATTACACGTGCCGCGTCCCGTTGTTTCAGTTACCGGCCTGCGGACCGGTCACACAGGATGGGGCATGTGACATTATCACCAACCTTACTTTTTCTCTGGTGAGCCTTTGGTCATGTGCAGACATGTGAGCAATTGCTGCTTGGCCTCACTAGGGTGAGTGAGGAGCTGCATCGTGTGTTGAAGCAGTTCCAGCAGCAGTAAGCTGGGTCTGGGGCCTTTCCTCTGGCTCTACCAGAAAATCAAATTGCGGCTCTGGCAAAGAAGCCCCCTATAGTCCTTGCTGGGGAGCGGGACTTGTTCATACAGGTGGACGTACCCAGGCAGGTGGGTGTAGTTGGTGTCCCCATGATGCTGTCTGGGGTTCCCCGAGGTGAAGGGGTGCGTCCCTGTAGTGAGCAGACTGGTGATATGGTCCGCGTTGGCTCATGCCAAACCTTCCATACCACCGAAGAAGCTGCCCCCTCCTGTTCGTGTGGAGGAAGGTGACCAGGGAGTGTATTTTTCCTCCATATCCCAGGCCCCTTCCTCTCCAGTGTAAGCAGCAGGTGTGCTGCGGGGGAGTAGGGGCAAAACTCAACCCTCGCCATCAGCCAACCCTGAGAGGCGCAGACCTCGTGGTGTAAAGGGTTGGAGGGTGGTGTTCCCTTGGTGAATAGCGGGGGTGTGAGTGTGGTGACACAGAGGGACGCCTCTGTTGTCGATCCCAGAATGAGTTCACTGAATTATGACAAACAAATGTGTGGCAATAAACGTTCAGGTCTGGACCTGTGTGTGAACGAGTGTGTATGGGTCCCACCAAAAAACATCTAGTGGAAGTGTGTTGTGGAATCTTACCAGCTCATTCCAAACATACACATATATAACTCATTCCCCAGGTCGGCGCTTTGGAGATGTCTTGTTCCTCCAGAACATATATTGCCAATACCAGCGGTGCGTTTGTCATAAACCTGAAGTGTAGGTAGTTGCTGGGGTGAACTTTGGATCTGGACGTCCCCTCTGTAGGTAGTTCCTGATGAGGAGCGGTTTTGAGGGTCCAGAGGCCCCTCATTAAGGGGAGGGTACTGTCATGATCCATGCTGGATCATGACAGATAAAAGCACTGGTAACCTTTTTTTTCTTTGAGCTGTTTGCTCAGGTTTGGTTTTTGCACCGGTGGTCACAAGTGTCATGGCACTTGATGTTTTCTTTGCTTAGAGATAGTTTTGCCCCGGTGGCCAGTATGGTCATTGCACTGGTGTTTTTAGTTCTAGTTTGCCCCCCGGTGGTGGTTAGTGTAATTGCACAGGAATCACTAACAGGTGTGTTTGCTCAATATAGGTGTGTCTGTAGTGCTCACTGACGTTGGTGACATTATTATTGGTTCTTTTCCAACCATGCTGGGTGAAGAAAGGAGGGAGCTGGAGGAGAGTCCAGGGCGGCTCATTCAGAGTCCTGGAGTGGCAGCTATGGTGTCAGCGAGGAGTTCATGTAAAGCATGGTGGAGAGGCAGCTATGGTGTCAGTGAAGAATTCTTGCAAAGCTTGGTGGAGTGGCAGCTATGGAGTAGAGCTGCACTCATTTTGCTGGACTCTGTTACTGGAATGCTGCACTCAGGTGTTGAACACGGTCGGAGGAAGATGCACTCAGGGTTGGTCTCTGTTGCCAGGAGCAAGTGCATCAGAGCAAATCTAAGCGTTTCCCTGTTTGTCTCTTTTCCTCATGTTGGTGTTAGTGCAGCGGTGGGGCCAGTGCCTGCGCCACCCTGCTCCCTAGCACGGGATAGGTGTAGGGTGTGCCAGGGCTACAGGTTCCTGAGCGGCGCCCGGTGCGGAACTGGCATAGGGAACATTAGGAGTGTTAGGGACACTGACTCAGGGGAGTGCAGGAGGTCTCCACGTCCCCTTTCCCTATTGCAGGGCCCACCCTTGTAACTGTTTCCCTTTTCCCTGTGTCTTGTTGTATTAGTTACTGGCCTGCGGGCCGCGTCACACAGGACAATTACACGTACAGCGTCCTGTTGTTTCAGTTACCGGCCTGCGGGCTGTATCACACAGGACAGGGCATGTGACAGTATATTAGCCTCGGTTACAAGGGAAATGCAGCCTGCTGGGTGCTTAGTAGAGCTGTCTGGGTCTCCCATGACCCAGCAGCTCTTGTTCCCTTCCTATACATAACCATCACGTGACTGGTGTGTATGGAGGAGGAAGCTTCCTATTACTGCATGCAAAGCACTTCTTTAGCATCATGTATACAACGACAGAGAAGATAGAGATGATTCTAAACCGTCTGTGCCTTCTTTATGGGGACTATTACAGCTAGATCCTTGGACTCTGACAATCGGATCCTCGGACTCTGACAGCCAGTTTCTCACTTCCGTGGCTACATAAGCGTGTGCAGGTGTGTTCTTATGCCATGACTAGTGTTGAGCATTCCGATACCGCAAGTATCGGGTATTGGCCAATATTAGCTGTATCGGAATTCCGATACTGACTTCCGATACTTTTTTCATATCGGATACCGGAATTGGAAGTTCCCATAATGCTATGAGCCCGCTCGCTTTGATTCAGCCAATGGGAATCCTCAGCAGTGTGGGCACATCCTGTTAGGCATGTAGGCATGTTAACTATTGGCATGGCTGTGATTGGCTGCTGAAATGATGTCATGATGCACTATAAAAGCCGCCGCCGCCATTTCTGGTCACTCTGCTGTGAATTCAGTTAGGGACAGGCTGCTGTTGAAGACTGTGAGGGACAGTTAGAAATAGCGATTTTACAAAACATATTGTGCTTTAACCAGGCTACTTAAACCATCACTGTAGCTTTATTTTCCCTAGCAGCAGTGTTCACAGCTGTCTGCAAGGGCTGTGTGAGTGCAGCTCACGCTGTGGAGTGGGTCCTGCAGCCACGTCTGGTTGTAGGCCTCCCAGCATGCCTCACTGCTGCCTCATACATATTTTTCTTTTTGAGCTGCTTATTTTTCAAAAATTCTATCTATTGTGCTTCCATCCGTATCCAGATACGTTGGTTGCAAACACTAGTAGTATACAGCGGAGCCTTTCTGCAGCCTTTCAGTGCTAGTGACCACTTAGCTGCACTGTTCACGGCTGTCTGAGAGGTCTCTGACTGTGTGTGAGTGCAGCTCATGCTGAGTAGTATGTCCTACAGCTACGTCTGGTTGTAGGCCGCTCAGCGTGCGTCACTGCCTCAAACATATTTTTCTTTAATTGCAACTCATTTTTTCTTCTCCTATTAGTGTGCATCCATCCGTATCCATCTACATTGGTTGGTTGCAAACACTATATAGGAGTAGATAGAGGAGCCTTTTTTCTGGCTTGTGCCCTTCATCTGCAGCCAGATTAGTATTACCCAATTTTTTTGGAGCCTCATCTTTTGCATTGTAGGTTATCTGCCTGCATTGTAATAGCTCCAAAAAGTTGGTGATACTATCACTTTCAAATCTTTGGTCACATCCTTTTAGTTTTTTTTCACAAAAAAAAACAATAAAGTTCACCAAACACTACATTTGAAAGTTGTGTAGGCCACATTAGCTCCTATTAAAGTGTAGTCCACACACACTTCATAAAATTAGTGTTTCTTCTACCTGTAACCAGCTGTTCAGGAATAAGCACACTAAGCCCCCCCTTTGTACTTTTCTGCCTATCTTTATCAATCTAGCAAGATGAAGAAGGCAGAGAGTAAGGCACGTGGGTGTGGGCGTGGAGTTTCAGCAGGGAGAGGACGTGGGGATTCTGCAGGGAGAGGACGTGGGGATTCTGTGCCTGCTGTGGGCACCAGTGAGTCAGCATCCCCCAGTTTTAGCAGGCAACAGTCCTTTATGCACAGCTTTGTAGGACCTCGCCATACAACACTGCTGCGGGAGGAACAAATTGAAGCTGTTGTCGGATGGATGGCAGCTAACGCATCGACTCCAATCACTTCCACATCCTCTCAGGGCCAGAGCACCGAAGAGCAACCATCTGTCTCTTCACCACCTGCCAAAGTGCCCAGGCAGTCAGAGAGTCCTGGACAGGAGCCATCACAGTCTCTACTTCTGTTCTCTGAATCTGTTGGCTTGGAAAGAGGGGGCCAGCCAAGCAGCATTCCAGAATGTGAAGAAGAGGGAGTATGCAGTGATGCGCAACTTCTTTGTCCCTCTGAATCTGAAGAGGCGGGTGGGCCAGTGCCTATGGTCAGCACACCTCAGTACGCATCAGATGATGACGAGACACAGGTGCCACTTTCTGGTGCGTACGGTGCTGGCGAGACAACCCAGGAGAAGCAGGTGTTTGAAGAGGGGAGTGTAGATGATGAGGTCCTTGACCCATCATGGCGTGAGGAACAGGAAGGTGGTGGGAGCAGCTCTGAGGAAGAGATTCCCCGAACGGTCAAAACCGGAGGGAGAGGGAGGGGGCAGACTTGGTTGCCTGTAGCCTCCACTTAGGCACCCGTTAGGAGCATTCCTCTTACAAAAGGCAAAACGGGTGCTCCCAAGACTTGCAGTGCGTGGTCCTTTTTTGACACAGTTGCAGATGACATTTGCTTTGTCAAATGCAAGCTGTGTCATCAGAGAGTCAAAAGAGGGAAAAATGTCAGCAACATCAATATCACTAATATGTGGAAACATGTGCAGACCAAGCACGAGGTGGAGTTACACAGACACACTGAAGACATAGGCCAATGTACAGCACCACCTACCACCTCTTCAGCTCGTGTTGGGGCCTCTTCCTCCAGCTCACACACAGCTGGTTCGGCTTCCTCACAGGATCGCCAAGGAAGAACCTCTGGCACTGTTGTCCGGAGACCCTGTGACATTCCACCCACAGCACCACGTTCCCAGTCATCCTCACACTCCCAGGCCACTCGACAGCCATCGGTAGCACAGGCATGGGATAAAAGGCGGCCATACTTGGCAAACCATCCCCGAGCACAGGCTCTGAATGCTGGCAATGCCAAACTACTGGCACTTGAAATGCTCTCATTCAGGCTGGTGGAGACTAACACCTTCCGGGACTTCATGGCATTGGCAGTCCCACAAAACACCGTGCCCAGCCGCTTTTATTTCAGCAGGCGAGCCGTCCCTGCCCTGCAGAAACATGTGGAGGGAAAAGTAAAACATGCGCTACTAAACGCCGTTAGTAGCAAGGTCTACCTGACCACCGATGTTTGGACCAGTAACCATGGACAGGGACGATACCTTTCCCTCACTGCCCATTGGGTCAATGTTGTGGAGCCGGGTACAGATCTGGAGAGTGGCGCTGTACGTGTTCTTCCAACTCCATGGATTGCAGGAATCCAGTCTGTACACATAGACTCCTCCTCCTACTCAAGTTCCTCAGAAACAGCACAGCAGGAGCCTGTTACAACCGATATGAGCACAGCCGTGGCCAAACGTCAACAGGCCATACTCAAATTAATTTTTGGGGGGAATCGAAGCCACACAGCGCAGGAGCTCTGGAATGCCATCAAGCAGGAGAGCGACGTGTGGTTTGTGCCAGCGAATCTCCAGCCGGGCTTGGTAGTGTGTGACAATCGCCGAAATCTGGTGGCAGCTCTTGGCCTAGGCAACCTCACTCACATACCATGTCTGGCACATGTGCTGAACTTGGTCAAGCAGAGCTTTCTGAGGGACTATCCAGATCTTGATGCACTGCTGCACAAGGTCCGCATAGAGTGCGCTCACTTGCGGCGTTCCAGCACGGCAAGATCGCGCCTTGCTGCTCTGCAGCGCCGATTGCGCCTTCCGGAACATCGCAACATATGTGACCTACCCACCGGGTGGAATTCAACGTTACATATGTTGGAGCGGTTGTGTGAGCAGCAGGCAGCAGTCATGGAGTACCAGCTGCATCAGGCGCAAACAAGTCGCACTGTGCGCCGGTCACACTTCAGCACCACTGAGTGGGCCTCTATGAAGGACATCTGCCTCGTTTTGTGTGCCTTCAATGATTCCACGCGGATGGCGAGTGCAGATGATGCACTAGTCAGCATGACTGTCCCCCTTATCTACCTGCTTCAAAAACCACTGCAAGCATTAAGGGACGAGATTTTGGAAGAGGTGGAGGATGAGGAGTCCCAAATGCCATCTGCTTCTGGACAGTCTGCGCTACGTGCTTCCTCACAAAGGCCTAGGCAGGGTACACTTTGTGAGGAGGATGAGGAGGAGTCGATGGAGGAGGAAGACATCTCTCCAGAGGAGGGAGGTACACAAAGCTCTAGTCAGTATGTACAGCGAGGGTGGGGTGATGCAGAGAAGGCAGAGATCACGCCTCAAGCAGGAGACAGCGGTTCTTTGGCAGTTGGGAGTCTGCAGCACATGGTTGATTTCATGCTGCAGTGCCTGAGAAATGACCGCCGCATCGCCCACATTCTCTACACGGCTGAGTACACCCTCCTAGATCCTCGCTACCGGGACAACTTACAAAGCCTCATACCAACATTGAACCGGGAGCATAAACTGCGGGAGTACCAAGACACACTGGTGCAGTCCATCATGTTTTCCCCTCCACCCGACAGCAGTGGTGCTAGTGCTTTACAAAGCAGCTCTGTGCGTCGAGGCAGTGGAGGAAACTCGGCACAAAGAGGGAGCAGAGGCAGTGCCTCAGCACAAGGCAAGACCACTATGGCCCAAATGTGGCAAAGTTTTTTGTGTCTGCCACAATTGTCTACACCATCACAGACGGCTCCAGTCAGCAGGAGGCAACGTTTCCGTCAGATGGTGACAGACTACATGTCTTGCCCTGTCAGTGTACTCCCAGATGGCTCTTCCCCCTTCAAGTTTTGGGTCTCTAAGCTGGATACATGGCCAGAGCTTAGCCAGTATGCATTGGAGGTGCTGGCTTGCCCTGCTGCCAGTGTATTATCGGAACGCGTCTTTAGTGCTGCAGATGGTGTACTAACAGACCGTCGCACGCGACTATCCTCCGATAACGTCGACCGGCTTACTTTTCTGAAAATGAACAAGGCCTGGATCTCTCCAGAATTTGCCAGTCCTCTTCCCAACTAAATAATTGGTTGGCAACTGTATCCAGGTCTCCTGTTTTGTTAATGTTTCTACCACCTGAACTATAATCCCTGGGCTTCAACACAGCCAGTTGTCGCTCAGATGTGTCGTCTGCACAGAAAAAACACACTAGTTCCTGTGTTAGTGGGGTTCAGTAACGCCAGCTGCTCCCCTGCTGTGTGGACGGCAAAGTCTCCTGCTCCATCCACAATCGAACTACTACTGATTTTTAACCGTGCTCCATTTAGGCCTCTGGCTCCACTGTCTCTAGTATTTCCCCTGGCCTCCAACCCCGCCTGTTACAGCTCTGAAGTGGTGTCTGCACAATCCACACTTGTTCCTGTGTTAGTGGGGTTCAGTAACGCCAACTGTTCCCCTGCTGTGTAGACGGCAAAGTCCCCTGCTGCCTCCACATGCCAACAACATCAGGCCTCAGCCTGCTCCATGCCTCATCCTGGGCTCCAACAACACCAGTTGGTGTTCAGAAGTGCCGTCTTCACAGAGAAAACACACTAGCTCCTGTTTTAGTGGGGTTCAGTAATGCCAGCTGTTCCCCTGCTGTGTAGACGGCAAAGTCTCCTGCTGCCTCCACATGCCAACAACATCAGACCTCAGCCTGCTCCATGCCTCATCCTGGGCTCCAACAGTGCCAGTTGGTGTTCAGAAGTGCCATCTTCCCAGAGAAAAACACACTAGCTCCTGTGTTAGTGGGGTTCAGTAATGCCAGCTGTTCCCCTGCTGTGTAGACGGCAAAGTCTCCTGCTGCCTCCACATGCCAACAACATCAGGCCTCAGCCTGCTCCATGCCTCATCCTGGGGTCCAACAACGCCAGTTGGTGTTCAGAAGTGTTGTCTTCCCAGAGAAAAACACACTAGCTCCTGTGTTAGTGGGGTTCAGAAACGCCAGCTGTTCCCCTGCTGTGTAGACGGCAAAGTCTCCTGCTCCATCCACATTCAAACTACTACTGATTTTTAACCGTGCTCCACTTAGGCCTCTGGCTCCACTGTCTCTAGTTTTTCCCCTCGCCTCCAACCCCACCAGTTGCTGCTCTGAAGTGGCGTCTGCACAATCCACACTTGTTACTGAGTTACTGGGGCTCAGTCACGTCAGTTGATCCCCTGATGTGTGTCCGGCAAGGTCTCCTGCTCTGTCCGCATTCCCATTACTAGTAGTGTGAATGAGGACTGAGCAGGAAACCTTGCCAGACAAACATCATGGGATCAACTGATGTGACTGAGCCACAGTAACACAGGAACAAGTGTGGATTGTGCAGACGCCACTTCAGAGCTATAACTGGCGAGGTTGGAGGCCAGGGGAAATACTAGAGACAGTGGAGCCGGAGGCCATAATGGAGCAAGGTTACAATCAGTAGTAGTCTACAACCTCTATAAAACCAGCTGCAAGTTGGCCTCCGCCTGCTGCATGCTTCATCCTGGGCTCCAACACAGTCAGTTGTAGCTTGGAAGTGCCGTCCGCACAGATAGAAACACTCGCTCCTTTGTCTGTGGGGTTCAGTAACACCAGCTGTCCCCCTGCTGTGCGGATGGCAAAGTCTCCTGCTGCCTCCAAAATCACGCAACATCTTATTTTCTACATGCTCCAAGTAGGCCTCAGCCTGCTCGGAGCATTGATCCAGGGCTCCAACACAGCCAGTTGTAGCTTGGAATTGCCGTCCGCACAGATAGAAACACTCGCTCCTGTGTCTGTGGGGTTCAGTAACGCCAGCTGTCCCCCTGCTGTGCGGATGGCAAAATCTCCTGCTGCCTCCAAAATCACGCAACATCTTATTTTCTACTTGCTCCAAGTAGGCTTCAGCCTGCTCGGAGCATTGATCCTGGGCTCCAACACAGCCAGTTGTAGCTTGGAAGTGCCGTCCGCACAGATAGAAACACTCGCTCCTGTGTCTGTGGGGTTCAGTAACGCCAGCTGTCCCCCTGCTGTGCGGATGGCAAAATCTCCTGCTGCCTACACCGTCACAATACTACTGATTTTTAACCGTGGTCCTCTTCGGCCTCTGGCTCTACTGTCTCTAGTGTTTCCCCGGCCTCCAACCCCGCCAGTCGCTGCTCTGAAGTGTCGTCTGCACAATCCACACTTGTTCCTGTGTTACTGGGGCTCAGTCACGTCAGTTGATCCCCTGATGTTTGTCCGGCAATGTCTCCTGCTCTGTCCCCATTCCCATTACTAGTAGTGGGATTGTGGACAGAGCAGGAGACCTTGCCGGACACACATCATGGCATCAACTGACGTGGCTGAACCCTTGTAACCCAGGGATAAGTGTGGATAGTGCAGATGACACTTCAGAGCAGCAACTGGCGGGGTTGGAGGCTAGGGGAAATAGTAGAGACAGTAAAGCCAGAGGCCGAAGTGGAGCACGGTTACAATCAGTAGTTGTGTACATCCAATATAAAACTCGCTCCAAGTAGGCCTCATCCTGCTGCATGATTGACCCCTGGGCTCCAACATCGCCAGTTGCTGCTCAGAAGTGTCTTTGGCACGGGTACTCCCTCCTGCCCACCCTGGTTCCAGCACGCCTGCTGTTTCCGGGTAGTGTCAACGTCACTTTGCCACCGATATGTTGTCCTGTTGTGTTGCGGTCAGGTTAGCCGAGTCTATGGTGCCTGCAGTTTCGGTGCTTCCTATGTGGGCTGCGGGTTCTGGTACTAAAGGCTGGTTCTGTAGTGCCAATAGGACAAGCACCCCCTGTTAGACTGTGGGATTCGGTAACTGCATCCTGCTCGCGGCCTTGCAACTTTGTTGATTATAGGTATCTTCTGCTACCCATCCGGGTTCCAGCACTGTCAGCTGGTTCTCTGCAGTGTCTTCGGCACGGGTACTCCCTCCTGCCCAGCCTGGTTCCAGCACGCCTGCTGTTTCTGGGCGGTGTCAACGTCACTTTGCCACCAATACGTTGTCCTGTCGTGTTGCGGTCGGGTTAGCCGAGTCTATGGTGCCTGCAGTTACGGTGCTTCCTATGTGGGCTGCGAGTTCTGGTACTAAAGGCTGGTTCTGTAGTGCCAATAGGACAAGCACCCCCTGTTAAACTGTGGGATTCGGTAACTGCATCCTGCTCGCGGCCTTGCAACTTTGTTGATTATGGGTACCTTCTGCTACCCATCCGGGTTCCAGCACCGTCAGCTGGTTCTCGGCAGTGTCTTTGGCATGGGTACTCCCTCCTGCCCAGCCGGGTTCCAGCACCATCAGCTGTTTCTCAGCAGAGCCTTTGGCCAAGGTGCCTCCTTCTCGGTGTCCGAGTTCCAGCAACGTTTGCTGGTTCTTGGTAGTGCTTTAAAGCACAGGTAACTCCTGATTAGAAACTGTGTTCCAGCACCGTCAACTGGTCCACGGTTGTCCCATTGGCTCTTCTTCTTTCTGCTGCCCCTCCGGGTTCCAGCACCGTCAGGTGGTCCTCGCTAGTTTCATTTGCTCTTGCAGCTTCTGCTACCCATCCGGGTTCCAGCACTGTCAGCTGTTTCTCGGGAGAGCCTTTGGCCTAGGTGCCTCCTTCTCGGTATCCAAGTTCCAGCAACGTCTGCTGGTCCTTGGTAGTGCTTTGTAGCACCGGTACCTCCTGCTTAGTAACCGTGTTCCAGCACCGTCAGCTAGTCCACGGTTGTCCCATTGGCTCTTCTTCTTTCTGCTGCCCCTCCGGGTTCCAGCACCATCAGGTGGTCCTCGCTAGTTTCATTTGCTCTTGCAGCTTCTGCTACCCAACCGTGTTCCAGCACCGTCAGCTGGTCCACAGTTGTGCCATTGGTTCTTGTTCCTTCTGCTGCCCCTCCGGGTTCCAGCACCGTCAGCTGGTCCTCGCTAGTTCCATTTGCTATTGTTCCTTCTGCTACCCATCCGGGTTCCAGTACCGTCAGCTGGTTCTCGGCAGTTCCTCACCCTTCTTGTACCTTGTGCTACTTTTCCAAGTTCAAGCTTGTGGAAATGGTTTTTGATTCTCACTCTGGATCTTCCTGACAATGACCCTGAAGACGACGACCCTGAAGACCACACAGAAGAATACCTAAAAGATGACCCTGAAGAAGATGACCAAGAGGACAAAGAACAGGAAGACAACCACCAAGATGCAGAACAACAAGAGACAGAAGAACAAGAAGCATAAAAACCAAAAGCAGAAGAACATTAAGCATAAGACTAAAAATCTGAGCAAATGAGATTATCGAATTTATAAGCAGAAGAAGACTAAGCAGTGTATGGGGGTGAGTCCGTTCCTCCTTGTGGTGCCCCTGGAAAAGGCCTGCTGCTGCAGGCCAAACTGAACGCGGACAAATCCTGTTGTAAATCTTTTGTGACAGGCTGAACGGAAGGTGTAATCTTCAAACTTTTATAGATTACAACTACAGGAATGCCTGACACAAATAAGAATATGATGAAGAAGAAGAATAGGAAGAAGATGAAGAAGAATAGGAAGAAGATGAAGAAGTAGAATATGAAGAAGAATAATAGTTGAATAAGAAGAATATGAAGAATGTAAAAAAAAATAGGAAGAAGGTGAAGAAGAAGAAGAAGAAGAAGAAGATGAATAAGGTGAAGAAGAAGTTGATGAAAAAGATGCTGCTGAGGATGATGAAGGAGAAAGTGTGGGAGAAGTAAAAAAGAAGGTGAAGAGCATGGAAGTGGTGAAACATACATATCTGACAAAATATTAAAGACTTTAACATAGTCAATATCTTTGTAACTACGAACGTCTTTAAAAAAAAAAAAATTACTGCTATTCTGTTTGATTGGGCTAAACCTCTATGGCTTTAATGTCTCCTCCACCTCCCACAATACATTCTACATTATTATTAGTTGTTTTTCTTCATGTAGAATTAACCTACAAGGAAAGAAAGGGTTTTTTTTAATTCCGATATTTCTGTTCCATTGACTTGAATGGGACTTCCCGATACTTTTTTTAGATCGGCCGATCCATTCCGATCCGATATTTTTCAGTATCGGGTGGTAACGCTCAACACTAGCCATGACATTTTAGAACCTCACTGCAGAGTAGGAGTGGGACTGCTGGGATGTTTAAACTATATGGGTGATCCGGAAGCAGTTTAATACTCTGCTAACCTATCATGTCTGCTTCAGTAAATTTATTGTGTTTTCTCTAAAGTAAAGCTTGGGCACCAATTATTAGATCTCATTATGTCATTCCTCTGTTATTCCATCTGGAAATCTATGAATAAATTAAAATTTGTTGTCATTTCCCTTGTCAATCAGATTCCTGATCATTCTGAAGGTGTAAAATTAGTGCTAAAAGTATCAGACTCTGTTTGAAGGAACCCGCTTCATTGATGAGAGGAATGGGAACCTTCAGCGGTCAAATAATTCCTACAGTTGCAGGAGGAAAACCAATGGAACAACATAATACACGGTTCTAGGTAATGGTGCTCAAGAATACCTATTTTATAAGGAATACAACTATTTACTAAGGCAGTCATGTCTGGAGAACTGATCGGTCCTCTTGAAATATTACACTTCCTTTGTCACTATAGAATTTTTCCAAATGAGAATTAATATGGGTCTAACCCCCAAATAGTTCTGCTACAATTGTGAACCAATGATCAGTAAAGGAGTTTCAGAATATTATATTACAACACAGAGAGCTGAAAAAAATTAGATATCAACATCAGGAGCTTTAGAAGCTCATTGTTAGGCTAGAAAGTGCCAGATGGTAATCAAGGAGTTAATTAGAGAATATACAAAATATAATGCTGTCTTGACGCCTTACATTGTGATATCAATATCACCATGTGTCACATCAAATGTAATATCAAGTTCTAGTACTGTGTTATTAATCAAAATTAATATCGCCAAGATTATGATACTTGCAACAGTGTGTGATGAGTACCCCAGAGCTTCAGATTGTCATCATCTTTCTATTATCAATACCTGTTTATGATTATTGCACTGTAACTATAATATTGTGCGCTTTATATACTGTGCAATTAATGTTTAAATGCTGCACTGCTTCTTTGCCCTGTTTTAGCAGCAACTGGTCCTAGTAGAGATGGGTTAGTAAGCCACAATAGTTGGTGGCAACACTATGCCATATCAGGACACATTGTAAAGATCTACTAGATAGTGTGGTGTGCCCCCTTTAAATAGTATAAATAGACTGGCTGTGGCAAGGAATAATTTTAACGCTCAGGAATGGTGAAAGCAATGCAGTTGGATACTAGCAAGTGGATTTTATTTACTAGGAGACAACAACCTTGATGGTTATTATTCTCTTTAGGAGGTAACAAGCTTGAACAGCTGTATGGCTAGTATATAGCTATGAGTTTACACTGCCGATGATTTGCTCGTACTTGCGTCATTCTGCACACACCTCAGCAGCAGCTCTTTCAGTCAGTCTTTTTGCCTCTATCACTGTGTAGTACAGTACACCTCCACAGTGAATGATCATGGCCTCTCTCAAAGTCACCTCTTTGGGCAGCAGTGTCTGGCAGTAGCTTTTATCTGGTATCTACTCACTCAGTAGCTGCATCACAGTTCCTCACACCCAGACAATTGTGGACAGCTTGAATGGAATAAACCTTTATCCTCCCCCTGTGACAAATCTTTGTTCTTCTGATGGCTATGCTAATCTTCACCTTGTCCCTAGATAAACACTTATTACTCACAGAAATAAACCTTTATTCTGTACTCTGTGGTGACCTTCTTTCTAATGGTGGCCAGCTCATCCAGGTGGGTTAATCTCTTCCACCTGGATAGACCACATCAATTTCAGTGTAGGCTAAAGGGGGCTTTACACATAGCGATATCACTAGCAATATCGCTAAAGCATCACAGATTTGGTGACGCAGCAGCGATATCGCTGTGTGTGATACTTACCACCGACCGGCTCCCCCGCTGTCTGTCGTTGATCGCGCAAGATCGCGCAGCTCCATTTCTTGTCGGGCGCTTCCTGCTGGGCTTCCGTCAGGATCGCCTCGTCTGAAAGGTAAGTATCGTCCGCTGTATCGCTGCTGCATCGCTGTGAGATCTGCCTGTGTGGCAGCTCACTAGCGACCATTTAGCGATGCACCAGCGATCCTGACCGGGTCGTATCGTGGTCGGGATCGCAGGTGCATCGCTAAATGTAAAGGGGCCTTAAAACTTTGTTCAAGCTCCTTTTTGGGGCTAGCTAGTCTCAGCCCCACTTCTTCTTCTTATTGACTGCTTTACTGTAATGTCCTGTTTTTTTTAAGCAATTCAACATAGGAGATTCTAGGAAAGAAATTTTGGCGAGTTCCAAAAATAGATAAAATCCTTAAATTTATTTCAAATATTTTAAAAGATCATATAGGTTGGGGATATATCTCAACGCGTTTCTGGCAAAAGCCCTTATTCATTGAGATACACTTTTTATCTATATTAAATTCCGGTGGTTTGATTATGGAGGTTTTTTTTTTCTTGGGATCTAGCTTGCTGATTATGCAAATTATTCTTAAAATGTGATAGATTGCTTATATGTGTGTTCATTGATAAACGTTTGGTTACCATTTGTTTTTATACCATGTATCATAAGGAATCTGTACCTCAGTGAATAAGGGCTTTTGCCAGAAACGCGTTGAGATGTATCCCCAACCTATATGATCTTTTAAAATATTTGAAATAAATTTGAGGATTTTATCTATTTTTGGGACTCACCAAAATGTCTTTCTTATGATAAGTCGCAAGTTACAATTATTGGATGGAGACCCACTACATTGCAAGACGAACTGAATCATAATATAGGACACGGTGAGGCTATATTTTTTTGTTTGTTTTACCTTATAGGAGATTCTAGGTCTCTGTTTACAACCCAGGAAGCAGGGACAATCATGCCAATGTTATCTTCATAATCCCTATTTCATAATTTCATACAGCAGCTCAGTGCGCTAAATCTTTATGGTCTGCTGTTATCACTTTACCCCGACTTCTCAGTGGGATCCATTCTGCACATGTTAGACCTAGGACATTTCTTCCACAAAAGAGATTTATTAACAACCTCACCAAACATTACATCACAAATATGGCATTTTAGTGTGTCTTTCAAATACCATAGAACATTGCATTACATATAACCGCATATTCACTCAACATTGCACAATTTTTAACAACATTGAAATTACAAGACCAAGAACGGCAATTTGTGGAATCATAGAAATCATTGGATTTACAGAGATGTTAATGATTAGCAAATGATGAAACAATGGAATTAAAATTTAAAAAACATCTTGATTAATTCAGTATGGAGAATAAATGACACCTGCACACACTTGCACACCTTGGCATGCTATCAAGGAGGTTATCTGAAGAATGTTCTGTCACATTGAATCATCAAGATCCACTACTGGCAGCACCTTTTGAAATTGCTGACCAATAATTTAGAATCATAGAATCAAAGAATCATAGAATCGTAGAGTTGGAAGGGACCTCCTGGGCCATCTGGTCCAACCCCCTGCTCAAAGCAGGATTCACTAAATCATCCCAGTCAAATGTCTGTCCAGCCTCTGTTTGAAGACTTCCTTTGAAGGAGAACTCACCACTTCTCGTGGCAGCCTGTTCCACTCATTGATCACTCTAACTGTCAAAAAGTTTTTTCTAATATCTAATCTGTGTCTCCTCCCATTCAGTTTCATCCCATTGCTTCTAGTCTTTCCTTGTGCAAATGAGAATAAAGTTGATCCTTCTACAATGTGACAGCCCTTTAGATATTTGTAGACAGCTATTAAGTCTCCTCTCAGTCTTCTCTTTTGCAAACTAAACATTCCCAAATCCTGCAACCTTTCCTCATAAGACAGGGTTTGCAGACCGGTCACCATTCTGGTCGCTCTTTTCTGAACTTGCTCCAGTTTGTTGATGTCTTTTTAAAATGTGGTGCCCAAAACTGGACACAATATTCCAGATGAGGTCTGACCAAAGAGGAGTAGAGGGAAATAATGACTTCACGTGATCTAGACTGTATGCTTCTGTTAATACATCCTAGAATTGCATTTGCCTTTTTTGCTGCTGCAGCACATTGTTGACTCATATTCAGTCTGTGATCTTTTAGTATACCCAAGTCTTTTTCACATGTGCTGTCACTTAGCCCTATTCCTCCCATTCTGTATATGCTTTTTTTATTTTTATTGCCCAGATGTAGTACTTTGCATTTCTCCCTGTTAAAAACCATTCTGTTAGTTGCTGCCCACTGCTCTAGTTTATTATTTTTGAATCCTCTCTCTCTCTTCTCTAGTATTAGCTATCCCTCCTAGCTTTGTGTCATCAGCAAATTTAATCAGTTTACCCTCAATTCCTTCATCTAAATCGTTGATAAAGATGTTGAACAATACTGGGCCCAGGACAGAGCCCTGTGGTACCCCACTTGAGACATTCTTCCAACTGGATGTGTAGCCATTTACGACTACTCTTTGGGTCCGATCACTAAGCCAGTTATGAATCCACCTAACAGTTGCCTTGTCCATTCCATACTTAGTCATTTTTTCAATAAGGATTGTATGAGAGACTTTGTCAAATGCTTTGCTGAAGTCAAGATATACTATATCTACAGCATTTCCTTGATCCACCCAGATGTGCTCAATGGGAGACAAGTCTGGAGACCCTAAAGACAATGGTAGCACGTTTAGACCATGCAGGTTTCTCAAAGCAGCATGAGCAACATGAGGTCTGGCTTTGTCATGATGAAAATCAGCACCTGGAATAGTTTGGAGAAATGTCTGTATTGCAGGCTATCCGATTGATCCATTCTGTACTGCAAGTGAAATTGGGCATCAAACAGTGTCTACACATACTATCAGAAGACATTTGCATGACATTGGGCTACTAGCCAGACGTCCAAATGCAGAGGTTCCATTGACCTCACACGATAGCTCTCAAAGGCTATCATGGTGCACAGCAAGATAGCAATGGAGGCTGGAATTTCAGTGTTGAGGAGTGTTTTAATATTAAACTGACATTATTACAATAATGCTAAAATTTAAGCAACCCAGTGTTATCTCTACCATGGCATGTTAACAATAAACTATAGCAACCAGTCATGGTTAACTCAGTCCGGAACTGTTCAGCTTGTGGCAGTGTGGCTTCACGTAGCAACAGTCCATAGTGTTTGTAAGAGATTGGCGAACCCTCTTACAACCTGGAACAGGAACAGTAGTTTCCTGGCTGGCAGCTTGAATAGGAAGGGGCAGCAATGAATTTATTTGAAATCGGTGTTGTGCCCCAGAGGGAGAAAATGTACTGAAACCATGTGATGCCCTTAGGGAAAGTGATAGGGCTCTGCTTGTCCACTAAGGAACTTAATATTATTTTCATTTAAAATAAGCTCTGGAGGCAGATTCTTGGGGAAATTTGTGCCCAGCCTATAGATCTTAACAGCTCATTTACATATTAAGAAAAATGCAGATTTCTTTATAATAAGATGTCAGATTGCACATATCGCAGTATAATTTTAATGAACATTCCATGATCTGCATGCCTACATAGTCGGCTTAGGAAGGTCCTACTGACTGATTCCTTTAAAGAGAATCTGTCACCACTAGAGTTGAGCGATACCGTCCGATACTTCAAAGTATCGTATCGGATGGTATCGGCCGATCTTTAAAAAAAGTATCGGTATCGCCGATTCCGATACCGGAAGTCCCATTCAAGTCTATGGGACTTCCGGTATCGGAATAAGAAAAACCCTTTCCTGCCCTTGTACAGCCTCTCTGGGGTCTGTACGGGCCTTTCGGGGGGCTGTGCCGGCCTGCCAGGGGGTCTGTGCAGGCTCCGGTGGTCTGTGCCGGCCTGCCGGTGGTCTGTGCAGGCTCCGGGGGGCTGTGCCGGCCTGCCGGTGGTCTGTGCAGGCTCCGGGGGTCTGTGCAGGCATCGTCCGATGGGACTACAAGTCCCATCGGGCGATGCCTGCTACCATGACAGTGATTGACACATTAGCCAATGATGGGACAGTAGTAGTCCCATCATCCGGCTAATGTGTTAAATGTAAAAAAAAAAAAAAAAAAAAATTACATGCTACATACATACAACATGCATACTACATACATGCTACATTCATACTACATAAATACTACATGCAACATACATACTACATATATACTACATGCATGCTACATACATACTGCATGCTACATACATACCACATACATACTACATACATACTACATGCATGCTACATGCTACATACATAACACATATATACTACATGCATGCTACATACATACATACTACATGCATGCTACATACTACATGCTACATACATACTACATATATACTACATGCATGCTACATACATACTGCATGCTACATGCATGCTACATACATACTACATACATACTACATGCTACATACATACTACATATATACTACATGCATGCTACATGCATGCTACATACATACCACATACATAACACATATATACTACATGCATGCTACATACATACTACATGCTACATACCATATACATACTACATGCATGCTACATACATACTACATGCATGCTACATACATACTACATGCTACATACATACTACATATATACTACATGCATGCTACATACATACTACATGCTACATACATACTACATATATACTACATGCATGCTACATACTACATGCTACATACATACTACATATATACTACATGCATGCTACATACATACTACATGCATGCTACATACATACTACATGCTACATACATACTACATGCATGCTACATACATACTACATGCTACATACATACTACATATATACTACATGCATGCTACATACTACATGCTACATACATACTACATATATACTACATGCATGCTACATACATACTACATGCATGCTACATACATACTACATGCTACATACATACCACATACATACTACATATATACTACATGCATGCTACATACATACTACATATATACTACATGCATGCTACATACATACTACATGCATGCTACATACATACTACATGCTACATACATACCACATACATACTACATATATACTACATGCATGCTACATACATACTACATATATACTACATGCATGCTACATATATACTACATGCATGCTACATACATACTGCATGCTACATGCATGCTACATACATACTACATGCTACATACATGCTACATACATACTACATATATACTACATGCATGCTACATACATACTGCATGCTACATGCATGCTACATACATACTACATGCTACATACATACCACATATATACTACATACATACTACATACAATACATTCATACAATACATACATAGACATACAGTACATATAACATAGAGTAACATACTTACCAATACTTGTCACATTGTTCCCCGAAGCCATTGTCGTCTACGGAATAAATATTAACATAACAAACCACAAAAATACTCACCCACGATCCGAAGCAGTCCACGAGTGTGTCCCACGACGATCTTGGGTAGAGAACTGCAGCATCAGCTGTTGCTGCCGTTCTCTACGGGCTGCAGGAATCCAATGACGGAAGGTAGGTATCCTTCCGCACTGTATTCCTCCACCACTTAAAAAAAAAAAGTCCCTAGTCTCACTTTATGCCATTGCTGTGTGGGAAATTCCCACGCAGCAATGGCATAAAGTGAGACTAGGGACTTTTTTTTTTTTAAGTGGCGGAGGAATACAGTGCGGAAGGATACCTACCTTCCGTCATTGGATTCCTGCAGCCCGTAGAGAACGGCAGCATCATCTGATGCTGCCGTTCTCTACCCAAGATCGTCGTGGGACACACTCGTGGACTGCTTCGGATCGTGGGTGAGTATTTTTGTGGTTTGTTATGTTAATATTTATTCCGGAAAAGACAATGGCTTCGGGGAACAATGTGACAAGTATTGGTAAGTATGTTACTCTATGTTATATGTACTGTATGTCTATGTATGTATTGTATGAATGTATTGTATGTATGTAGTATATATGTGGTATGTATGTAGCATGTAGTATGTATGTAGTATGTATGTAGCATGCATGTAGCATGTAGTATGTATGTAGCATGCATGTAGTATATATGTAGTATGTATGTAGCATGCATGTAGTATATATGTAGCATGTATGTAGTATGTATGTGGTATGTATGTAGCATGTAGTATGTATGTAGCATGCATGTAGTATATATGTAGTATGTATGTAGCATGTAGTATGTATGTAGTATGTATGTAGTATGTATGTGGTATGTATGTAGCATGTAGTATGTATGTAGCATGCATGTAGTATATATGTAGTATGTATGTAGCATGTAGTATGTATGTAGTATGTATGTAGTATGTATTGTATGTATTTAGTATATATGTGGTATGTATGTAGCATGTAGTATGTATGTAGCATGCATGTAGTATATATGTAGTATGTAGTATGTATGTAGTATGTATGTGGTATGTATGTAGCATGTAGTATGTATGTAGCATGCATGTAGCATGCATGTAGTATGTATGTAGCATGCATGTAGTATGTATGTAGTATGTATGTAGTATGTATGTAGCATGTATGTAGTATGTATGTAGCATGTAGTATGTATGTAGCATGCATGTAGTATATATGTAGTATGTATGTAGCATGCATGTAGTATGTATGTAGTATGTATGTAGTATGTATGTAGCATGCAGTATGTATGTAGCATGTATGTAGTATATATGTAGTATGTATGTAGCATGCATGTAGTATGTATGTAGCATGTAGTATGTATGTAGCATGCATGTAGTATGTATGTAGCATGTATGTAGTATGTATGTAGTATATATGTAGTATGTATGTAGCATGTAGTATGTATGTAGCATGCATGTAGTATGTATGTAGCATGTATGTAGTATGTATGTAGTATATATGTAGTATGTATGTAGCATGTAGTATGTATGTAGCATGCATGTAGTATGTATGTAGTTTTTTTTTTTTTTTTTTTTTTTTTAACATTTAACACATTAGCCGGATGATGGGACTACTACTGTCCCATCATTGGCTAATGTGTCAATCACTGTCATGGTAGCAGGCATCGCCCGATGGGACTTGTAGTCCCATCGGACGATGCTTGCACAGACCCCCGGACATCAGCACAGCCCCCCGGCAGGCCGGCACAGCCCCCCGGCAGGCCGGTACAGACCCCCACAGGGTGCACAGACCACCGGCAGGCCGGCACAGCCCCCCGGCAGGCCGGTACAGACCCCGGGCAGTCCACACAGCCCCCCGGCAGGCCGGCACAGCCCCCCGGCAGGCCGGCAGAGACCCCCGGAAGGCCCGAAATGACGGCGCATCATGATGCGCACACACCGCGCATCATGATGACGTCAGGCCGTCAATCAACTGAACTTCCGATTCCGATGCCGAATTCCGATATTGAAAAAATATCGGAAGTCGGTATCGGAATTCCGATACAGCAAGTATCGGCCGATACCCGATACTTGCGGTATCGGAATGCTCAACACTAGTCACCACATTTGACCTATCTAAACTATTAATATGGGCATACAGGTTATAGAATGCTGAAAACATTCCTCCCTGTGTGTCTCATATCAACTGTGCTGTTGCTGAGAAATCATATTTTTTCACTTTATACAAGTGACAAGCAAAAATGTGTTTGCAAGAAATGTTCATTTCTCCTATTCTGTGTTGGTCACTTGTCTCACACTGGGAACACCTCCTTAATGTAAAATAAGCTCTGGAGGCAGAGTTATCTTTTGCCACCATCCGACCCGAAGCCTGGAAGAGGTCACTTACAGTATATAAAGTGATAAAAGATGATTTCTCAGCAACAACACAGCTGATATGAGACACACAGGGAGGACTGTTTTCAGCATTCTATAACCTGTTTGCCCATATTAATAGTTTAGATAGGCAAAATGTGGTGACAGATTCCCTTTAAGGTATACTTGTCTGCTTTGGACAGTCTGGTTTTGTTAGAAGGCTTCCATTAAAGAGATTGTCCACTACTAGGACAACCCCTTCTTGAACTAAATGTTTGGTCCAGATAAATTAAAAAAACCTATACTGATCTCTCGTGCTGAGGCCGTTTCAGCAGTGTCAGCACTCGTGGTCCCAGCGCTCTCCTGCGGTGTTGTGACACGTGGTGCCCACCACCCAGTAAGTGCTGGCATCACTGTCTCTGCCTTCATCAGGATTCAACATGAATAGGAAATCAGGAATCAGCTGCAGCCGGGACTTCCACTTCATGTTCAATCCATATAAGGGCAGAGATGGTGACACGGCGCTGATTGGGCGGGCGCCGGGCATCACATGTCATAATACCACACGAGAGCTGATGAGGTCACAAGTGCTGACACCTCTGGTGTCAGCACAGTAAGTGAATATAGGTTTTTTTATTGTATCGTGGCCAAAAATTTAGTTCAAGAAGGGGTTGTCCTAGAAGTGGACAACCCCTTTAAAATAAATTGATTTCCCACTGTCGTAACCCCCATTAAATAGTATTCTCTGTGGAGAACCGCAGCTTCAAGTGTTGTATTGTTCTGCAGTGCCACCAAAGGGCAAATTAGGAAATGCAAATTCCAATGCCCTGTCTGCAGCATTCACGGTAGTTTCCTAATCTCTATAGCAAGAGATACTCTTTGACATTGCTGTCTGTCCTGGCTTAGAAGGGAACCCCATCTATTCACTCACCATTCCAAAAATGTGTATCAACATGACCTTTCTAGACTAAACAACCACCTTGAACATTTTATACATGAATATCTCATTCACTATATTAGTGGTCTAGTATGAATATTATTATATTGGATATTGCCATTTACAGAGGGATCTAACTTGTTTTCCAAGCTGCACAGAAAATACATTTTATGAAAGGCAGATGTTGTAAAGAGGCATGAAGACAGGAGCCATCAAGGAGTAGGAGGTGAGATGTACAGCATAAGGCTTGCTCCACTGTACATAATAGATTGGAGAGGAGCCAGTCTAGTGAAAGGCACAAAGAAGGGTTGTACAGTGGTCTAGACAGGATATGATAAGAGAGAGAACACACTTTTTAGAGCACTCAATAACATGACTTACAAACATCTACTTTAGGAAGATTGTTAGATATCAAAATTATCAGAGAGGAAGCTTTACAAGTAGAGATGAGCGACTTTGCCTTTTTTTGGGTCGAGTCGGGTTTCATGAAACCCGACTTTCTCAAAAGTCGAGTCGAACGAAATCGGCCGATTATCGTGAAAAGTCGAAGGCCGACTGAAACACGAAAACCAATGAAAGTCAATGGGGAAGCAAAGTCAGCAGGGAGTGGAGGACATTAAACACACCTACAGTGCCCATTTGAAAGGCAAAAACAACAATTTTTATTACTGAAGCTTGTCAACCTTAATTTACTTCATAATAATAGTTACGCACTGAAAACTGGGGGTTATTTGGCTAAAGTTGTGGAGGGGTAGGGCTGGCTCCAGGTTTTCATGTGCCCTGGGCCAAAGAGCGCCCCTTTAACACATACCACAACTCATGATGCTCCAATACGGTAGAGAAATAGCGGTATAGTACAATGAAAAATACTTCACTTTTTACATCTCATGACTGATATCGATTTTAAATTCTCCAATAGCTCTCCATATAGTATTATGGGGACCGCATAGTGCGCTATACAGAGTAATGAGGCCCATATATTTCTCCATACAGAATCATTGGTCCCATATAATGTTTGAAACAGTATATGATGAGCTCCACATAATGCTACAGTATATGTTGGTCCCCATGGATGAAGCTCCACTGTTTTATGGGCCCAAATAATGCTCCATATACAGTGGGGCAAAAAAGTATTTAGTCAGTCAGCAATAGTGCAAGTTCCACCACTTAAAAAGATGAGAGGCGTCTGTAATTTACATCATAGGTAGACCTCAACTATGGGAGACAAACTGAGAAAAAAAAAATCCAGAAAATCACATTGTCTGTTTTTTTTTCATTTTATTTGCATATTATGGTGGAAAATAAGTATTTGGTCAGAAACAAACAATCAAGATTTCTGGCTCTCACAGACCTGTAACTTCTTCTTTAAGAGTCTCCTCTTTCCTCCACTCATTACCTGTAGTAATGGCACCTGTTTAAACTTGTTATCAGTATAAAAAGACACCTGTGCACACCCTCAAACAGTCTGACTCCAAACTCCATTATGGTGAAGACCAAAGAGCTGTCAAAGGACACCAGAAACAAAATTGTAGCCCTGCACCAGGCTGGGAAGACTGAATCTGCAATAGCCAACCAGCTTGGAGTGAAGAAATCAACTGTGGGAACAATAATTAGAAAATGGAAGACATACAAGACCACTGATAATCTCCCTCGATCTGGTGCTCCACGCAAAATACCACCCCGTGGGGTCAGAATGATCACAAGAACGGTGAGCAAAAATCCCAGAACCACGCGGGGGGACCTAGTGAATGAACTGCAGAGAGCTGGGACCAATGTAACAAGGCCTACCATAAGTAACACACTACGCCACCATGGACTCAGATCCTGCAGTGCCAGACGTGTCCCACTGCTTAAGCCTGTACATGTCCGGGCCCGTCTGAAGTTTGCTAGAGAGCATTTGGATGATCCAGAGGAGTTTTGGGAGAATGTCCTTTGGTCTGATGAAACCAAACTGGAACTGTTTGGTAGAAACACAACTTGTCGTGTTTGGAGGAAAAAGAATACTGAGTTGCATCCATCAAACACCATACCTACTGTAAAGCATGGTGGTGGAAACATCATGCTTTGGGGCTGTTTCTCTGCAAAGGGGCCAGGACGACTGATCCGGGTACATGAAAGAATGAATGGGGCCATATATCGTGAGATTTTGAGTGAAAACCTCCTTCCATCAGCAAGGGCATTGAAGATGAAACGTGGCTGGGTCTTTCAACATGACAATGATCCAAAGCACACCGCCAGGGCAACGAAGGAGTGGCTTCGTAAGAAGCATTTCAAGGTCCTGGAGTGGCCTATCCAGTCTCCAGATCTCAACCCTATAGAAAACCTTTGGAGGGAGTTGAAAGTCCGTGTTGCCAAGCGAAAAGCCAAAAACATCACTGCTCTAGAGGAGATCTGCATGGAGGAATGGGCCAACAGACCAACAACAGTGTGTGGCAACCTTGTGAAGACTTACAGAAAACGTTTGACCTCTGTCATTGCCAACAAAGGATATATCACAAAGTATTGAGATGAAATTTTGTTTCTGACCAAATACTTATTTTCCACCATAATATGCAAATAAAATGAAAAAAAAACCAGACAATGTGATTTTCTGGATTTTTTTTTCTCAGTTTGTCTCCCATAGTTGAGGTCTACCTATGATGTAAATTACAGACGCCTCTCATCTTTTTAAGTGGTGGAACTTGCACTATTGCTGACTGACTAAATACTTTTTTGCCCCACTGTATAATGGGCCCCATTTCTAATGCTCCAGTGTATAATGGGCCCTGTAAATGCTGCTCCAGTGTCTGATGTCCACCTTTGGAATGCTCCAGTGTATGGTGGGCCCCATATATCATTCTCCAGAGGGTAGTGCTCCCCAAAAATTGCTGTCCCAACATTGAAAACAATTAAATAAGTCTCCTCGCCAGGGAATCCCTGTACTAGTCTGGACTCCTCATTGTCTCCATCTTCCTGCACTTGGCTGTTTAGGCAGAGGGTGTACAGACATGATGTTATTGCGCTCTCTGATCAGAATATCACTGTCAGGACACGCGGAAGATGATATGGCGGTGGAGCAGGGAGAGGTAAGTATTTCAACGTTGCAAGTGCTGTGATCCGGAGCAAGCAGGGAGGGCCCACTCGGCGACGGCACTGGCACAGGGCCCCTCATAGTACGGCAGTGTGTGGCGCTGTGCCTGATGGCGGGTCCCACCGGCAGAGACACTTTTGCCAGGGGCGTAACTAGAACTGATTGGGCCCCATAGCAAACTTTTAAACAGGGCCCCCTCAATGACACCCCCCTTCAAGACACACCCCCTTCTAGATGCACCCCCTTCAAGATGCACCCTCTTACCGATAATGCATACTAGAGTTGGCTGAGTGGCTGGCCTGGCATTAATTAAGCTGAGACAGTGAGGGCTGCCTGCCTACCTCCGCGCAAACCGACCTCTAGGAACTACATTCCCCAGAGGTCCATGCGGCAGGCAGCTCTGCAAAGAGCTAATAGACAGCGAGGGCTCAGGGAAGGGGCGGGACTGAACTAGTCTGAAGCAAAACACTGGCTGCAGGCAGGGAGGCAGGCCCAATATGTGCTTCGCTCCGCACAGCAGTCACAGAAATGCAGCGTATGCTGCAAAATCATAGTGTACATTTTTTTCCACCGGGGCCCCGGATCCCCTACACTGCACACACCAGGCCGGCGGGCCCCCAAGACAGCGTTGGCCACATCACCCGCCGGAGCGCCGCAGTAATGTACCGTATATACTCGTGTATAAGCCGACCCGTGTATAAGCCGACCCCCCTAATTTTGTCACAAAAAACTGGGAAAACTTACTGACTCGCGTATAAGCCTAGGGTGGAAAATGCCGAAGCTACTGGTAAATTTCAAAAATAAAATGGGCCCCATAAGATGCTCCATAAAGTTCATGATGGGTTTCATAAGATGCTCCATACAAAAATATGCCTCATAATGCTGCACAGTGAATAATGGTGGCACTATAACATGCTCCATAATAAAATATGCCCCATATAATGCCGCAGTGATTGGTGGCCCCTTATAATGCTGCACAATAATTGGTGGCCCCTTGTAATGCTGCACAGTGATTAATGGCCCCTTGTAATGCTGCACAGTGATTAGTGGCCCTTTGCAATGCTGCAGTGATTGGTGGCCCCTTGTAATGCTGCACAGTGATTATTGGCCCCTTGTAATGCTGCACAGTGATTGGTGGCCCCTTGTAATGCTGCAGTGATTAGTGGCCCCTTGTAATGCTGCATAGTGATTAGTGGCCTCTTGTAATGCTGCACAGTGATTGGTGGCCCCTTGTAATGCTGCACTGTGATTATTGGCCCCTTGTAATGCTGCACAGTGATTAGTGGCCCCCTGTAATGCTGCACAGTGATTAGTGGCCCCTTGTAATGCTGCACAGTGATTAGTGGCCCCTTGTAATGCTGCACAGAGATTACTGGCCCCTTTTAGTGCTGCACGGTCATTAGTTGCCCCTTACAATGCTGCTGCCGCTGTCTCAATTAAAGAAAAAATCTACATACTCACCTCATCTCTGCTGCTGCAGTTGCTGCTCCTCAGCATTGCTGTCCCTGCACAGTGACTATTCAGGCAGAGGGTGCCTGCTGACTACATGGTGCCCTCTGACCTGAACATCACTGCCAGAGGAAGCAAGACAGCAGAGCGATGCGCAGCGGTGGAACGGGGGACAGGTGAATATGGCTCCCTCCATTATACTCACCTCTCCTGCCCCATAAGATGCTCCATAAAGTTCATGATGGGTTTCATAAGATGCTCCATACAAAAATATGCCTCATAATGCTGCACAGTGAATAATGGTGGCACTTTAACATGCTCCATAATAAAATATGCCCCATATAATGCTGCAGTGATTGGTGGCCCCTTATAATGCTGCACAATAATTGGTGGCCCCTTGTAATGCTGCACAGTGATTAATGGCCCCTTGTAATGCTGCACAGTGATTAGTGGCCCCTTGCAATGCTGCAGTGATTGGTGGCACCTTGTAATGCTGCACAGTGATTATTAGCCCCTTGTAATGCTGCACAGTGATTGGTGGCCCCTTGTAATGCTGCAGTGATTAGTGGCCCCTTGTAATGCTGCATAGTGATTAGTGGCCCGTTGTAATGCTGCACAGTGATTAGTGGCCCCTTGTAATGCTGCAGTGATTGGTGGCCCCTTATAATGCTGCACAGTGATTAGTGGCCCCTTATAATGCTGCACAGTGATTAGTGGCCCCTTGTAATGCTGCACAGTGATTAGTGGCCTCTTGTAATGCTGCACAGTGATTGGTGGCCCCTTGTAATGCTGCACAGTGATTATTGGCCCCTTGTAATGCTGCACAGTGATTATTGGCCCCTTGTAATGCTGCACAGTGATTAGTGGCCCCCTGTAATGCTGCACAGTGATTAGTGGCCCCTTGTAATGCTGCACAGTGATTAGTGGCCCCTTGTAATGCTGCACAGAGATTACTGGCCCCTTTTAGTGCTGCACGATCATTAGTTGCCCCTTACAATGCTGCTGCCGCTGTCTCAATTAAAGAAAAAAAAACCTATATACTCACCTCATCTCTGCTGCTGCAGTTGCTGCTCCTCAGCATTGCTGTCCCTGCACAGTGACTGTTCAGGCAGAGGGCGCCTGCTGACTACATGGTGCCCTCTGACCTGAACGTCACTGCCAGAGGAAGCAAGACAGCAGAGCGATGCGCAGCGGTGGAACGGGGGACAGGTGAATATGACTCCCTCTGTTATACTCACCTCTCCTGCATGTCTCTTGCAGTCTCCCCCCCGTGCTTATTCCATCTCAGCACTGTTCTTCCTGCTTTCAGTGTCCTCGTGGTGCCGCTCATTACATATGCGCATATGTAATGAGCCGCTCATTACATATGCGCAAATGTAATGAGCGGCCGCTGAAAGCAGGACAAACAGTGCTGAGAAAATGGAATAAGCAGGGGAGGCTGCAAGAGACTTGCAGGAGAGGTGAGTATGTACTTAATTGCACTACCCGGGTAGCGCCGATCGGAGCCGGGGACCCGGGCCCCTATATAGGCCGGGCCCCAAAGCAACCGCTTCGGCAGCAACCCCGGTAGTTATGCCAGTGACTTTTGCGTGCTATGAGGGGCCCTGTGCCAGTGCCATCGCCCATGAGTATGCCCCCCACCTGCTCAAGGAACCTGCACTTTCATCTGCACCTTCCTCTTTGTCACCTTGTAAGGTGGTATAGTATGCGGGAAGGGGAACCTGAGTTTCCTCAGGGTCACATTCTGGCTGTGTAGAGTGTGAGGGGAATGTAGTGGTCTGGGTCAATGTACCAGCAGAATCATCTAGCAGTGGCTGGGCATCAGTGCACTTGTGGCGTCCCCAGGAGTACGGTCGCCACAGTGGCATTACCTTCCTCATAGGGAGTGTGATGTCATGCTTGGGAGCAACAAAGGATCTCTCTAGCAGTTCAACCAACACACAACACATTTCCCACTGCAGGCAAGCAGGGAGACCTCTGAACCTGACTGCTGAGGAGCTGCTCTCTGTGGTCAGGAGGAGGTAAGTTAGGGCACTCTGTGCAGGGACGGGGAAGTGTGTGGACGTGACAAGGGGAGCTGGAGGATGAGCAGAGTTAAGGCTCACTCCTAGCTTGAGCGCATGGTCCGGATTCCGGTCTCCGAGTTTGTAGGGACACTGACGTTCCTGCAGCTGAAACCGGAGGAAGTAGCAGTTGTAAATGCTCTGTACCCAACTAAGGCTCGGAGGCCCCAGCATCGACGTGTGGGAGCCAGAAGGAAAAGGCTACGGCTGCCTGCCATACGAGAAAGTTCCAAAAGAGAGTTAACAGGGGGAACTTCATTGAACTCAGCACTGCGAATACCTCAGATAAGCGCTAGAACGGAGGCCACACTACTTATCTGCAGAGAGAATTCCAAATTGGCTTCCAGGCTGACCAACTCCTTCTCCATCTGTACTCTGGGTCCTGGACGGCACTTACCAAGTACAGGTAAAGGAACTGCATGAGTGTGTCTGTCATCTTTCTCCTGCGACTGGCGCACGGCTCTGCTACATCCTGCACTGCACACCATCTACCAACTCTTTCATCTGCCCTGCGACTACGGCCCTACCTGTGCAGGGCTTCTACATCTTAGCTGCACCACAACATCTGTCCCAGAGAAGTGACACTGCAGCGCTGGTCAATCTAATCAGAAACGACAGGTGGTGTCACGTATCATTCACCTATAAACATAATTCACCCCTTTGCATGGACGCCCAGGGCCACGGAACGGGTCACCACCACCGTGACACATCCCTGTGAGACACTGGCCCGGTACCAATTAACCCCACTGCCCTGGCTGGCCACCCACACTCCATGTCAGATTCATCTTGGACTTGGAAATTCACGATTTGACTTGATAACCCAGGCATGGTATGATAGAAAAGCGACATGGACTAATTTGAAGTGTGGCCTGCTGCATCATTCACTTTTGGTGGGGGTGAAGGACACAAGGAAAAGGGTTCTTCCTGACCAGGAGCCAGCACTTGACGACTCAGTGCTTGCATTTTTTGAAACTTCAGAAGAAGAGGGCATATTTGCTGGAGTCTGTTTCGGCAATGTAAGCCAAAACCAGTTCCTCATGCTCCGCCTTTAAAAGCGGTTAACCTACTCCCAGAAAAGGTAGCCTTGCAGGCGTTCCAGAGCCAGACCATGATGCAGGCTCAACACCTCCTGCCTTAGTTGATATTGTGCTTTTGCCACTACCAGCAGATGCACCACCACCATCAGCACCAGCTGGCCCCCCCACGCTCACGTCCGCGGCCTCTTCCACCAAACTTCAAAATTTTGCAGAAAATAGACCCAAAATAACATCAGATATATGGCACTGTATCAGAAGCGTACAGCTCTATTCAGTCAAAGGATAATTGTCAATCTGCCTACATATTCCATCAGTCACTCAGAGACGCTCAAAGGCTCAGTATGGATTAGACAAGAATATAAAAATTAGTGTACAGTATCATCAGATAGCAGGTATATATAGTATAGTTTAAACATTCTAAATCTCCGTAGATATTTGAGGAGGCACACACAGACACTCTCAGGCTCAGTATTGGATTACAACACAATCTAAAAAGCCGTAAAACGGTAATGGATCTCAAAAGTACAGCTGTACACAGTGTAGGTTTCATTGTTGTCAATTTCAGTATTTATTTCCACAGTCAGAAAATAACTCTCACTTGGTCAGTTTGGATTAGACCAGAATATAACAAGCAGTAAATGGGTAATGTATCCCAAGCATAGAGCTGTATACAGTGTTGGGGTAATTTTTAAATGTACATCTAAATTGCAGGAGTAACCCATAGACACTCACACGCTCAGGATGGATCACACCACAATATAACAAGAAGATCCGCAAGAAATAATCACATGTGGGACAATGTTCCAGGTGTCAATGATACACTTAGAGTGTTGGTTGGAGGAGGACTTCCTGGCAGAAAGGGTACAGTGTCACCAGATACCAGGTATATATAGCATAGTTTAAACATTAACAATGTACTTCGATATATCAGGAGTAGTGTTGAGCCACCCCACTAGTGTTTTGGTTTGTCGCACAGCAGGCAAGTTCGTCGAATGTTCGTCGAATGTTCGAAGAACACCGTCGAACCCCATTCAAAACAATGGCAGGCAAACACAAACACATACAAACACATAGAAAACAATTACAAAACACCTTTAAAGGTGTCCCAAAGCAGACAAAATACTCAGAAGATGAAAATAACATATGGAAAAGGGCAACTACATTTAGAAAAGAGGTGGAGGAGTAAAAGTAGGAGGTGGAGGAGACACAGATATAGGCTTGTCATTCCCTTATGAAGTCAAGAAAGGCTGGAATAAAAATGTAAAATACAAACCAAAAGAAAAAAAAAAATTCTGAATTCGAACACGATCATATACCGTCAGACTGCCCACCAATAAATTATGGCAACTGCCGATGGGGCGGCGTTATAGCCACGAACCTCCAAACTGCGTCCAAGAAGGCAAAGTGTTTGGTTCCCGGGGGCTGTATGATTGCAAAGCTGAACCTTAAAGGAATGTCCAAAAGGGGACCACCAGGAGTGGAGCCTGTGGCTTAATTGGACTCTACCCGGGAAACCACAACCATACAAGCTACAGAAAAGATGGACAGATTGCAAGCTTTGTCGTTTCTGTGTGTGGTGTGGTATGTCCGTTTGTAGTTGTGCTAGCAATTTCTCCGCTTTATTCTGTTAACGACCGAGACTCCGGCATGCCCCCGCGGTACGCGTCAAGCTTACTAGAGGTATACGCGAGGCTCTGGCACGCGAGATCGAGCAATAACAGGTCTGTCATGCCCTTACATGTCCGGGGCTGCATGCGCGCTACACTGAAAGGACCAGCTTTTGTCGCTTACAGGTGCTGATAACCCGCTGAACACCATTAGTGATGGGGATCTAGGATTCCAATTATTAACCGCGAACGATGATTTCCCAGTAAGTGCAGGTCAACCGGAATTACGGATTTAGGCCTAACCGGCATTCCTGACAAAATGAAAAAATTACGTGTGCAAACTACAAGTGCTGTAGCTTGCTTAACAGCTCGGCAGCCGTTCTCAGGCCCAGTATGGATTTGACAACATTGTAGAAAGTTGATAAAGGGTACAGTTTCACCGGATAACACGTATATATGTAGCATAGTTTACACATTAAAAACCTATGTCTATAGATAAGGAGGCAGGCTCAGACGGTCTCAGGCCCAGTATGGATTAGACGTGATTGGACAAAGGTGAGAAAGGGTAACGTATCACCGGATTACAGGTATGTATAGCATAGTTTACACATTAAAAACCTATGTCTATAGATCAGGAGGCAGGCTCAGACAGTCTCAGGCCCAGTATGGATTAGACGTGATTGGACAAAGGTGAGAAAGGGTAACGTATCACCAGATTACAGGTATGTATAGCATAGTTTACACATTAAAAACCTATGTCTATAGATCAGGAGGCAGGCTCAGACAGTCTCAGGCCCAGTATGGATTAGACGTGATTGGACAAAGGTGAGAAAGGGTAACGTATCACCAGATTACAGGTATGTATAGCATAGTTTACACATTAAAAACCTATGTCTATAGATCAGAAGGCAGGGTCAGACGGTCTCAGGGCCAGAATGGATTAGACGTGATTGGACAAAGGTGAGAAATGGTACATTATCACTGGATAGCAGGTATATATAGCATAATTTAAACATTTAAAATCTCCGTGTTCTCAGTATGGATTAGACAACAATCTAAAAAGTAGATAAAAGGAAATGTTTTTGAAGCGTACACCAGTATACACTTTTGGTAGTACTTTTAAATCTTCATATATATTTCTGTCTCAGTAAGACAGTCAAACCTCTCTGACATAGGAAATGAGAAGTATACAATTACTGATATAAAGTCTAGTGATTGCAGAAATATAGGAATTAACAATCACGGGAAAAACTGCCGTCACAATTCTCTGAGGCGATGCTGACCCTCAATTAATTTGTGTGTGGAGACAGCGAAAACATAACTTTGTGAAGAAAGTGTTGCTGTATCGCAATACCGTTGATCCCATCAGCATTACTCATCTCCATCAAATTTTAATCACAGGGAGAGATGTAAACATGTTGCTCACTGCCTATCATGATCTGTCACGTAACTTTGGAGTGCAAAAGACAGAAGCCACAGGCCGTAGGCGATTCTATGGGATTGGCATGAGAGGGCACATTTAAAAATGTGCGCCGGAATGTCACGCGTCTGTGAGTAGGAAAGCTGTGAAAGCTGATGATAAACCACCACTGCATGTCATTGTGATTCGAGGTCCATAAGAAATGGAAGCCATTGATCATCTGAAGCAAGAGCCCGGCCAACGGGACAGGGCATAGCTACGTCTTAACCATCATCTATCAGTTCAACAAATTTGTAGTGGCAGTCCCAGTGAAGGATTTGACAGCCCAGACTACACAGCGGAGGAGCAGGGAGAGGTAAACATTGCAAATGCTGTGGCCCTGCCCAAGCAAGGGGGGCACACTCGTGGGTGTCGGTACTGGCACTGGGCCCCTCATAGTATGGCGTTGTGTCTGACAATGGGTGTGCACCCCCACCGTCAGAGACACTTGATTGCACTATGAGGGACCCTGAGCCAGTTCCCACGCCCAAGAGTCGGCCCACCCACCTGTCCAGGGCAACAGCACTCACACGGTTGGGTGCGCTAGGTGGTGACCCTGGCCATGGGGGGGGGCAGCCCAGTTAGGGAGGTTTACAAAATGGCATATGTTGATGTTGGACATTCAGCTGCTGCAAAAGGTGAAATTGGGCGGCAAGTGCGAGGAAGAGGAGGACCAAAGCAAGTCATTTTTCAGGCAATCTAGGTGTCATCAGGGGAAGGTGGGACAAAATCCTTGGAAACCCATGCATGGTTCATTTTAATGAAGGTTAGATCATCCACATTTTGGGTCAACAGACGGGTCCTTTTTTCTGTCAGGATTGATCCAGCTGCACTGAAGACTCTTTCTGATAGCACACTTGCAGCTGGGCAAGCGAGCTCCTGTAAGGCATATTGTGCCAATTCAGGCCAGGTGTCCAGTTTAGCGGCCTAATAGTCAAATGGGAATGACCTGTGCGGGAGAACATCGATATGGGACGAGAAGTAGTTTGTAACCATACTTGACAACTGCTGTGTCCTGTCACTTTCAATCGATGCAGTATTACCAGTCGTGTGAGCGGGACTTGAAAAATCAGTCCACAACATGGTCATGAAACCCCTGTCTCCAATGCCACTTCTGATGTGTGCACCACAAACACCTCTTCCAAGCTACCCCCGGCCCCTACGGCTCGTGTGAGAACCATCACCGCTGCTGTGTGCTGGGAATGCCTCAACCAACCGGTTTACCAGAGTTGCTTGTTTGTTAGCCAATATTAGGTCAAGGTTCTCCTGTGGCATGATGTTTTGGAATTTGCCTTTATAGCGTGGATCCAGGATGCTGACCAACCAGTAGTCATAATCGTTCATCATTTTTGCAATGCAGGGTTCCCTTTTTAGGATCTGCAAGGCATAATCTGACATGTGGGCCAATGTTCCTGTTGTCAATGATGCACTGCGAGTGCTGGGTGGAGGAGCACTTTCTGACAAATCCACATCCCTCTAGTCACGCACAAACCCTGTACCAGACCTTGCCACGCCAACATTTTCTCTTGCCCCACGAGAAGCATCCTCCTCTCCTAAATAATCATCCCCATCATCATCCTCCTCCTCCTCTTCCTCTTCTTCCTCCACCTCGTCCAGGAGAGGTCCCGGAGCAGACAATGGCTTACTGTCATCAAGGCTTCCCTCCTCCTCTTGCTCCTCATCTACCTCGGCTGCAGACGCCTGCTCCTTAATGTGCGTCAAAGTTTGCATGAGCAAAGTGGGATGCTCATGCTTATGATGGCATCGTCTGCGCTTACCAGCCGTGTGCATTCCTCAAAACACTGAAGGACTTTACAGAGGTCTTTCAGCTTCGACCACTGCACACCTGTCAACTCCATGTCTGCCCTCAAAGTGCCTGCCCATGTATCCTCCCACAAATGCATTATGGGCTTCCTCTGTTCGCACAGCCGCTCAACCATGTGCAGGGTGGAGTTCCACCTTGTTGCAACGTCGATAATTAGGCTGTGTTTGGGAAGGTGGAGCAATCGCTGCAGCTTCTGCATACGACTGGAGTGTAGCGGCGACCGGCGGATGTGCGAGCACAGTCTTCGAACCTTATGGAGCAGGGCTGTTAATTCTGGATAATTAGTGAGGAAGCACTGCACCACCAGGTTCAAGGTGTGAGCCAAGCAAGGTATGTGTCTGAGTTTTGAAAGGGCTATGGCTGCCACAAAATTCTGGCCGTTATCACTATCTACCTTGCCTGCCTCAAGATGTAGACTGCCCAGCCATGACTCAGTTTGTCGCTGAAAGTAGTCGGCCAGTACCTCCGCCGTGTGTCTGTCGCCCAAACACATCATCTTCAACACAGCCTGCTGACACTTTCCACTAGCTGATTGATAGGGGGACACCTCGTGTGCAACACTGGCAGCTGCGGATGGAGTGCTCGTGCGACTGCACTCTGTGGATGAGCTTTCGCTTCTGGAGGAGGAGGAGGAGGGTCGAACGCCTACAGCCAGCTGTTTCCTGTACCGTGGGCTAGGCAGCACTGTCCCACCACCGCTGTCCCCTGTGGACCCTGCATCCACCACATTAACTCAGTGCGCAGTGATGGACACGTAACGGCCCTGGCCATGCCTACTGGACCATGCATCAGTTGTGAGGTGCACCTTTCCACTCACTGATTGAGTGCATGGACAATGCGGTCTTTCACATGAAGGTGGAGGGCTGGGATGGCTTTGCAAGAAAAGAAGTGGCGACTGGGTAGGTCATAGCGTGGTACTGCGTAGGCCATGAGTTCATGGAAAGCTGCGCTTTCAACCAACCGGTAGGGCATCATCTCTAATGAGATTAGTTTGGCAATGTGGGCATTCAAACCCAGTGTATGCGGATGAGAGGATGAGTACTTTCTTGTCCTACTCATAGTCTCTGGTAAGGTGAGCTGGACTTGAGAGCTGCATATGGTGGAACTATCGGTGGACATGGCGGACTGAGAGAGGGTTGATGATGGTGATGGAGTTGGTGTTCTTTCTGATGGCCTAGATTCAGTCTTTCATTGATATAACATTGTGATTCCCTGACTGCTTTGGCCTTGCGACGACACCTCAACATTTGCTGCTGGTGGTGTGCTAAACGGTGGGCTTACAGTGGGGGAAACAATGTAGCGTTGCTGACTACCTTCTTTGGGAGCAGTTGCACATGTGGTACGTGAGGTTTGGTAGTCCGTCCATGCTTGCAAGTGCATGGTGGTTAAATGTCTAAGCATGCAACTGGTATTCAAATTTCTCAGATTTTTCCCTCGGCTAAAGGTCTTTGCGCACTTCTTACAAATAACCTTTGCCTGATCATTAGGATTTTGTTCAGAAAAGTGCCATACTGCACTCTTCCTACTATGGAAGACATTTTGAGGCCTTGCACGCTGTGCTATTTTGACCGTCTGGCCAAGCTGTCCTGCAACTCTTTTGCTTTTTGTAACCCGTTTTTGGACTGCTCCGGGCCTGCCAGATAACAGCTGTTGCGATGTCGATGCCTGCTGCGGATGCTCCTCCTCCTCAGAGCTATTGGCAGCGGCACCCTCTTCCCCCAATGGATGCCAATCTGGGTCAACAACTGGGTCATCCATCACCTCCTCTTCAATGTCATGTGCACCTTCCTCTGTGTCACCGTGTATGGTGGTATAGTATGCGGGAAGGGGCACCTGAGTTTCCTCAGGGTCAGATTCTGGCTCAGTACACTGCGAGGACAATGTAGTGCTCTGAGTAAATGTACCAGCAGATAAATCTAGCAGTGGCTGTGCATCAGTGCACTCCATGTCAGATTCATCTTGGACTGGGTAATTCACGATTTGACCTGATAACCCAGGCATGGTATGAGAAAAGAGCTCCATGGAGTAATCTGTAGTGTGGCCTGCCGCATTCTTCACTTTTGGTAGGGGTGAAGGACACAAGGAAAGGTGTTGTTCCTGACCAGGAGCCTCCACTGACGACGCAGTGCTTTTATTTTTTGAAACTTCAGAAGAGGAAGCGAAAGAGCTGGAGGCTGTGTCAGTAATGTAAGCCAAAACTTGTTCCTGAAGCTCCACCTTTGAAAGCGGTTTACCTACTCCCAGAAGAGGGAGCCTACGAGGCCTTGTGGAGCCAGACAATGACGCTGGCTCACCACCTCCTGCCTTAGGTGCTATTGTGCTTTTGCCCCATCCAGCAGAAGCACCACCACCAACACCACCATCAGGACCAGCTGGCAACCCCCGCCCACTTCCACGGCCTCTTCCAATACTTCTTCATTTTTTTGAAAAAGGTACCCAAAATAACAACAGCTATATGGTACTGTAAAACAAGGTAAAGGGTCTATAGATTATTGGTGAGAATTTGAATCTCACTGTAGATTGGAGGACGCTGAACTATTGTCTCAGGCCCAGGATAGATTACACCGCTATGTGACAGGCAGAAATTGGCTGGTGTATGAGAAGACTGAAGCTGTATATAGTATTGGTGAGAATTTGAATCTCAATGTAGATTGGAGGACGCTGAACTATTGTCTCAGGCCCAGTATAGATTACACTGCAATGTGACAGGCAGAAATTGGCTGGTGTATGAGAAGGCAAAAGCTGTATAGAGTATTGGTGAGAATTTGAATCTCAATGTAGATTGGAGGACGCTGAACTATTGTCTCAGGCCCAGTATAGATTACACCGCTATGTGACAGGCAGAAATTGGCTGGTGTATGAGAAGGCAGAAGCTGTACAGAGTATTGGTGAGAATTTTAATCTCACTGTAGATTGGAGGACGCTGAACTATTGTCTCAGGCCCAGGACAGATTACACTGCAATGTGACAGGCAGAAATTGCCTAGTTTATGACTAACTGCAAGGTGTATGTAGAATTGGGCAGAATTGGAATCTCCCTAGAGTGTAGGTCTGTAAGAACGGACAAACTCCTTGACTTTTCCTTACAGAGTCACACACAGATAGCTTCAATTTGGCCGTGATAACAGCCGGTACACGGTACTGTGTGAGGAGCGTACACTGCTGTACGGTGTGTGAAAAAATGAACGCTCAGTAACTCACCAGGACAAAACAATAAAATTTGGATTGCTTTGAAAAAAGCAGTTTGCTCAGCAGTGTGAAAACAGCAATGCAGCTATCAGAGAGCCTTAAAAGGCAGCCTAATAACCAACAGAGCTGATGCACCGAAATATAGCCTCCCCTTGCACTGCACAGTGACTGGTGTGTTGTACAGGCAAAATCGCTAGCAGCAGAAGTAGTTTTTGGTATCTTCTTCCCTGCCTAACGCTCTCCCTACAGAATCATCATCAGCAGCAGCAGCTCTCCCTATTCTGAGATCAGCATAAGTAACATGGCGGTCGGCGTGCACGCCCTTTTATACCCCCTGTGACGCCACACAAAGCAAGCCAATCACTTGCATGCCCTTCACAAACATGGTGGTAACCACTGCCTATGTCATCACGTTGCCCACAGTGTCCGTTCTTCCTGATTGGCTGAAAAAGGGCTAAAAGCATCTTTTGAAACGTGACTTTGGCGCGATGGTCGCCGACCTCATGGCCGACCTCACGCTAAGGTCGGGTTTCGTTTCATGAAACCCGACTTTGGCGAAAGTAGGTGACTTTTGAATTTTTTCGACCCGTTTCGCTCAACTCTACTGTATTTACAAGACTTCTACTGTAGATATAAAATTAGAGAATCTACATATCTATAGTAAAAAAAATTATGTACCAAAAATGTAAAAAAAAAGAAATTCCATTCTAGGTGGGGTTCACCAACACCAACATTATTTGCATAGCTGTTGCAGCACGTTTTATATGACCTGTATAGACACGGTGGAGCCCAAGGTTTTCAGAATTTAATGGGGGAAATTCATAAAAACTTTTTGAAACAGAAACAATCTTTCATTTTTTAAAGTAATTTTCAAAAACACAAGCTGAGATTAGTTGTTCGGGGAAACAAAGGCAGTTTTTCTTTTTAGACAGTTTTCATAAATCTGCTCCAATGGATTTTGTCGCGCCAGATAGCGATCACCCGTGCAGTAGGTTGCAGACAGTTCCAGGAGAATCAGTATGAAGCAGTGACCTTAGAATTTATCAGTCTGCAGATAATTGGCTACTTTCGAAGGAGCTGATAGAGTGTTGAGAATGAAATCCAGATTGTAGGGACGAGATAGGCTGACATCTCAGCATATACATGATGTTTTGAAGAGAAGAAAAAAGTGGAACCGTCTAATGGTTAGAGGGGAACATGTGAGCGAGCACAATAAGGTTATGAGGATTTGGCCGATGACTACATGTTAAGAAAAAGAAGACTGTGTACCAAAAGATTAAGATAAAACATAATTTAATGAAAAAAAATAAACAAAGTCTAAAAAATGACTGTCAACATTTGGACAATAAAATAAATTGTAGTGAGAAGAATCCTTCAAAAGTATTAAATAAATGGTGATGCTGGGCAAAAATGGAATTTTACAGCACTGGAAAAAGCTATTTTTGACATTTTGATTATTGTAATAGATGAAAAACAAAAGTAAAAGTGTCATGATCCCAGTGCAGGTTTTTGAGCCGCACACCTGGGGTTAATGTCTGGAGCTCGGCGCAGGTTTTGACCTGCACACCTGGGGTTAATGATTGTGGCCTCTTTCTGGTTCTGGGAGAGCTTCTTAAACCCCTGGGAAGCTTCAATCCCTGCCAGTTATACTCTTGCCTTTGGCCTAGTGTGCTGATCCCCGTGTGCCTGTTTGTTGCTATAGCTTTTTTATATGGTTCTGACCCGATTCTGTTTCCCGTTGTGTGTTTGCCTGTTGATTTTGTACTACGTTATTATCTGTGTATGACTCATTGCCTGCGACCTGATTACTCTCTGCTCGCCCCTCTTGTACCTTTGCAGCTATCTCTGTGTGTGACTTACCGGCTACGTCTTGACTAGTCTCCCTGTCTATGCCCCCTGGTAACTTTGTCTCGCAGTTATCCTGCTAGGAGTTATCTTGCAGCTCCTAGCTCTGTGGAGTTTAGGCCACGCCCCTAGCAGTCACGTGCTTCAGATCCTGCGGCTCTGAAGTACGCATCTGCTCGGCTGCTGCTCGCTCCACAGGTATCTTTGAGCACTGTTCGCTTTACTCAGGACACGCGCACTGACTCAGTGAGCAAGTTCAGTGTGGTGTTCCTGACATTATAACTGGCCTACAATTTTTTTTTCTCTCATCACTTCTGCAGCATGGACCCAATGTGTGCTTTATCTGAGCAGGTGAAATGCTTGACTTAGTCACTGCAGAAGCTTAGTTTGGAACACCAAGCTCTGGCCCAGTCCCAACGGCGGGTGGAGGACTCAGTTCAGGGGGTGTTTTCCGCAGGCTTCCAGCAGGTGGGGAATAGAGATGTCATTTTAGTCCCACCCTAATCCCCAGTTAAATTGCCAGATACATTTTCTGGTAACAAGGATAATTTCAGGGCATTTAAGGAGGGCTGTAAGCTCTTTTTCTCTTTGAGACCCCGCTCCTCTGGGGATGAGAAACAGAGGGTGGGGGTGGTGATGTTCCTGCTTAGGGGGTCCCCACAAGCCTGGGCATTTTCGCTTTCCTCTTCTGCCCCTGAGAGAATGTCTGTGGATGCGTTTTTTGAAGCCTTAGGGCTTATTTATGATGAGCCTGATAGAGTGCGGTTGGCTGAGGACAAGGTGATGAGTGTCTGTCAGGGGGAGCACTCGGCTGAATGGTTCTGTACTGAATTCAGACGTTGGGCAGCCGAGATTTCCTGGAGTGATGCCGCCCTTCAGGGGCTGTTCCACAGAGGCCTGTGTGAACGTCTGAAGGATGCTTTGGCACTTCATCCTCCGCCTGACTCCCTGGAGGATGCCATGATCCAAGCGGTTCGCATGGATCGCAGGCTGCGGGCTAGAGGCATTATGCAACGGGAAACACCATTATTCTTCAGTGGAGATGAGACCCAGACTCTTCCTATGGCTATGGAGGTGAGCACTGTCACCTGTGAGGGAAAGGAAAGAAGACGCCGCCGGGAAAAGCAGTTGTGCTTCTATTGTGGGAAATCTGGACATTGGAAGAAGGACTGCCCCTCCTGTCCGTCATCCTCCAAGATGGCAGGAAACGACTAGGTCTGGGTAGTAGTCGAGGAGGCTACCCAGACCTTCAGGTACAATTTTTCTCATGTGCAAAAATGGTGCTGCAGGTGGAACTGGAACTTGGTTATGGTCCTGTTCAGACTACTGCTTTTATTGACTGCGGTTCTGCTGTGAACCTGATTGATACCAAGGTTATGACTCTTAATAAGATAGGGACAGTCAGGCTTCACGATCCTGTTAAACTTGTGGCAATTGACTCGTCTCCTCTTACCCAAGACGGTATCTGGTGCAGGTCTGAACTTTTTTCTCTAAAAGTGGGTTCCACTCATGTGGAAAAACTAAGTTGTCTTGTGCTAGATAACTTGCCTGCAGGACTGGTACTGGGGATGCCTTGGCTTCAACGCCATAATCCTACCATTGATTGGGTTACAGGGGAAATCACTCAATGGGGATGCAATAATAAATGTGGTAACCTGGGACATCTTGTTAATGCTGTTAAATCCGTGTCTGTGTCGTCTGTCGGTCTGGAAGGTATTCCGGAGTACCTGAAGGATTTAGAAGACGTTTTTTCCAAAAGTGAGGCTGAGGCACTACCACCACATAGACCCTACGATTGTGCCATTGATTTAGTACCCGGAGCCAAGTTACCTAAGGCTCGATTGTTCAATTTGTCTGGGCCTGAGCGCAAAGCCATGAAGGAGTACATAGCTGAGAGCCTCCGCAAATGGCATATCTGGCCTTCTGTGTCACCTGTGGCAGCAGGGTTCTTCTTTGTGAAGAAAAAAGATGGTGGTTTGCGGCCGTGCCTCGACTTTCGGGAACTGAACAAGATAACGGTTAGGAACTCTTACCCTCTTCCCCTCATCCCAGACTTATGTAACCAGTTAGCTGGGGCCCAATGGTTCTCCAAGTTAGATCTGCGGGGGTCTACAATCTGATAAGGGTTCGGGAAGGGGACGAGTGGAAAACGGCATTCCTCACATCAGAAGGACTCTTTGAGAACTTGGTAATGCCGTTTGGGTTAACTAATGCACCCGCTATTTTCCAAAATTTCATCAATGTTGTGTTTTCTGATGAGATAGGCCGTTTTGTTATTATTTATTTGGATGATATTTTGGTGTATTCCCCGGACAGTCAATCTCACTTGCAACATCTAAAGACAATTCTCCAGAGACTCAGGGAGAACCAATTGTTCGCTAAATTGGAAAAATGTTCATTTTTTGTACAGGAGCTGTCTTTTTTGGGGTTGATTGTGTCCTGTGAGGGGTTTCATATGGATCCAAGAAGGTGCTGGCGATCGCTGACTGGGTTCAGCCTCGAGATCTCAAAGGGCTCCAGCGCTTCTTAGGATTTACGAACTATTACAGGAGATTCATTAAAGGTTTCTCACAAGTGGTTAAACCACTCACGGATCTTACCCAGAAGGGCGCTGATGTAAAAAATTGGTCTGTACTCGCTAAGGAATCCTTCTCAGAGATTAAGAAATGTTTCATGTCTGCCCCGGTGTTGGTACAACCTGACCCGTCCAAACCATTCATTGTGGAGGTGGATGCTTCTGAAGTGGGGGTGGGGGCTGTGCTGTCCCAGGGTCCGGCCACCCTTACCAATCTCAAGCCCTGTGCCTTCTTCTCCAAGAAGTTCTCTTCAGCTGAGAAAAACTATGATGTAGGCAATAGGGAACTTCTTGCGGTCAAGCTGGCATTTGAGGAATGGAGGCACTTTTTGGAAGGGGCGGCTCACCCTATCCCGGTTGTCATGGATCACAAAAATTTGGCATACCTTGAATCTGCTAAGAGGCTTACTCCTAGACAAGCCCGTTGGTCACTTTTTTTTTCACGATTTCAGTTCTCCATTACTTTTCGACCGGGGTCCAAAAATGTTAAAGCAGATGCCCTGTCCAGAAGTTTTGATCCAGTGTCTCCCCCTGAGCCGCTGTCCTCCATTCTTCCCCCAGGGGTGGTAGTGGCGGGGGTCTCAACTGAGTTGGAACAAGAAATTCTAAGGGCTCAGTCCCTAGCTCCGGCAACCAGGCCAGGGGATAAACTGTTTGTTCCAGATTCATTGCGGCCTAGACTTCTGCAGGAGTTTCATGAATCTAGGCTGAGTGCTCATCCAGGTATCACGGCCACTAGAGAGGCAGTAGCCAGGGGTTTTTGGTGGCCTTCATTAAGGTCTGATGTCAAGGAATTTGTTTCTGCTTGTGGCATGTGTGCCCGTTCCAAAAGCTCGCATAACCGACCGGCTGGGGAACTCATACCTTTACCGGTTCCAGATAGGCCATGGACTCATCTTTCCATGGATTTTATTACCAGCCTTCCACCTTCCAGGGGCAATACCGTGATCTGGGTGGTGGTGGATAGGTTTTCTAAACAGGCCCATTTCATTCCCTTGGCAGCATTACCTTCAGCAGAAACATTGTCAAGGTTGTTTGTGCAGCATGTGGTCCGATTGCATGGGGTACCCCTGAATGTTGTGTCTGACAGAGGTGTGCAGTTTGTGGCCAAATTTTGGAGGGCGTTCTGTATGAAATTGGGCATCTCACTCTCCTTCTCGTCGGCATATCACCCGGAGAGTAATGGTCAGACAAAACGCACCATTCAATCCCTGGAACAAATTCTCAGGTGTCTGACCTCCGCCAGACAGGAGGATTGGTGTGATGTGTTACCGTTGGCTAAATTCGCTTTTAACAACCGGGTGAGTCAGTCCACCAACATGTCCCCATTCCTGATTAACTATGGGTGTAATCCGCATTTTGGGGAGTTTTCTCGGGTGGATTCCGGTTGTCCAGGGGCAGAGGGGTCCGGTCAACGGTTAAAAAACCTCTAGGCTGAAGTCCGGCGTAATATCTCTTGGGCCCAGGGAGATACAAATATTTTGCTGACAAAAAGAGAGCCTCAGGAGACATGTTTCAGGTGGGAGAGAAGGTTTGGCTCTCCACACGTAGCATCAACTTAAAGGTACCATCAGCTAAGTTGGGACCAAAGTTCATTGGTCCGTACGAGATTATGGAGATAGTCAACCCAGTGGCATATAGGTTGCGTCTCCCCACCTCCTTAAAAATATCTAATGTGTTCCATAAATCTCTGTTGAAACCCGCAGGATATGTCAAAGAGAACTCTGAGTCTGTTGTTCCTCCAGTGCTGGTGGAGGGTCAATTGGAGTATGAGGTCGGACATATTGTGGACTTTCGGCGGGTGCGCCGCTCTTTGCAGTACCGGGTCCACTGGAAGGGATATGGACCAGAGGAGCGCTCATGGGTCCCTGCTCGCTCGGTACATGCAAATCGCCTGGTTCTGGCTTTCCATGCCAAGTACCCGGGGAAGCCTGGGGGTCCAGAGGCCTCCCATTGAGAGGGGGGTACTGTCATGATCCCAGTGCAGGTTTTTGAGCTGCACACCTGGGGTTAATGTCTGGAGCTCGGTGCAGATTTTGACCTGCACACCTGGGGTTAATGATTGTGGCCTCTTTCTGGTTCTGGGAGAGCTTCTTAAACCCCTGGGAAGCTTTAATCCCTGCCAGTTATACTTTTGCCTTTGGCCTAGTGTGCTGACCCCTGTGTGCTTGTTTGTTGCTATAGCTTGTTTATATGGTTCTGACCCAATTCTGTTTCCCGTTGTGAGTTTGCCTGTTGATTTTGTACTGCGTTATTATCTCTGTGTATGACTCATTGCCTGTGACCTGACTACTCTCTGCTCGCCCCTCTTGTACCTTTGCAGCTATCTCTGTGTGTGACTTACTGGCTACGTCTTGACTATTCTCCCTGTCTATGCCCCTTGGTAACTTTGTCTCGCAGTTATCCTGCTAGGAATTCTCTTGCAGCTCCTAGCTTTGTGGAGTTTAGGCCACGCCTCTAGCAGTCACATGCTTCAGGTCCTGCGGCTCTGAAGTACGCATCTACTCGGTTGCTGCCCGCTCCACAGGTATCTTTGAGCACTGTTCGCTTTACTCAGGACATGCGCACTGGCTCAGTGAGCAAGTTCAGTGCGGTGTTCCTGACAAAAAGTGGGCTAAATGATGATAATTATCATGTTTAGGAATACATAGGTGGTCACAGGCTACTTATGAATGATAAATGGATATTTCCGAGGAAAATACTTGAATACCCCTGCAACATTTTATATATTAAGTTAGTGTCTTATGCATGTAGGCATTGAGTTTTACCAGTAGAAGCGTCCAATAATGATATTTAGCATCAATCCAGACTATAGGAGATAATTGTCAAATTGCTCTCACTAATTACAAGAACATAGGTCAATGTCAATGGAGAAAGATCCTAAAAAAAGTTTCCACCCCATTACAAATTACTGTAGGTTTATTATCAATAAATAAATAAAGTTTTTTGTCTCTATAATTTGGGACCCATACCTTTTTCATTTTGTATTTGCGATCTCTCTATTTCTACCAGCTTGTTCTTTACGGTAAATACAATGTTTTGATAGGTCAACATTTTATTTTTTCAGGGAAGGACTATGACTGTAAAATGGCATTTCTAGCATTTCTTTTACTGTATAAAAAGTAAAGTTCTGATCTGTTGATATGGATACAATTATAACATATATATGTATACAGCGGGTGAAGTAAGTATTGCAACGTCATCAATTTTCTAAGTAATTATATTTCTTAAGGTACTATTGAAATTAAATTCTCACCAGATATCAGTAGCAACCCATTCAATCCACACCGGCAAAGAAATCAAACCATAAAACTCCATAAATTAAGTTATGTGCAATAATGAGTAATGATATAGGGAAAAATTGTTGAACACATAAAGAAAGAGAGGTGCAAAAAGCTATGGAAAGTCATGACACCAGCTGAAATCTATCAGTAATTAGAAAGCAAACCTGCCACTTAATGAAAAATAGTATCACTTGATTCAACTGATGGCCTTTACAAAGGTGTCATATTACCAAGGAGCCACACAAAAACATGTCATGATGGGTAAAACCAGTAAGCTATCTCAAGACCTTGGCAACCTTATTGTTGCAAATCATACTGATGGCACTGGTTACAGAAAAAAATCTAAACTACTCAAGGTTCCAATGAGCACTGTTGGGGCGAAAATCTGGAAATGGAAAGAACATCACTTCACTATAAACTGTGTAGGACCAGGTGCACCCCTCAAGATTTCAGACAGAGGAGTGAAAATAATTATCAGAAGAGTTGTTGAAGAGCCAAGCACCACCTGTGGAGAGCTACAGAAAGATCTGGAATCAGCAGGTACAATTGTTTAAAAGAAAATAACAAGTAATACACTTGACATAGATGACCTGTATGTACGCTCACCACACAAGTTAAATAGCATCTTTAAGCGTGTTTACAGTTTGCTCAACAACATTTAGACAAGCCTGTAATATACTGGGAGAATACAGTCTGGTCAGATGAGACTGTAATTGAACTCTTTGGATGACATAATACACACTATGTTTTGAGGTCTAAAAGCACTGCACATCGCCCCTAAATCACCATACCAACAGTACAGTTTGGAGGTTGTAACATTTTGCAAGGCTGTTTTTTCAGCATATGGCTGTCACGGTCATAAGTGGCTGGATGCAGCGAGTACCGCAAGGCGAACCCCCATGACACGCGTGACCCTGGATACACCGCCTCCAGTGGGCGAAATTAAACAATAAGGGAAACCTGGGAAACATTAACAATGGTGGGCCCTGCGATAGGGAATAGGGAAGTGGAGACCTCCTGAGCTCCCCTGAGCCAGTGTCCCTGCCCTCCTAACATTCCCTATGCTGGTTCCGCACCGGGCGCGCAACAGGAACCTAAAAACCCTAGCTCGCCCTGACATAAACCCTCACTAGGGAATTGGCCGGTGCAGAAACTAATCCCACCACTGCACTAAAACACACATGAGGAAAGATGACAAAACAGGGAAAACACCACTTAGCTTTGCTCTGTTGCATATGCTCCTAGCAACAGAGCCCACCACCTGTGTGCATCTTTTCCTCCACCTGGATCCATCACCTTAACTGAATCCTTCACCATAGTGCAGCCTTGGAGCAGAGTCCACCACCAGTTGCAGCTGTCCAGTAACAGAGTCCCAAAGATGAGTTCAGCTCCTGCCCAAAAAGTCAAGCATGCTTGAGTCCAGCTCTCAGCAACCAAGTCCCGCATGCTGAGTGCAACTCTCTCCATAGTCGTCACTCCACCAAGCCGTGCAAGCACTTCCTGCCGACACCATAAACTGTGACTCCACCACGTCATGCCAGCCCTTCTAGCAGACCACCTAGCTGTCACTCATCCCCTATGGCTGGGCTGCGCAGGACTCATGTTCAGCTCCTTCCTCACCCCGGCTTCCTTGCCAAATGAACACACAATATCACCAACAGTGATTGAACCCACCTGGCTCCCTTTTATAGAGCCTAACACCTGATTTGTAATTGCGTGCACATTAACCCTAAAACTAAGGTGCGATACCACTCACCACCATTGGGCAACTAAGAATGAAACACCACGTGTAATAATTCTAATTGCCACCGGGGGTAATCAACCCACTTTGGCACCTAGCCAAAGGAAAAAAAGTTCACTTATCCATTTTAAACTTGTCAGATCCAGCCTGGATCATGACAATGGCACTGGCAAACTTTATATAAATGAAGGAAGGATGAATGGACAAATGTACTGAGACATTCTTATTGAAATCTACTGCCATCTACCAGGAAGATGAAGATGAAATTAAGGTGGACATATCAGCAAGACAATGATCCAAAACACACTTCAAAGGAAGCTCTCAATTGGTTTCAGAAAAAAAATTGAAGCTACTAGAATTGCAAAGCCAATCACCTGACCTGAATCCAATAAAAATGTATGGAAGTAACTAAAGCTCAGACTTAATAGAAGGAGCAAAAGGACCTTAGGGATTTGAACAGTGTTTGTGTAGATAAATGGACGGAAATCACACCTGAGCAATGCATGGAACTAGTTTCACCACACCAGAGGCATCTTGAAGCTGTCATCACCAACAAACGCTTATGCAAGAAGTATTGATTACATTTCAATAAGCATGTTCAATACTTTTTCCTTTTATCATTTCTTATTATTACACAAAACTTAATTTAGTGACAACTATGGTTTGATTTCTTTGCCTGCGTGGATTCGATAGGTTGCTTTTCACATCTGGTGAGAATTTTCAGGAAAATAGCACCTTTAGAACTATATTGAATTGGTGACATCTTCAACACTTTTTTCACCTGCTGTATATAGAGAGTAATGAAGAGACCAAAGAGCGCAGCGAGACTCGGCAGCCCTGATGAGCATCATAGTCACTTCCCGGCGCCTGTGAATAGCTATCCGTTTACTGCTATTCACAGATACCAGAAACAGACTCGAGGAACTACATTTGACCTGCGTGGCAACATTTTGCGTAATAAATTGGTGAATGAGGAAGTGTCTATTGTCCTCTTTTCTGTCTTTTTCTGTCTTTCAGCTATCCTTTTCTGAACTACTTCGGATTCATTGAATTACCACGCAACTGCATGAAGTTTTTTTTCCAATAAATTGGTGAACAAGAGATAGTCTTTATTCAAGTAAAGTGTTTTCTTCCTGTGTGTTTGTTTTTGTTTTTTTAATACCTGCTTAGTAATGGGGGTGTCTGATTGATTGATCTTGTCATCTGCACCTCAAAAACATTTCTAGAATTCGACCTTTTCTTACTTTTGAGTCTGCAAAAACTCTTACTGTTTCTCTTATCCATTCTCGTCTCGACTATTGTAACTCTATTCTAATCGGTCTCCCTCTTACCAAACTCTCCCCCCTCCAATCTGTCTTTAATGCTGCAGCCAGGATCATATTCCTCACCAATCGTTACACCGATGCCTCTACCTTGTGCCAGTCATTACACTGGCTACCCATCCACTCCAGAATTAAGTATAAACTTATTACCTTGACCCACAAAGCCCTCCATGGCTCAGCACCACCCTACATCTCCTCCCTTGTTTCAGTATACCACCCTACCCGCGCCCTCCGTTCTGCTGATGACCTGAGGTTAGCATCCTCAATAATCAGAACCTCCCACTCCCGTCTCCAAGACTTTACACGTGCTGTGCCAATTCTTTGGAATGCACTTCCCAGGTCAATACGATTAGTCCCCAATCCCCACAATTTTAAGCGTGCCCTGAAAACACATTTAATCAGACTGGCCTATCGCCTCAACATATTAACCTAATCTATCCCTGTGTGGCACAGCCAAAAGTTGTACCATAACCAGGTTCCCCGCATCATGTTCCCACATGCTTTATGCATCCATCAGCCCTCTGTGTCTGTACTGTTACACACTTAACACTATGGCTGGTCTATACAATCAGGGCAACTGTTACCACCCACCTTTCGTGTCTACCTCTTTCCTCATAGATTGTAAGCTTGCGAGCAGGGCCCTCATTCCTCTTGGTATTTATTATAATATATGTGATTATTGTTGTGCTGTAATGTATATTGTCTGTACAAATCCCCTCTGAAATGTAAAGTGCTGCGGAATATGTCGGCGCTATAGAAATAAAATTTATTATTATTAATATTATTGATTCTTTGGGACCACAGTTCAGTTGCATGCAAAAATAACCTGACCCTAATACATAGATTTACTTTTATTCTATGTACCCTGATTTTCAGACTATGAGATGCACTTTTTCCCCCAAATTTGGGGGGGAAATGGGGGTGCATCTTATTGATCAAATACAGCTTATTGAGGGGTGGTGGCAGGGCGATGATGCGGGCCCTGGGTTGGCAGGAGGGGGTGTTCTTTGGTGCGAGGTTACAGGGTGATGCTGTAAGTCCCAGGCTGGTACGAGCTGGGTGTTCGGTGGTGCAAAGCAGTGCAGGGGCTCAGTCAACATTTTGTGAAAGCCCGGAACCCCTGGGCTTCCTTGGTTTCAATGCGGTGGACTTGTCCAATGAATATTTATATTACACCTTTTCTGCAAATTGAGAATCAAGTGTAATAGCACTGCTCATTAGTACTCCTTCACAGGGGCCTACTGGAGGATTCTTCTGTGAGCCAGTCTGAGCCTGCTTATTATGTATGCAGTAAAAATTATTCTGGCAGGTAAATAGGAAAGGATTCTTCACAGTTACAGCAGTCAGCCTGCGAAATGCTCGACAATAGGAGGTAGTAATGGTAGACTCTATAACAGCATTTATAAAAAAGCTGGAGCTTTGTTTGCAAAAAGTGGCATTGTGGGTTTTAAATAATCTAGCAATAGGTAATGTATAACTGGTGGAAAATGGATTAACTTATTGGATCTGTGTCTTTTTTCAACCTTTGTAGTTATGTAACTATGTAACATGTTCATCGAACGTTGCATTGCAATTAAGAGAATTATAGAAAACTGAATTAAGGTGGGCTGATTTCTGCCCATAAATGAGCGTTATTTGACTATGCTAATACTCATTTATGGTTCCTTTTACACTCTCCATTTCTAACTCAGTGGGAAAAATTATTGTTAAGATGACCATTCTATCCCCATAAAGCTGGCATGTTGTCAGCAGCACATCACCTGCTTACTTGGGTTGATATGTTGCCAATAGCAAAAAGTTTTATCGAGGCATCAAAGATCTGATCAGCCAATGACGTGCCTTTTGCTTGTTCATGGTCAGATCATCAGCATGTTTACATTGGCCAAAGATGGGCAATAAGTGTTCTGATGAACACTCGCTTGAGAAGTTGGGCATTCCATGGTTCCATGGTCTTCCTAAGGTCTTTGAGGACATTATTATGATGTATTCCACACTTGAACACCCAAACAAAAGTACCATAGTTTGCAGTTTATTCAAAATTCTCTAATTGTTGTTATCCTTAATATGTTAAACAATTTAGAAAGGATGTTAATTTTAATCAGTGTCTCATTAGCGATTTATAAGAGGATCGCAAAGTAGATTTTTAAACAAGGTGGGAAGTCAAAGCAAGCAAACCTACTCATATTATTGGTGAAGCAGAAGTCCAGCGAGGGTGATATCCATAAGAAAAAACTTTTATTCCATTTTCATTAAAAAGCACATAAGTCCAAAATCCATCTTTATATCCAGAGACACAAAAACGGGTAATTCCTACCGGTGACAGTCACAGGCTTAAAGTGCATTTAAAATCATACGCGTTTCAGTGGTCGTGCCACCTTACTCACAGTGATCACAATGTTCTTTGTAGCTCAAGTAAATGACTCATTATAGAAAAAAAATTAATGGTTGAACTTGCACGTTGTAGTTGAGGAGGTGGAAACCATCATGAAAAGAGTATGGAGTCTGCTCTCTAACCTTGCCCAGTGTGGCTGGATGGAGATCGAATAGCACAGAGAATGTGATCACAAGAAGCCTGGAAGAAATCTTGCATGTCAATGCACAGTGAAGCTGGGTCTTCTTGTCCCATTGGCGCACTGTGTATGAGCAAGAGGTTTGGCATCGTACGTTATGTGGTGTTGCTGTCTTCTTTCTTGGTTGTGGAGTATTTATTTGGAAGCATCTGTCCTATGGGATAATGTGCTTTATATTTAGGATACTGCATCATTTTTTGTTTGCTGCACTTACTATAAACATGTTCACATTGTTCTACAGCAGCTCTAGAAAACATATGTGTGCTTAACCGCAAAAATTCTGTTTTGAACAGACTCGGTCCTTTTCTTGGTTGCATTGAATCAGAACAAGTGTTTTCCAAGGATTTGCAAATTAGCTATTTCTGCCCACTTCTCCTCTCTGGCCATGCTTCTAACAGCCTCCACTATAGAAAGACTAAAAGTGCAATCCAAAGGCAGAATCAAGTTTTAAGAGTTAACATTCTCATCAGCCCCATTTCTTCAACAATCTGATCAACAGGCCGGAACAGGCCCTTTTTGTTGAAGTTGGGGTTTCTCCTGTAGGTGTTGGGACTATTCTCTCTGAAAAAGGAGTTCAAAGAAAATTTCACTCCTGTGGTTTCCTTTCCAAGACAGTTTCCACCAACTAGCTATACTCAAACATAATCCTCCAGGAAAAATGTTTGTTCTTCAGATATTAAGATGATGAATTATTTCTTAATGACATTCTTTATGCTTGCTGGACATCCAGGAGTGAGGTAATCTCTTGATCTCATTTCATCTACAGGTGGTCCTTTTTGGCTCAGAATGTCAAGGACTTTTTGGCTACTTCTTCTTGTCCTCAAAATGAATGATCATATCTATGACCTGATGGATGGCTTCCACACAATTCATGGATTCACAACTCCATGCTCTTCCATAATGTAATATTTAGAATTAAGTATCAAGCCCTTTTTGAAAGTATGTTGGGAACTGCAAAAGAGCTGCATTTAGGTTATTGAAACTGATTTTTAGTTCCCTCAGAAGACAGTTATATAGGGAGAATCTCATGACTAAGGTAAATAAGGTTTCTAACTCCGCTCTCTCTTCTGAGCCATGTTATGGCGAATCTGACTCTACGGATCACACTGCGCACTATGTGTGAGCCCAAAGTCACTATTAGAATGTAAGGCTAGTTTCACATTTGCATTTGGTCAGCTCCGCCTGTGGGCGCAAGCCGCTGCATGCAGCCTTCGTACCCTATCTTTAGCATTTGGTACGCAGGCCGTGCGCAGGTATGCTTTTGCCGCCACATGCGTCCTTTTGAAGGTGAGCAGATCGCACCAAAATGCAACACATTGTGGCGTCCCTCGCACAAGAATATATACGATTTGCACAGTTAGTCGCGTGCCGACGAGCTGCTCTTCCTAAGGCTAGTTTCATACTAGCATTCAGGAGGGCTGCGGATGGCAGCCTACTTCCTCATTTCTTCCTTCGTGAAGCTCCGCCCACGCTCCGCCTTCTGCCGCATACGTTAATCATTTCCCTGCGTACCTATGTTTAATATTGGGCACGCAGGGACAAGCGTTGTATGTGGATGCATCCGCATGCGGCTATTTGATGTGTGTGGCAACTGAATGGAAACGTCAAATCGCCGCGGGCATCCGCATACAACGCATGTTCCTGTGTACCCAGTGTTAAAGATAGGTATACAGGGAAATGCTGGACGCCTGCTTCAGTAGGCGGAGCGAGGGCGGAGCTTCACAGAGGAAGAAAGGAGGAAGCAGGCTGCCATTCGCAGCCCTCCTCAACGCAAGTCTGAAACCAGCCTAATTCAATGCTCAGTGAAATACAGAGAAGCAGGAAGAGAAGCTCGTTGTCACATGACCATAAGTATGAAAATCGCACGAGTGAAGCAGCCATGTGATAACTGGGGAATCCTGACTAAGGATATTACATACTGTTTGAATTGGCTACAGGGCTTCATTTTATTATTAAAGTGTGCTTCCAGGGTTGAGATGAAAGTCTGCAGTCACTAAAGGTAGCTGCGGGCTGCTGAATTCTCACAGCGCATGTACTGCATACTTTTAGGATTCTCCTTTGCACAAGCATGTGTTTTGTATACTTCTGGCCACATTCCATCTAGACATATCCAGCCTCGATCAATTCATTTCCATTGAGTGAAGCCACACACACATGTCTAGTCGGCACGTGACTGCATGTATGCAAATCGCTGGCACCAGAAAATCCTAACTGTGAGAATTCAGAAGTCTGCAGTCACATAGAATGACTGCAGACTCATCACAAACCTGGACAACCCCTGTAATGCTCCCAACATAAATAAAAATGAGAATTAGTCAGTATCACAAAAAAATTACATCCAAGTACCTGATAGATGATGTTGTTTATGCAGTCGTTCTCTTTCTTTTCTTCATCTTGTCCAGACTGCCCCCTCCTTTCCATGCTGGGACCTCTTTTCACATTGGGCTCCCCCTATTGGGCCCAGTCCCTATACTATACGCCTCTCCACACTCCCCCTGCTTAGTAGGCTGTTCCCTTACACTGTTCCCCATGCTAGTCCCCCCATACTACTCAACCTCTGTTCTGTGCCCACTCACACTTTTCTCCCCCATACTGTCTCCTCACACTATTCCCCTAAACAAAGGGTCGAAGTTGCTGGAACATCTCCCAAGTATTATTCCCCTAAACAGTCTTCTCACATGTTTCCCCCTCCCTCCTGATACATTTCCCTGTCACGCTCCATACTGCCTCCTCACGTATCCCTCCGACTCCCCATACTGTGTCCGCACCTATCCCATTACCTTCGCTGGCCATACTGTGTCTGCATACATTTTCCCCTCTCTCTTCATACTGTGTCCACCCACCTACCCCCACTGACCATACTGTTACTGCACCCATCCAGCTCATACATGCCCCACACAGTAAATACACCCCCCACACAGCTGCACAGTAAATACCCACACACAGTAAATACCCTCCACACAGTAGTACCCCGATACAGTAAATACCTCCCACATACACACACAGTAAAATCCCCCACACAATGAATCCCTCCCCAACACACAGTAATCACACACCCACAGGCACTAAATACCCCCTCAATCTTCGGTGTCTTCAGCATTTATTAACAATACTCTCCGAATATTTATTCATTTATTTGGCACTTAAGGCCCCGTTACACATAACGATGTCCCAGCGATCCCACCAACGATCTGACATGGATGGGATCACTGGGACATCGTTAGGCTGATCGCTGGTGAGCTGTCACATAGACAGCCCCTCCAGCGATCAGGACCAGCGAGCAAGCTGGTTTCCAATGTAAACAGCGGGTAACTAAGAGTCGCGTGGCTCTTAGATACCCGCTGTATACATTGGAAACCAGCGTCGCTGATCGCTGGTCTCCCGGCTGCCACACGCAGCGATGCGCGCTGGCCAGTGGGAGACCAATGATCAAAAAAGGGCCCAGGATGATGGAGCGCAATCAGCGATACCCGGCAGGGGGGGGCGGTCGCTGATCCATGTCACACAAAGCGATTTCGCTGGCGAGATAGCTGTGTGTGACGGGGCCTTTACTTGCATATTGACTTTTGTCAGGGCAGTAGCAGAGCATGGCAGCACAGCTGAGAAGACTTCTCAAGGGAAAGTAAGAACTATATTGTCAGTTGTCAGAGGTGAAAGGAAGCAAATTCTACTTAAAGATTGTCCCCATTGATTTGCATTTGCTCCAAACTGGGCACATGAAAGAAGAAAATTGTGAAAACAGTATTTTTTTTAAGGATGGAAACTTTATAACAGTTATTTCAGGTCTTAAATTTTGCTGAACTCATTTAACCTTAGCCTAAAGCATAGGCTTCCTTTATATGATACAATCCTGTCACAAAACAGATATAATATCACTCATTTGAAGGAAAAAAAACAGATACACAAATATTTCAAAAATGTAGGGTCAGGGCATGCTAATCAGACCAATCAAACATAATTATAATTAATGAAAGAAAAAATAATGAAAGTTCTCAATACTTCTAAATCTTTTTAATTTAATTTATCAATTGGAAAATATTATTCTTAATAATAACAATTTTGATTTATTTCTTCATTCTATTCTTTAAGTTCATGTATGCAAATTAAATTTCATGAACTAATAAAAAATGTAACTTTTGTTATATTAAGACCTTTCAAATATATGCTCCATTTTTGGAAGCTTTTATGTTATATTTAAAGTGATACATATTTTTTGGAACATTATATTAACCCCTTTGTCCTGTCCTATTTGAGGTATATATCCATCATAAGCAAATATCAATTTGTGATCTATGTCAGAAATAAATGTCATGCTAATCACAATCATTAGGCCGGAGTCACACTTGCGACAAACTCGCACGAGTCTCACAAGAAAACAGGGGCCGGGGTACCACAGATAAATAACAAAAGCAGGATCCAACTTCAGCCTATACAAAAGGACTGTAATAAAACAAAGAAAAAGAATAGGCCATGCAAAAGGGGATCATCACAACCAGGAGTTTGGCATTTAGGAAAAAATGTTTATTGAACGTAGAAAAACCAGCACAAACATTTTAAAAACATTAAAAAACAGTCACATATGTGACATGGCTACAACATTCATAGGCTCATAATAAAGCCAACCACCTATGCCAAAAACTCCAAAAAAGTTATTTAATTATATAGCAGCCTAGTAATCATATAAGCAGCATACCAATCATCCTAAAGTGTATAAAGTGCCTCAAGGGAATACAGATATACATAGAATGTACTCATTTGAACCAAAAGGAAATATCTTCCGGATGGTGGTACCTGGAATAATCTCATGTTATAGATGGCATAATATAGATACCAAAAAATAATCACATAATATAGATGGCATAAATAGTGAAGAGTTTAAGTAGATACCAGAAGATAAAGTGGTCACCAATGGCACAAAATGCCTGCAAATATAAAATGCATGCAGGTTCAAAGAGAAATCAATATATGCAACCAAACCCTAACAAAGCAGTATGGGCACACAAAGGTTAAAAATACAGGCTGAAAGAACCACCCAAGTGTCATAACATTGAATGGTGCTACCAAATAAAGAGACCCATATGGAGTGAGGCCAGGTGGAGTAGATACCCAACCCGGCACCCAGACCGGAGCGCTCAGCTGCATTGAAATACATGCAGTCGCACACTCCCGAGTGCCGACGGCAGTGCCGGGTATTGAGATGCGAGACTCATGTGAGATTCTCGCAAGAGTGACCCCGGCCTTATCTTGATCATCTGCAGGAGCACACACCGGGCCCCTGCTGTAACTGCTAGGACCAGCGATCTCACCGTTCCTAACAGTTTAAAGCCTCATATGCTACTGCTATGTGGTCTGCGATGCACTAGAACTAACCAGATTCTGCCTTTTGTGATAACAATGTGATAACAATATATGAATATTTACCCCCATAAAGTGAACCAAACAAAAAAATGAGAATAACGGCCAGAATTGCTGTTTTTTTGTTCATTTTGTATCACAAAACTAAATAAAAAGTTGCACGTCTCAAAGAGGTACCAATACATACAACAGCTTTATACACAAATAAAAGACCCCATATACCTCTATAAAGAAAAAGAAAAAATTATGGCTCTCAGAATATCATGCAAAGAAAAATATTTTTGTTAAAAAGTTATTTTCTTCTGAGACAGTAGTAAAATGTAAAAAAAAAAATTATATAAAATGGATATCATTGTAATTATAATGACTAGTGATGTACAAGCACTAAAATGTTTGGGTGCTCGTTAATCGAATAGAGCAAATTGTAATGTTCGGGTGCTCATTTCGAGTGACAAACATAATGGAAGTCAGAGGGAAGCGCGAGCATTTTTCCGGCAGACCCTACCAGGAGGTCTGGTGGGGCCAGAAAATCGCTGAAATGGATGGAAACACCACTGAAACAAAATGGGAACAGAACAGGGAAGGACCCTCGACACATCTCTGACTCCCAGGTGGCTGCTGGGAGCAATGTTGTTAAGATTATTACGCCACTTGTACGGACTGACAATAAAACATGCAAACCAAAAGATAAAATGGATTTTACAGGAAAAAAGTGTCATGCATTTGCAGTGCAGGTAGATGCAGGTGTGGGGAAGGTGACTTGATGGACAGACTTGACTGGAAGTAGGAAGGGACGATGTGTGCACTACAGACGGAGATTGGTAATGACAGAAAGGTAACAGCAGGGAAAGTACCGAAATTTGACCACAAGATGGCAGGGGGGAGTGTAGTTCAGGACTTAACATCAGCTTACTGCTATAGAAACTGCTTAGTCATGGGGGGTGGGGAGATAGGAACCCAGGAGGGAAATTCCCAGTGAGAGAGGGGATAAATAGGACTGGTTGGGGTTCCAGAGGATAGGCTAGTCCCGGGAGGAGCTCAGCAGAGGAAGACTCAGGACAGAAGACGGAGAATGGTGAAGAGCTCGACCAGGGGACTGACAGGAGAAGACAGTCAGGGGGGTGGCCCTGACACTACGTACCGCAGGACAGACGAAGCCGCGGGGGTACCGATTGGATGATGACCTCGGGCAGGTGAAGCGCTGGCGGTAGATTGGTCTAGGACAGCCCCAGTGAAAGATCCGCGAGAGACGTCATCACGACTAAAGGAAAGGTGAAAAGTACCCGGGCCTGGAAACAGAGAGCTGTAAAGGAATTGCGGTGCATGGCTAAGGTCGTCAGGAGGACGGCCAATAAACCCGGATCTGTTACAACTGAATTCTGCCTCCGTCTCGTCTTTGCATCGTCCGGTCGTGTTAAGCAGTGGACCACCCCCCAATCCGGCCCCCTACCACATTGGTTCCACTAGATAGCAGTAGAGTGGAAGTAGGACTGCACCTAAACAGAGCTGGCCTGCAGTGCAGCAGTGAGGCTACCACAAGAGGCAGCAGAATAGTCAAACAAGCCATGTTAGATCCTAGACTGTAGCGCAGTACCAAAGAAATAAGCAAACTCACGGTCAGAGACAAGCCAGGGGATCAGTAACGGTCGGAGCAGATAAGCCATAAGACAAAAGACAGAAGCAGGTCAGGATACAAGCCAAGTCAAAACCAAGGAGTCAGCACTGGCATCACCTGCAGGAAGCAGCAGAAATAAATTTCAAATGTGAACCCAGACTGAGGCTGAGGAAAGGTTAACTTTTGACATGGCCAGACCAGGACAAAGGGAAAACAGAACTTAAAACCCAGTCTGGATCATGACAAAAAGGTTAGGAAATATTCTTTCCAGTATAATGACTTGTATATGAAGCAAAATAAAAATAGAAGAAAAAATGCCATCCCTCATCGTATTGCTCTGTAGTTTTTAGCAATAAATAAATAATTTAAAAAATGACGTGAAATACTCCCTATTTTTAATAACCAGCTAAGGTAAAGCTGACAGCTGAGGGCATATATCATCAAGCTGCTAAGGTCCATGGTTATTGGCCCTTTCCTAGTCTAAAAATACCAGCCCACAGCCACCACAGAACTAGCACATCACATCAGATGCACCAATTCTGGTATCCTGTCTCAGGTCTTCCTGATTGGCCTGGTGCGGTGGCAATCGGAGTAATGGAATTTGGGGTTGATGACAGTTGTGATTTGATAAAAATCACACGTAGCATCTTTGCCTGGGGCTATTAATGGAGAAGTGTCTGTCAGAAAACCCCATTACTATCCCACAAAATTAACAAAAACACTCCTTAACAAAAGCCCTTTTTTTCCTATTTATTAAAAATAATCAAATCCCATGCAGTTTCAATCCAGTCTAAAGATCCCATGATGTCCCACATTGTCTGAAGTGTATGGAGTGCCATAACGACACTCCATAGGGTTTTGCAGCTGCCACTGCCAGGCCCGCTGCTGCCAAGTCACGCAGAGTGAAGTTCGGCAGTCTGATTTACTACAGCGATTCCGCTGGGTCACGCAGCCTGCAGCACTGCCAGATTGCGGTCTGCATGACCCAGCGACTGTGAGGCCAAGTAACTTTAAGGTAGCCTTTAAGGGAAACTTTCATGTGTTTGGAGCTCCCAGCCGATGGATCAACTGGAGTCTGTGAAATCTGATAACCATAGTCCACAGCCTCCAGGTGTCCCAACAGCTGAGACCTTAAGGGTGTGTGCACACGCTGCGGATTCTGCTGCGGAATTTTCCCCGCGGATTTTACAAAATCCGCAGGTAAATCTGCTGGTCAAAAGACCTGCGGTTTATCTGCGGATTAGCCTGCGGTTTTCCCCTGTGGTTTGACACATGGACAATGGAGAAGGTGTAAAACCGCTGCGGATTCCGCATAAAGAAGTGACATGCTGCGGTTTTGAAACCGCAGCAAATCCGAGTGGAAAATTCCGCACCGTGTGCACTGCGGTTTTTGTTTTCCATTGATTATAATGGTACTGTACACCGCAGCAAAACTGCTGCAGATCCGCAGGGCCAAAACCACTGCGGATCCGCAGCAGAATCTGCAGCGTGTGCACACACCCTTCGGTCTCCCTTAAAGCCTCCGCTAAGGTTTCTGAGCATCACAGCTGCCGCGACACCCAGTGGCTGGGAACTCCAGTAACCCTAAACACTCCCGGCTGTGTGCAGACATTGCTTTTTTACCACGGTTTTGATAGCATTTTTTACCTGTGTTTTTTACAGCAATGAATGATGTTTAAAGATAGATAAAGAAAAAAAGGATAAAAAGCTTTATTAAATAGATAGGGGGTAGATATATTAGATAGATTCCGTGGGGAAAATAAGTATTTGATGCATTGTTTTCCCGCCTACAAGAAATGGAGAGGTCTGTAATTTTTGTCATAGGTACATTTCAACTGTGAGAGGCAGAATCATAAAAAACAAGAAAATCACATTGCATTAGTTACACAAAATTAATTTGCCTTTTATTGCATTTAATAAGTATTTGATACAGTAGAAAACAAAACTTAATATTTGGTAAAGAAACCTTTGTTTGCAATTACAGTGGACAGATGTTTCCTGCAGTTCTTGACCAAGTTTGCACACACTGCAGCAGGGCTTTGAGCCCACTTCTTCACACTCTACTGATGCCTTCAAACCAATGTTGTTAGAAAGAAGGTTGTATAAGACGTCATGGAATCATAGAATCATAGAATCGTAGAGTTGAAAGGGACCTCCTGGGCCAACTGGTCCAACCCCCTGCTCAAAGCAGGATTCGTTAAATCATCCCAGTCAGATGTCTGTCCAGCCTCTGTTTGAAGACTTCCATTGAAGGAGAACTCACCACTTCTCGTGGCAGCCTGTTCCACTCATTGATCACTCCAACTGTCAAAAAGTTTTTTCTAATATCTAATCTGTGTCTCCTCCCATTCAGTTTCATCCCATTGCTTCTAGTCTTTCCTAGTGAAAATGAGAATAAAGATGATCCTTCTACAATGTGACAGCCCTTTAGATATTTGTAGACAGCTATTAAGTCTCCTCTCAGTCTTCTCTTTTGCAAACTAAACATTCCCAAATCCTGCAACCTTTCCTCATAAGACTGGGTTTGCAGACCGGTCACCAATCTGGTCGCTCTTTTCTGAACTTGCTCCAGTTTGTTGATGTCTTTTTTAAAATGTGGTGCCCAAAACTGGACACAATATTCCAGATGAGGTCTGACCAAAGAGGAGTAGAGGGCAATAATGACTTCACGTGATCTAGACTGTATGCTTCTGTTAATACATCCTAGAATTGCATTTGCCTTTTTTGCTGCTGCATCACACTGTTGACTCATATTCAGTCTGTGATCTTTTAGTATACCCAAGTCTTTTTCACATGTGCTTCTGCTTAGCCCTATTCCTCCCATTCTGTATATGCTTTTTTATTTTTATTGCCCAGATGTAGTACTTTGCATTTTTCCCTGATAAAAAACATTCTGTTAGTTGCTGCCCTCCATACATTTCTTCTCCAGATCTTTCAAGTTTTGGGGTTGTCGCTGGACAACATTGAATTTCAGCTCACGTCAAAGATTTTCTATTGGGTTCAAGTCTGGAGACTGGCTAAGCTACTCCAGGACCTTGAAATGCTTCTTAGAGAGCCAATCCTTAGTTGCGCTGGCTGTGTGTTTCGGGTCAGTGTCTTGCTAGAAGACCCAGCCATGAACCATCTTCAATGTTCTTACTGAAGGAGGGAGTTTAATGGCCAAAATCTCACCCCATCCATCACTCCTTCAAAACGGCTCAGTCAACCTGTCCCCTTTGCCGAAAAGCACATCCAAAGTATGATGTTTCCCCCACCATGCTTCATGGTTAGTACAGTGTTCTATGCTTCATGGTTAGTACAGTGTTCTTGGGGTTATACTCATCGTTTTTCTAGTGAAACCTCCACCAGGGGGAGCTGGTGAGGGAAGAGAGGTAACACACTAAGAGTAGCAACACTGAGCAATAGCACAGGTGTGACAGGTAGCAAGAGAGAATGGTCAGATGAACCGAGCCACAAACTAGCAGGAGGGTCAGAAAGCCAAAACATGAGCATGGGGTCCAAAAACATGAGGCAAAATTGTTGTGAGTTCATTTTCCCCTTCACCATTGAGGTCTGATGAACTCCCTCTTCTGGTGAAGGAAGGTAGTGAGGCTGATTACCAAGCACCTGGGCAGGATGATGATGACTGGGTGATGGGAATTACTGATTGGATATAAGGCAGCCGACGCCCTTCTGCCTTGATGGTGATCTTTCTGAGGGATTCTAGGAGACCTAGATTCCTGCTCCTCAAAAGCTAAGTTTTCTGCTCTACTTTTTGCATTTGTGTTTTGGTTCTCTAAAATGGTTCATCTTGTACCACTCCCTAAGTTGCCATCTTCCTCTGAGTTGGTGCCCCTGTTTTTGCAACAGGTAGTTCGCTTGCACGGGATTCCTGAGAACATTGTATCTGACAGAGGAGTTCAGTTTGTGTCTAGATTTTGGAGGACTTTCTGTTCCAAGCTGGGAATTCAGTTGTCCTTCTCCTCTGCTTTTCACCCTCAGACCAATGGGCAGATGGAGAGAACAAACCAGACCTTGGAGTCGTATTTGAGATGTTTTGTTTCCGCTGATCAGGATTCATTTTTGCCCTTGGCCGAATTTTCTTTAAATAATAGAGCTAGTTCTGCCACTTTGATGTCACCTTTTTTTTGTAACTTTGGGTTTCATCCTCGATTTTCTTCAGGGCAGGTAGAGCCCTCTGCCTGCCCAGGTGTTGACACTGTGGTGGAGAGAACCAGATCTGGGACCAAGTGGTGGATAAGTTATCTCTCTCCCAGGAAAAGGCCCAGCGGTTTTCCAACCGACATAGGACCATTGGTCCCCAGTTTAAGGTTGGTGATATGGTTTGGTTATCATCAAAAAATATCGCTATGAAGATGGCTTCTCCTAAGTTTAAGCCTAGATTTATTGGACCTTACAAGATTTGGGAGATTATTAATCCGGTCTCTTTTCGTTTGGCTCTTCCTGTTACATTTAAAATCCATAATGTGTTTCATAAGTCCTTGTTGAAGAGGTTTGTTGAACCAGTAGTTCCTGGAGTGGCACCTCCGGACCCTGTATTGGTTGAAGGTAACATGGAATATGAGGTAGAGAAGATACTGGATTCCCGTCTGGCTAGACGGAGACTCCAGTATTTGGTTAAGTGGAAGGGTTATGGTCAGGAGGATAATTCCTGGGTCTCTGCTTCTGATATTCATGCCAAAAGATTGGTGCGTGCCTTTCGTCGGGCTCACCCTGATCGCCCTGGTGGCGTGGATGAGGGTTCGGTGACCCCTCCTCAAGGGGGAGGTACTGTTATGAGTTCATTTTCCCATTCACCATTGAGGTCTGATGAACTCCCTCTTCTGGTGAAGGAAGGTAGTGAGGCTGATTACCAAGCACCTGGGCAGGATGATGATGACTGGGTGACGGGAATTACTGATTGGATATAAGGCAGCCGATGCCCTTCTGCCTTGCTGGTCATCTTTCTGAGGGATTCTAGGAGACCAGTCTGATTCCTGCTCCTCAAAAGCTAAGTTTTCTGCTCTACTTTTTGCATTTGTGTTTTGGTTTTGTTTTGCATTGTTTTCCTTGATTTCTGCCATTCCCTGCAGGGGTGAGCTGAATTCCTTTTTGCTCTGTCTTCAGAAAATACCTGAGTACTGATATAGTCTTTTTGAAGCCTAGCGTCTTCAGGGCTTTTTTTCCCTATCAGCTGTTGGCTCTTGTTTTGATAGGGTTTTGGCAGATTACAGACAGCAGCTTTTCTATCCTGTCCTATCTAGTTAGCTTGGGCCCCATCATTTGCTCAGCTTATCTTTCTATCTGTGTTAGTGTTTTTTCATCTTGCTTCACCGTCATTATATGTTGGGGGCTGCCTATTGCTTTGGGGTCTGCTCTGGGGCAGTTTAGATTTCCCTTTCTGTCTTTAGGCTATGTAGTTCTCCGGCTGTGATCGAGTGGTCTAGGGCACCGTAGGAACCCCCCACGGCTACTGCTAGTTGTTGTTGATAGGTTCAGGGGTCTGCAATCCGATAGCTGCCAACTTCTCTGGTTTTCTGGACTTAGCTAGTATTTCTGTTTTTGCCTCCTACGGTGACTCATTCATAACACAAAATATGTGGTTGGGGTACAAGCCAGGAAGTCAAATGCCAGAGAGGGAATGTAGCAGCAGAAATGAATACCAAGAGACGGGGTCAGAGATCAGTCAGGGTCATACACGTGGATATTAGTCAAAGGCAGGAGGATCACCAAGGTACAAGGGTCAGAGGCTCTAAACTGGAAGCTTGAGCTCTCACTAACACTGGTCAACAGGCTGTGAGAGACTGATATAGCCCAGCTAGCTCCAGAACGAGGCTGAGGAGATTAACCCCCGCATGACAAATCCAGAGTGAAGACAGCAGAAAATAAACTCCGGACTGGACCATGACAGTTTTCCTTCCTCCAAACATGGCGAGTGAAGTTGATACCAAAATATTCTATTTTGGTCTCATCTGACCACATGATCTTATCCCTTGCCTTCTTTGGATCATCCAGATCATCATTGGTAACTTTCAAATGGGGCTGGACACATGCTGGCGTGAGCAGGGGGATCTTGCATGCCCTGCAGGATTTTACTATGTTAATGATAGTGCTTGAGACTGTGGTCCCAGCTCTTTTCTGGTCATTGATCAAGTCCTCCCATGTACAGTAGTTATGGGCTGATTCCCGACTTTTCTCAGAGTCATCCTTCCCTCACGAGGTGAGAACTTGCATGAGGCCCAAGACCAAGGAAGATTGACAGTCATCTTGTGTTTCTTCCATTTTCCAATAATTGTGCCAACAGTTGTTGCCTTCTCACCAAACTGCTAGCCTACTGTCCTGTAGCCTATTCCAGTCTTGTGCTGTCGACAATTTTGTCCCTGGTGTCCTTAGACAGCTTTTTGATCTTGGCCATGGTGGAGAGATTAGAGTGTAATTGGTTGAGTGTGTGGACAGGTATTTTTATATTGGTGCAGGTCAGGCACGTGTGTCTCCCTGCAGCATAAGTATCACTGCAGCAAAAGTATTGTGAAAATGCAGTTAATACTACAGCAGTTAGTCTCGGCAGGAGTCAGGACCCCACACTATCTACCTGTCTCTTTTGGGTATATCTGCTGAGTAAGCCCTTCTTATTACTTCTATCCAGCTTTTCTATTCACCCTCTTACTCCTTCACCATGTTTACATATGCCCTCACAGTGTTTGCTCCTTTAGTCCTCACTCTCCTTCGCTATCCCCAAATCCCAGCACCCTCTAACCAAATAATCATCTCCCCTTTCCTCTTTCCTCCCCACCTGACCTCCTCTGCTGAACTGCTCCTCAACCTCAAATCTGTCCGAATGAAACATAAAACAAGCTGCCCACCCTCCTTCTCCCATCTGCTCTCCCTTTCTCTGCTTCTCACTGCTGGTGACATATCTCCCAATCCTGGACCCCCACAGCTCTCACCCCCCACTACTTCCCCTTCCTACCGCTCCCTATCTAATAAGAACTACCACAATCTTTCCAACTTAAAACCTGTGCCATTGACACCCAACCCCCTGCTCCCTCTCTCAGGAGCACTTTGGAATGTCCGCTCCATATGCAATAAGCTCCATGTGATTCATGACCTCTTTCTCTCTCACAATCTTGCCTTTCTCGGCCTCACAGAAATATGGCTGACACCCTCTGACACCACCTCCCCTGTTGCGATGTGTTACGGCGGCCTCCACTTTACCCACACGCAACAGACACGGTGGAGGAGTGGGTCTTCTCCTTTCTTCCAAATGCACCTTCAACCCAACCCCACCTCTTCCCTCCCTAATCCTCCCCTCTTTTGAAGTCCACTCTGTCTGCATCTACTCTCCCTCCAACCTCCAAGTGTCCGTCATATACCGACCTCCAGGCCCGACCACTGCCTTCATTGACCAATTCTCTACCTGGCTTCTTCATTTTCTTTCAACTGACACCCCCACTATCATCATGGGTGATTTCAACATCCCCACTGATACCCTTCAGTCAGCAGCCTCCAAACTCCTGTCCCTTACTTCATAGAATCATAGAATCATAGAATCATAGAATCGTAGAGTTGGAAGGGACCTCCTGGGCCATCTGGTCCAACCCCCTGCTCAAAGCAGGATTCGCTAAATCATCCCAGTCAGATGTCTGTCCAGCCTCTGTTTGAAGACTTCCATTGAAGGAGAACTCACCACTTCTCGTGGCAGCCTGTTCCACTCATTGATCACTCTAACTGTCAAAAAGTTTTTTCTAATATCTAATCTGTGTCTCTTCCCATTCAGTTTCATCCCATTGCTTCTAGTCTTTCCTTGTGCAAATGAGAATAAAGTTGATCCTTCTACAATGTGACATCCCTTTAGATATTTGTAGACAGCTATTAAGTCTCCTCTCAGTCTTCTCTTTTGCAAACTAAACATTCCCAAATCCTGCAACCTTTCCTCATAAGACAGGGTTTGCAGACCGGTCACCATTCTGGTCGCTCTTTTCTGAACTTGCTCCAGTTTGTTGATGTCTTTTTTAAAATGTGGTGCCCAAAACTGGACACAATATTCCAGATGAGGTCTGACCAAAGAGGAGTAGAGGGAAATAATGACTTCACGTGATCTAGACAGTATGCTTCTGTTAATACATCCTAGAATTGCATTTGCCTTTTTTGCTGCTGCATCACACTGTTGACTCATATTCAGTCTGTGATCTATTAGTATACCCAAGTCTTTTTCACATGTGCTGTCACTTAGCCCTATTCCTCCCATTCTATATATGCTTTTTTCATTTTTATTGCCCAGATGTAGTACTTTGCATTTCTCCCTGTTAAAAACCATTCTGTTAGTTGCTGCCCACTTCTCCAGTTTATTTAAATCTTTTTGAATCCTCTCTCTCTCTTCTCTAGTATTAGCTATCCCTCCTAGCTTTGTGTCATCAGCAAATTTAATCAGTTTACCCTCAATTCCTTCATCTAAATCATTGATAAAGATGTTGAACAATACAGGGCCCAGGACAGAGCCCTGTGGTACCCCACTTGAGACATTCTTCCAACTGGATGTGCAGCCATTTACGACCACTCTTTGGGTCCGATCACTAAGCCAGTTATGAATCCACCTAACAGTTGCCTTGTCCATTCCATACTTAGTCATTTTTTCAATAAGGATTGTATGAGAGACTTTGTCAAATGCTTTGCTTCATCCTTTGGACTTACTCAGTGGTCCTCCTCAGCCACCCACACAGATGGACACACATTAGACCTGGTCTTCACCCATCTCTGCTCTCTTTCTAACTTCACCAACTCCCCTCTCCCTCTATCTGACCATCATCTACTCACTTTCTCATCCCTGTCCTCCTCACCTGGCACCCATGTCCAGCAACACGCACACCCCCGCAGAAACCTTGCATACCTAGACACCCACGCGCTCTCTGACTCTATTCTACCACTGGCATCCATATCCTCACTCCATGACACAGACGGTGCCACTGCTTTCTACAATGCCACTCTCGCATCAGCTATTGACTCGGTTGCCCCTCTCATTCATGGCAGAATGCGACGTATCAACAGACAACCCTGGCACAATAACACCACTAAAAAGCTCCGGCAAGTGTACAGGATTGCAGAGCGGCGCTGGAAGAAAACAAATTCGCAAGATGACTTTGCCACATTCAAACAGGCAACATTCGATTTCAAATCTGCCCTCACCTCTGCTAAACAGGCCTAGTTCACAACCCTCGTATTTTCCCTATCTTACAACCCAAAACAGTTATTCAAAACTTTTAACTCCCTCCTCCACCCACCACTGCCTCCTCCAACCTCCCTCATCTCTGCCGAGGACTTTGCCACACACTTCAAAAACAAGATTGACCAAACAAGGCAAGTCTTCATCACTCAACCACCACAACCCCTTTGTATACCAGACCAATGCCCAAACCCCATAACCTCACTCTCCAACATCACTGAAGGGGAGCTTAATCGCCTCTTCTCCAAATTGCACCTCACAACCTGTGCACTTGACCCCATCCCATCCCACCTCCTCCCCAACCTCACCACCACACTTATCCCATCCCTAACCCACCTCTTCAACCTATCACTAACGTCTGGTACCTTCCCTTCTGCTTTCAAGCATGCCACAATCACGCCTATCCTTAAAAAGCCAACCCTCGACCCAACCGCTATGTCCAGCTAGCGCCTAATATCAGCTTCCATACGCTTCCAAACTCCTGGAACAGCACGTCCACAATGAACTTTCCTCCCACCTATCATCTAACTTGCTCTTTGACAATCTGCAATCTGGTTTCCGCCCCCATCACTCCACTGAGACAGCATTGACCAAAATTACTAACGACCTACTTACAGCCAAATCAAATGGACAATACTCTATACTCCTGCTTCTAGACCTGTCCTCTGCATTTGACACAGTTGATTACTTGCCTCCTACTACAGATCTTCTCCTCCTTTGGCATCAAAGGCCTTGCCCTATCCTGGATCTCCTTATACCTTTCCAACCGCACATTCAGCGTCTCCCACTCCCACACCACCTCCTCATCCCACCCTCTCTCTGTTGGAGTCCCCCAAGGCTCTGTTTTAGGACCCCTACTCTTCTCAATCTATACACTTGGCCTGAGGCAACTCATAAAGTCCCACGGGTTCCACTACCACCTTTATGCTGATGACACTCAGATCTACCTCTCTGGCCCTGACGTCACCTCTCTGCTGTCCAGAATCCCAGAGTGTCTATCAGCCATATCCTCTTTCTTCTCCTCTCGTTTCCTCAAACTCAATGTAGACAAATCTGAACTCATCGTCTTTCCTCCATCTCACAAATCTTCCTTACCCGATCTAGTTATAATAATTAATGACATCACACTTTCCCCAGTACCAGAAGTCCGCTGCCTCGGAGTAACCTTTGACTCTGCCCTGTCTTTCAAGCCGCACATCCAAGCTCTTTCTACCTCCTGTCGCCTCCAGCTCAAAAACATTTCCAGAATCTGTCCTTTCCTCAACCCTCAATCTACTAAAATGCTTGTTCATGCCCTCATCATCTCCCGCCTCGACTACTGCAACATCCTTTTCTGTGGTCTCCCTGCTAACACCCTCGCACCTCTCCAGTCCATCCCTAACTCTGCCGCCCGACTAATTCATCTCTCTCCTCGCTACTCCTCCGCTTCTGCCCTCTGCAAAACTCTTCACTGGCTCCCATTCCCTCAGCATATCCAGTTCAAATTACTAATACTGATCTACAAGGCCATCTATAACCTGTCTCCCCCATATGTCTCTGAACTAATCTCTCAATACCTTCCCTCATGTAATCTCCGGTCCTCCCCAGACCTCCTTCTCTCCTCCACACTTATTCGCTCCTGACCCAACCGCCTCCAAGACTTCTCCTGAATAGCCCCTATTCTCTGGAATTCTTTGCCCCAACAAGTCCAACTATCAACCACATTTGGATCCTTCAGACAGAACCTGAAAACCCACCTCTTCAAGAAAGCCTAAAGCCTGCAATGACCTCGCTGCCTCCTTCTCTCTCACCACTACCGGTGATATCACATCAACCAACACCGGAACTGCTGCAACCCACCAACCTACTGTCTCCTTCCCCACCAACCTGTAGCATGTAAGCCCGAAAGGGCAGGGTCCTCTCTCCCCTCTGTATGGTTCCATGACAATTGTGTACAAGATAATTGTGTACGGACAATTGTGTACAGAAAATTGTGTACAGGCCAATTGTGTCCAAGGACAATTGTGTACAAGGACAATTGTGTACAGGGCAATCGCCTTGTACACAATTGCCTTGTACACAATTGTCATTGTACACAATTGGCCTGTACACAATTGTCTGTACACAATAGTCCGTACACAATTATCTTGTACACAATTGTCCTGTCACCCCTCTGTATCAGTCTGTGATTGTTAGTTTGTTTACTGTAAGTGATATCTGTAATTTGTATGTAACCCCTTCTCATGTACAGCACCATGAAATCAACGGTGCTATATAAATAAATGATAATAATACAGGTTATAAGCACATGCAGATGCAATTAATACAGGTAATGAGTGGAGTCGGAGGCTTCTTAAAGAAAAACTATCCTGTAAAAGCCAGAATTCTTGCTGGTTGGTAGGTGTTCAAATATATATGTCATCTAATAAAATGCAATTTAATTATTTAAAAATTATACAGTGTGTTTTTCTGTTTTTTATTTTATTTTAGATTCTGTCTCTTACAGTTGAAGTGAACTAACGATAAAAATTACAGACCTCTCCATTCTTTGTAGGTGGGAAAAATCTGAAGTGTATCAGATTCTTATGCCCACGGTAGATGGATAAATTGATAGATAAAGATCAGGCAGATAACTTACAGATTTTTAGGAGTAAAGAAATAGAAAATGGCGTGGGGGTCCCACTATTTGTAATAACCTGCTAAGGCAAAGCAAACAGCTGTGGGCTAATATTATCAGGATGGGAAGGACCATGGTTATTGGCCCCTTGCTAGCCTAAAAATACCATCCCTCAGCCCCCCAGAACTGGCACATCACATTAAATGGGCCAATTCTGTTGACCTGTCTCTACTCTTCCCATTTGCCCATGTTCGTCGGCAATCAGGTTATTGGGATTAGGGATTGATGTCAGCAGTTGGGGCTGACACCAAACCCTGAGATTAGTAATGTAGAAGTGTCAGTCAGGCACGCCCAATTACTATCCTTGTAAGTAAAAATCAATGAACACACACAGGAAAGACTTTTATTTTAAGAAAAAAAAAACAGACACCCTCTTTCACCAATTTATGTCACCCAAAAAATCCCATGCCAGTCTGCCGTAGTCCAATGCATCCACCATAATCCATATCATTGTCCCACGATGATCCCCATCCAAAATTCCAGCATATGGAGCCCCCTTCAGAGAACTGTCACACCAGCATACATTGCCGGAACTCAGCGCTTTGAGATTGCCGGCAGTGTCTGTGACCGGCGGTGATGTCAGTAAGGTTGCTGCTTGTCACAGACCCTGCTTTCCATGCAGTCACACAGTGTCTGTGACTGGCGGTAACCTTTCTAATGTCACTGTTCGTCACAGCGGCTGGCTGTCGCACACCTGTCACGGCACCGCCAGACTCAGGGCCTGCTGTCCCGGCCTCGGCCAGTAGGAGGCGCCGGACTATCACATCACCGTCAGACTCAGGGCCTGCTGTTCCGGCCTCGGCCAGTAGGAGGCGCCGGACTATCACATCACCGTCAGACTCAGGGCCTGCTGTTCCGGCCTCGACCACTAGGAGGCGCCGGACTGTCCTATCACCGTCTGACCCGTGGCCTGCAGTCTCTGCCTTGGTCTCTGGGAGGCGTTGTGCTTCAACCCCGAGTGGTGGCGGCGATAGTCATGAGGCTCCTGCGCAGGCGTCCGCTGGACGCAGGCTTCGCTCCTCGGTCAGTCATGAAGGGGCTGGTGCATTACCATCCAGCCTGGTCCTGGGGGCGGCCTGGATGACATCATCAGGCCACGGGCCTGTAAGGGATGACCTGATCCCTCAAATACCTTGGGACTGCTCTTGCAGGCCGCCGGATATATTCATAGAATCATAGAATCATAGAATCATAGAATCATAGAGTTGGAAAGGACCTCCTGGGCCATCTGGTCCAACCCCCTGCTCAAAGCAGGATTCGCTAAATCATCCCAGTCAGATGTCTGTCCAGCCTCTGTTTGAAGACTTCCATTGAAGGAGAACTCACCACTTCTCGTGGCAGCCTGTTCCACTCATTGATCACTCTAACTGTCAAAAAGTTTTTTCTAATATCTAATCTGTGTCTCTTCCCATTCAGTTTCATCCCATTGCTTCTAGTCTTTCCTTGTGCAAATGAGAATAAAGTTGATCCTTCTACAATGTGACAGCCCATTAGATATTTGTAGACAGCTATTAAGTCTCCTCTCAGTCTTCTCTTTTGCAAACTAAACATTCCCAAATCCTGCAACCTTTCCTCATAAGACAGGGTTTGCAGACCGGTCACCATTCTGGTTGCTCTTTTCTGAACTTGCTCCAGTTTGTTGATGTCTTTTTTAAAATGTGGTGCCCAAAACTGGACACAATATTCCAGATGAGGTCTGACCAAAGAGGAGTAGAGGGAAATAATGACTTCACGTGATCTAGACTGTATGCTTCTGTTAATACATCCTAGAATTGCATTTGCCTTTTTTGCTGCTGCATCACACTGTTGACTCATATTCAGTCTGTGATCTATTAGTATACCCAAGTCTTTTTCACATGTGCTGTCACTTAGCCCTATTCCTCCCATTCTATATATGCTTTTTTCATTTTTATTGCCCAGATGTAGTACTTTGCATTTCTCCCTGTTAAAAACCATTCTGTTAGTTGCTGCCCACTTCTCCAGTTTATTTAAATCTTTTTGAATCCTCTCTCTCTCCTCTCTAGTATTAGCTATCCCTCCTAGCTTTGTGTCATCAGCAAATTTAATCAGTTTACCCTCAATTCCTTCATCTAAATCGTTGATAAAGATGTTGAACAATACAGGGCCCAGGACAGAGCCCTGTGGTACCCCACTTGAGACATTCTTCCAACTGGATGTGCAGCCATTTACGACCACTCTTTGGGTCCGATCACTAAGCCAGTTATGAATCCACCTAACAGTTGCCTTGTCCATTCCATACTTAGTCATTTTTTCAATAAGGATTGTATGAGAGACTTTGTCAAATGCTTTGCTGAAGTCAAGATATACTATATCTACAGCATTTCCTTGATCCACCCAATCAGTGATACCGTCATAGAAGGAAATTAAGTTAGTCTGACATGACTTATCAGTTACAAACCCATGCTGACTCTGTTTAATCACTTCATTCTTATCCAGGTATTGACATACATGTTGTTTAATAATTTGTTCAAAGATCTTTCCTGGTATAGAAGTCAGACTCACCGGCCTATAGTTGCCTGGGTCCACCTTCTTCCCCTTTTTGAAGATAGGAACAACATTTGCTCTTCTCCAGTCTTCTGGCACTTCTCCTGTTCTCCAAGAATTTTCAAAGATTATGGAGAGGGGTTCAAAAATTTCTTCTGCTATCTCCTTCAGTACTCTGGGGTGTAATTCATCTGGACCTGGAGACTTGAATTCATTTAGGTTAGCTAAGTGTTTCCTCGCTATCTTTCTGTTTATAGATATCCTGGATTCTTCTATTCCCTTAATAGGACAGTGAATAACAGTTGATGTTGCATTTCCTTTCTGAGAGAAAACAGATGCAAAATAGGAATTTAAAAGTTCAGCCTTCTCAACATCCTGTCTTACCATTTCATCATTTTCATCCTGTAAAAATACTATAGCATCTTTGACTTTTCTTTTACTTTTGACATATCCCCAAAATCCTTTATTATTGCTTTTGACATCTCTTGCAAGCCTCAGTTCATTTTCAGCTTTAGATAATCTGATTTGTGCCCTGCAGGTTCTGCAGACAGCATTATATTCTTCTTTAGATATGCCTCCCTCTTTCCATTTTATAAACATTTTTTTCTTCCTTTTTAGCATGTGCTTAAGTTCTGTGTTCATCCATCCTGGTTTCCTTAAATGCTTCCTATTCTTGGTTCCCCTGCGTGTTACTGTGTGAATTACTGTTTGACTGACTCTGACTTTTGCCTGGACTTCTGACTCTGCTTCTGCCTAACGATTCTGTACCTCTGCGACTCTCCTGGTTTATGACTCTGACTTCGGCCTGGATTCTGACTCTGCTTCTGCCTAACGATTCTGTACCTCTGCGACTCTCCTGGTTTATGACTCTGACTTCGGCCTGGATTCTGACTCTGCTTCTGCCTAACGATTCTGTACCTCTGCGATTCTCCTGGTTTATGACTCTGGCTTCGACCTGGTATCTGTCTTTGCTTCTGTCTACCGTGCTTATACCATTTCTGCCTGACTGGTTTAGTCTCGGATATCATTGCCTCTGTGTCCGCGTATTGGAACACCTTTCTGGCGACCGTCCTGCTCTGGTCATTGCTCCTATTCAGACAGCGCCTCCTGGGCTCTGCTATAAATCCAGATCCCTGTATAGGGGTAAAGGGTCTCAGTGTTTCTCGGGGTGCTGTCTGGCTGCAGTCCAGACCGCAGGCAGACGCCACATTATATCCGGCCCAAAAAATAAAACGGCTTTTTGTGTCTATACTTAACACAGATAAAAGCAGTTTTCCTCACCTTTTTTTTTCCTTCCTCCTGACTGAGCTGATTCTTGGCCCAAACACCTGTTACATTGCACAGCCTGGAAGGTCACTCTCAGGCTCAAGCATGCTGCAGCCTGGAAGCTTCAAGGAAAATGCTGGCTGTTGGAAATCCACATTCCTGGACCATCACCCCCTGGACAGCGCTGGGGGTCAGGTATTGCCCGCAAATGCGGCCAAACTGTTGTTACCAGTTTCCCTTTCTTTTGCTAAGAAACGTCTGTGTGTGAAGGCTTATGTGGATTGTGGTGCTGCCGTCAACCTTATGGATTTTTTATTTGCTAGGAGCCTTGGTGTACCTCTGCTAAGGCTTAAAGCGCCTATTCAGACTACTGCGATTAATGGTACATCAATATTCCAAGGAGGCGTGGAATTCGTTACTGCCGAAATTTCTATGTCAGTGGGGACATTACATAACGAACAAATGTCATTTTTTGTTATACATAATTTATCAGATCCCGTTATATTAGGCATGCCATGGTTGCACCAACATAATCCGGTTATTGACTGGCGCATAGGTGACGTTGTGCGCTGGAGTCCATGGTGTCAGAGTAACTGTATGTCTTTTTCAGTAAACCAGATTAAAATTAAAACACCTTCTATTCCATATGCGTTTAGGGATTATGAAGACGTTTTCTCTATAGTGGAGTCGGAGAAACTACCTCCTCACAGAGAATACGATTGTCCTATTGAATTGGTCCCTGGTGCCCGTCTCCCTAAGGGGAGAATATTCAACCTCTCTGGTCCTGAGCGTGTAGCCATGAAGGAATACATAGCAGACAGCCTTCGGAAAGGCTTCATTAGACCTTCCACCTCACCTGTAGGAGCTGGGTTTTTCTTTGTAGAGAAAAAAGATGGTGGACTCAGACCATGCATTGACTACCGTGAGCTGAACGCCATAACCGTAAAAAATCAATACCCACTGCCACTCATTCCTGATCTGTTTAATCAGTTACTGGGAGCTCGCTGGTTTACTAAGCTCGACCTCCGGGGGGCATATAACCTGGTCCGCATAAGAGATGGGGACGAATGGAAAACGGCCTTTAATACACCCCTTGGCCATTTTGAGTACCTGGTAATGCCCTTCGGACTCAGTAACGCTCCTGCAGTATTCCAGCACTTCGTCAATGATATTTTCAGAGATATTTGTGGGGTGTATGTCGTCGTATATCTGGACGACATTTTGATTTATTCTGCTGACCCTGTGACACATGCTCAACACGTCCGTTCAGTACTGCAAAGACTGCGTGAAAACTCTTTGTTCGCGAAATTTGAAAAATGTGTTTTTTTTGCCGAAGAGGTGCAGTTCTTAGGATACATGATCTCAGGCAAGGGGTTCCACATGGATCCCGCCAAGATTCAACCCATTAAGAATTGAGTACAACCCAAATCGCTGAAAGCACTCCAGCGATTTTTTGGATTTGCGAATTATTATCGCAAATTCATCAGGGGATTCTCAGAGATTGCCAAGCCACTCACGGACCTTACCCGGAAAGGGGAGGACGTGACTAATTGGAATCCTGAGGCAACCAGGGCTTTTTCCACACTAAAAGAGTGCTTCGTGGCCAACCCGGTGTTGATTCAACCAAACTTGGACCACCCGTTTATTGTGGAAGTAGATGCCTCCGAAGTCGGAGTGGGAGCAGTGCTCTCACAAGGCACTGCATCCCTCACTCAGCTTCGTCCATGTGCCTTTTTCTCCCGCAAATTCTCTGCCACGGAGAGAAACTATGACATCGGCAACCGAGAATTATTGGCAATTAAGTGGGCCTTCGAGGAATGGGCCACTTCCTCGAAGGCGAGAAACACAAAGTTACTGTTATTACCGATCACAAAAACCTAACCTACCTAGAGTCGGCTAAAAGACTAAACCCTAGGCAGGCCAGGTGGGCCTTGTTTTTCTCCAGGTTCGATTTTTTAATCACCTTTCCCCCGGAACCAAAAATGTGAGGGCAGATGCCCTCTCCCGCAGCTTTTGTCACACACACACCGAGGACTATGAACCAGCTCCCATATTGGCTAATGGCATTGTCGTGTCGGCAGTATCTCTGGACCTTCTGGAGGAGATCCGTAGGTCATCAGAACAAGTTCCTGGCACTACGCCCCCCAAAAAATTATTCGTCTCAGCTACCTTTCGCTTACGAGTGTTAAAAGAATCTCACGACTCCGTCCTGGCAGGCCACCCTGGTCTCAATAATACCACTAGGCTGGTAACCAGGAACTTTTGGTGGCCAACGGTGGCCAAGGACTGTAAGGAGTACGTCTCAGCGTGTGAAGTCTGTGCCCGCGCCAAGTCCCCCCATAACCGTCCTGCCGGCTGGCTTCAGCCCTTGCCCACCCCAGAAAGTCCATGGACCCACATCTCCATGGACTTCATTACAGACCTGCCACCCTCCGAGGGGAAAACTTGTATTTGGGTGGTGGTGGACAGGTTCAGTAAACAGTCTCACTTTGTTCCCCTGTCCGGCTTACCCAACTCTGAAACCTTAAGTAAGTTGTTTGTTCTTCACGTTGTATGTTTGCACGGCGTTCCGGCAAATATCGTATCCGACAGGGGTACCCAGTTCGTCTCGAAGTTCTGGAGGGCGTTCTGTAGACGTATTGGTGTTGAGTTGTCTTTTTCCTCGGCATACCATCCCGAGACGAATGGTCAAACTGAGCGTGCCAACCAAACGCTGGAGCAATACCTCCGCTGCTATGTCTCAGCACATCAGTCAGATTGGGTGGAACATTTGCCATTGGCAGAGTTCGCTCTCAATAATAGATACCAAGACTCCATCAAAACCACCCCCTTCTTCTGTAACCTCGGACTACATCCGCGCTTTGGATCATTTTCGGCCAAGATGTCGGAAATCCCAGGGGTTGAGCAAAATATACATCGTCTAAAGACTATTTGGTCCGAAGTAAACTCTAATTTAAAAGGGGCTCAAATTAGACAGACTTCGGCAGCCAATAGACGACGATCCCAGGGGCCGCACCTGGGAGTTGGTGACAAGGTTTGGCTCTCTACAAGAAACATCAAACTTAAGGTACCGTCGGTCAAACTGGGTCCCAGGTTCATCGGCCCATATGAAATATTAGAGGTAATTAACCCAGTAGCGTTTCGGTTAAAGCTCCCGCAGTCTTTTAAAATTCCTAATGTTTTTCATAAGTCCCTCCTCAAGGTATACCGCTCCCCAATTCATCCCATCCGGTCCCCTCCTCCTCCAGTTTTGGTCAAGGGCGCCTTGGAGTACGAGGTCCAGGGCATAGTTGATTCCCGTCTAGTGAGAAACTCGGTACAATATTTGGTGCATTGGAAGGGCTATGGCCCAGAGGAGAGGTCCTGGGTCCCCGCTAGTGACATTCGTGCAAAGCGGTTGATTAGCAGGTTTCACCTCCTCCACCCTGACAAACCAGGTTTTGAGGGTCCGGAGGCCCTTCTTAGAGGGGGGTACTGTCACGGCACCGCCAGACTCAGGGCCTGCTATCCCGGCCTCGGCCAGTAGGAGGCGCCGGACTATCACATCACCGTCAGACTCAGGGCCTGCTGTTCCGGCCTCGGCCAGTAGGAGGCGCCGGACTATCACATCACCGTCAGACTCAGGGCCTGCTGTTCCGGCCTCGACCACTAGGAGGCGCCGGACTGTCCTATCACCGTCTGACCCGTGGCCTGCAGTCTCTGCCTTGGTCTCTGGGAGGCGTTGTGCTTCAACCCCGAGTGGTGGCGGCGATAGTCATGAGGCTCCTGCGCAGGCGTCCGCTGGACGCAGGCTTCGCTCCTCGGTCAGTCATGAAGGGGCTGGTGCATTACCATCCAGCCTGGTCCTGGGGGCGGTCCGGATGACATCATCAGGCCACGGGCCTGTAAGGGATGACCTGATCCCTCAAATACCTTGGGACTGCTCTTGCAGGCCGCCGGATATATTCTTGGTTCCCCTGCGTGTTACTGTGTGAATTACTGTTTGACTGACTCTGACTTTTGCCTGGACTTCTGACTCTGCTTCTGCCTAACGATTCTGTACCTCTGCGACTCTCCTGGTTTATGACTCTGACTTCGGCCTGGATTCTGACTCTGCTTCTGCCTAACGATTCTGTACCTCTGCGATTCTCCTGGTTTATGACTCTGGCTTCGACCTGGTATCTGTCTTTGCTTCTGTCTACCGTGCTTATACCATTTCTACCTGACTGGTTTAGTCTCGGATATCATTGCCTCTGTGTCCTGTATTGGAACACCTTTCTGGCGACCGTCCTGCTCTGGTCATTGCTCCTATTCAGACAGCGCCTCCTGGGCTCTGCTATAAATCTAGATCCCTGTATAGGGGTAAAGGGTCTCAGTGTTTCTCGGGGTGCTGTCTGGCTGCAGTCCAGACCGCAGGCAGACGCCACAACACCTCAGTATGAGAATCGGGAGAGGCTGCAACAGCATCTCATACTTCGTTCATGAGCGAGACTATATGCTGTGGATGTTGGAGTGGTGATAATGATGCTGAGGACTATGTCCCACCTGCGAGGGACCTTTACTTTCTAATAAATGGGTAAATGAGGGGAAATGTCAGGGATTTTTTTTATTAAATAAATGACTTTTCTGTGTGTTTATTAGTTTTAAAATAACTCATCTGCCAGTTAAGCAGATTTAAATGCTTAATTAATATTAACTGCATCCCTTGCCCATCTCTTGGCACTGAAAAGCAGTGAATATTTATTTTATCCTCTGATTTCAGAGGTCTTTGGGCTGAGCATCGGGCACCCATGTCTTAGACAGATCTTATGACGAGATACGGCTGACAAATCACAGTAATGCCAGTAGCCAACATTGCTACTGCATTACTGTGCATGGCAAGCAATTCCCACAGGACAGGGACTTGAGCATTGCACTTGAGCACCCCTGATAATTGGCCTAGTAATGATCGTGCCCGATCACACTAATGCTCGATCGAGCAATGAGCAGTGCCGATCATGCTCTCTCGTCACTAGTTATGACCTGCATCTTAAAACTACATTGATATTTATCCAGTGTGGTGCAAGCTGTAGGAAAACAAATGCAAAAAAATAGAATTGCTTGAACTTGCTCATCCAGTCTCACAAAACACAAAAAAATGAAAAAATTGTTAACACTCAAAAATGGAAGTGGAAGTGAAAACTACAGTTTGTTTTGCAAAAAATTAAGCCCTTTTGCAACTCTGGCTGTGGAAAAATGAAACGTTATGGGTCTCGAAATATGGTCTAGCCCTCCCCCCTCAAAAAAAAAAAAGAAGTGTGGCTATCATAAATTGATAAAACTGAAATCTACACCTTGTAATGCAAAACAAAAAAGCCTACATACAGCTACATTGTTGGAAAATTGTAAAATGGATTGCTCTAAGAATACGACGGCAAGAATTCAACACAAATAAATCTTCTTAAATTTAGTATTGCCATTATCCTGCTTACCCTCAGAATTACGGTAAGTTATTTCATTATTTTGTTGAGCAAGTGAAGAGCAGAAAGTGTAAAACATCACAAAATGATTAAAGACCTGCTGTTTCTTTTCTATTTTTTTGTACATTTTTTTGAAGTTGGAGGCTGGTATTCTCAGACTAGTAAGGGGCCATGGATATTGGCCCCCAAGCCTAAAAATAGAAGAGACCCCATGTCATTTAAAAAAAAATATATATATATATTTATAGTGCATGTTCGGGCTGATGAATGCTCCCATTAGCGGCGCGTGCTCTTGCTGTTATCAGCGACAGCAGGCGTAGGCTGATGGGAGTAGTACTCTCTCATCGGCTGATGCCTATTTCTATAGGTAACCTTTCTACTGCTGGTCACAGCTGTTGGATCATGCTGTCATCTGACAGCATGGGAACCGCAGCTCTCTGACCGGTGGTAATGATCTTACTGCCGATCAGAGCACATGTTTGCTGCGCTGTCATCTGAATGGGGTCCGGGGCCGGGTACCTAAACCAAACATTTTTTAGATGTTTGGTCGATCCCGCTGGACACGAATATCCACAGGATCACAAATCACTGGTGAGCAATCATCTGGGATTTACATTTAAATCCCCAAAAAGTGAAATTTAGGCTAAACCCAATCAGTATAATGAGGAAGATGAAGACACTTTGGACTCAGTCTGAACTCTGTTTGAGTGATCTCCATCTTTTTAGGAATCTTTGTAGTGCACAAAGTTTGGTAGCATCAAAGAATCCGTTGAGTATTTTCGGGTTTAGAGAGTTAAATGTAAACGGAGATGTAAGTGCTCAGCATAGAGCACAGAATAAATGTAAAGCAACCATTAAGGGAGTTGACTGACCTTATGGTCACAGTCTGCAGACACTCTATGTGACTGGAGACTTGTGAATCTTCACAGTGCATGTGTGCTGTGAGGATTCTCCAGTGCAGGCGCCGAGAGCAGGCGCTTGATTGCGTGTATGCAATTTGCACACATCCCGCCACATTTTGACTAGACGTGTCCAGCCTTGCTTAATTCATTTACACTGAGTGAGGCCGCGCACATCTAGTCAGAATGGGGTGGAAAGAATGCCAATTGTATATTTGTGGCCATATGCCCGTCGCTTCTGAAGCCAGAACTCAAGAATCCTCACAATTTGAATTGTGAGGATTCACCAGCCTGCAGTGATATAGAGTGAGAGGCAAAAAAGCGCCCAACACTCTATACCGAAAGATTGGCGGTAACCTAGAAATATAAACCGCCATTGCAATAAGCATTCCACTCCATACGTACTTGTAACCAAGAGAAACAAAGGAGTAATGGATTCAAAAATTAGTAGAAAAATACAAAAGTTTTTATTAAGCACATGCACAGACAAATAACATGTAAATAGAAAAATTGCAAAAAAATCATGAGATAAAAACAGGACAGAACGGGGAAGGGGAAATATAGCTGTGCACCAACATGACCATAATCACAGCAGCACATATGGTACATGAATATTACATAAGTGACAAGCAGAACTGCCCATGACGATAGATAGTTTAGCCAAAGTAGGAATATAAAACAGGAGATGAGCCTGACACAGAAAGTAATAGTAATAAGAATGAATAAGGTGCCGCTGGTAATGGTGGTAAGTTAGCTCCGCAAAAAAATCCACAAAACCATAATTGGTGTATGTAATGGTGGATGCAGGCAGCTTACCAGGTGGTGCACAGGAGACCAAGTCCAGAAGGCGACACTCGTCATGGGCAAGCAAACTCTACAATGGAATGGTTCACAAATAAACGTATCCAGGTGTTAGAATGGCCAAGTCAAAGTCCAGACCTGAATCCAATCGAGAATCTGTGGAAAGAGCTGAAAACTGCTGTTCACAAACGATCTCCATCCAACCTCTCTGAGCTCGAGCTGTTTGCCAAGGAAGAATGGGCAAGAATTTTAGTCTCTCGATGTACAAAACTGATAGAGACATACCCCAAGCGACTTGCAGCTGTAATCGCAGCAAAAGGTGGCGCAACAAAGTATTAAGTTAAAGGGGCCGAATAATATTGCACGCCCCGCTTTTCAGTTTTTGAATTTCCACAAAAATTTAAAATAACCAATAAATTTCGTTCAACTTCACAATTGTGTCCCACTTGTTGTTGATTCTTCACCAAAAATTTGCATTTGGTATCTTTATGTTTGAAGCATGATATGTGGGAAAAGGTTGAAAAGTTCCAGGGGGCTGAATACTTTCGCAAGGCACTGTATGAGTAACAGTATAATAACAATTGAAATAATAATGAAAAACATTAGATTATTAATTATCATAATAATATAATTGAAAGAAAGAGGGAAAGAAAGAAAAAAGATTGAAAGGATAAAAAAGGAGTGAAAGAAAGAAAAGGGGGTGAAAGAGTAAAAAAAGAGTGAAAGAGAAAAAAAGATATATTAAAAAATTCAAAAGTGTTTAAAACCATAAAAATCCTAATACTATTCACCAAATATCGTTCCCCCCCCCCCAAAAAAAAAGGCCAAGAACCCAAACAAACACACATATTTGGTATTGCTGTGTCCTTTCGCCCTATACTTTCAAGATAAACAATGAGATGGTTTTAATCGTGATATCTGCAATAAAAAAAAAAATCCAAAGGACAATGCCAGAATAGCTTTTTATGTTGATCCCGCCTCACAAAAACTAAAATAAAAAGTGAGGAAAAGCTTGTATCTCAAAATGATACAAATAAAATCCACCGCTTATTACTTAACGACCAAGTTCTCATAAAGCTCTGTAAATAAAATAAATAAAGATTGATGCAAAATATATATACTGTACATTTGTGAAAAAGTGATTTATCTATTTATAGTTCATACAGCATCATGAAAAAGTGAATCAAAAAGTCACATCCTTTAGCTCATGAGAGATATGTCTGATGAAAAAGGATAGGGTCTAGTGATGGGCGAGTATACTTGTTGCTTGGGTTTTCCTGCGCATACTCCGGTGTCCTCCGAGTATTTTGGCGTGTTCGGAGATTTAGTTTCTGTCGCTGTAGCTGCATGATTTGCGGCTGCTGGACAGCCTGAATACATGTGGGGATTGCCTGTTTGTTAGGGAATTCCAACATATATTCAAGCTGTCTAGCAGGAGCAAGTCATGCAGCTGCATTGACAAAAAGTAAATCTCCGAGCACGCCAAAATACTCGGAGGACACCCTAGCATGCTCGGGAGAACCTGAGCAACGAATATACTCGCTTATTACTAATAGGGTCCATCAAAGTGTAATGGGGGTCCTGGGTGCCAGCTGTGAAGAGGGGCTTTAATTCTTCAGCACCCAGGCACTTCAATACTACAACTTTGGAGTGTGTCTTGGTGTTGGTGCGGCATGTGTGCAATTCTTCACCCACCTGCGGGACCGGAGCCTGATCAGGATACAGTGTCCCATGGGGATCTAAGCACAAACAAATGTTCACAGAATCCTTGTTCTTTTTCTTTAACGTTTTATTTGAAACAGGTCCTAGTAGCACAGTTACAGTCCTTCCATTCCACTAAAATGTAAACATGACATCTTCTGTACAGTCTCCGGTCTGGCCCTGCCACTTCTTGTCCTGCACGTTCTCTGAGCCCAAGGCCTGCAGAATCCTCCTGTCATCAGTCACTGGACGCTCCCTGTCTAGATTGCCCATCTTTGGCAAAAGAACCAAACTGCCATTCGCAGCCTCAACTGGATCTTAGGTCCCTGATAGTTACAGACGGTGTCCCCAAACTCCAAGCCGAGATCCTCTTCCTGGCCTCTCGCAGAGAGTGCTCCCCAGAAGCCAAACTTCAAACTTTTTTCAGACCACTGTACCACGTTTTGCCTGTTCTCACACTCCACTGCGACTGTAACTCCAGCCTGCACTGCTGCTCGCTGCTCACACACACTGACTAACTTTTCTAGAACAATTCTGTCTCCTCTGGGTAACTCCTCCCACCAACAATCCCATTGGTACAGCTACTTAACTGTTTCTTTTCTGGCTAAAACCAGCTAACTATTGCTATCCTATCTAGCATCTAATCTCCCTAACTCTACAGTACCCCCTAATGTCCTAACTACATATCTATGCTGTCCCTACCTTACTTTAGCATTACAATAACACATATATATACAGCAATTAAAAGGGAAGGCACAAAGCACATACAGCAACCCCCTTTACATACCTCCCTTCTTTAAGAATGGTCGTCCCCTACTGTGGCATCACTAAAGACTTAGAAAACAAAACATAGCACTAGATGCATAATATACTGTATATACAGTGAAATTCTTGTCACAGGCTCTGTTCACTTCGGCCGGTCCTCCAAGACCCGGCTCCACTAGGTTGGAGCCCCAGAACAAGAGTTCAAAGTTCTTTTTAATCAGGGTCCTGCAGACCCTAGTCACTCTGCTCCTGTAAGAAACAATTTTTTCCTGCAGCCACTCAGTCCTTCCTGCTCCAGGTAGCCAGACACAGGACACAAGAATGGCCACACAACAACTTCAGCTTTCATCCTGATCCCGAAGATCAGCCAAGAGTTCACACAGAGTCACTTTTCCATCCTGATCTGGAAGATCAGCCAAGAGTTCCCACAGAGTCACTTTTCCATTCTGATGCAGAGGACCAGCTATCAGTTCACACAGTCCTGAACCTCTCAGGTCATTTTCTTCTTCACACAGCTCCGGAGAACCACTCATTGATGATTCACTCAGTCCTGACCCTTTGAGTCATAAATGTTCCATACTGGTCCAGAGGACCACTCAATTATGATTTGCTCAGTCCTGACCCTTCGGGTCCTTTTAGCACACAGATGTTTCCCCCTCCCTTCTTTGAGAGCTCCAAGACTTTACGCAGTCCAAGGTGACTAACCCTGTAAGGGTTTTAGTCCTGCAATCAGCAGGGGAGGCTGTTGTGAACTCATTTTCTGGTCTGCCTCTGGTTTCTGGTGAGGGAGTTGGTTGTGCTGACAGAGGATTTGTGAGTTCTCTTTCTGGGCTCCCTCTGGTGGTGGCAGGAGGTAATGAAGCTGATCTAATTAACAGAGACCTGTCACCTGATAATGAGGATGAGGATTGGACATCTGGAGTCTCAGACTGGATTTAATACAGCCGACTCCCTATTCCCATGCTGGTGATTTTTTCCTGCCTCATGAGGTCTTAGTTTCCAGCTCAGTTCCTGCCTTCTCAAGCTAAGTTGTCTCTGCTAATGTTCACACTTGATTTGGTTTGGTCTACTCTGTTTTTGCATGCTTAGCCAGCCCCGGCTGGGGCTGTGCTGAATTTCCACGCTTATTTCACTGTATGTGCCAGTTTGCTTTTTGTCCCTTATTAGATTGGCCTCTTTTTTCTCTGTTCTCAGAATATGCCAGAGTGCTGATACAGTGGGTGAAGTCTAGTGACTTCAGGGTTTTTTTTGCTATCAGAAGTGTTGGACATTTTTGCAGGGTTTTTTGGCGTGATTGCAGACAGTATCTTTACTTTCCTGTCCTTTCTACTTAGTGTGGGCCCCATCGTTTGCTCAGCCTATTTTCCTACCTGTGTCCGTGTTTTCATCTTGTCTCACCGTCAATACATGTGTGGGGGTTGTCTATTCCTTTGGGGTCTGCTCTGGGGCAGTTTTAGATTTCCCCTTTTCTTGCTTTAGGCTTATTTAGTCTTCCGGCTGTGACGAGGCATCTAGAATCATCGCAGGTACACTCCACGGCTGCTGTTAGTTGTGTGGTTAGGATCAGGGGTCTGCAATCCACATAGTTACCAACCTCTCTGGTTTTCTGTGACTTAGCTTGGTCTTGTTTTTCCTCCTCGGTGACCCATTCATAACAGGAGGCGCAACTTGCGCAACAAAACTGGGAAGACGAAACCCAAAAATACCACATTCTCTTCATCTGCGGCCAGTCTGACTGCCTAATTTTCTTCTACAACCGTGGCCACTCTGACCACCTTTACATCCGGGCTCCTGCCCACAAAACACAAGCAGTCCTTAATTAATCATTGATCCAGATGTTATCTGGACAATTTCTAGGGCTCCCACCCACAAAATCACAAATAGTCCTAGATCCAGCCATTGGCCCAGACGTCATCTAGGCAACTTCCAGGGCTTCTGCCTGCAGGGATGCAGAACAGTCCCATATTACTGCTCTTCATCAGCATCATCAGCTTCATGGCTCTGTGCCCATGCTCCAGACATCATCTCTGGAATCCTTCTGGCCACCGCATTTTCTGGTGCACCAGAGCAAACAGACATAGGCTTCATCAGTTCTCTAGGCCCCAGATGCAGTGCTTCTCGCTCCCGGTCCCAGTCCAGGAACGCCTGCAACTCTGTATCATCCACAACTTCTGCCACCCAGGCCACCTGCCTGGGGGATGGAAGCGGGCTCACCGCCTGTCGCTTCCGAGGTGAGGGCCCATAGAACAGGGGTCCGGCATGGCGGGATTGGCACTCTACTGCTTGGGGCCGGGGGTCACGGGGTCGGACATCCGCACATGCAAGCCTGGGCTCAGGGGTGTGGGGTTGAAAGGCACTCATCGGAGGTTCTGCTGCTGCCGCTCCATGATCACCAGTGACCTCCACCCACGTCTGCCATGCGCCAGGACTCTCTTCCGGGTCAGCCTCCTCCTTCCAGTTTCCATCTTGGTCCTCCTGTAATGGTGCCTTCCAGCCCGACACATGGGTTTCTTCTTTCTGGCCCCTCCGGGCCAGGGTGCAGCCACCTCCAGACGTTCCTCCTGCTCGTCTGGATTCAGCTGTGGGAGATAGCTCTTCTTCTTTCTTTGTCGCACCCACTGCGGGAGGACACCACTCACAAGGGGAAGGAGCCGAGGCACAACGCATCCTCCCCGCCAGCTGGATTTTCACGCCCAGACCATTTTTGGCGCCAATTTGGGACCACGACGCCCACGATGGGTGGAGCTATTGCCAGCCTCCATGCCATTTTCCGCCCTGTAAGTATGCATGGCTGCCATCTTGACCATGCTGGGGTTTCCTCCATTTTCTTTATGCAACAGTCTGTTACCCTGCTCGCTGTGCCACTTTGTAACAGGGCCCCGGATGCCAGCTGTGATGAGGGGCTTTAACTCTTCAGCACCCGTGCGCCCCAATACTACAACTTTGGAGTGTGTCTTGGTGTTGGTGCGGCACGTGTGCATTTTTTCACCCACCTGCTGGACCAGAGCCTGATCAGGATACAGTGTCCCAAGGGGATCCAAGCACAAACAAATGTCCGCAGAATCCTTGTTCTTTTTCTTTAACATTTGATTTGAAACAGGTCCTAGCAGCACAGTTACAGTCCTTCCATTCCAGTAAAATGTAAACATGACATCTTCTGTACAGTCCCTGGTCTGGTCCTGCCACTTCTTGTCCTGCACGTTCTCTGAGCCCAAGGCCTGCAGAATCCTCCTGTCATCAGTCACTGGACGCTCCCCGTCTACATTGCCCATCTTTGGCAAAAGAACCAGACTGCCGTTCACAGCTTCAACTGGACCGTAGGTCCCTGACAGTTACAGACGGTGTCCCAAGACTCCAATCAGAGATCCTCTTCCTGGCCTCTCGCAGAGAGTGCTCCCCAGAAGCCAAACATCAAACTTTTTTCAGACTACTGTACCACCTCTTGCCTGTTCTCACACTCCACTGCAACTGTAACTCCAGCCTGCACTGCTGTTCGCTGCTCACACACACTGACTAACTTTTCTAAAACAATTCTGTCTCCTCTGGGTAACTCCTCCCACCAACAATCCCATTGGTACAGCTACTTAACTGTTTCTATTCTGGCTAAAACCAGCTAACTATTGCTATCCTAGCTAGCATCTAATCTCCCTAACTCTACAGTACCCCCTAGTGTCCTAACTACATATCTATGCTGTCCCTACCTTGCTTTAGCAATACAATAACACATATACTGTATAGACAGCAATTAAAGGGGAAGGCACAAAGCACATACAGCACCCCCTTTACAAAAGCAAGGTACACATTGTTGTGGCTGGGAGGCACTCAGAAATTTACAAATTTGAGCTCTAAGTATCTGAGTTTTTTAACTCTTGTCTATTTAGTAGTAGTGCCATGTAACCCTTTACATGTCCGTAATGAGCACATTTTGCTTTTTGTTCCATGATAGCTATAAACATCATGCTGATTGCGCACTACAGTTTACCCAACCGACTGCAGTAGATCGATTACAGCTCCTGCTAGAATTGGTGTTCTCACCAATACCAGCAGTTTAACCCCTCATATGCCGCAGTCAAAAGTGACAGCAGAACATGATGAGTTTAAAGCGAACTGTCACTAGGCTTGGCCGATATGCGATACAGCCACCACATTTCAAGACTGATGCACAGCATTCGATAATGCAGTATATCTGCCCCAACCCAACCTGGAAGAGAAGAAAAATAACTTTTATTATACTCACCTGTGGGGCGGTCTGGTCCCAAGGGTGTTGCTGTTCTCGGTTCGGCACCTCCCATCTTCTTATGATCGCTGCCCTTCTTCTTGCTTCTTGTGGATGATGCATCCCTACATCATCCACACAGTCTCCCAGGCATCGCGTTCCTGAGCAGGTGTATTTCTCTGCCCTGTTGAGGGAAGAGTAAAATACTGCAGTGCTCTGGCACCGGCAAAGGTCAAACAGACAGTAAGAGTATTGAAAAATGATAGTCTAACATTTTTGACTCATTTATTTTATCTATCTACTTTTAGGTCTTGTGTGATATTCTGGTGTAGTTTTAGATCAAATTTATGCAGAAATTTTGAAAAATTCACAAACTTTCAAGCACTGCTGTAGATAGATATGAAATATATAGATAGATAGTATAAAGGAAATGATACATGGTTTTCTAAATATATTAAAAATTGAAATTTGAAAATTGCAACGTGCATTTGTATTCAGCCCCCTGATTCAATACTTTGTAGGACCACCTTTCACGGCAACTACTTATGACTTGTGTTTTGAAACTGTTAGGCTATGTGCCCACGTTGCGTTTAAATCCGGACATTGAAAACCGGACTCCTTCCCAGAAATCGCACGATTTTACCGCGTTTTACCGTGATTATGTTCGCGATTTTGCCGCGATTTTCGCGTGCGATATTCAAGCACTTTCCAAGCGATTTGAAGCATCGCTTAGAAAGTGATTGACAGGTTGGTCACACTCGTCAAACATAGTGTTTGACAAGTGTGACCAGGTTTTTACTATTGAGGCCGCCTATGCGGCATCAATAGTAAAAAAAAGAATGTAAAAAATAATTAAAAAATAAAAAATCTGGGTATATTTACCTTCCGACGTCCCGCGCAGTCTCAGCGACGCTCCCATTCCCAGCGATGCCTTGCGAGACCTGTGATGACGTTGGTCTCGCGTTGCTATAGCAATCTCACAAGACCGCTAGAGTCACGCGAGACTACGTCATCACAGGACCTTGCCGCAAGGCATTACTGGGAACAATGTGGCCCGGGAAGGCAGCGCGGGAAGTCGGAAGGTAAATATACCCCGATTTTTTTATTTTTTATTCTTTTTTTTACAGGGATATGGTACCCAGGGCCTGGAGGACAGTCTCCTCTCCTCCACACCGTGGGTACCAACCGCACATGAAACGCTTAACTTCGCGCATGGTGGGCATAGCCACATGCGGGAAGTAAGCGATTCTCATGCATTCCTATGGGTGCGGAATCGCGGCAATTCTTTGCGATTCCACACAAAAGAATGAGCATGCTGCAATTTTTTCCGTGATGCGATTCCGCTGCGGAAAAAAGCGCAGCATTAGCACAGCATGTGCAGAATGCCATAGGAATGCATGGGGTGCGTTCTGTATAAGATTTTTAAATGTTTTCGCAGTGTTTTTGCGCCGAAAATCGCGGCAAAAACGCTTAAAAATCGCATCGTGGGCACACAGCCTTAAACTGTAAAGTGCTGCGGATTATGTTGGCGCTATATAAAGATTATTATTATTATTATTATTATTATTATTATTATTACTGCTGCAAGTCTTCTGAGGTCTGTCTCTGCTAGGTTTGCACTTTGAGATGCTGACATTTTTCCTCATTCTTCATTGCAAACTAGCTTTAGCTCAGTTAAATTGGATGGAGATTTTCAAGTTTTGCCATAGATTCTGATTCCCAATGAGATTTAGGTCTGGACTGTGACTGGGCCATTTAAACACATAAATCTACTTCCATCTAAACCATCCATTGTAGCCTTGGTATGGCAGTATGTATAGAGGTTTTGTCCTGCTGGAAGGTAAACCTATGCTCCAGTCTCAAGTCATTTGCCACCTCTAACAGGTTTCCTCCAGGATTGCCCAATATTTGGCTCCATCCATCTTCCCATCCACTCTGACTAGCTTCCCTTTCCCTACTGAAGAAAACATCCCAATGGCATGTTGCTGCCACCACTATGTTTGACAGTGAGGATGGTGTTATCAGGGTGATGTGTAGTGTTATTTGAATACTCCACAAATCTGTGACCATGGGCCTCTTGGCTGCTTCTGTATTTAGTGCTCTCCTTGCTTGAGATGTCAGTTTAGGTGGACGGCTATGTATTGGTATGTTTGCAGTTGGGCTTTTTTAACCCAACCCTTTTTTCACAACTTTATCCCTGACCTGTCTTTTGTGTTCCATGTTTTTCATGATGCTCTTTGATCCCTAATGTTCTCGAACTAACCTCTGAGGCCTTCATAGAACAGCTGTAATGAATTACACACAGGTGGATGCAATTCTAATTATGTGAATTCTCAAGGCAATTGGTCACTCAGGATTCTATTTAGGGGTATCAGACTACCCTACTATATTTTTAAAATAATTATAAAAGCATGTATCATTTTCTTTACACTGCACTAATACTTGCTACTTTGCTTTAGTATATAATGTAAAATCCCACTAAAATACATTTGATCCTTTATATCATTAGTTCCCAAGAGTTGGTGCAACCGCTACCACTAATCTTATTAGGAGTTTATACACACTCCACTAACTAGATACTAAAACCACATTCTAGGCCTCCCCGACATGTTTTGCCAGACTCACTGACTTCATCAGGCTAGCCTCTAACCGACCCGAGCAACGATCCCAATATAAGTCTATGGGAAGCTAGAGAATTTTTCCGGCGGCCCCCTCGGCAGTCTGCAGAGGGACTAGAAATTGCGTAAATCGATGGGAACAGTGCTCAAATGACATAGGAACAGCATGGGGACTCCCAAGTCAGTGCTGTGAACAATGTTGTCAGAGTCTTACGACACTTTTACAAACTCACAATAAAACATACTAAAACTAAACCAAAATGGATTTTCTTGGGAAATATGTTAAGGAACATCCTTTCCAGTGTACTGACGTGTATATATAAGGCAAAATAAATAACCAAAGACAAAAATGCTCCTCCACATCTTGGGCTATGAGGACATGTATCGTTTTTGATGCATTTTTGAACTTTAGCATTGCTTTCAACCAAGACGAAACCATTCACTGGGAAATGTCATTTTAACATTTTACAACCTTATCTGGCCATGTGGTGTGTGACACATCATCAGACACATCCTATTTCATTTATGAAGGAGGGACTCTGAAAGTCGCAAAGTCTATTTTTATTGGGTCATCAGGCAGCCTTTACTATTCTTAAAGGGCCAGCAGTCAGCCCTCACTATTCTTAGAGAGCCAACGGCCGGCTATGCTTTGTTGTTCCCATTATTAAACAGTGAGTCTCCTATACTGTTATTGCGTAGGCAATGAGTGGCAGGGCTGCCCAAAATTGCGACCCACCCCAATACCCCTTTTAAGAGCCGTGCAGGAGGGCCTCCTGAAAACAATGTTCCCATTATTAGGAAGTGGGTCTCCCATACTGTTTACCTATGCAGTGAATGCAAGGGCTGCCAAAAATTTGGAGGCACTCCAATTCCCCTTTGAAGAGACGTAGAGGAAGGCCTCATGAAAAAATGTTCCCATTATTAGGAAGTGTGTCTCCCATAGTGTTTGCCTATGCAGTGAATGCAAGGGTTGCCAAAAATTTGGAAGCACTCTAATGCCCCTTGGAAGAGACATGGAGGAGGGCTTCATAAAAAAATATTCCTATTAGAAAGGAGCGGGTCTCCTATACTTGTAATACCCATGCACTAAGTGTATGGGCTGACAAACAATTACCCCTGAGGAGCATACATGAACATACTGTTTAACAAATTCTTTTTATGGTATTTGCATCAAAAACACCCATTAAAATAATTATGTGGGTGTTGCATCATGGACCAAGGTCACCTTGGTGATATGGTGGTTGAGGATGAGAATGAGGAGAAGGAGGAGGACAACAGCAAATAACCAAAATCAGGAAGCGTTTATGTGGATGTGAAGAGGTGCATGGGAATAGGCATCCCACAAAAAGACACTAGATTTGAGTTTACGTTAAGCTGCTATCATTCCGTGGTGTTGAGAAGTCTGGCCCAATCCAGCCCTTGTTCATTTTTTTAAGAGTCAGCCTGTCTGCATTTTCAGTTGACAGACAGATGTGATTATCAGTTATAATTCCATCAGCAGCACTAAAAACCCACTCTGACAAAGCGCTAGCGGCAGGGCAGGCCAGGACCTCCAAGACGTAGAGAGCCAGTTCATGCCACGAATCCAGCTTGGATACTCAAAAATTGTAAAGCACAGAGGAATCACGGAGGACATTGGTGTGGTCAGCAAGATACTCTCTCAGCATCTTCCCAAACTTTGCACTCCTTGTGAGAGTACCCCGTGCCTCAGGGCCTGTGCGATGCCTCTGCTGTATTGGAGTTGTGCCTCTCTCGCCTTTACTCCTTGGTTGTCCAATGAACTGTGACCTCTGCCGCCAGTGTTTTCAGATGGGAATTTTTTAAATAACTCCCTAACAAGGGACTTCTGGTACTGCCCCATTTTTGTAGACTAGTCCGCCTCGGGAGTAAGAGATAGAAAGTTCTCCTTGTAGCATGAGTCTAGAAGTGTCACCTACCAGTAATGACTGTCACCCAAAATTTTGAGAACGTGATGGTCACGGGAAAGGCAGCGTAACATAAACTCAGCCATGTGTGCCAGATTGCTAACAGGCAAGAGTTCCGTGTCTTCACCAAGAGGACAACTGACCATGCTCTCCTCCTCCTCCTCCCTGTCCTCAAGCCATCCATGCTGAACAGACAGTATGACAGTTGTGCAGGTAGTACCATCTATAGCACATGAAACTAGCTCCTGTTCTTCCTCCTCCTCTTCCTCATTGTCACCCATGTTGGGATGAGATGATGCTGGGCTGTGTGTAATCACCATGTATGGTTCCTTGATCAATCTCATTGTGCTTTGCCTGCAATGCATCCTCTTTGATTGTAAGCAGAGAGCATTTCAGAACACAGAGAAATGGGATCGTGATGCTAATTATGACATCATCGCCGCTCACCATCTTGGTGGAGTCCTCAAAGTTTTGGAGGATGGTACATATGTCTGACATCCATGTCCACTCCTGAGGTCTTATGTGTGGAGTCTAAACTGAATACTGATGGCCTTGTTGATGCTGGTAGTTAACTGCCCTCTTCTGCTCACAAATCCTTCCCAACATCTGCAGTGTAGAGTTCCAATGTGTGGGGACATCACTCACCAGTCGGTGAGCTGGAAGCTGCAAGCGCTGCTGAAGCACGGCAAGGCCGGCGGAAGCTATAGCTGACTTTCTAAAATTGGGCACACAGGCAGCATACTTTGACAAGCAGATCCAGCAGCTCCTGTAGGTTTTGAGAAATTGCTAAACCACAAGGTTAAGCACATGGGCCAGGCATGGTATGCGTGTGCGCTTGCCTTGCCTCAGAACCACCACCAGGTTCTGGCCGTTGTCACACACGACCATGCCTGGCTGTAGGTTCTGCAGTGTCAGACATAGATCTGTGGGTGCAATGTGAAAAAATGAAGAAAAGTTCACAGGGTTTGAATACTTTTTCAAAGCACATTAGGTTGACAGATATGAAATACAAAAGTACATAGCTATATAGAATGGAAAGATAGATAACAGAAAGATAAGTAAATAGATAAATAGATACAGATGTGTCATTCCTTCATTTACTTCTAAGCACAACATAACAATACAAGTCATGACTGGTACAGGAGGAGAGAAGACCCTGACTGCGAGGGCTCACAATCTACAAGGGATGGGTGATGATACAGTAGGTGAGGGTAGAGCTGGTTGTGCAGTGGTTTGGTGGATCGGTGGTTACTGCAGGTTGTAGGCTTGTCGGAAGAGGTAGGTCTTCAGGTTCCTTTTGAAGGTTTCCACGGTAGGCGAGAATCTGATATATTGTGGTACAGAGTTTACGATTAGGGCTGATGCATTGGAGAAATCTTGTATGCGATTGTGGTAAGAGGAGATAAGAGGGGAGTATAGAAGGAGATCTTGTGAGGATCGGAGGTTGCATCCAGGTAAGTACCAGGAGACGAGGTCACAGATGTATGGAGGAGACAGGTTGTGGATGGCTTTGTATGCCATGGTTAGGGTTTTGAACTTGAGTCTCTGGGTAATGGGTAGACAGTGAAGGGATTGACAGAGGGGAGAGGCCAGAGAATTGCCGGAATGTAATTGGATTAGTCAGGCAGCATATCTCATGATGTATGATGCTATATGTTAAATTAAATTTTTGAAAAAAGTATACAATTGTCAGATGTCTCAGATGGAAGCCATCGATCACATACATACACTCCCATGTTACAGAAATTATGCAATTAACATATACTCTTTTACTGAACAGCTGTGAAGGATGCCATCATCAGCCAATTGTCATCCATAGGGAATCTATCACATTGCAGCCCGATCTATGAACAACATCGTACAAAGAAACATCTTGAGCAGAGTGATATATAGCTTTGTTGAAAAAGATTCCTTATAACTAGTATTTTAGTCAATGCAATCCTTGGTGTTAATATGCATAGGAGTCCAGTGGGTGGTCCTACTCACTGATTAACAATTCTTTATGCATATACAGTCACATACTAAAAGTAGCACCTTGTAGTTGTCATCAGCACATCATCATCCTCCTCACCTACTGCTTTTCATACATTCTCTCCTCTACTTCCACTGCGCCATCAGTTTTCATTTTTTGTGCCAAGAAATATGCATTAAATCGTTACTGTATGCGGAAATTCTCTTCCCAAGTCTCCAAGATCACCACAGTTGATGCCAGCCCACCTGTATTGTATTGCCTGTTGCAAAAGAATTGAGTGCACTCAGGCTGATTGGAAGATACCTAGCTGACATTATTTATTGTACCAAAAAGCCATTCCTGCCAGGTTTGGCCACACAATGCCAAATTTTTTTTTTAACAACAAATTTTTTCATATTATGTGCAGCAATTTTTTGATACAACAGACTCACATTCTTTCCAATTAAACATTGTACCTGCATCTGGGTTGAATTTTCCCAGTAGCACAGTAATCAGGATTGTGAAGAAGAGTAAAATTGTTGAAAATGATGCAATAAATTCTTTGTTCTCTATAAGTGAATTTTTGTAAAAAAAAAAAAAAAAAATAAATGAATAAAAATTTGCTACAAAAAATTATGGGTTGGTGGAATTGGCATATTAGGCTGAAGTCACACACAACGATAAAAATATCGGTCCGATTTTTACGGATCAACATCGGACATATGTTTCTTGAACAGTAGTGTTGAGCGATACCGTTCGATACCCAAAAATATCGTATCGGATGGTATCGCCCGATACGAAAAAAATATCGGGTATCGCCGATTCCGATACCGGAAGTCCCATTCAAGTCAATGGGACTTACGGTATCGGATTTTAAAAAAGCCCTTTATTTCCTTGTTGGCTAATTCTACGTAATTGAAAACAAATAAGAGTCATGTAGAATGTATTGTGGGAGGTAGAGGAGACATTAAAGGCATAGTGGTTTATTCAAATCACATGGCATAGCATTAATTCCAATTTTTTTTCAAGACTTTCGGAGTTAAAAAGATATTGACTATGTTAACTTTTTTATATTTTGTCAGGTATGTATGTTTCACAACTTCCATGCTCTTCACCTTCTTTTGTACTTCTCCCACACTTTCTCCTTCATGATCCGCAGCAGTAGCATTTTTTTCATCAAACTTTTTCTTCACCTTATTCATCTTCTTCTTCTTCATCTTCTTCCCATTAATTTTTTTTTCCCATTCTTCATATTCTTCTTATTCAGCTATTATTAATTTTCATATGCTATTTCTTCATCTTCTTCCTATTCTTCTTTTTCTTCATTTTCTTATGGTGACAGGCATTCCTGTAGTACTTATGTATAAAAGTTATAAGATTACACCTTACGTTCTGCCTGTCACATAAGATTTACAACAGGATTTGTCCGCGTTCAGTTTGGCCTGCAGCAGCAGGCAATTTCCAGGGGCACCACGAGGAGGAACGGACTCACCCCCATTTACTGCTTAGTCTTCTTCTGCTTATAATTTTGATTTCTTCTATGCTGATTTTTAGTCTTATGCTTAATGTTTTTCTGCTTTCTGTTCTTCTGCTTTTGCTTCTTCTGCTTCTTGTTCTTCTGTCTTTTGTTCTGTATCTTGGTGGTTGTCTTCATGTTCTCTTGGTCTTATTATTTAGGGTCATATTTCTGGTCTTCTTTGGTGTGGTCTTCAGGGTCGTCGTCATCAGGGTCGTCGTCATGGAGATCAATAAGGATTACCAAAGACAATTTCAAAAAGCTTGATCTTGGAAATGTAGCAGAAGGTACAAGAAGGCTGAGAAACTGGCGAGAACCAGCTGACAGTACTGGAACCCCTAGTGGCAGCAGAAGGAACAATAGCCAATGGCACTACTGAGGAACAGCTGACGGTGCTGGACCCCGGTTACTAAGCAGAAGGTACCTGTGCTAAAAAGCACTACCAAGGACCAGCTGATGGTGCTGGACTTGTGCTGGCACCCGGATGGGTAGCAGAAGGAACAAGAGCCAATGACACTACCGAGGACCAACTGACGGTGCTGGACCACGGTTACTAAGCAGAAAGTACCTGTGCTAAAAAGCACTACCACGGACCAGCTGACGGTGCTTGACCTTGGATACCGAGATGGAGGCACCTAGGCCAAAGGCTCTGGCGAGAACCAGCTGACAGTGCTGGAACCCGGGTGGGTAGCAGAAGGTACCCATCCAAAGCAAAGTAGCCAGGCCGCAAGCCGGCCTCAGTTACCGAAACCCACAGTCCTACAGGGGGTCCATGTCCCATTGGCACTACGGATCCAGCCTTCAGTGCCAGTTCCCGCAGCCCACATAGGAGTCACCTAAACTGCAGGCACCGTAGAGTCGGCTAACCCGGCCGCAAGACGACAGGACAACGGATTGGTGGCATAGTGACCTTGACACTACCCAGAAACAGCTGGCGTGCTGGAACCAGGCTGGGCAACAGGGAGTACTCGTGCCAAAGACACTGCCGAGAACCAGCTGACGGTGCTGGAACCCAGATGAGTAGCCAAAGCTACAAGAGCCAATGGCACTACCGAGGAACAGCTGATGTTGCTGGACCATGGTTACTAGGCAGGAGGTACCTGTGCTAGAAAGCACTACCAAGGACCAGCTGACGGTGCTGGACCTTCGGATACCGAGATGGAGGCACCTAGGCCAAAGGCTCTGGCGAGAACCAGCTTACAGTGCTGGAACCCGGGTGGGTAGCAGAAGGTACCCATCCAAAGCAAAGTAGCCAGGCCGCAAGCCGGCCGCAGTTACCGAAACCCACAGTCCTACAGGGGGTCCATGTCCCATTGGCACTACGGATCCAGCCTTCAGTGCCAGTTCCCGCAGCCCAAATAGGAGTCACCTAAACTGCAGGCACCGTAGAGTCGGCTAACCCGGCCGCAAGACGATAGGACAACGGATTGGTGGCATAGTGACCTTGACACTACCCGGAAACAGCTGGCGTGCTGGAACCAGACTGGGCAACAGGGAGTACCCATGCCAAAGACACTGCCGAGAACCAGCTGACGGTGCTGGAACCCAGAAGAGTAGCAAAAGCTACAAGAGCCAATGGCACTACCGAGGAACAGCTGACGTTGCTGGACCACGGTTACTAGGCAGGAGGTACCTGTGCTAGAAAGCACTACCAAGGACCAGCTGACGGTGCTGGACCTTCGGATACCGAGATGGAGGCACCTAGGCCAAAGGCTCTGGCGAGAACCAGCTTACAGTGCTGGAACCCGGGTGGGTAGCAGAAGGTACCCATCCAAAGCAAAGTAGCCAGGCCACAAGCCGGCCGCAGTTACCGAAACCCACAGTCCTACAGGGGGTCCATGTCCCATTGGCACTACGGATCCAGCCTTCAGTGCCAGTTCCCGCAGCCCAAATAGGAGTCACCTAAACTGCAGGCACCGTAGAGTCGGCTAACCCGGCCGCAAGACGATAGGACAACGGATTGGTGGCAAAGTGACCTTGACACTACCCGGAAACAGATGGCGTGCTGGAACCAGGCTGGGCAACAGGGAGTACCCATGCCAAAGACACTGCCGAGCACCAACTGGCGTTGTTGGAGCCCAGGGACAATCATGGTGCAGGCCGAGGCCTTCTAGGAGCCAGGTGTAAATCGGAGGTATTTTGACTTTGGAGGCAGCAGGAGAGTTTGCCGTACACACAGCAGGGGATCAGCAGACGTTACCGAACCCCACTTTCACATGAACAAGTGTGTTTTTCTGTGTGGACAGCACTTCCGAGCACCAACTGGCGTTGTTGGAGCCCAGGGACAATTATGGTGTAGGCCGAGGCCTACTTGGTGGCAGTTTTAGATTGTTTGTAGACTACAACAGCCTGTCAACGTGCTCCAATTAGGCATCTGTCTCCACTCTGTTTCCAGGATTTTACGTGACCACCAACACCGCCAGTTTATGCGTACAGCAGCCGTCTGCCCAATCCACACGTGTTCCTGTGTTACTGGGGTTCTGTAATGTCAGCAGATCCCCTGATGTGTGTCTGGCAATGTCTCCTGCTCTGTCCACATTCCCACCACTTGTAGTGGGAAGGTGGACAGCGCAGGAGACAGTGCCGTACACACATTGAGGGATCTGCTCACGTAACAGAACATCAGGAACACAGGAACAAGTGTGGAATGCGTGGACGGCAACTGTGAGCAGGAACTGGCGGTGTTGGAGGTCAGGGGAAATACTAGAGACAGAGTGGAGACAGAGGCCAAATCAGAGAATGTTTAAATCTGAAGTAGTTACAATTTGGAGGCAGCAGCAGTTTGCCCTCCACACAGCAGGGGATCAGCTGACGTTACTGACCCCCACTTTCACATGAACGAGTGTTTTTTTCTGTGTGGACAGCACTTCCGAGCAACAACTGATGATGTTGGAGCCCAGGGATAGTCATTTTGTAGGCTGAGGCCTACTTGGAGGCAGTTTAAGATAAGACGTTGTTAGAATTTGGAGGCAGCAGGAGAGTTTGCCGTACACACAGCAGGGGATCAGCAGATGTTACCGAACCACACTTACACATGAGCGAGTGTTTTGTCTGTGCGTACAGCACTTCTGAGCACCAACTGGCGGTGTCGGAGCCCAGGGAAAATGAGGTAGTAGGCCAAGGCCTACTTGGAGCCAGGTGTAAATCTGATGTTGTTTGACTGTGGAGGGAGCAGGAGAGTTTGCCATACACACAGCAGGGGATCAGCTGACATTACCGAACCCCACTTACACATGAGCGAGTGTTTTATCTGTGCGTACAGCACTTCTGAGCACCAACTGGCGGTGTTGGAGCCCAGGGAAAATCAGGTAGTAGGCCGAGGCCTACTTGGAGCCAGGTGTAAATCTGAGGTTGTTTGACTGTGGAGGGAGCAGGAGAGTTTGCCATACACACAGCAGGGGATCAGCTGACGTTACCAAACCCCACTTACACATGAGCGAGTGTTTTGTCTGTGCGTACAGCATTTCTGAGCACCAACTGGCGGTGTCGGAGCCCAGGAAAAATCAGGTAGTAGGCCGAGGCCTACTTGGAGCCAGGTGTAAATCTGAGGTTGTTTGACTGTGGAGGGAGCAGGAGAGTTTGCCATACACACTGCAGGGGATCAGCTGACGTTACCGAACCCCACTTACACATGAGCGAGTGTTTTGTCTGTGCGTACAGCACTTCTGAGCACCAACTGGCGGTGTCGGAGCCCAGGGAAAATCAGGTAGTAGGCTGAGGCCTACTTGGTGGCAGTTTTCGATTGTTTCTAGACTACTACTAACTGTCAATGTACTCCAATTAGGCCTCTGTCTTCACTCTGTTTCGAGTATTTCCTCTGGCTTCCAACCATGCCAGTTGCTGCTCTGAAATGCCGTCTGCACAACCCACACTTGTTCCTGTGTTACTGGGGTTCTGTAACAGCAGCTTCTCCCTAGAGGTGAGTCAGGCAATGTCTCCCACTCTGTCCACTTTTCCACTACAAGTAGTGGGAATGTAGACAAAGCAGGAGACATTGCCGGACTCACCTCTGGAGATGAGCAGATGTTACAGGACCCAGGTAACACAGGAACAAGTGTTGATTGTTTAGACGGCACTTGAGAGCAGAAACAGGCGGTGTTGTAGGCCGGAGGAAATACTCAAAACAGAGTGGAGACAGAGGGCAAATCAGAGAACATATTAAATCAGAGGTAGTCAGAAGTTGTAGGCAGCAGGAGAGTTTGCCGTACACACAGCAGGGGATCAGCTGACGTTACCGAACCCCACTTACACATGAGCGAGTGTTTTGTCTGTGTGGACAGCACTTCTGAGCAACAACGGGCGCTGCTGTAGCCCAGGAAATAAAGTTCAGGTCATAGAAACATGAACACAACAGGAGACCTGGATCCTGTTGCCAGCCAATTATTTATTCTGGAAGAGGACTGGCAAATTCAGGTGAGATCCAGGCCTTGTTAATTTTCAGAAAAGTAAGCCGGTCAACATTATCGGCGGATAGTCGCGAGCGACGGTCTGTTACCACACCACCTGCAGCACTAAAGACACGTTCCAATAATACACTGGCAGCAGGGCAAGCCAGCACCTCCAATGCATACTGGCTAAGCTCTGGCAATGTATCCAGCTTAGAGACCCAATACTTGAACGGGGAAGAGCCGTCTGGGAGTACACTAACAGGGCAAGACAAGTAGTCTGTCACCATCTGACGGAAACGGTGCCTCCTGCTGACTGGAGCCGTCTGTGATGGTGTAGCCGTTTGTCCCACAAAACTTTTCCACATTTGGGCCATACTGGCCTTGCCTTGTCCAGCGGCACTGCCTCTGCTACCTCTTTGTGCAGAGCTTCCTCCACTGCCTCTACCCACATAGCTGCTTTAAAAAGCACTACCAGCAACACTTGCGGGGGGAATGGAGAACATGATGGCCTGCACAAGTGTTTCTTGGTACTCCCGCATTTTACGCTCCCGGTTCAACTGTGGTGTGAGGCTTTGTAAGTTGTCCCGGTAGCAAGGATCTAGGAGGGTGTACACCCAATAATCAGCCGTGCGGAGAATGTTGGCGATGCGGCGGTCATTTAACAAGCACTGCAGCATGAAATCAACCTTGTGCTGCAGACTGCCAACTGGACGGGAAACACTGTCCCCAGCTTGAGGCAGCATCTCAGCCTGCTCAGCATCACCCCACCCTCGCTGTACACACTGACTACTAGAGCCTTGTGTACCTCCCTCCTCTGGAGAGATGTGTTCCTCCTCCTCCATTAACTCCTCGTCATCCTCCTCACTAAGTGTCCCCTGCCTGGGCCTTTGTGTGGAAGCACGTTACGCAGACTTGCCAGAAGCAGATGGCATTTCTGACTCCTCATCCTCGACCTCTTCAAAAACCTCCTCACTTAGTGCTTGTAAGGTTTTTTGAAGCAGACAGATAAGGGGGACAGTCATGCTGACTAGTGCATCATCTGCACTGGCCATCCGCGTGGAGTCATCGAAGGCACGCAAAACTTGGCAGAGGTCCCTCATAGTGGCCCACTCAGTGGTGATGAAGTGTGTCCGGCGCACAGTGCGACTTGTTTGCACCTGATGCAGCTGGTACTCCATTACTGCTGCCTGCTGCTCACACAACCGCTCCAACATATGTAACGTTGAATTCCACCTGGTGGAGAGGTCACATATGATGCGATGTTCTGGCAGGCGGAATCGGCGTTGCAGAGATGCAATGCGCGATCTTGCCATGCTGGAACGCCGCAAGTGAGCACACTCTAGGCGAACCTTGTGCAGCAGTGCATCAAGATCCGGATAGTCCCTCAGAAAGCTCTGCACGACCAAATTGAGCACGTGTACCAGACATGGTATGTGAGTGAGGTTGCCTAGGCCCAGAGCTGCCACTAGATTTCGGCCATTGTCTCTCTCTACCAAACCTGGCTGGAGATTCGCTGGCACAAACCACACATCGCTCTCCTGCTTGATGGCATTCCAGAGCTCCTGTGCTGTGTGCCTCCGATTCCCCAAAGAAATTAATTTAAGGACGGCCTGTTGACGTTTGGCCACACCTGTGCTCATATCTGGCCTAACATGCTCATGCAGTGATGATTCCGAGGAACTAGAGTAGGAGGAGGACTTAATATGTACAGACTGCATTCCTGCAATCCTTGGAGTTGGCAGAATACGCACAGAGCCACTCTCCAGATCTGTACCCGGCTCCACAACATTGACCCAATGGGCAGTGAGGGAAAAGTATCGTTCCTGTCCATGGCTACTGGTCCACGCATCGGTTTTCAGGTGGACCTTGCTACTGACGGCGTTTAGTAGCGCATTTTTAATTTTTCCCTCCACATGCTTTTGCAGGACAGGGACAGCTTGCCTGCTGAAATAAAAGCGGCTGGGCACATTGTATTGTGGAACTGCCAATGACATAAAGTTCCGGAAGGTGTCAGTCTCCACCAGCCTGAATGACAGCATCTCAAGGGCCAGTAGTTTGGCAATGCCGCCATTCAGAGTCAGTGCTCGGGGATGGTTTGCCGAGTATGGCCGCTTTTTCTCCCATGCCTGTGCTACCGATTGCTGGTGAGTGGCCTGGGAGTGTGCTGATGACTGAGAACGTGGTTCAGTGGGTGGAATTTCACTGGGTCTCTGGACAACAGTGGCAGTGGTTCTTCCATGGCGTTCCAGTGAGGAAGCCGAACCAGCTGTATGTGAGCTGGAGGAAGATGCCCCAACACGAGCTGAAGAGGTGGTAGGTGCTGCTGAAGGTTGGCCTACATCTTCAGTGTGTCTGTGTAACTCCACCTCGTGCTTGGTACGCACATGTTTCCACATATTTGTGGTATTGAGGTTGCTCACATTTTTCCCTCGTTTAACTTTCTGATGACACAGCTTGCATTTGACAAAGCAAATGTCATCTGCAACTGTGTCAAAAAAAGACCACGCACTGCAAGTCCTGGGAGCGCCCGTTTTGTGTTTCGGAAGAGGATTGCTCCTCACGGGTGCCAAAGTGGAGGCTACAGGCAACAAAGTCTGCCCCCGCCCTCTCCCTCCTCTTTTGGCCGTTCGGGGAATCTCTTCCTCAGAGCTGCTCCCACCACTTTCCTGTGGCTGACGCCATGATGGGTCAAGGACCTCATCATCTCCATTCCCCTCTTCAAGCACCGGCTGGTCCTGGGTTGTCTCGCCAGCACCGTACGCACCAGAAATTGGCAACTGAGTCTCATCATCATCAGATGAGCACTGAGGTGTGCTCACAATAGGCACTGGGCCACCCGCCTCTTCAGATTCAGAGGGACAAAGCAGTTGCGCATCACTGCATACTCACTCTTCTTCATGCTCTAGAATGCTGCATGGCTGGCCACCTCTTTCCAAGCCAACAGATTCTGAGAACAGAAGTAAAGATTGAGATGGCTCCTGTCCAGGGCTCTCAGACTGCCTGGGCAATTTGGCAGGTGGTGAAGAGACAGATGGTTGCTCTTCAGTGCTCTGGCCCTGGGAGGATGCGGAAGTCATTGAAGTGGATGCGTTAGCTGCCATCCATCCGACAGCGGCTTCAATTTGTTCGTCACGCAGCAGTGGGGTACGGCGAGGTCCTACAAAGCTGCGCATGAAGGACTGTTGCCTGGTAAAAGTGGGGGATGCCGGGTCACTGGTGGCCGCAGCAGACACCGAATCCCCACATCCTCTCCCTGCTGAATCCCCCCGTCCTCTCCCTGCTGAAACTCCATGGCCACGACCACGTGCCTTACTCCCTGCCTTCTTCATCTTGGTAGACTGATAAAGATAGGCAGAAAAGTAAAAAAGGGGTGGCTTAGTGTTCTTATTCCTGAACACCTGCTAACCAGTGTAAGAAACACTAATTTGGCTAAGAGTGTGTGTACTACACATTAATATAATCTAATGTGGCCTACACAACTCTAAAGTGGAGTGTTTGGTGAACTTTATTTCCCTTTTTTTTTTTTTTTTTTGGGGGGGAAAAAGAAAAGGATGTGACCAAAGTTTGAAAGCTATAGTATCACAAACTTTTTGGAGTGATTACAATGCAGGAAGCTAACCTACAATGCAATTGATGAGGCTCCAAAAAATAGGGTGATACTAGTCTGTTTGGCCCTGAAGGGCACAAGCCAGCAAAAAGGCTCCTCTATCTAATCCTATATAGTGTTTGCAACCAACCAATGACAATGGATGCGGATGGAAGCACACTAATATAGGAGCAAAAATCTGGACAAATTAGCTGCAAAAAAAGGACTATGTATGAGGCAGTGACGCACGCTGAGCGGACTACAACCAGCGGTGGCTGTAGAACACACTGCAACGTGAGCTGCACTCACACACAAAGAGACCTATCAGACAGCCAAAAACAGTGCAGAGAAAAGGGCTATAGCACTGAAAGGCTGCTGAAAGGCTCCGCTGTCCACTCCTTTAGTGTTTGCAACCGACGTATATGGATACGTATGGAAGCACACTATACAGGAGAAAAAAAAAGCAGCAATAAAAGAAAAATGTGTATGAGGCAGAGACACACGCTGGGCGGCCTACAAGCAGACGTGCCTGCAGGACACACTACACAGCGTGGGTCTGCACTCACACAGCCCTTGCAGACAGCTATTAAAACAGCGCTGCTGGGCTACAAAAATGCTACAGTGGTGGATTATGTAGCCTGGGTAGAGCAATAGATATGTTTGATGATCGCTATTTCTAACTGTCCCTCACAGTTTTCAACAGCAGCCTGTCCCTAACTGAATTCACAGCAGAGTGAACCCGAAATGGCGGCTGCTGCGGTTTTTATAGTGCATCATGACATGATTTCAGCAGCCAATCACAGCCATGCCAGTAGTTAACATGCCTACATGCCTAACAGGATGTGCCCACACTTCTGAGGATCCCCATTGGCTGAATCAAATCGAGCGGGCTCCTAGCATTATGGGAACTTCCGATTCCGGTATTCGATATGAAAAAAGTATCGGAATTCCGATACAGCGAATATCGGCTGATACCCGATACTTGCGGTATCGGAATGCTCAACACTATTGAACAGTGATCCGTCTATCATCCGAATTTCCTGCGATGATCCGATTTTATTCGCATGTAAGCATCCGTTTGATATCCGTCTGGCGATATTTTCTCGGAGGCTTGCAAAATGGACAAATAACGGTTTTTAGGCCTGAAACTAATATAAATCATCATCCCGCCCTATATTTATGGGCTCTACAACAGGTGAGAGCCTGCTACCTTTGCCATAGAGTCAGTGCTTGGATTTGGTTATCTCTGCTTTGTGCTAAACATGACAGGCAGGCTGACTTTTAACACCACTGAGTGTGTTCTTTTCTATTGGGTATATCCCAACGTTTTGGTGAGTCATACCCTGTGATTGTCGATCTGAGGAGGCGTAGACGAATGTGGGTCCATCCGCTTTTGTTGCGCAGGATATCTAAAGGCCATTTCCACCATCTCTATACATCTCTGCGTAGCCATCCGGAGAAGTTCTTTCACAATATTGTCGGATGAGCCTTGCTACATTTGATCTTTTGCTGGAGATTGTGCGCACTGGGATCACGTTTCAGGACGCGAGGATGCGCAAAGCAATTTCTGCAGTGGAGCGGCTTCTCCTCACCTTACAGTATGTCTTAAAGCAATATGTTGATGATGTGTGAAGCAGCATATTTCATTTCCAGACCTTGATTCTTGTAGATTTTTGTCCTTCATTATTATATATTTACAAGCACATTTCCCAAGATACATTACATGCTTGTGTATTACTGAACCAAGCCATGGCATGTAATTTAATGTTGACCATGCATACTTTAGAATTGATACACTATAACTTTGATTAAAGCTTTATCTGTTGTTTGTTGGGCTGTGTACTCATGGTTTTTTTTCTTTGCTTTTTAGCTTCCTTTCAACTGGCCTTTCATATGCTGGTCTGCATTTAGAATTTTTAATCGGGAAATCCACAATATCTGGCATTGTCTGGTCTACCTGCTCAGAAATTTGGTCCAGACTCCATCATGTGGTAATGCTGGAGCCCAAAATGGCAGACTGGTTGCGTATCTCCCGTGGATTTGAGGCCACGTTCCAGTTGCCACAATGTATTGGAGCCCTTGATGGGAAGCACATCCGTGTGCGTAAGCCGCCGAACTCAGTCCCAATTCTATAATTATAAACAATATTTTTCTGTGGTATTGTTGGCCCTGGTCGACACTCACTACAGGGTTATAATTGTAGGTACTGGGGCCTATGGAAGAACTGGAGACTCCAGAGTCTTTAATTCTTCCATTATGGGTCGGCGGCTGCGTAATAATCAGCTGGACCTACCACCACCACGTCAGCTTCCAGACTCAAATCTGGAACGGTGCCTTATGTTCTTGTAGCAGATGAAAAGAGCAAAACTGTTGGCACAACCCTGGTAGTGGTGCACAAGTAGGATCCCAATCCGTGAAATACTATACTTAGAGACTTGGCACACACAGGTGAAATCCAATGCAGAAAGATAATTTAATGTGGTACAGTACATATATACAAACGTTTCGGTCTATGACCTTCATCAACGTACAAGGTATTGTACTGTGAGCTCCTAAGTGACTAGGCCAATGAAAAAGGAGGCACTGGGAGCCGTCTCTCGTTATGGGTGAGCTCTGGGTGTAGCGGGTAGAGGCGGTAACCACAGACTCGCGGCGGATACCACGTCTACCCGCTGCACCCAGCGCTCACCCAGCAACGAGAGACGGCTCCCAGTGCCTCCTTTTTCATTGGCCTAGTCACTTAGGAGCTCACAGTACAATACCTTGTACATTGATGAAGGTCATAGACCGAAACGTCTGTATGTACAGTATGTACTGTACCACATTAAATTATCTTTCTGCATTGGATTTCACTTGTAGCATATGAGGCACTTCAATTGAGCTGACATGTCATGAGGCCATATTCACGACGAAACCTTGACCACTGGCATCGAATATTTAACTTGCGCCTATCACGTGCTCGGCGACTGGTGGAGTGTGCCTTTGGTATTCTTTCCGCCAAATGGAGGGTCCTACAGTCCGCCATTCAGCTGAGTGAAGCTAATGTAAATGAAGTTATTAAAGCCTGTGTGGTCCTACATAACTTCACACGAATTCATGATTGCCTCTCACATGATGATGCTGAAGTTGAGTCTGGCAATGTGTGTAGGTCTAGGCCACTTGTGAACCCACCCGGTCGTCCAATCTCGGGACTCAAAGTACGTGATGTGTTCACTGCTTATTTTCTTACACCTCAGGGTGCTACTCCCTGGCAAGATGATGCCTTATCTATGTAGTGGTTTGGTTGTGTTATGTTCTCATAAAGATTTTTTGCTTGACTTTTTTTGTGTTTTTGTGACTACTTTAGTGTTTTAGATGTATCTAACACATTACAGAACATGTCCGAACATGAATAAGCACACATTGTGAATTTTAACAAGTTTATTACTTGTTTTTCTTTTTTATAATGCCAAAAGAAAATAACCATATTAGTAACATATGGCATAATGTTAGCAGCACATTATTATGTCAAAATCTGACCCAAAAAATATACATACTGTATAAACCCCCCCAAAAAGAGTAACAAAGCCAAACCTACAAGTTATGGTAGGTTGGGGGTGGTGAAGGTGGGGGTCCTGCTTAGATATTTGGCCTTGGTTGCTGGGCCAAATCACTGTCCCCCTGTGCGCTGCCAGTTGGCTCTGGCATCTGTTGCATCCTGGCAGGATCAATTTGAGGGTTTGGGTAGGGGTAATTAGGAAATTGGTGGGGGTAGTCCTGATGGTAGGGCTGCCCAAATTTCCCATATCCCCCAATATGGCCATGTCTAACATACCCATGTTGGGGCCACCCTCCAACTTTGGGTAAGTTAAAGTGGCCATATTGTGCATGTGCGCCCTGGCCCATATATTGGACCTGTGGAGCCACATTCTGTATGTGTGCCGGCTGAGGCGGAGGTGTTGGCACCCGTGACGGAGGTGTTGGCACCTGTGGCGGAGAAGGAGGAAGAGGTTCCAAGAATGCTTGATTTGACACTTCATGTCCACCCAGACTGTGTATTTGATTTTCGCCGACAGCTGCCACCTTTCCAAAAATTGAAAGACAGTGCTGGGATTACTGGGTGGTGTGCTTGCATCAAGAACTATTTGCAGAGCCCCTCTGGTATGTAGCCTGTACCCATGGTGAATTGCCCTGAGGTACTGTGCCAGGCTGCACTCATAAGCCTCCTCACCATCATCATGAGCAGCTGTAGACAAGTAGTCCAAGACACCTTGGTCCACCTGCCTCCTTGTTCCCGAAGCTGCTCCTTCTCTCCTGCGCCGGCCTCGTCGTGGTAGGGCAGAAGGCTGTGGCGAGGTATCCAGTGGCATGGTGAGGCTGCTACTGATGCCCTGGTCCTCATGTTGCGCTGGCTGGCTAGCAGATTCTGGTGATGGTGGTGATCTTGGTGGTGGGGGTGTGGCTCTTGAAAGTTCTGCAGATGGGCCAGACCCTGCAGCAACATCAGACACTGGATCTATCACCACCGAAAATCGGTGACAAGCGCAGCATGCTGCGATTGTCTCGGTCCGAGGAAAAGATCCGAAAAAAAATCGGATGATGGGAGCGACACCATAGAATAACATTGGGACGATTGCAATGCGATTTTTTTATCGCATTGCATTGGTCCAATTTTTTCGCTAGTGTGACTCCGGCCTTAGCAGGAAAATCCCTGTTCTCTAATCAGTGAAGGTTTTGCACACAAATGGTGGTGGTGGCTGGCTTTATGTCTGGCCAGGTGAATCCTTCTCACTCTCTGCAAAGTCAAGTCTCCTTGCATCAACAGCCCCTTTGCAGAGAAGTCAGAAAGAGAAAAAAACTGTCAAAAAATGCAAAATCTAGAGTGCAATCTACTTTACCAAAATTATAATTTTTTTCAAAAATTGTTAATACATTTTTGGGGTGGGTGAATTGGTGTGTTCCCAAGAGAATCTGTGTTCTCTAATTATTCCCCAAGGCTCAGTTCTAGGACTCCTACTATTTTCCATCTACACCTTCAGCCTGGGACAGCTCATAGAATCCCACAATTTGCAGTATCACCTCTACGCCGATGACACGCAGATCTACCCATCTAGACCTGACATCACCTCCTTACTGAACAAAATCCCACAATGTCTTCCAGGTACACATGGCTTCCAGGTAGACATAAATTGGCCATTTTATGCGCTAAGCTTTCTCAATTTTTCATATTTCTAATGCAGTAATGCAATTCATTTTTCATATTTCATGTTTGCATGTTATGACGCTGCAGTGTGCTTACTATTTTGTTTGGGTGTATATGAGTTGGTGACTCAAGGTTAAGCACCTGTTCACATTTAGCTTATCCTGGTATGCATGGTACCCCTCATCCCCCAATCCAGGTATGCATGGTACCCCTCATCCCCCTATCCTGGTAGGCATGGTACTCCCTCATCCCCCAAACCTGGTATGCATGGTACCCATCATCCCCCAATCCTGGTATGCATGGCACTCCCTCATCCCTATCCTGGTATGTATGGTCCGTATGTATGGTCCCCTCACCCCCTATCCTGGTATGCATGGTACCCCTCATCCCCCAATCCTGGTATGCATGGTCCCCTCACCCCCTATCCTGGTATGCATGGTCCACTGACCCCCTATCCTGGTATGCATGGTACCCCTCATCCTCCAATCCTGGTATGCATGGTGCCCCCCCCAATCCAGGTACGCATGGTACCCCTCATCCCCCAATCCTGGTATGCATGGTAAAAAAAACATTTATACTCACCCTTCTTTCCTGTGCTTCAGCGCTGTCACTGTCATTCTGCTGGAGGCAAGGGCAGGAGTGCGGCCGGAATCGTGTATGCCCATAGCGCTGTCCGGCGCCATATTGCTGAAGATACATTGCAAATGTGTCTTCAGTAAAATGGCGCCGGATCGCGCTATGCGCATGATTGATTCCGGCTGCACTCCTGCCACGGTCTCCGGCCGAAGAGAAGCACCGCGGCAACACTCTTCCAGGTCAGGTAAGTATGCAAGTATGGCGTCGGATATGGCGGTACGCAGTGTGTACGGTACCGCCATCTCCGGCACATCAGAAAACAGAGTTGCATCAATTCGATAGCCAGGGTTACTAATTCCTGCACTGTGCCCTTCCTACAGCAGATCCCCTTAGCTCTATTCCCTGGATTTCTGGCTCAGCAGATTGGACCAGTGGAAAGAAGTGAAAATGAATCAGGCATCGATCAGTGCCAACTTTCACTCACCTATCGCTGATGCCAGCTATTACATCAACTATACCATCTACATGCTTGACTGTCCGTTGTCTGTCTTCTACTCTGTTCTGGTGCCATCAGAGCCTGTGTCCCACGCTCAGATAGGCATATACAGTACATCCTGTGTATCAAGACATCAATACTATAGCACTGCTGTTGCTGGGTCTGCTTTTACACATATCTCCCTGCCCCATCATAATTATCTACAGTGAGGTTTTGGCTGCAACCACTGCGCAGCCACACTAGCCACACTCTTCCTGGCAGCCCACTGTGTTTCAAAGTGCTTGACTGTACTGCTGCTGCAAAGCCAAGGTTCCAAGCTCTAAAATGCCAAGCATCGGATTGCCTGCCCTGTCCTGTTTACGATGCTGCTCCTGCTGCAGCCATTGTACAGCCACATCAGTCACACATCTCCTGGCTGCCCACTGTGTTTTATAGTGCTACTAGCTGAAGAGCCCGGCACTGCCTAGGCATAGTAACTAACTTCAGTTAAGGGGGTTTTACACATAGCGATATCGCTGGCGATATCGCTGTAACGTCACCGATATCGCTATGTGTGATACTTACCTCCGACCGGCTCCCCCGTTGTCCATCGCTGATCGCACGAGAATGTCCGGCTCCATTTCTCGTCAGCTTCCTGCTGGGCTTCCTGCTGGCACCGACGAGCGACGCGTGAAGGCGGGCGGGAGGACGCAGGATCGCTGTGTGTGAAAGGTGAGTATCGTGCGCTGCGTCGCTGCTGCATCGCTGTGAGGTCTGCCTGTGTGACAGCTCACTAGCGATCATTTAGCGATGCACCAGCGATCCTGAGCGGGTCGGATCACTGGTCAGATCGTTGGTGCATCGCTAAATGTAAAGGGGCCTTTAGTTATAACAAATTATAATGATTATATCTATATAGATAAAGCTGAGTGTATAGCCCTGCCCACTCCGCATAGCCAGATTCACTCTAATGTCCCACATCATCCCGTCAGTCAGAGCCACTGAACTACTACCACTAATATCCCGCATCATCCCATCAGCCAGAGCCACCGGACTACTACCTCTAATATCCCACATCATCCCGTCAGCCAGAGCCACCAGACTACTACCCCTAATATCCCACATCATCCCGTCAGCCAGAGCCACCAGACTACTACCCCTAATATCCCACATCATCCCGTCAGCCAGAGCCACCAGACTACTACCCCTAATATCCCACATCATCCCATCAGCCAGAGCCACCGGACTACTATCATCCTGTCAGACTGGGGTCAGAACCAGAGCGCTGAGTGGGACGGTCCTAACTTCCATATCGGGCATCCCTTTAAGAGAGGCCTGGGGTCAGAAACAGAGTGCTGAGTGGATTTGCTCTGACTTCCATACCAATGATCCCTTTAATAGAAGCCTGAGGTGAGAATCAGAGCTCTGAGGGATTTACCCTAACTTCCATACCAGAGATCCCTTTAGAGAGGCCTGGAGTCAGTACCAAAGTGCAGTTTGGATTTGCCCTCACTTCCATATCGGGGATCCCTTTAAGAGGGGCCTGGGGTCAGAATCAGAGCGCTGAGTGAAATTGCCCTAACTTCCATACCTATGATCCCTTTAAGAGACACTGGGGTCAGAACCAGAGCGCTGAGTGGAATTGCCCTGACTTGCTTACCAATGATCCCTTTAATAGAATCCTAGAGTCAAAATCAGAGCGCTGAGGGATTTGCCCTAACTTCCATACAGGAGATCCCTTTAAGAGAGCCTGGGGTCAGTACCAGAGCATTTGAAGGCAATTTCCCTGACTTCCATACTGGGGATCCCTTTAAGAGAGGCCTGGGGTCAGAACCCAAGCACTGGATGGATTTGCCCTGACTTCCATGCCAATGATCCCTTTAATAGAAGCCTGGGGTCAGAATTGGTACGCTGAGGGATTTGCCCTAACTTCCATACCGGAGATCCCTTTAAGAGAGGCCTGGGGTCAGTATCAAAGTGCAGAGTAGATTTGCTCTCACTTCCGTACCAGGGATCCCTTTAAGAGGGGCCTGGGGTCAGAACCAGAGCACTTAGTGGAATTGCCCTAACTTCCATACCAATGATCCCTTTACGAGGGGCTTGAGGTCAGAACCAGAGAGATGAGTGGAACAGTCCTAACTTCCATACCGGGGATCCCTTTAAGAGAGGCCTGGGGTCAGAACAGGAGCGATTAGTGGAATTACCCTAACTTCTATACTAATGATCACTTTAAGAGAAGCCTGGGGTCAGAATCAGTACACTGAGGGATTTGCCCTAACTTCCAGATCGAAGATCCCTTTAAGAGAGGCCTGGGGTCAGCATCAAAGTGCAGAGTGGATTTTCCCTACTTCCATACTGGGGATTCCTTTAAGAGTGACCTGGGGTCTGAACCAGAGCGCTTAGTGGAATTGCCCTAACTTCCATACCAATGATCCTTTTAAGAGACCCTGTGGTCAGAAACACAGTGCTGAGTGGAACGGTCCTAACTTTCATACTGGGGATCCATTTTAGAGAGGCCTAGGATCAAAACTAAAGCAGTGGATGGATTTGCCCTGACTTCCATATCAATGATCCCTTTAAAAGAAGCCTGGGGTCAGAATCAGAGCGCTGAGGGATTTGCCCTAACTTCCATACCGGAGATCCCTTTAAGAGGGAAGATGTGCCTATGGGACGGAGGATGTGTGATGGGGATATGGGCAGGGAGGGGGGATTAATTTCTGTCATGTGCTCTCTGCTCCTTTCTGGGGGGCAGACAATGGCTGGGAGCTTATGTTCCCCGGGGATGCTAGATTTCTCCCACTTGGTCAGTGTCTGCTGAGGTGTTGTGGAGTGGGAAAACTGTTGCTCATAGCAACCAATCACTGCTCAGCTACTTTTAAACAGCTCTGGTGAAATGAAAGATGCTTAGTGATTGCTTGCAAGGAAAACTGTTGCTCTTAGCAACCAATCACAGCTCAGCTTCTTTTAAACAGCTCTGGTGAAATGAAAGATGCTTCACGATTGGTTGGTGATACACACATTCAATAAAATATATATAGATAGAGTCCTACTGATCCTGGGAAATAATCTCACATTTTTTTACACTCAAAATATGCTTGACAACAAGCCATATCTTTTTCAAACTTAAAACAGTACTTTTGTTTTGTCCCCAGAAAAAGAGGATAATTTTTGGAAGGCTTGTAATGTAATCATTTTGTGATTAGCAAACCAGTTGCGTATCCCCCCCAAAAATATTTTTTTTCCCTTCTAGTAGAGAGGCCATTATTACTTCTTTGCATTCAAAACAGTGTAGTACACTTAAAGGGGTAATTTTTGGACAGCTTATGAATACATTATTCTTCATTTTGCAAAATGCAAAGCTCTTTATGCTGCCCAAATAGGGATAAATGTTGCACCCAGCCATGTGAAAATGCCACGGTTTCTTCTGTTTGCACCACTTGCCTAAAAGATAATTTTTTAGACCTTTTGTACCTAAAAAGGTAGCCTAAAAAGTCTGATCCTGCAGTGTGTTGTTAAATACCCCATTGATTACCTCTGGATACCATCTGATTTCCGCTAGCTAGATAGGTTGAAGTCATTTGTACGTTTGCATTGCAGAGCTCTAAACATGTTCAATTGACTGTAAGGGTTCACAGTGTTCTACACATATTTTCCAGGCAATTAAAAGCATTTTAATTATGCGATTGGAGCAAAATTATTTGCCATGAATCAAATTTTGGAAGAAATATGGCAAGGTCAGCAAATTTGAATTTTAAAAGATCTGCTCATCTCTAATTACAATGAATAAAAGCTTTCAGCAAAACTTTTCTCATAAAAATCAATCTGATCAGCTCCTGCTGCTTTGTAGAATCTTGCCTACAGATCAGATACCGTCTTCAACATGACAGGTCGATCTTCTCCTTATACATTTAAAGTAGCACTCATTTTAATGTCAGACAGAATTCTTTCTAAAAAGATAATGCAGCCATTTAGATACGAAATTCCAAAGTAAATGTACCAGCTTCATCAGGTCCGAGAGATCTATTTAATAATGCATTCAGTTTGCATTGTGAAACTTGATTGTACTGATTGGGTACACCTTTTTGCGGTAGATCAAAATAGTGAAAACTAAGAACCAAATGCTCTTTACATGTACTATTACAATTTACTTATTTACTTACTACAGGAGATATGCTCACTTTCTTTTCTTCTCGGGGTTTTTTTTTTTTTTTTAATCTGATGACAAATCGGCTTTAAATTCCCATTTTCCAAATCACATCTGTTGGACTTTTGTTCCAAGCATCAACTATTCATTCATTAAAAAATAATTATATTTTCTCACATGACAGATAGATAATAGATAGATAATAGATAGATAATAGATGATAGTATACATTTTTGCTAGGTCTTGTCAATTTTCCTGCTGCAGGTGGATGGAGCGCCGTGATGTGGATTAGGGTTTAGCGGGAGATCGATAAGATCAGAGGTGCAGATCGGGAGGAAATGTTCTGTTGTAATAAGAACATTGTGAAACTTTCTCCATTCCGGCACTGTGGCTGTGGATAGGAGCTGCACACACGGCACACACAATCACACCAGCACATGGATACAGAACCTTTCCTAGGAGTCACATGCAGTGTTACTCAGTTGCTACTGTCTTCACACATTCTTTTTGTGACACTTTGTAAAGGGCTTTTCCTCCCTGCTCATCTCTTATCTCCCTCCCCTTGTACTGGAAAAGTGCTGTTTGCTCCACCTCCTCTTTCCTCCCCATTCAGCAATCAGTCAGGGAGAGTGAATGTGCACAGGCTCAGGCAGCAGCAGCATCCACCCTGGGACTCCTCCATGAGAGCACTTCCCTCCCTCCTTCTCACTACCCCTCTCTCTGTCTCTTTGCAATCCTTTATCCCTTCACTCTGTCATCCCTTTGCTCCGTTACCCTTCAACCTCTCCCTCTTGCGAGCTGCACTTCCCTCATCCAGCCACTCTGCTCCCTACGCTCCCCACTCTTCCTCGCATCGTTTGACTTTCAATCGCGAGACGTCGATCGATCTTCTCCTATGAAACGATCCAATTGATCTGTCGCTCGGGTTTCTTTGGAGGAAGTAACAGAGCAGCATGTCCCGGAGAAAGCAGAGCAAGCCAAGACAAATTAAACGTGAGTCCCACAATGTGCAAGTGTGCTGGATGGGGAGGGGGAGACGTCTTGACTGGGACTGCTAAACAAGTCCCGTGGATTTGGACTTATTCGCTTTTTTATAGGTGTAGGGAGGAAGTTTTAGGAAAGGCATTGACCGGCGGTACTGATCATGGCACGTCACGGATGTAGGGTACAGATAGGATAAAGGCATTGACCGGCGGTACTGATCATGGCACGTCACGGTACTAGAGACCATCATAGAAGTAGCGTTTCAGATAGGATGGTCTATATATATATATTGTGTGCACACAATCACTATCTGACCTCCTCAAGATTACAACTCGCAGCTGTCAAATGAGTGTGTGCAGGGAAAAGGGCACACTCACAGCCAACAACTACAGAACAAGGCATCCTATTAGTACAAGCGGCCTGTCTAGAATTGACACTTATGTCACAGCAACTTCATCCAAGTTCAATTATTTCCTATCCCAAGTATCACTAATTATTTCACCCCTTGGCTGTGCCAATGTCACGCTGGGCATCCATTAATAACTTTGATCACCTATCACTCACTCACGACGTTTGCTGCACATAGTTTCTACAGATACGGTTTAATTATAAATGTAATTTTTGATACTTTTTCTCCAAATCTACAAGAGAGACCATTTCACTATCCTGACCCCCGAGAACATTAGAACACAAATTAATTAGATGCGATTCCCAGCTCTGTCTTCATCAGCACACACTTCCATGCAACTAATCCTCACGTCACACTCCAGGACTGCTCCAATGCTAGCATTTTACTATTGATTTTTCCTTCTCCTAATTGCACGGGTTGAGCTAATTCCTGATGACTTTTATGGACTCTCTTCAACACATATTAAAACCAGCGCCGCCTTAGAAAATAGGTCAATATTTCTTGAAATATTTTGTTAATTTTTTCTTTTCGAGCGCGTGCGAGAACATTCGACACAATTGACAATCACGGTAGAAAATTTTCACAAATTTTCGTCCAATTTTCCTTTTCGAAGAACATTTGCGTAAATTCAGTAGCGACTTATTTTATTTTCATCCCTGTCGTGTCGGTGCTATTGTACTTTTGTAACTTTTGGGGTGTATTTCGTGCTTCACGTTATGTCATGTGATTATTTTTGAACTATGTGCCTGTGGCTGTAACTACGCCGTCATGCCATTCCAACTGTAAGGTTACTGACTTGATTGTTAATAAACTATTAGCATTAATTGCTCGGTGGAACACAGACCATCTGATTGCCCTTTTGTGTACTTTGTTATCTCCTCAATTAAATTTGTTCATTTTTTTTTGCATTCATCTAACGATGGGAGATAAAAGTTGGGACGTTAATTGGAAAACACACATGGCGTAGTTAACCGGTCTGTTTACGTCACGAATGTTGATATGATAGGAACAAGACTGTGTCAGTGTAATGGTCTCATGACAGTATGGATCAGCGATGGAAGGTCGACGTAGTATAGAACAGGTTTTATTTTTTACTACTTTTCTTTTAATTTTATGTGTCGGTGTTTTAAGTTTTCCGGTTCTTTTTGTTTAACAGTGTCCATATTTATGTTTCTGCGATGTATTTTTATATTGGCAAGCTCAAAAAAACAAAAGGCAGGGAGAAACTTCTGCGAGTTTGCAAGGCCTCGGGAGCTAACAGACATCCCATGACGCTGTTTTAGAATCTAGATTGTATCGAAACATTTGTATATTTGTAAACACGTGCTAATATATTATATATTTATATGTGGTCGAAAAGTATGTGTGGTCTGCTGAATACTGCTACTACTTAGGAAAAGGGCATCATATCAATGCAAATGACAAAATGAGCTCCCCAATTAAATGTTTTGGATTGCCCCCCTTTATAATAACCTAACCCACCCCCTATCGTTTGTAACCGTTTAGCGGCTTCAGGTGCGAACACGACGATGCTTAGAAGAATAGCCAGCAAAACAAAAGTCACCCAGAGCCAAGAAACTCCAGAGACAGTCATTTTAAAGGACAAAAAGGTTGTTGGGAAGAGTTTTTTTTTTCTTCTCGTACTGCATTCTTTCTGTGCTATCTAAAATTGTGATTTATGCAGTATTTTAATATTTTGCTTATTCTTTCCCCTTGGGTGCTCTCTGGGCAGCGATAAAAAGGCAAAGCTGAAAGAGCACCATTAATTTGCTCTGATGACTGGCCAGATAAGGGGAGATAATGGGAAAGATAAGCTGGGAAGATATACCATCAGAAACCCGATTATTACCATTAAAATTCCAGCCTAGCAATCTGCAGAAGCCTGATAATTCCTTCTCCGTTTCCACCACTTTGGATGATAAGGCAAAAAATAGTCACTCAGTGCTCCCTGATTAGACTGCCTGGATATCCTGATAATATAGTGATAAATTATGTATTTTGCCCCCACGTTTTGTCACAAAAAAAATTCTGATTTTATTTATTTTATTTTTTTTCTTTGTATATTATTTTTATTACAGGAATCTAGTAGAAAAATCTGACTCCCTCCCCCAGGCCCAGAAAATAAAACCATTCTCTCATGAGCTATTATTCTAATATGAGGTTGATAAAAAGCAGTGATAGGAGACGAGGTGTTTTGTGTGGGAGTACCATATCAATGCTATCAACTCATCTCTCTGCGCCAGCTGCTCGCTGTTGTTGTCACAAGCCTTATCACCCCCTGCCAATATGCCAATAAATTGCCCAGATTGTCCTTCGGCCTGTCAGCTTAGAGCCAAGTAAATTTTTTTTTTTACATTTTTTATTTATTTTTATTTTTTTTTTTTTAAACCTTTCATTGCCCATTTTCATGTACAGTACTTTACAAACTCCTAAGAGGTAGTTAGCCTTTACTATAGCGTCACTATAGAGGGACCCGGCACTGTGGGAGGAGCGTAGCGTCATAGTTTTGTTTGTTGGCAAACAGCATTCCGCAGCCATGTGTCTCAGGATTCCAAAGCTTAGAAATAAGCATGAAGTTGTCAAATCTTAGACGAAGCAATATATCTGGCCTTTAATTTCATATGGTACATAGGATAGAACCTAAAATCAAAGTAAAATGTCATTCTAAAACATTTCATCATTATGAAAAATGTTCAAAAAAATAAAAAAAAATAAATAAATATTTTAAAACATCCTAAAATGTGAAAAGATTTATGTAAATAATTGCCTTGGCTATAAGGAAAGTTACACCAGGTAAAAATTAGATTAACCCTTAAAAATGCGTGGCCTAATTCTCCAGTTTTTTTTTTCTTTGTCATGCTTTATATGACTTCATTTAATAACAATTTGCAGATTTGTTCTGTTCTCTGTTCGTCGTCCATTAATATTGTCAACGGTGATGATATAATGAACGTGAGTAATGAAACCTGAGACTCTTTGAGGTGACTTATTTTTAGCTGCAGTGTAAAAAGTGACTTCAGATTCTCATTGCGGGCTTTTTATTTCATGCATGTGAAATGCTTTCTTACCCTTTTCCCTATCATTTTTTTCAATTTTGTTTGTAATTGTTACATTTATTATGTATAATATATGTATGCGTAGAAATATATAAATACGTACTGTATATATACACATATTCATGTATGTGTATATATATATATATATATATATATATATGCACACATGTATGTGTATATATGTGTATATGTGTATTTATATATACATATACACACATAATATATATACACATCCAAATATTCATCTACATATCTATATATGTAGATATATACAAATTTGTGTATGTGTGTGAATATATATCTGTGTGTATATGTATATACATGCACATACACACATTTATATATACACATACATGCCTACACACACATATATATATATATACAAACACACATGTATGTGTATAATGTGTATATATACTGTAAATGTGTGCTGTGTATAGACATATCTATATATGTATATATATACACATATTTGCATCTATATATATATATATATACATACATACACACACATGCACATACATACATTTACATATATGCATGTATGTATATTTATAAATGTGTATGTGTGTAATATATATACATACACACAGATATATATGCATGTCGATATATATATATATATCCATGTATATATATGTAGATGTATATGTACCATACATAATGAATGCACCAATGTCACATTTACAGGCATCTATGAGATATATATTTATGTTACCATGCTGATATTTTGGCCATTTGTTTTTGCCTAGTTGCATTACGCTGTGGTTCCATTTTACTCCATCCGTTCGATGACTTTTTTTTCCTGTGAAATGCAGTCATCACCTCCTTTAGGGCTAAGGTGGCAAACACCTGCAATACTGCAAATTGAATCATGCGTCTGGCCGGTATGGTGGCAGAGCAGCCAACTGTACAACTCGGCACAATTTGATTTCAAAATAAGGTTGGACCCTTTACAAGCATTATGATAATTGAATAGAATCTGTTGAATAGATGCCACCGAAAAAAAAGTCTTTGTCTGTGTCATGGCGAATGTGTTCTGCAGATCCCTTGATTATCAGACAGAATTCTACTTATTTTGAAAGATTTTTTTTTTCTCCATCCTTCAACATAGGCTAAAACTTGAAAGCTATTGCCAATTTTACGACGTGTCTCGCGGCCATGAATATTATCTTATAGAACACATCGCTGGAATAATTGAGGAGGGGGAGTTAAAAATTAAAAATCATAGGTACAGCCTTACTACAGTCATAATGAATATATTTCATTTGTGTACTCCAAGGCCGCACAATATAGAGGTCTTTACTGACAATAGGACAACTTGCCGTCCCAAGTAGGGACGTTGCCGTACATTTTGGGCACATTTTAGGCACCAGCAAGGAGATGTGTTATTTGTATTTTGTCTCAATTATTTAGATTAAATGTGATAACAATTCATGAAATTACCAATTTTTTTCAAAAAATATCTTTCCACGATATTCATCACGCAAAATATAAGTAACATTATCATTTTCACATTCCAATACAAGGCATCTGCTATTCACAGCATGTAAGTGAATCTGTTGGTTTCTGCATGGTCATATATATATATATATCCTCCTGTACCAGTTATATATATATCTCCTCCTGTACCAGTTATGACTTGTACTGTTTAAGATTATTGTACTTGTTTTTATGTATACCCCCCTCACATGTAAAGCGCCATGGAATAAATGGCGCTATAACAATAAATAATAATAATAATAATAATAATATATATATATATATATATATATATATATATATATTAGAACTACAAATAAATGTAATTTCAGTAGAATTTAGATAGTATATAATTTGGGATTTGGTGAAAAAAAAAAAGAAGTCAATTGGTAAAATTCTCCAAACTGTCGTGAGCCAATGAGCCATTGCTGCCAGTTTGTTGATCTTCTTCTGGTTGGAAGAGAATTTAGGCACTATTAATCCTATTGCCCTCCTTAAATTCCAGCAGCAGTTGAGCTCAGGGTGCAGATTATATTGACAGTCACGGGTCTTTTTATTGGATGTGTTGGATGACCTAATGATATTTTTGCCAACTTAAAAAATGCTATTAAATTGGTTAAACCTCCAATAAAAAAGTATTTTTTTTATTTGAATGTAAAAAATAAAGTTTTATCCACGAGGTTCAGTCAATGCATAATGAGCTTTTTTATTTCCCCGAAATTATTTTTTGGAAAATTAGCATCAATCAATGGTCATAAAAGAGTTAACTAGAAGAGTTGGAAATTATTCAAATGGTATAATTTATTTATTTATTTTTTTTCTTTTGGGCTTAGGAATGCATTTTGTTAAACTAAATTCCTATTTTGCATTTACTTTTTATTTGCTTATTTTTTTACAATTTTTTACTGTTCTATTTTTTTGGGGGATCTAGTGTGAATATGAAAATTCTGTACACCCCTTAACAATGCATTAGCATAAAGATAACACATTTGTTTATTGTCTTCCGGAATCAGCTGTTAGTATCTGTGCCACAGGTAACAATTGACTTTTCAGGCTTTAAGTTAATAGCCTTGTCTCTTTCTTGTATGGATCAATATTAGTATTAATTAATCACCGTTATCAGCGCTAAGATCTGGTTCTATTTGTTGTTACATCAGCAAAATATCAATAGGGAAAGTGGACTCTGAGATCGTCATGGCAACTTCATCTCTTGGGTCAAAGAAAGTTTATCTTATCTGTTCATGGAGAGTAGCAAACTGTTTAGGGATCTAGTTTGAACTCTAACTGCATCGATTTTGTTTTTTTTTTTGTTTGCAAATAGAAACTGAATTCCAATCACATGGGATGGAGAAGATTTAAATATTAATGTCCGGAAGCGTTCCCGTAAGGCGGTTACTTTAATTTCCATAACTACTAAATTGGAGTTGCATTTTAATAAGAAAAAATGTATCTAGATTTTCTAACATTTTTCAAAATTTTTCACAATTTTTCAAAATGACCAACTGTTTTTTTTTTCGGAATATTTTTAAATTTTTCATAAATTACAAGAATCTTCGATTTTTCCAAATTATTTAGATTTTTCAAAGCATCATTAGTCACATTGTTTTTATACTTTTAAATACCTTTTTGGCATTTTATAACTTTGGCACACAAATATTTGGATCCAATAAACGTAGAAGATGTCCAGCGAGCCGTGAAGGTAAAAAATAACTTTTAATTCAGAATCTGGAACCCCACCACTTTCCCAGCCTCTAACCCCACCACTTTCCCATTTTTGTCATGTTTTTAATCTTTTTTGGGCCCAAGTAACTTTTTGATTTTTTAGGCATCGATCTACACATAACTTTACACAAGGTGGAAATCAAACCTTGACATTAGGGATTTTTTAAATTTTCGGTGTAAATGTAAATGCTGTGAGATCTATTCACGCTACGTATTTATTCACTAATGATGGGTTATAAAAGAGTAAAAATACACAAAATTAAATTATTCAACTACTAATAACTAGAAGAAAAGAAGAGAAAAAACAACCACACTCTTATGATTATTCGAATTTGATGGGGAGGGATATTGCTATGAATGGATATAATTTTTTTTTAAAGTCGGCAATTATTGTTTTTTGCAGATAATTCATATTTTGTCTTTGTTACCATTACTTGTTGAGTTTTTTCGAGGGGGGGTAGTTTACATACTTTTTGTGTATTGAAGTGTTGCAAAAACATTTTTGGAAGTTCCCTCCTTTTTAGGCATAGAGTTTTTCCCACCTACAATATGATGTCTACTAACGCTACTTTTGGTGGGTGAGCTGAGATAATATTTTCACCATTTATTTTCTGTCTAGTATGCTTGCCACTGGAGCATTGTTATGGAAGATCTGGTCGTGCTTCCACAGCACTGGACTTGGCAGACCTCTATCTTGCTGTTACTGTGCAATTGTAGGAAATGTCTTCAATTAGTTCTTTGGCTTCTTTTCAGTTGCATGTTGTAGACTTTTTTCTTGAGAGACTTCATTATCATAGTTAATCATTTAATTTGAATTATATGTTTTCTTTCTTGGTGTTATCTGTTAATCAATGGCACATTTTACACCGGTTAGATCTTTGTTGGTTTTATAACTTGATAGCGTTATCGAAGTTGAGTTACTTTTTTGGATGTTTTTGATGTTTCATAGCTTTACATATTTTGTACCTGCTGACGATCAGATATTACAGAATGTTTTGACATATTTTCAGCTTTTCACTTGCTTTTTTTTGTTGCCTAGTGATCACTGCCTGAAATGATGATGTGCTATGTTCCCCTCGGAGGTTTTGTAAGCTCATTTTACATGTGTCAAAAAGTCATGTCTTAAGGCCGTTTTTCTGCATGTAATTGCCCAATGAAATGGCCCAAATTAAATGGCCTTAGCCTGAGACTTTACTGCTTGTCTGATCAACAAATATTCAAAGTATTGTCATAATATATAATTATATCAAATATACTTCATTCCACAGGGACTGGAGGTGATAGTGAACCATGATACAAATAGAGATAGATAGATGCATGATAGATAATAGATAGATAGATCAATAGATAGATGCGTTGGGCTATAGGAGGAAGTTGATCAATCTAAGAGAGTGGACAGACTTTACATATTCTGACTGTCTTCAGACTTTATGTTGGGTTCCGAACCAATTGTGTTGGGACTTCGACTTCGTCAATGTAACATTTTTTACCATTGTTTTTGCCACCCCTTAACATGAAAAATGTTCAGTGTAATTCTTTGTGAAAGTAATTTCCATATATTACATTCATACATTGCGTCTAATAACGATTTTACTATGTAGCACAGTGGTTGCTAAATACTTTTTTGCATATGATGCATTCCATTTGTTTCAACCCACTAGTTATCTAAATTGTCTTTTACAACAAAAAACCCAGTTGGCTATTTAAAAAAAAAAACCTCTTGAAAAACCAAAAATAAATGCCAAAAAATGACCTGCTCATTCTTCAATCATTAAGTAACAGTTTGACCTTGTGAGGGCATGGTAACAAGATTGCCTGGTAATGGCAAGCATTCAGTGCCTTGCAAAAAGATTTTCCCATATGTCACAGATTATCTCTTCTTCCTACCTGACCTGTATGTTGTCATTTACAAGCGAAGGACTAGACCCCTATCCACCAAAAACTCGTAGGAACTTGAGGCCTAGCATGTTTCATCACTACCCAGTATTTAAGGAATCTATTATCATTTACGCACCTTAGTATGTCAAGACAAAATGTCTTTTCTACCAGTAAATCCCAAGCTTAAGTTTAAAAACACCAATCTTTGAATTATTTCTGCACCACATAAACAAAGGAGCTAAGCATCAACAATTCGTCCAGAAATTTCCTGTAGGCGTCTAACTTTTTGTTTTCTTCTAATGTTTTTGAAATTGTTTTGTAGAAAAAAAAGTTGGAGTCCTTTTTCTCAGCTTTGAAGTCTACATCATATTTTCATTCTAGGTTTTATTGACCTGCTCTGCCACTAAATTACAATGTCATCTAAGTTCATATCACTTATACATTTTTCTCTACTGGAATAAAGTCAAATGTCCACTACTCCAGGTCACTTCTTCTGTTTTTCCTTACGGGACAAAAGTCAAATTCTACCATTGCAGAAATGTCCAACAATGATGAAAATTTTATAAATTATCCCCCCTTTTATACAACTTTTTCCCCCTAAAAGTTGTGAAATTGATGTGCCCTTAAATTGTTCGGCGTGTCGAGTCTTGGGCTACATTCCCATGATGGGCTATTGGTGAGTTTTTAACGTTGCAAATTTTCTGCGCCTTTGCTGTTCTCATTACGTAAAATAGGCTACTCGCATTTTTTTCAAAAGTTCACAGTGTAAAAAAACTCAACAAAAACTCATCGTGGGAACGTAGCCTTATCCGGATAATTCCTTTCTAATTTAGGTTAAATATTTAGATTTCAGATCTGTTGTGTGTACTTGTAATCTTATAGAACTACTATCAAAGGGTTTAATGAATGTTTTATTTCAATTAATGTGAAATTGTATAAGTTATGTTGACATCTATTGTTATTTACTTTTATGACTATTTTTGTAATCTGTAGTCATTGCAAATGTAGAAGCATAAGAGTATTTACCGTACATCGTTTTTTCTGGCTAACACCGGCCATAATACCATATGTAGGAGCATAATTGTTTCCAATGTAATGCTTGTTAAAAAAAAAAACTAGTTTATAAATTCTGTATTCACCAGCTAAAAAAAATTCCTGAAAGTCAGAAAAACAGAGATTCTGAAAATTGCAAAAAATGTTTCTACATTTTTTTTCTTTAGAGTCTTGTACCCAATTTTTCTGTTTTCCCATAGAATACGTAATAATAGATATGCGGCATGATACAAATCATGGTATTTAAGGCAGGGCTAATCATGTTTCCATCACCGGGTAATGGTCAATTTTTAAGGAGGCAAATTTTTGCAGCCCCTATGTACTAGGCCTTTGCTTTCAGACAGAAGTTACTGCATTTCATCGTACCATACACATTAACGATCAACTTGCTTTTCGTTTGCTTTTCTAACGCAACAAGAGTCTCAAACCTTTATTATTCATTTATTTTACTTTTAGAATTCCCTGCCACTTTCTTCTTGTCTTTTCTTGTCTGTGAAAAACAAATAAAATCTTCTTCAAATTAATTCTTTCACTTACAATAAAATAAAATAGATTAAAAAAAGGCACATAATAATAAAATAAGTGAAAATCTCAGTGGATGAATAAGAACCTGCATCAATCCCTTCGAATGATTTTAGTAAATATTTAAAAAAAATGTAATAGGAAAAAAAAAATAGAAAAAAAGCTGATGTAACTGATAAAAATTGGCAAATTTGCATTTACTTTTAGTTTGCAAAAAATTATATTTTTTGACGTATCAAAGAGATTATTCACACAGTTGTAATCTGATTGATAAATCCATATTTTTTTTTCTTTATAAAAGGAAATAAGGTGATTTTTTTATTTTATTTTTTTATTTTTGCCACTCCTCCATGTTACGTTACATCACGTTGGCATTCTAGCAAAGTGATCTATAGTCATGCTCTAAAAAAAAAAAAATGTATGGCATTTTTGCATCTTTTCTTGTCGCTATTTTGGTTTATTTGTGGCCTCAACTATTTCGAATTTCGTCTCCAACTTATGCATCGTACATATGTTCATTGTGTGAATGCCAACTTCGTATATTAAACTGTGGCGTTACAAAATTATAAAAGTTGGACAAAAACCTGTTTTAATCAACAGAACATTTTCTATCACATGATATCTCTCAACGGGAAATTGTGGTTTATTGGTATTTTCCACGAATAAGGACTGAGTTACAGTCTGAAACGCGTGGGACAGAAGACCAATTACTTTGAATGTACTTGGGGGATGTCATTTTTTAACTTCTTATTGGATTAAAGCTTATATTTTTTATCTGGATTATGGCGGAAGAACGTCTTACCTTTAATTTCAGCTGTGACATTACCTAATGTGATTGGTGGATCTTGTGTTATCAGCAGTGTATCATTGTAGTCCTGTCACTAATGATAATGAGCCTACTGAAAACTCTACCTGAAAGGATAGGAAGTATGAGTCTAAAATAGTTCTAGTAACTAGTGTAAAAATTGCCAGATAACTCTATTTTTTCAATAAAGATTGTGATATGGAAAAAAATGTCCAAAATTAGTAAAAATGCATACAACACAAAAACCTGATTTAACCCTTTAAAGGAAAATCATGTTCACGATTGCAGGGGTTGCAATGTGTAGAGAGGGCTCAGGAACTTTGCTGTGTCCACACCTGGTAGATACAGCAACATCACACAGCTGACATGTGTCTCTAATAGCAGCAATAGGAGCTGATCTCTGATCGCTGCTGTTAACCATTTAAATATTGCTGTCAATCTCTGACAGCAGCGTTGAAATGAAACATGTGCAGGTGGTCATGTGCCCTGGGCCTCCTGAAAGACAATTTTAGGGCATCGATGGATTACCATGGCAGTCAGAGGCCTGTTGAAGGCCCCTGTGGAAGCCATCTTGGTCATCTTGAAAAGTTCAATCACAGGCTGAATGAATTGGCCTGATGAAAAAAGTGCTGTAACTAAAAAAAAAAAAAATCAAAATGGCAGATTGAGATTTTTCAGACACCATCCAAACACTAAAAAAATGCAACAAAAAACTATCAACACATCATATCTACCCCAAATTGACATCAATCAAGAAAACTGATAGCTCGCCATGCAAAAAATAAACCCTTACCCAATTCAATCAATAGAAAAAAATTTGGGATCTCGTAAAATGGTGATCAACAATATTATATATATTTTTTACAAGGTTGTAATGATAAAAGAAAAACAAAAATGTCTGTAAGTTTGCCTCTTGAAAGAAGGGAAGGAAAAAAAAACAAAAGCATAAAAATGAAAGGTGGTTAAACAATAGGTCCGATGACAAGTTTTGTAACTCAACTTAAATTTGACCTTCCCGTCTGCTTTTAGTTTAGTTTGGTATATACTTTCATTCCTTTTGCCTTTTTTGGTTATTGAAAATAAAAAATCTACTGTAAAGTTATACATTTTTTGTGCTTTCCTTTGGTTTTTTATACAGTTAACACATTTTTCTGTACAGTAAAAAAAATATATCCAGAAGTATCCCAACCTATCCCAACCTATCAAATGTTTGGATATTGAACACTATACAACTAGAATTCTTTTAAATTTTTTAAACTAATAATATACTAATAATATACTGCCAACTGTGTAAGCATGTGATGTGAATAGAGCCTTAGGCGGACGCCTATGAAGTCCAGATTGTCCGATCTGCCTGCAGATTCCTATGTTGCACACTGCCGGTGCGTAGCCTTTTGTGTATCTAGGATTGATTGATTGTTTGTATTAGTATGGCACATGAAAGCTTCTTGTTTTTTTGAGCTTTTAATCATCCCAGTGGATTTATTTTTCATAATTATTTCTGGGCATATGTAGATTCATTTATATATTTTAGTCCAATGTCCACCAGTTGACAAACAGAGATCTGCTGTAATGGAGAAACACAAAGTTTTCCTCCTTTTTTTTTTAGATGTTATAAGGGTTGTACTTGAAGGTATTTTAGGAACTAATGATATCAGTTTTATATTAAAGTGATTGTCTAGGACTGAGCAATTGAAAACCTATGTGTACAATAGGTCGTAAGTATCAGATCAGTTGGGATCCAACATTTGATCGCACCACCAATCAACAGTGGCTGGAGCTAAGGAATATAAGGGGCAGGACATAGCAGCCATTTACTTGGCCACTTTAACGGGAGATAAACTTCAGTACTGAGCAGCAGCCACTACTCAATGTTTGGTTATGCCCCATATATTGCGTCGTTCCGGAAAGAACTCCAGCTGATTGGTCTGAAGTACTGGGTGTCAGACCTCCAACATCTTATATTGGTGATCTTACCTCTGGATAAACTATCAATTCCTGTGTCTTTGACAACCCCTTTAAGCCCTGAGGCACACGAATGTGGTACTGTAACCGTAGAGGTGCATAAAGTAGTTAAATCAGAATGGTGTGGCCATACACTCATCAAACTACAGAGCTTAGGGCCGGATTAGGAGCCAATGTGCCATGGAGTATCCAGGCACTTCCACCTTGACCACCGATGGTCATTCAGTGAATTTATCCAGCTGATGAGTGGTGGAGAGTCCATTTATGTCTTTGACTCTCCCTGTT